>NC_052332.1:24540592-25753092 GCF_016432855.1 Salvelinus namaycush
CCCTCCCTCTACCCCTGTCTGAGCTGGGTCGGAGTGACCCGGGGCCTGTGTTAGGAGTTGTTCCCCTCTGTCTGGGCCGGGTCTGAGTGACCCCGGCAGGGACCAGTTGTCCCCAACAACTCAGTGCACGACCTCGGTGCTATCACACGGGGAGGCCAGCCGAGCGTCCCGGATGGGACCGAAGGGGCCGAAGGGCCCGAAGGAGCAGGCAGGGCCGACCACGCGCCTCGTCCATTCGCGTGCCTCGTCCCATTCACGTGGCCACCGTAAGCAGGGCGTAGAGAGGCTACTAATATCGTCAGGAAGAAGAAGAAGAAGAAGAAGAAGAAGAAGAAGAAGAAGAAGAGGACGAGGACGAGGACGACGACGAGGAGGAATACGACCCCGCCGAGCGTGAGCCCTCCGCCTACGACTGTAAGCAGGGCGTAGAGAGCCTACTAATATTGTCAGGAAGAAGAAGAACAAGAACAAGAACAAGAAGAAGAACAAGAAGAACAAGAAGAAGAAGAAGAAGATGAGGACGATGATGAGGACGACGACGAGGACGACGACGACGACGAGGAATACGACCCCGCCGAGCGTGTTGCCTCCGCCTACGACGCCTCGCAGTCCCGGTTTCAGCGCGGCTCAGGTCCTGGAACAGATATCCTCCAGCGTCGACCAAGAAGACGAAGAAGACTACTGCGATTCCGAAGAGGAGGACGTTTCGGAAGATGAAGACGGTGAGGAATACAACCCCGAGCGCGACGCGGACGACTACGAAGACGACTCGGCCTCGCGGTCGTGCTCCTCTTCGGAGGAAGAGCCGGAGGGAGAGCGAGAGGGAGACGCGGCCGCTGGCCGAGAGCGAGACAGAGAGCCAGACAGAGAGCGAGCCAGAGACAGAGAGCGAGAGCGAGACAGAGCCAGAGAGCCAGAGCCAGAAAGGGAGACGTTGCTGTCAAAAAACGGCAAAATCAAATGGTCCTCCGTGGCCTATCGCGGCCCGGACCGGCCCCGCGCCATCCGCCCGCCCTGCCCCGCCGTGACGCCGGGCCCCACGGCCTACGCCGCGTCGCGAGCGCTCGACATCGCGTCCGCCTTCCGTCTGTTTGTCACACCGGCGATAGAAAGGATCATCGTGGACATGACGAATCTGCAGGGGGTGAGAAAATACGGCGACGGCTGGCGACCCATGGACTCCACCGACCTGCGCGCCTACGTAGGGCTGCTGATCCTAGCCGGCGTCTACAGGTCCCGAGGCGAGGCCGCGGCCAGCCTGTGGGACGCCGAGAGCGGCAGGACCGTGTTCCGCGCCACCATGCCGCTCAAGGCGTTTCACAAGTACTCGAGGCTGCTGCGATTCGACGACCGCCAGTCGAGACCCGCGAGACTCGCCACCGACAGACTGGCGGCCGTGAGAGAGGTGTGGGACCTGTGGGAGGAGCGGCTGCAGGCCCTCTACAACCCGGGGCCCGAAGTGACGGTGGACGAACAACTGGTCCCGTTCAGAGGTACCGTCTATGCATCTGTGTACGTACGCGTAGCGTAGAGAGCACGGGCAGTCTATGTATCTGTGTTTGTACGTGTAGCGTAGAGAGCACGGGCAGTCTATGTATCTGTGCATAGAGAGCGGTAGCAGTCAATGTATCTGTGTATGTACGTGTGGCGTAGAGAGCACGGGCAGTCTATGTATCTGTGTTTGTACGTGTAGCGTAGAGCACGGGCAGTCAATGTATCTGTCTATGTACGTGTAGCATAGAGAGCACGGGCAGTAGTAGCACGGGCAGTAGTAGCAATCGGCAAGAGTAGCAACGTGGAGCACGGGCAGTAGTAGCACGGGCAGTAGTAGCAATCGGCAGTAGTAGCAATCGGCAGTAGCACGGGCGGCGGAGGCGGCTGCGTGTAACGTAAACGCAGTGCGCCCCGATGGTGAGCTGGTAACGATGACGCTGGTATCTGTGTTTGTACGTGTAGCGTAGAGAGCACGGGCAGTCTATGTATCTGTGTATGACGCTGCTAATCTCCTCTCCCTCTCCTCTCCCTCCCCTCTCCCTCCCCTCTCCCTCGCCTCAAGGACGCTGTCCTTTCCGACAGTACATTCCCAGCAAGCCGGCCAAATACGGCATCAAGTCGTGGGTGGCCTGCGACGCCAAGTCCAGCTACGCTTGGAAGATGCAAGTGTACACCGGCAAGGCGGCCGGCGGAGGCCCCGAGAAGAACCAGGGCGCGCGCGTCGTCCTCGATCTGACCGAGGGACTGCCGGGCGGTCACAACGTCACGTGTGACAATTTCTTCACCTCCTACGAACTCGGGCAGCGGCTCCTCGAGAGGAACCTCACCATGGTGGGCACGGTGCGAAAGAACAAGCCCGAGCTCCCTCCCGCGCTGCTCCAGTCCAAGGACAGACAGGTCTCGTCCTCCAGGTTCGCCTTCACGCCCACCGCCACTCTAGTGTCCTACCTGGCAAAGAGAAATAAGAACGTGCTGCTTCTGAGCACGCGGCACGCGGAGCCCGACGTTAGCGATCGCCGAGACCGGAAGCCGGCCCTCATCCTAGACTACAACTGCAACAAGGGCGGCGTGGACAACCTAGACAAGGTGGTCGGCACCTACAGCTGCAGACGGATGACCGCCCGCTGGCCCCTGGTCATCTTCCACAACATCCTCGACGTGTCCTCCTACAACGCCTTTGTCATATGGCGAGAGATCAACCCCGACTGGATGCCCGGGAAGCGGAACAAGAGGAGGGTGTTCCTGGAGCAGCTCGGAAAGGCGCTCGTGAAGCCCTTGATCCAAAGAAGGCAGCGTCTCCCCCGCACCGAAGCCGCCTCAGCACTTGTCAAAGTCATACGGGGCGAGCGTGTATCCGCCGAGGCTCGTCCGCAAGCCCTTGAGCAAGCCGTCGGCCCGGCCGCCTCCTCCGACCCAGCCCCGGCCGCCCGGCTGGAGGCGAGTAAGAGGAAGAGGTGTCAGCTCTGCCCACCCAAGAAGGACGCCAAGACACACACCGCGTGCTGCAGGTGTAAGAAATACATCTGCAAAGGCTGTTCACACCCATACTGTCACACTTGTGCCCACTGGGCCTTTAGCCAAGACGGGACAGGGTGACCCGGGGGGGACACTGTGTGCTAGGCATAATAGGAGGACAACGGGAGGGTTATGGAAAGAAGTATGTTCAATAGGAAACCGATTTTTGCAGGTGCGTCTTGTCTTCATCGTGCGCCCAAACACAAATTACCAAGACTGTGTCCCTGTACTAAAACTGATATTTCGTATTCGTTTTGGAAGTTACAAGCCTGAAACTTTGAACATGGACTGCTGACACCCCGTGGAAGCCATAGGGATTGCATCATGGGAGCTAGATATCAGTATACTTTCCATTATAAGACCACGGTCTCTCTCAAAAAAAGATTCTGGTTGGTTTTCCTCCTACCATATCTATTGTATTTCTCCAAACTTCAAAGTGTTTTCTTTCCAATGTTACCAATTATATGCATATCCTTGCTTCAGGGCCTGAGCAACAGGCAGTTTACTTTGGGCACGTCAGTCAGGCGGAAATTGAGAAAAAAGGGGCCTAGCCCTCAAACAGATCACCGACTATTTCGAATCCCACCGTACATTCTCCACTATGCAATCTGGTTTAGGAGCTGGTCATGGGTGCACCTCAGCCACGCACTGTCCTAAACTATATCATAACCGCCATCGATAAAAGATAGTCCGGTGCAGCCGTGTTTATCGACCTGGCCAAGGCTTTCGACTCTGTCAATCACAGCATTCTCATCGGCAGACTCAACAGCCTTGGTTTCTCAAATGACTGCCACGCCTGGTTCAGCAACTACTTCTCAGATAGAGTTCAGTGTGTCAAATCGGAGGGCCTGTTGTCTGGACCTCTGGCAGTCTCTATGGAGGCGCCACAGGGTTCAATTCTCGGGCCGACTCTTTTCTCTGTATATATCAATGATGTCGCTCTTGCTGCTGGTGATTCTCTAATACACCTCTACGCAGATGACACCATTCTGTATACTTCTGACCCTTCTTTGAACACTGTGTTAACAAATCTCCAGACGAGCTTCAATGCCATACAACACTCCCAACACTCCTGGCCTCCAACTGCTCTTAAATGCAAGTAAAACTAAATGCATGCTCTTCAACCGATCGCTGCCCACCCGACTAGCATCACTACTCTGGACGGTTCTGACTTAGAATATGTGGACAACTACAAATACCTAGGTGTCTGGTTAGACTGTAAACTCTTCTTGCAAACTCACATTAAGCATCTCCAATTCAAATTTAAATCTAGAATCGGCTTCCTATTTAGCAACAAAGCCCCCTTCACTCATGCTGCTAAACATACTGTCGTGTCTTTGCTATCGTTAAATTGAAGACTTATAGTTTTTATCATAGATTCCTGTAATTAGGGATTACGCGATCACTTGAGTAATAACGTAATTAATTAACTATGAATTCGAGGGCACCCGGGAAAGTTATTAGATTACAAAGTTATAATTTCCCAATATAACCTTTCAGATATTTTCATATCTGATCAATAGTCTTCTAATTAATGATTTATTTACTCTACCTCACATTAGTCTCATTCCAAACGTCGTAAATTGTTGATTATCTGCACGAACCCAGTCTTCACTATGAGTCATCCATACATCAATTGTCTTAAATCATTTATTTATTACTAACTAATTAATTCACAGAAATGCATAAACAAACAAACAAACTTAAAATAGTTACATGAAATGATGGGAGAAATATGCCCTAGTGGGCTGAACCGGCATTGCTTGTTAGACAAAGGGGAAATGGCGTTCGACTAAGAATTCACTACAGAGTCCATAATTATAACAATTGACATGCTAATCCTTACACATGAACGCTCACTCATTCGGGAACAATTGCAATCAATATATATATAGTTACGCTCATTGTGTGTCGTCTTGATCGTTGGAGAGAAGTTAGTTTCTGTTGGAGTGAAGTTAGTTTCTGTTGGAGATTCGTCGGTCTCTGTCTTGGCTATTGTGGATAGTTCAGAGTGACATTCGTTATAGAATGATTGTTTCGGCGGTTGTCTTTCTTCGCGTTCAATGATACCGAATTCCTACCTGCAGCATAGTAGTCAATATCAAATACTTGTTATTATTCGTATTAAGAGTTTAACCACGTGGTATGGTTAAAGATTCAGCAATGGTACTCTAACCTTCGTTCTCCCCATGGAGAGAAAACATGGTCTGAATGGTAATTTCTTAGAGTTGGCTTTTATTCAGATAGCAGAGAGGGGTGGTCCCATGGTCTCTGACCCAACTGGCTCAGGGCGGTCCTTGGATTTAGTTCAAATACAACAGGGATTTGTATTTTCCTTCATTAAACAGTTCAAAATCATATTACACAATTATACAAACAGTATCATACTCACTCATTCATTTTATACAACAAACAGGTGTAAACCTCATATCTGAGGTTATTATATAAACAGCGGTATGGTAATGTGGTCCCACAGTCTCTCCTGAGTTTCCCACATGGGGACAAATGGACATGTTAATAGCTAGGATCTTCACCGATCTTTCCTACTTTTGCAGGAACATGAAATATGCTCGTACCTCAAGTTCTGTGAGGTGGAAGAGAATTCCTTTGTCCTGAAAGTTTACCCTCTGTCTATAATACTGTTGGCCATGAGGAGATTCTCAGGAATTTACGACATCTGTAGGAAAGGGAGAGGCAGGGAGAGGGGGATGGGGTTTGCACTACCCAAGCAGGCGACGTCATGACAATACCCTCGTAAAACTGACTATCCTACAGATCCTTGACTTCGGCGATGTCATTTACAAAATAGCCTCCAACATTCTACTAGCGAATTGGATGTAGTCTATCACAGTGCCATCTGTTTTGTCACCAAAGCCCCATATACTACCCACCACTGCGACCTGTACGCTCTCGTTGGCTGGCCCTCGCTTCATATTTGTTGCCAAACCCACTGGCTCCAGGTCATCTATAAGTCTTTGCTAGGTAAAGCCCCACCTTATCTCAGCTCACTGGTCACCATAGCAACAGCCACCCGTAGCACGCGCTCCAGCAGGTATATTTCACTAGTCATCCCCAAAGCCAACACCTACTTTGGCCGCCTTTCCTTCCAGTTCTCTGCTGCCAATGACTGGAACGAATTGCAAAATCACTGAAGATAGAGACTCATATCTCCCTCACTAACTTTAAGCATCAGCTGTCAGAGCAGCTTAACGATCATTGCACCTGTACACAGCGCATCTGTAAATAGCCCACCCAACTACCTCATCCCCATATTGTTATTAATTTTTTTCCTCTTTTGCACCCCAGTATCTCTACTTGCATATCATCATCTGTACATTTATCACTCCAGTGTTAATGCTAAATTGTACTTATTTCACCACTATGGCCTATTTATTGCCTTACCTCCCTAATTTTATTACATTTGCACACACTGTATATCAATTTTTCTATTGTGTTATTGACTGTACATTTGTTTATCCCATGTGTAACTCTGTGTTGTTTTTGTCCCACTGCTTTGGTTTATCTTGGCCAGGTCTCAGTTGTAAATGAGAACTTGTTCTCAACTGGCCTACCTGGTTAAATAAAGGTGAAATAAAATGATAATAATTTTTAAAAATCTAATTGCTTGCAATACAAAGAAAAGAGGCACATAAAAATGAAAAAATACGCATCTCCATGTATGACCAATGGAAGATCCCGCAAAGCAAGAGAGCTGCTCTCTGTTTGTCTGTTTCCAGTTCGTCTTGTTTGTCAAGCTTACCAGAGTTTGTCCTGTCAGCTCCTGTCTTTCCCAGCCTCTCTTTTTCTCGCCCTCCTGGTTTTGACCCTTGCCTGTCCTGACCCTGAACCCACCCGCCTGACCACTCTTCCTGCCCCTGACCTTGAGCCTGCCTGCCTGCTATCTAGATTTCCGATCTCTGCCTGACCTGACCCTGAGCCTACCTGCCATCCTGTACCTTTGCCTCTGTTGCTGTAATAAACATTGTAACTTCGACACGGTCTGCATCTGGGTCTTACCTGCATGTGTCTGTGCCAATGTTTGTGTTGCTTCACAGTCCCTGCTCTTCCATAAGGTGTTTTTTAATCTGTTTTTTAAATCTAATTTTACTGCTTGCGTCAGTTACTTGATGTTCCATGTAGTCATGGCTCTATGTAGTACTGTGTTGCCTCCCATAGTCTGTTCTGGACTTAAGGACGGTGAAGAGACCTCTTGTGGCATGTCTTGTGGGGTATGCATGAGTGTCCGAGCTGTGTGCCAGTAGTTTAGACAGACAGCTCAGTGCATTCAACATGTCAATACCCCTCATAAATAAAAGCAGTGATGAAGTCACCTCTCATAAATAAAAGTAGTGATGAAGTCAATCTAAACTCCTGCTGCCCTGTTCTGAGCCAATTGCAATTTATTTTTTGTGGCACCTGACCACACGACTGAACAGTAGTCAAGGTGGAACCAAACTAGACCCTGTAGAACCTGCCTTGTTGATAGTATTAAGAAGGCAGAGCATCGCTTTATTATAGACATACTTCTCCCCATCTTAGCTAGTACTGCATCAATATGTTTTGACCATGACAGTTTACAATCTAGGGTTACTCCAAGCAATTTAGTCATCTCAACTTGCTCAATTTCCAAATTATTTATTACAAGATTTAGTTGAGGTTTAGGGTTTAGTGAGCATTTTGTTCCAAATACAATACTTTTAGTTTTAGAAATATTTAGGGCTAACTTATTCCTTGCCACCCACTCTGAAACAAACTGCAGCTCTTTGTTGAGTGTTGCAGTCATGTCAGTCGCTGTATTAGCTGACGTGTATAGTCTTGAGTCTTCCTTATACATAGACACTTGCTTTACACAAAGTCAGTGGCATGTCGTTAGTAAAAATTGAAAAAAGAAAGGAGCATAAACAACTTCCCTGGGGAATTCCTGTTCTAACTGGATTATATTTGAGAGGCTTCCATTAAAGAACACCCTCTGTGTTCTGTTAGACAAGTACCTCTTTAACCACATTATAGCAGGGGTATAAAGCCATAACACATCTGGTTTTCCAGCAGCAGACTATGATGGATAATATCAAAAGCTGCACTGAAGTCTAACAAGACAGCCCCCACAATAATTGTATCATCAATTTCTCTCAGCCAATCGTCAGACATTTGTGTAAGTGCTGTGCTTGTTGAGTGTCCTTCCCTACAAGCATGCTGAAATTCTGTTGTCAGTTTGTTTACTGTGAAATAGCATTGTATCTGGTCAAACGCAATTTATTCCAGAAGTTTACTAAGGGTTGGTAACAGGCTGATTGGTTGGCTATTTGAGCCCGTGTCAATCTTAAGGACCAACCTGCAACGCGTCAAGGTATACTGTCTACAGTTTCCTCCTCGTATGATCCTTTCGGATTTGTAGCTCCATTCCTGCTCAATGGAAAAAGAGTGCTGCAGGAAATGTGTAGGCATCGCACAGGTTGGGATGACCCTCTGACTGATGAACTTCAACCAAATTGTGAACGCTGGAAAAAATATCTTGTTCATTTGGAGAAGGTGAACATACCCGCAGTTATGCACCTGCTGACTTTGGAAAGGTTACCAAAACAGAGCTACATAATTTATCTGATGCAAGCAGGAATGGATATGGTCATTGTTCATATTTGAGACTTAAGAATGAAGAGGGAGACATTTACTGTGGTCTAGTCATGGGAAAGTCTTGTGTCACTCCCACAAAGGTAAATTATTCCCAGACTAGAACTCACGGCTGCAGTTGTCTCAGTAAAAGCAAGCAATGCGGCTCAAGGAGGAGCTTGGAAATGCTGATTTTGAAGAGTTATTCCGGAACAACTCCACATTTGTAGCCAACCGAGTGCAGAAGATACATCGCAGCACGACTCCTCAGCAATGGAGATACATCCCGACAGACGAAAATCCTGCAGATCATGCATCCAGAGGTCTAACTGTCAATGAACTGCTATAATCTGATTGGTTCACAGAAAGGCTCAAGCACTAAACAAGAGAACTACAGTACAAGCAAATCTTGCAGATTACCTGTCTAACCTCTAATCCTGGTCTCGGACTTCTCAAGCTGGACAAACCAAATGGTCTCTCAACAGTAATGGAACGGGTGAACACAGAGCGTCTCAAAGATGTGCAGGGACAGGTGTTTCTGTATATCAAGAATTTTCTGTGATTGAGGTCAGGGCTTTGTGATGGCCACTCCAATAGCTTGACATTGTTGTCCTTAAGCCATTTTGCCACCACTTTGGAAGTATGCTTGGGGTCATTGTCCATTTAAGTGAAATAATCTGTCTGTAAACAATTGCTGGAAAAATTACTTGTCATGCACAAAGTAGATGTCCTAACAAACTTGCCAAAACTATAGTTTGTTAAAGGTCTCCGGCCACGAGGAGCGCCGCATCTGGGTGAATAGTTTCCAGTTTGCTTATTACCTTATACAGCTGACTGAGTGCGGTCTTAGTGCCAGCATCTGTCTGTGGTGGTAAATAAACAGCCATGAAAAGTATAGCTGAAAACTCTCAAGGTAAGTAGTGTGGCCTACAATTTATCACAATATACTCTACTTCAGGCGAGCAAAATCTAGAGACTTCTGTTGTTTACAAATATGCACAGACCGAACCCCCCCCCCCCCCCCCCCCCCCCCGGTCTAACCAGAGTGTGCTGTTCTATCTTGCCGGTGCAGCGTGTATCCCGCTAGCTGAATATCCATTTCGTCATTCAGCCACGATTCCACGAAATAGGATAGGATATTACAGTTTTTTAAGTCCTGTTGGTAGGATATTTGTGATCGTACCTCATCTAGTTTATTGTCCAATGATTGCACGTTGGCGAGTAGTATTGACGGTAACGGCAGCTTTCCCACTCGCCTTTTCCGGGTCCTGACCAGGCATCCGGCTCTTTGTCCTCTGTACCTGCATCCCTTCCTCTTGCAAATAACTGGAATGTCAGCCCTGCCGGGTGTTTGGAGAATGTCTTGTGCGTCTTGTTTGTTGAAGAAAAAATCTTCATCCAATCCGAGGTGAGTGATCGCTGTCCTGCTGTTCAGAAGCAATTTTTTTGCCGTAAGATATGGTTGCAGAAACATTATGTACAAAATAAGTTACAAATAATGCGAAAAAAACACATAATAGCACAATTGGTTGGGCGCCCGTAAAACTGCTGCCATTTCTTCCGGCGCCATTTTAGCCGTTGAATTGCGACTCCACTTTGTCTCTGTACTGACGTGTTGCCTGTTTGATTGTCTTACGGAGGGAATAACTCCACTGCTTTTATTCGGCTATATTCCCAGTTACCTTGCCATAGTTAAATGCGGTGGTTCGCGCTTTCAGTTTTGCATGAATGCTGCCATCTATCCATGGTTTCTGGTTTGGGTAGGTTTTAATAGTCACAGTGGGTACATCTACCATACAGTTCCTAATGAACTCAGTCACCATATCCGTGTCTAAATGATTCTCAGAGACTACCAGGAATATATCCCAGTCCACGTGATCAAAGCAATCTTGAAGCATGGATTCTGATTGATCAGACCGGCGTTGACTAGGGAGGGAGGAGAAAAATGGAGTCGTGATCAGATTTGCCAAAGGGAGGGCGGAGGAGGGCCTTGTAGGTATTTTGAAAAGTTGAGTAGCAGTGGTCCAATGTTTTTCCAGAGCAGGTACTACAGTCAATGTGTTGGTAGAACTTCGGTAGCGTTTTCCTCTAATTTGCTTTGTTAACCTGTTTGGGCTGCAAGCCCGACACCGCCCACACTATGACAACATCCAGCTCAAAGTGCAGGGCGCGACATTCAAAAGCTAGTTTTTAAAAATATTTAACTTTCACACATTAACAAGTCCAAGACACCAGATGAAAGATAAACTTCTTGTGAATCAAACCAACATGTCCGATTTTTAAAATGTTTTACAGGGAAGACAAAATATGTAAATCTATTAGCTAACCACGTTAGCAAATGACACGACTTTTCTAACTCCATCAGTTTCTTACTCCATCAGGTGCTATCACAAATTCGACCAAATAAAGATATAAATAGCCACTAACCAAGAAACAAATTCATCAGATGACAGTCTGATAACATATTTATTGTATAGCATATTTTTTTTCGAAAAATGTGCATATTTCAGGTATAAATCATATTTTACATTTCAGCTACAAATCAGAAAGTGCACCGAAAGCAGCCATAATATTTACAGACACCAACAGACACCAACGTCAAATAGCTTATTACTCATCATAAAACATTTCCGAAAAATATATAGTTTGCAGCAATTGAAAGATAGGCAACTTGTGATTCCAAACAATATTTCCGATTTATTAAATGTTTTACAGCGAAAACAAAATGTATCGCTATATTAGCGTAGCCACAATAGAGAGACACATTTGGGCGCCCACGACCCGTTCACATGCACGACAGATATATGAAATAACATCATAAAATGAGTCTTACTTTGGCTGATCTTTCATCAGAATGTTGAAACAGGCGTCCTCTGTCCAGATGAGTCGTTGTTTCGTTTCAGAATGAGAAATATCCCTGTTCATTTACCATTTCCAGTAGCCGTGGCCCAACGTAAACACAGTCATACGACGGAACACGGCAAAACTCCCGAATAAAGTTTCAATAATCTGATTAAACTATATTGAAAAAACATACATTACGATGATATGGTCACATATATCCAAAAAAATTCGAGCCGGAGACGTTAGCCGTTCGTTAGGAAGGCAAAACAGAAGTCCATCCCACTTCCTTCAGAATACCGGAAGTGGGCGCTCAGGTCAAAGAAATAGGTTTTTTTCCACCACAGACCAAGAGGAGCAAAAAAATTTCTTCTCTGACATCCTCTTTACACCAATAGGAAGGCGTATAGACTGTCAGCAGACTCCTAGATGTTAAGACCATGTATAGGCATCAGATTGAAAAGAGCATAGATTTCTGACATTTCACTTCCTGGTCAGGAAAAGTGCTGCAGAAGGGCTTCTGTTTCACTCAGAGAAATAATTCCAACTGTTTTAGAAACTAGAAAGTGTTTTCTATCCAAATAGAATAATAATATTCATATTTTACGAGCAAGATTTGAGTAGGAGGCCGTTTGAAATGGGCACGATTTCACTGGCTACTCAACACTTTGCCTTGCAGCCATAAGAAGTTAAGAACAAATTCTTATTGTCAATGACAGCCTAGGAACAGTGGGTTAACTGCCTTGTTCAGAGGCAGAACGACAGATTTTCACCTTGGGGATTTGATCTTGCAACCTTTCGGTTACTAGTTCAACACTCTAACCACTAGGCTACCTGCCACCCCGTATACTTAGAAGCGATGGATGGTGTGCACGCCTCCTGAGTCGGACTAGAAGTCCACTCTGAATGTTTTGGAGCAGCCTCTGGAATAAATTCAATTGACCTGGGGGGTACGAATAAAGGATCCAATTTGGGAAAGTTGTGTTCCTAGTCAAAATGCTGGTGAGTTACCGCTGCTCATTTATTAATGTATTGGAAGGCAGCGAGCCTTTGACCTCCCTTGATAAAATAAATATAAAATAATAGCCAGTCAGCTTTGAGCTAAATTGAGTGAGCTCTACTATGAATGGTCCTGGCAAACCCCCAAAAAAGTTTATGGGAAGCCAGTTTGGATTTGGATTCACACCAATCAAATCACATCAAAAGAAAAATGTAATTGACAGAGAACTTGAATTGTTGCTTCTCGTTGTGTCATCCTCCCTGGATGGATGGAGATAGGGATTTGGACTTTCCGTACTTGCTTGATCATGCTGTAGGTCATGTAACTGTTTGTTACATGCAATGTGGATTTCACTCGACAGAGGTTGCTCTCCGGTTTTGTGATGAAACAAAGGTGTAGTTGAATTTATTCTGCCACTGTGTCTTCTTATTGTCTCAGCCTAAGGCCTATATACAGTGGGGCAAAAAAGTATTTAGTCAGCCACCAATTGTGCAAGTTCTCCCACTTAAAAAGATGAGAGAGGCCTGTAATTTATCATAGGTACACTTCAACTATGACAGACAAAATGAGGAAAAGAAATCCAGAAAATCACATTGTAGGATTTTTTATGAATTTATTTGCAAATTATGGTGGAAAATAAGTATTTGGTCAACAACAAAAGTTTATCTCAATACTTTGTTATATACCCTTTGTTGGCAATGACAGAGGTCAAACGTTTTCTGTAAGTCTTCACAAGGTTTTCACACACTGTTGCTGGTATTTTGGCCCATTCCTCCATGCAGATCTCCTCTAGAGCAGTGATGTTTTGGGGCTGTTGCTGGGCAACACGGACTTTCAACTCCCTCCAAAGATTTTCTATGGGGTTGAGATCTGGAGACTGGCTAGGCCACTCCAGGACCTTGAAATGCTTCTTACGAAGCCACTCCTTCGTTGCCCGGGCGGTGTGTTTGGGATCATTTTCATGCTGAAAGACCCAGCCACGTTTCATCTTCAATGCCCTTGCTGATGGAAGGAGGTTTTCACTCAAAATCTCACGATACATGGCCCCATTCATTCTTTCCTTTACACGGATCAGTCGTCCTGGTCCCTTTGCAGAAAAACAGCCCCAAAGCATGATGTTTACACCCCCATGCTTCACAGTAGGTATGGTGTTCTTTGGATGCAACTCAGCATTCTTTGTCCTCCAAACACGACGAGTTGAGTTTTTACCAAAAAGTTATATTTTGGTTTCATCTGACCATATGACATTCTCCCAATCTTCTTCTGGATCATCCAAATGCTCTCTAGCAAACTTCAGACGGGACTGGACATGTACTGGCTTAAGCAGGGGGACACGTCTGGCACTGCAGGATTTGAGTCCCTGGCGGCGTAGTGTGTTACTGATGGTAGGCTTTGTTACTTTGGTCCCAGCTCTCTGCAGGTCATTCACTAGGTCCCCCCGTGTGGTTCTGGGATTTTTGCTCACCGTTCTTGTGATCATTTTGACCCCACGGGGTGAGATCTTGCGTGGAGCCCCAGATCGAGGGAGATTATCAGTGGTCTTGTATGTCTTCCATTTCCTAATAATTGCTCCCACAGTTGATTTCTTCAAACCAAGCTGCTTACCTATTGCAGATTCAGTCTTCCCAGCCTGGTGCAGGTCTACAATTTTGTTTCTGGTGTCCTTTGACAGCTCTTTTGTCTTGGCCATAGTGGAGTTTGGAGTGTGACTGTTTGAGGTTGTGGACAGGTGTCTTTTATACTGATAACAAGTTCAAACAGGTGCCATTAATACAGGTAACGAGTGGAGGACAGAGGAGCCTCTTAAAGAAGAAGTTACAGGTCTGTGACAGCCAGAAATCTTGCTTGTTTGTAGGTGACCAAATACTTATTTTCCACCATAATTTGCAAATAAATTAATTAAAAATCCTACAATGTGATTTCTCATTTTGTCTGTCATAGTTGAAGTGTACCTATGATGAAAATTACAGGCCTCTCTCATCTTTTTTAAGTGGGAGAACTTGCACAATTGGTGGCTGACTAAATACTTTTTTGCCCCACTGTATCATGGTGGCAAGGCATATGAACGAACATGTTATAGAGCAAACAACGCAATTATCACAACACATAGGTTGTAATATGGCTTTTTTTCCTGGCTTGGCTTCCCCAGTGATTTAACCCACGCACCACTACTGGTCCTATCTACAAATTCTCGTTATTACACAGTATGCCTATAAATGACTACAGATGGAATAAACTTCTGAACTTGTTCAAGAGGGACCAAGACTAACAAGTGAGTAGGATTTGGTGAGACATTTTTAATTTTGTAGATTGAATACTTTCTGTCCGTCAGAAGACAGATAACGTGAGAAGCAGGCAGGGGGTTCTGTAAGAGTGAGTGGGAGGAAGCAAGAAGCCTAATTTCAGTACATTATAAAAACCTCACATAGACAAGCTTTACCTCTCTGAATCATCTCTTCTTCCAAGACTCAACTGAGCCACATTAAAATATCTAGTTTACGTTTTCTCTAGGTTACATGAGCATGTGAATCGTAGATATAGGAATAGTTTGATGCAGAAAGCAAAACCCTTGGATCTTTAAAAAGTATATTCATGTTAGTTCTAAACATCTAACTGTTATTCATGTTGCATGTCTACTATTGTATGTTAGTGAATGCATTGCCAATTCTCTCTAGACAACATGTTTGCATAAACTATCCAAGCTAGGAGTGGCACATGTAGACAGACGTAGTGAGTAGGATGTGGCCGGACGGCTAGTGTAGTTGTGGTCGCTAACCTCCTTTGCATGCAAACTGTATGGGCTCGACTCGTCTGTACATCAAAGCTCATCTCTCTCCAGAGACATAGGCAGCAGAATCAAATTACTCTGCATGTGATCTGATGGGGAGCCAGTGCCTGGCATACAGATCCAGTTCCAGCTTGGTGCATGCCAAGAGCGCTCCATGGGATGAGGACAAACTGTTGGAGTGGGGACATGCAAAAAATAACAGGGAAAAAAACGTAACTGACACCCACGGCAGAGGACTGTCATATTTACCCACCTGTCTGCTGGCATGAGAAATTAGGAAGTGGGGCCCTCACAGTGAGATGAGGATGAGGACGGCTGGGTGGTTACATAACGGCAGTTCCCCTACAGCACTCTGATTTATAGTTGTAATGCTGTCGAAGAGTGGGCCATGCCATGGTGAAGATGTGAACTAACACTGAGGGGGAGTGAGCATGAGAAGTGCCTAAGTGTGTATGAGAAGGTGAGGAGAAGGTGGGGAGACAGCCCATCAGTCCGCACAAATCCAATGGACAAATCTACATAGGCAATTATCCTTCCCTATTGGCAAAGGTTACAGTGATCTATTGTAGCTAGTGGGGTTTGGTTTCAATAGCTTACATGCAGTGTTACAATGAGACAATTGTAGAATTATTGCTCAAGCAATGAATCAATGTCAAGTCATGTGATTTACATCTCTTTAAGTGATTTCCTGTTCATCTTTTTCTTCACATGAAAATGTAAACAACCTATTCAAATAATAATTAAAAATGGATGTGAAATCCCAAGAACAAAGTCTATCAGTTGGTTATAATTTTCTTACAAGTAGAGCAATAGAAAAATAAACCTGTTATACAATTAACTTTCCTTTTCCCGTTGGACATAATGTGCTTGGTCTGCACTCTTCTGATTTAGCTTATCCTCAGTTTGTAGAGATGTCATCAAAAGCTTTTTTTAACGGTGGGGATGTGATTAATTCATTACCAAATGTAAACTTACCTCTGGAGAGAACAGCAAGAGGAGCTGGAGGTAAATTGTGAGGTTTATTTTACACCACTAATTACTCAGTAAATTCAAAGCCCCCATGGGAAACAGAGCACACTAGAATAAACCAACGTTCAACTTAACTACTATTTCACTGCCAGCGCATGTAATTTTCCCCTAACGTGGTGACCGACCCATTCAACATCACCAGCTGTCATCATAGGCAGCTCTATAGTGAGAAACATCTCGGTCCCCAAGGCAAAAACCCTGTGCTACCCAGGAGCACGAGTACAGGACATCACAAGGCTGCTTCCGACTGTTCTAACACAGATGCCGGGAGCTGACACTGTCGTAGTTCATGTGGGGTCATACGACATCAGGAGGGCTAGCTCGGAACATTGGAAAATTGATTTTAAAGAACTGATTTTAGCATTAAAAGACTCCAAAAAAAGACCAATAATTTCAGGTCCAGTACCATCGTTGGGCCGCGGGTGTGAAAGACTCAGCAGACTGCTGGCATTACACATCTGGCTAAAATACTGCTGTAGCTCTGCTGGAGTCACTTTTATTGATAACTTTGACACCTTCTGGAAACAGAAGATACTCGACAGGAATGACGGAGTTCATCCAAATCATCTTGGCTCCTGGACTCTGTCCACACATTTCAAGGCTGCGTTGAAACAATGACTGGTAAATAATCCAAGACCAGCTCAGTTAATCCCTACTATTGTGACAATGAGTTGTCATAATGCTCCATCAAATGTACATGATCTTAGCGGCTTTGGCAAACAATATAAGTCATTTAATTTATGTACCCCTAATTGCACCAAATACATCTGTTTATCCTACAGCTATTGTAAGCAGTAATCATGAGCCTATAAACCAGAGTTACTGTTAGCACTGAGGCGGTGTGCAATAGTAAGAAGACCACTTTATGCAGCTCACCCTGCACTATCAGCTCCAATGTAAATAACATGAGTAAGTTTACCTCTGATAAGCTTCCCAGTAAAGCATTAAAAACAATCAAGCAACCCAGAAAAGTGCTAAAAATAGCCCATGTTAACATATGTAGCCTAAGAAACAAGGTTAATGAAGTCAATAACTTGCTTGTAACAGATTACATTCATATTCTGACTATCTCTGAAACTCACTTAGATAATACCTTTGATACAGTGGTAGCTATACATGGTTATAACATCTACCGAAAAGACAGAAATGCCAACGGAGGCGGTTTTGCTGTCAATATTTTGAACCACATTCCTGTAAAGGTTAGAGACGATCTAATGTTAAATACTGTTGAAGTAATATGGCTACAGGTTCATCTGCCTCACCTAAAGCCCATGCTGTTGGGAAGCTGCTATAGACCACCAAGTGCTAACAGTCAATATGTGGATAATATGTGTGAAATGCTTGATAATGTATGTGATATCAACAGAGAAGTATATTTTCTGGGTGATTTAAATATTGACTGGCTTTCAAGCTGCCCAATCAGGAAAACACTTCAAACTGTAACCAGTGTCTGCAACCAGGATCAGGTTGTCAGTCAACCTACCAGTGTAGTTACAAACAGCACATGAATTAAATCATCAACATGTATTGATCACATCTTTACTAACGCTGCAGATATTTGCTTTACAGCACTATCCAGATCCATAGGATGAAGTGATCACAATATAATAGCCATATCTAGGAAAACCAAAGTTCCAAAGGGAGGGCCTGAATAAATGTATAAGAGGTCATACAATACGTTTTGTAGTGATTCATATGTTGATGTCACCCTGTATGATACCCTTGTGTTTTGTTATTGCAAAGTTAGCAAGGTAACATAGTTAGCGAATATTTGCTAGTCTGTGGTGTGTAATGAGGAGCAACCAGACGAATTTATGAAAGTACTTATTCCAGTTACTAATATGCATGCACCTGTTAAGAAAATGACTGTAAAAACTGTTAAATCCCCTTTGATTGATGAGGAATTGAAAAATTGTATGGTTGAGAGTGATGAGGCAAAAGGTATGGCAATTAAGTCTGGCAGCCCAACTGATTGGCAAATGTACTGCAAATTAAAAAATCATGTGACTAAACTAAATTTTAAAAATGTAAAAACTACACTATGAAACAAGGAAATTATATAAAGAATGATAATAAATAGCTTTGGGGCACCTTAAATGAAATTTTGGGGGAAAAAAGCCAACTCGGCTCCTTCATTCATTGAATCAGATGGCTCATTCATCACAAAGCCCACTGATATTGCAAACTACTTTAATTACTTTTTCATTGGCAAGATAAGCAAACTTAGGGATGACATACCAGCAACAAACGCTGATACTACACATCCAATTATATCGGACCAAATTATGAAAGACAAAAATTGTACTTTTGAATTCCGTAAAGTCAGTGTGGAAGAGGTGAAAAAATGATTGTTGTCTGACAACGATGACATCCACTGGGTTCTGACAATTTGGAAAATTACTGAGGATAATGGCAGACGATATTGCCACTCCTATTTTCCACATCTTCAATTTAAGCCTACTAGAATGTGTGTGCCCTCAAGCCTGGAGGGAAGCTAAAGTCATTCCGCTACCCAAGAATAGTAAAGCCCCATTTACTGGCTCAAATAGCCGACCAATTAGTCTGTTACCAACCCTTAGTAAACTTCTGGTCACATGTCTGTGGAACTTGTTCAGTTTATGTCTCAGTTGTTGAATCTTATGTCCATAAAAATATTTACAAATGTGAAGTTTTCTGAAAATAAACACAGTTGACAGTGAGAGGACATTATTTTTTTGCTGAGTTTACAATGCTATTTCACAGTAAACAAAATGACAACAGAATTTCAGCATGCTTATAGGGAGGACACTCAACAAGCACACACAAATGTCTGACGATTGGCTGAGAGAAATTGATGATCAAATTATTGTGGGGGCTGTCTTGTTAGTCTTCAGTGCAGCTTTTGACATTATCGATCATAGTCTGCTGCTGGAAAAACATATTTGTTATGGCTTTACAAACCCTGCTATAATGTGGATAAAGAGTTACTTGTCTAACAGAACACAGAGGGTGTTCTTTAATGGAAGCATCTCAAATATAATCCAGTTAGAGTCAGGAATTCCCCAGGGTAGTTGTTTAGGCCCCTTGCTTTTTTCAATTTTTACTAACGACATGCCACTGACTTTGAGTAAAGCAAGTGTCTATGTATAAGAAAGACTCAACACTATACACGTCAGCTACTACAGCAACTGAAATGACTGCAACACTCGAAGAGCTGCAGTTAGTTTCAGAGTGGGTGGCAAGGAATAAGTTAGCCCTAAATATTTCTAAAACTTAAAGCATTGTATTTAGAAAACACTCACTAAACCCTAAACCTCAACTAAATCTTGTAAACTGTCATGGTCAAAACATATTGATGCAGTACTAGCTAAGATGGGGAGAAGTCTGTCTATAATTAAGCGATGCTCTGCCTTCTTAACAACACTATCAACAAAGCAATCTCTCCTGGCTGAAAGTGGAGGAGAGATTGACTTCATCACTACTATTATTTATTGACATGTTGAATGCACTGAGCTGTCTGTCTAAATTACTGGCACACAGCTCGGACACCCATGCATACCCCACAAGAAATGCCACAAGAGGTCTCTTCACATTCCCCAAGTCCAGAACAGACTATGGGAGGCAAGACAGTACTACATAGAGCCATGACTACATGGAACATTATTCCACATCAAGTAACTGACGCAAGCAGTAAAATTAGATTTAAAAAACAGATAAAAAAACACCTTATGGAACAGCGGGGACTGTGAAGCAACACAAACATTGGCACAGACACATGCATACATACATGATAACATACGCACTATATACACATGGATTTAGTACTGTAGAATAATGGTAGTGGTGTAGTAGGGGCCTGAGGGCACACAGTGTGTTATGAAATCTGTGAATGTAATGTTTTAAAAATTGTATAAACTGCCTTAATTTTGCTGGACCCCAGGAAGAGTATGGGGATCCATAACAAATACAAATACAAACATACTTTAAAGATGTTACCAAGGAAACACTCTTTTGCTGATGTCAACAGAAATGTCTCAGATGTTCAAACTATACATTGAGAAATACAAAGAAAAGAACAGCACAAACGAGTGCCAGATAGAACAGCAGGGGGAAAAAGTAATCAGTAGATTGCTTTACTCACTATTCCAGTCCTGAAACAACCTGTTATTTCAAATACAAAGAAAGAAAAAGAATACCTATAAAACCTCTAGCCCTATGCTGATAGGAACATTGTGGGAGATCATGATGCACTATTGTAACCACATATATGGTGTGGATGAATAAGCCATCAATTAATATCCTATTAGGTATTACATATCCCATTGTAAACCCAGCCAGTAAGAACTAATACAAAGTAGCAATGTTCCAGCGGCAGCAGGAGTGTGACAACAGAGTGGTGATAAACTATACAGCATTGATGCATCCCTGTCACTCTATCAAGGTGGTGCTGTTGAGACAAACACCCAGGTGCACCTTGCAACCTGAGCTAACTGGCAGCACCTTTCTGTCCTGTCTGTCTGTCTGTCAGGGCATCCGTTGCCTTCTCTTTTCTACTCGCAGAAGGATGGTGTTTTTAACTTCACCAGACACCCATTCAGTCCCAGTTGTCATTATAAGCCAGAAAGATAGATAGACAAATTACATTTCAGTGGATGGGGTCCGGCTACAGGTGACGGCATGGGGTGGAAGGTGAAATCAACAAGCACTTAAACTGACTAAACCATAACAAGGATGGTGGAAAAGAATTTTAAAAGTGGGTGTATGGATTGAGGCATCCTAAATGTAGTTAATTTGGTCTTCTGGCTCCTGCAACACTTTCATCACCTTGAAGAGAAGATGAATAGAAGCATTAAACTGTCAGTTAAGCCAAATCATATAAAGACAGTTCGAACTGCTTCCCCACAAATGCCAGTATTTATCAAATCAAAGTTTAATGGTCGCACACACAGATTTGCAGATGTGAAAAAGTGCAGAAATGTGCAGGAAAATGATTGTGTTTCTAGCTCCAACAGTGCAGTAATACCTAGCGATATAAAGCAATAAACACAATCCCAAAAAATTGAAATAAATATGAAATATCAGATGAGCAAATTCAGAGTATATATTCAGTAAGTGTACAAAACAGTAGGAACAAATAAATGGAGCATATTCTGTTATAAGTTTGATTCATGGGGAAAAACATCCATAGAAAGAACACAACATTAAGTACACCTGCTCTTTCCATGACATAGACTGACCAGGTGAATACAGGTGAAAGCCATGATCCCTTATTGATGTTACCTGTTAAATCCACTTCAGTCATTGTAGATGAAGGGGGACGAGACAGGCTAAAGAAAGATTTTAAGCCCTGAGACAATTAAGACATGGACTGTGCATGACTGCCATTCAGAAGGTGAATTGGCTAGACAAAATATGGACCTTGTAGAGTCCATGCCCTGACGAATTGGGTCTGTTCTTAGCGCAAAAAGTGGTGCAACTCAATATTAAGAAGGTGTTCGTAATGTTTTGTACACTCAGTGTATAATGGTGTGTATAGAAAGTATATGAATAGAAAAGGTGTACAGCAGAAGTTACAGTGCATTCGGAAAGTATTCAGACCCCTTCTCTTTTTCCACATTTTGTTACGTTACAGCCTTATTCTAAAATTGATTTTGCCCCTCATCAATCTACACACAATACCCCATAATGACAAAGCAAAAAACAGGTTTTTATACATTTTAGCAAATGTATAGACCCTTTGCTATGATACTCAATTTTGAGCTTAGGTGCATCCTGTTTCCATTGATCATCCTTGAGATGTTTCTACAACTTGATTGGAGTCCACCTGTGGTCAATTCAATTAATAGGACAGGATTTGGAAAGGCACACACCTGTCTATTTAAGGTCTCACCATTGACAGTGCTTGTCAGAGCAAAAACCAAGCCAAGAGGTCGAAGGAATTGTCCGTAGAGCTCCGAGAGAGAATTGTGTCGAGGCACAGATCTGGGGAAGGGTACCAAAACATTTAATTGAAGGTCCCCAAGAACACAGTGGCCTCCATCATTATTAAATGGAAGAAGTTTGGAACCACCAAGACTCTTCCTAGAGCTGGCTGCGCGGCCAAACTGAGCAATCAGGGGAGAAGGGCCTTGGTCAGCGAGGTGACCAAGAACCCAATGGCCACTGACAGAGCTTCAGAGGTCTTCTGTGGAGATGAGAGAACCTTCCAGAAGGACAACCATCTCAGCAGCACTCCACCAATCAGGCCTTTATGGTAGAGTGGCCAGATGAAAGCCACTCCTCAGTAAAAGGCACATGACAGCCCACTTGGAGTTTGCCAAATGGCACCTAAAGGAATCTCAGACCATGAGAAAAAGGTGCGTCAAAGCTGGGACCGAGACTGAAAAACAGCTTCAATCTCAAGGCCATCAGCCTGCTAAAGAGCAATCACTAAGTGAGTCTGCTGCCTACATTGAGATCCAATCACTGGCCACTTTAATAAATGGATCACTAGTCACTTTACAATGTACTGTAAATAATGGCACTTTAATAATGTTTACATATCTTACATTACTCATATCACATGTATATACTGTATTTTATACCATCTATTGCACCTTGCCTATGCCACTCGGCCATCGCTCATCCATATACTGACATGTACATATTCTCATGCACCCCTTTTAGATTTGTGTGTATTAAGTAGTTGTTGGGCAAATTGTTTGATATTACTGCACTGTCAGAACTAGAAGCACAACCATTTCGCTACACTAGCATTAACAGCTGTTAATCATGTGTTTGTGACAAATAACATTTGATTTGATGTTTGAACTCTTTGACCTGAAAGTAGGTCTACTGTACGCTAACATTATAAAAGTGACCAGTGGTCAATGACTATGAACATAGGGCAGCAGTCTAAGATGGAGGGCAGGGTATAGGGCGGAGGTCGACTAGTGGTAAGTGTTTCACAGTCCGATGGCCTGGAGATAAAGCTGTTAATCTCTCGGATTTTGAATTTGAAGTATTAAAAAATATATATATATGTTATTTGATGAAAATTAGTTTCGGCCTTACTAATATTAGCCCATACAAATGCATTGAATAACGAATTCACTACATGGAACAGATAGTCCACCCAAATAATCCAGAATTGTTTTACAACTGGTACCGGGGGACCTTCAGATGAGTCTTGTGAGGGTGTACTAGAAACAAAGGACATGTACTTGTTCGTGAGAGACTCACCTTTCCATAGAGGGGTCACAATACTTTGTAGGCCAAACCGTTTGGACTTTACAGACGATTTTGTGAGAAAACCAATTATAGGGATGTTTTATGGTCTGACAAACACCGCTCTAGCTCTGTCACCTTTCAGCGCAGATGCGGAAGTGCGACACAGGCGGATGTGGTGAATTGAGACACATCAAATGGATATATCTAGCTTAAACTGACAGATTGTTATGGCGATCTTTGTATTACGCTAATCAGATATCCACGGGGTTTAGCACCTTTTTTTCTATGTGTACTGTCTCCACCTTCTAGATGGTAAATCTTTTTGGCCTTCCAGTGATACCGGGTGCTGTAGATGTCCTGGAGGTCAAGCAGTGTGCCCCATTGGGCTGAACGGTGATGCATTGGGCTGACCGGTAATGCATTGGGCTGACCGTACCACCCTCTGGAGTACTGCGGGTGTGGGCGGTGCAGTTGCTGTACCAGGCAGTGATACAGCCCGACAGAATACTCTTGATGGTGCATCTGTAAAATTTTGTAAGGGTGTAAAGAAACCTTTCTTCAGCTTCCTGAAGTTGAAAAGGCGCTGTTGCACATTCTTCACCACGCTGTCGGTGTGAAGGGAACATTTCATGTCCCGAGTGAAGTGCATGCTGAGGAACTTGAAGCATTTGAGCCTCTCCACTCCGGCCCGGTCGATGTGGATGGAGGCGTGCTCTCTCTGCTGTCTTCTGTAGATCACGATTTTATGGCTTCCTAACCAATTGTTCTATTGTGTGTGTTTATTCTTGTTATTTCTAACTTATTTTATACATAATGTTTCTGCCACAGTCTCTTATGACCGAAAATTGACCGATAACTCACCTCGTACTGGACAAAGATTTTTTCTTTAACGAGCCGGACGCAAAGGATTTACTTCAGACACCCGACAAGGCCCAAATCCCCGTCATTCGCGTGAGAAAGAGACGGAGATATCAGGGACGTAGGTCGGGGTGCCTTGTTCGAATCCGACGAGTGGGTAATCTGCCTCTACCATCAGTCCTATTAGCAAACGTACAATCATTGGATAACAAAATAGACAAGCTACGATCACGAATATGCTACCAACGGGTCATTAAAACGGTAGTATCTTATGTTTCAAAGAGTCGTGGCTGAACAATGACACGGATAAAATACAGCTGGCGGGTTTCACGCTGCATCGGCAAGATAGAACAGCTGCATCCGGTAAGACAAGGTGGTGCTCCTAGTGGCCGGGGACTTTAATGCAGGGAAACTTAAATCCGTTTTACCTCATTTTTACCGGCATGTTAAATTACAACCAGAGGAAGAAAAAAAAAACTCTAGACTACCTTTACTCCAAACACACTGAGATGCGTACAAAGCTCTCCCTCACCCTCCATTTGGCAAATCTGACCATAATTCTATCCTCCTGATTCCTGCTTAGAAGAAAAAACTAAAGCAGGAAGCACCAGAGACTCGGTCAATAAAGAAGTGGTCAGATGACGCAGATGCTATACTACAGGACTGTTTTGCTAGCACAGACTGGAATATGTTCCGGGATTCATCCAATGGCACTGAGGAGTATACCACCTCAGTCACTGGCTTCATCAATAAGTGCATTGATGATGTCATCTCCACAGTGTACATACCCCAATCAGAAGCCATGGATTACAGGCAACATACGCACTGAGTTAAAGGGTAGAGCTGCCGCTTTCAAGGAGTTGGACTCTACCCCGGACGCTTATAAGAAATCCTGCTATGCCCTCCGACAAACCATCAAACAGGCAAAGAGTCAATACAGGAATAAGATTGAATCATACTACCCCCGGCTCCGACACTCGTAGGATGTGGCAGGGCTTGCAAACTATTACAGACTACAAATGGAAGCACAGCCATGAGCTGCCCAGTTACACAAGCCTACCAGACGAGCTAAATTACTTCTATGCTCGCTTCGAGGCTAGAAACACTGAAGCATGCATGAGAGCATCAGCTGTTCCAGACGTCTGTGTGATGACGCTCTCCGTAGTCGATGTGAGTAAACAGGTCAACATTCAAAAGGCCGCAGGGCCAGATGGATTACCAGGACGTGTACTCCGAGCATACGCTGACCAACTGTCAAGTGTCTTCACTGACATTTTCAACCTGTCCCTGTCCGAGTCTGTAATACCAACATGTTTCAAGCAGACCACCATAGTCCCTGTGCCCAAGAACACTAAGGTAACCTGCCTAAATGACTACAGACCCGTAGCACTCACATCTATAGACATTAAATGCTTTGAAAGGCTGGTCATGGCTCACATCAACACCATTATCCCAGAAACCCGAGATCCACTGCAATTTGCAAACCGCCCCAACAGATCCACAGATGATGCAATCTCTATTGCACTCCACACTGAATAAACACCTCCCTCTGCAACTGGATTCTGGACATCCTGACCGGCCATCCCCAGGTTGTAAGGGTAAGTAACCACACATCTGCTACGTTGATCCTCAACACAAGGGTCCCTCAGGGGTGCGTGCTCACTCCCCTCCTGTACTCCCTGTTCACCCATGACTGCATGGCTAGGCACGACTCCAACATCATCATTACGTTTGCCGACGACACAACAGTGGTAAACCTGCGGTAGCAGAGAGAAGTCTATGACTAGGGTGGCTGGAGTGTTCGACAATTTTTAGGGCCTTCCCCTGACACCGCCTGGTATACACTCAGTTGAATGTGCCTTTAAACAGCTTGGAAAATTCCAGAAAATGATGTCATGGCTTTAGAAGCTTCTGACAGTTGGAGGTGTACCTGTGGATGTTTTTCAAGGCCTACCTTCAAACTCAGTGCCTCTTTGCTTGACATCATGGGAAAATCAAAAGAAATCAGCCAAAAAAATTGTAGACCTCCACAAGTCAGGTTCATCCTTGGGAGCAATTTCCAAACGCCTGAAGGTACCACGTTCATCTGTACAAACAATAGTACGCAAGTATAAACACCATGGGACCACACAGCCATCATACTGCTCAGGAAGGAGATGTGTTCTGTCTCCTAGAGATGAACGTACTTTGGTGCGAAAAGTTCAAATCAATCCTAGAACAACAGCAATAGACCTTGTGAAGATGCTGGAGGAAACAGGTACAAAAGTATCCATATCCACAGTAAAACGAGTCCTATATCGACATAACCTGAAAGGCCGCTCAGCAAGGAAGAAGCCACTGCTCCAAAACCACCATAAAAAAGCCAGACAATGTTTTGCAACTGCACATGGAGACAAAGATTGTACTTTTTGGAGAAATGTCCTCTAGTCTGATTAAACAAAAATAGAACTGTTTGGCCATAATGACCATCGTTATGTTTGGAGGAAAAGGGGGATGCTTGCAAGCCGAAGAACACCATCCCAGCCGTGAAGCACGGGGTGGCAGCATCATGTTGTGGGGGTGCTTTCCTGCAGGAGGGACTGGTGCACTTCACAAAATAGATGGCATCATGAAGTAGGAAAAGTATGTGGATATATTGATGCAACATTTCAAGATATCAGTCAGGAAGTTAAAGCTTGGTCACAAATGGGTCTTCCAAATGGACAATGATCCCAAGCATACTTCCAAAGTTGTGGCAAAATGGCTTAAGGACAACACAATCAAGGTATTGGAGTGGCCATCAAAGCCCTGACCTCAACCCTATAGAAAATGTGTGGACAGAACTGAAAAAGCGTGTGTGAGCAAGAAGGCCTACAAATATGACTCAGTTACACCAGCTCTGTCAGGAGGAATGGGCCAAAATTCACCCAACTTATTGTGGGAAGCTTGTGGAAGGCTACCCAAAATGTTTGACCCAAGTTAAACAATTTAAAGGCAATTCTCCCAAATACTAATTGAGTGTATGTACACTTCTGACCCACTGGGAATGTGATGAAAGAAATAAAAGCTGAAATAAATAATTCGCTCTATGTGACATTTCACATTCTTAAAATAAACTGGTGATCCTAACTGACCTAAGACAGAATTTTTCTAGGATTAAATGTCAGGAATTGTGAAAAACTGAGTTTGAATGTTTTTGGCTAAGGTGTATGTAAACTTTCGACTTCAACTGTACGTCGACACCATTGTCAGAGGCGACCCCGGAACATTTTCCCAATCCGCGTAAAAAAAATTATCTTGAGGCATAGATTCTGATTGGTCAGACCAACGTTGAACAGTCCTTACCACGGGTGCTTCCTGCTTAAGTTTCTGCCTATAGGTGGGGAGGAGCAGAATGGAGGCATGATTTGCAGGGTGAACATATTTATTAGTTCATATGCATGCAGACACAATTTCCAACACTAGCTGTCAGAACTTTTGAAGGCAGGAAAGACAATGCCATTCTACTGTTCACACTCAGGGCACGACCGCAACAGATGTGTTTGTCATACTCCAAATCAGACTCCACTCTGCATATCCGACCATGCCCGCCACAATTACCACTGAGTGAGTCCTGATATGAAAGCTGTGATGAATTGGGGGGGGGTGTTGTTTACTCAGTAAGGCTTTGTAGCACAGGTAACAGTGACAATCTCTTTCTTGCCAGGAGGTCAATGGGGGGGTGAGCAAAATAGTGGATAAAAGGGATGAAAGTCATTGAAAAAGATGACAGAAACCATGCCTATTGAGAATGTTTTGTTGTGTGTGTGCGCGCGAGTTCAGAGAGACAGAGCGAAGGACAGTGACAGAGAGAAAGTGAGAGAGTGGAGCGGTATGACATGAGTTCCCCACCTTCACTTTTTTCCTTCCTGTATACGTCAATGAAAGTATATTTTTATTGTTTTCAAACAAGCCTGGAGTGGGGCCAAACTTGATTCTAGCCAGTCGATCAAATATAATCAACCCTCCAACATTTAATTATTTTCTAACAAAAATACGATTTTTACGTTTCAAGGTGATGGTTGATTTTTATATCTATTTTAAAATGACCTTGGTTATTGCTGATTGATCCAGACAGTTTTTAAGTGCATATTTTGTTAGACAGGTTTTTTGAAGCAAATTTTGGTGTTTTAGGAGAACAAAACATTTGCCTCATAGGATTCCATTAACGTCAGTCTATGCTACCTAGGGGAAGCAAAAGAGAACCACTGCTTTAACCTGTTACTGCAGTGGGCTAAATCAGGGTGTCACATTGCATAATGATAGGAGACAGGCGCAGGAATACGAAATAGGGTCTTTTATTTTTCTACCCCAAATAGCGTACGTCATGAACATGATGGGGACAAAGCCCAAAACAAACATGTACTGTATATATACAGTTGAAGTCGGAAGTTTACATACACGTTAGCCAAATACATTTAAACTCAGTTTTTCCACAATTCCTGACATTTAATCCTTGAAAATAAGAATTTGTTCTTAACTGACTTGCCTAGTAAGATAAAGGTAAAATAATATATATATATTTTAAATGGGTCTTCCAAATGGACAATGACACCAAGCATACTTCCAAAGTTGTGGCAAATGGCTTAAGGACAACAAAGTCAAGGTATTGGCTTCACAAAGCCCTGACCTCAAACCTATAGAAAAGTTGTGGGCAGAACTGAAAAAGCGTGTGCGAGCAAGGAGGCCTACAAATATGACTCAGTTATACCAGCTCTGTCACTGGGAATGTGTTAGGAATTTTGTTGATAATATTTAAAACAATTTCTAGATTTAGAAAAAGCTAAATCTGGGGGCAGGAGAGTGATAGGGTGGAGGGCTGGGGGCAGGACAGTGATAGGCTGGAGAGCTGGGGGCAGGAGAGTAATAGGGTGGAGGGCTGGGGGCAGGAGAGTGATATGGTGGAGGGCTGGAGGTAGGAGAGTAATAGGGTGGAGGGCTGGGGGCAGGAGAGTGATAGGCTGGAGAGCTGGGGACAGGAGAGTAATAGGGTGGAGGGCTGGGGGCAGGAGAGTGATATGGTGGAGGGCTGGGGCAGGAGAGTGATAGGGTGGAGGGCTGGGGGCAGGAGAGTGATAGGCTGGAGGGCTGGAGGTAGGAGAGTGATAGCAATCAGGATGTACCACTCTCTGTCCTCCCCTGTCCAATCAGGATGTACCACTCTCTGTCCTCCCCCTGTCCAATCAGGATGTACCACTCTCTGTCCTCCCCCTGTCCAATCAGGATGTACCACTCTCTGTCCTCCCCTGTCCAATCAGGATGTACCACTCTCTGTCCTCCCCCTGTCCAATCAGGATGTACCACTCTCTGTCATCCCCCTGTCCAGTCAGAAGCTAAAGGACTGGCATGGTGGTGGGTGGCAGATGGCAACAAGCTGACCTTTAATGGCAGAGACACTTCATTAGTGATTGTGCGATGTGAGCAGATCAGGCGTTAACTGAGAGAGGTGTTGCTTACAAGCTTTCAGCTGAGAGGAAATGTGTGCCACGCAGCCAGGCATAATGCAGAGAGACACTGAAACAGAGGGACAAGGAGAGAGGAGAGGAAGAGAGAGGAGCGACCTGGAGAGAGACAGAGTAAGTCACAGTGATACCAGCAGGGATACCTTTTTCTGAACCAATTATTCTGCCGCTGAGGGATGTGCTCTGCCCAGATAGGGCCAGTGAAGGGAAATCATTCAGAGGGCTCCAGGCTGTAGAGAAGCATGGGGACAAGACCCGAGACCTGGGAAAGGACAGACCGCAAACAACTACCTGAGTGACATGGAACTCACAGAGAAATGACACTTTGGGTTGAAGGTTAAAATAGCAGGAGCACCTAACTCTCTATAGGGCTTAAAGATCCAATGCGGCCATTTTTATCTCAATATCAAATAATTTCTGGGTAACAAATAAGTACCTTACTGTGATTATTTCAATTAAAATAGTCAAAAAGAAACAAAAATAGCTTCTTAGCGAAGAGCAATTTCTCAAGCCGAGTGGTCTGAGGGGGGAGGGGAAAACTGAAAACTAGCTGCTATTGGCAGAGAGGTTTCAAATTATTTTTGTTATTGCTCTATTAACTCATTTACCGCCTGGTGATGTCACCAGGCAAGCCAAAACGCCATCCCGCCAACACAGGCTGAAATTTCAGGCAATCTTTTCAAACAGCTCTTACACTAAAAGGGAATTATCCAGATTTTTTCCATTTCACAGTAATGTTCCAACCTCATAGTTTGGAAATATATATAAAACACAGGAAATCATGTTTTTGACTGCACTGAGCCTTTAACAGTTTATACAGAAGAGAGAGAGATTGCACGTATGCGTGGGTCAGCGTGCATGCACGTGTCTTTGCTGAGTGTGTGCACATGTGCCTGTCTGCCTGCCCCTGGCTCCCGTGGGTTCACCCAGGATCCTCTCTTTAACCATGCTCACCACCTGTGACAAATGCAGCATGATGTTGTGCTGTGAGTCTGACTGAGGATGAGCTAATGAAGTCAATGTGCTTCTCTCTCTGGGCTCAAGGCCAAGTCAATTCTAATAGGCTGTGTGAAGAGAGTGAGAGAGAGGGAATAAATTGGCTATAAGACACCTCATATACAGTACAGTAGCATCATCTGACATCCATCACAGTGTGCTTAGTATTCTTCCCAGCCACATGTCTTCTCCACAAGGAACACTATATACAGTAATCCTGGCAAGTTTATATGTGCAAATGTGTGATATTTTGTTTTTCAACTGCAGCAACTTTATACAGTTATATGTATTTTTTATAACATCAATCCATCACCAAGGCAACGGAATACTTGACTGACCATCGTCAATACACAATCCTTGATCTATATCTTAAATCTGTAACGTTCGTCGTCGGAATGAGACCAAAGCGCAGCGTGGAAAGTGTTCATAATTTAATGTTCACAAAAACACTCAAACAAAAGGCGAAAAGGAGAAAACGAAAGTGCACAGTTCTGTCAGGGAAACAACCTAAACAGAAAACAACACCCCACAAAACCCAAACGGAAAATGACAACTTATATATGATCCTCAATCAGAGACAACGATAGACAGCTGCCTCTGATTGGGAACCACACACGGCAAAACAACAAAGAAATAGAAAACTTAGATTTTCCCACCCGAGTCACACCCTGACCAAACCAAACATAGAGAATAAATAAGGATCTCTAAGGTCAGGGCGTGACAAAATCATTGTTTTACATAATGGATCTTTTTGAAGAAATAGGATAAATCACTGTCTGTAATTTTCCTCAGAAAAAAATGTTTGAAAAAGAATACGCTTGTTTTATGTGTTCCATGGCAATTCCCTTTCCTTTTGTGGTCGTTGTTCGATAACTGTTCTAAAGCATGGCTCAGTGAAAGTGAAAATTAAATTAAACCTCCCCATCAAATGTTACACATACTGATAAACAAAGGCCTCAAAGTTTGAAGTTTGTTCATTGTTGTTCTATGAGTCGGTGAATACACAGTGATCAATGTGCTGGGTAACAAAACACCCTAGTGGAAGAGGTAGGTCCTTCAGACATATAGGCCTAACAGATGGAAGGGTTATCTACTGCATCATGACCCGTTAATGGCTTTATAATGACGTCCTCTTCCAGACAGAGGGAACACTTCTGATGGAGAAAAAGCACAACTACATGAAAGGCAGTCTAAGGCACTGCATCTCAGTCCAAGAGGCGTCGCTACAGTCCCTGGTATGAATCCAGGCTGTATTACATCCGGCTGTGATTGGGAGTCCCTTAGCGCGGCGCACAATTGGCCCAGCGTCGTCCAGGTTTGGCCGGGGTAGGCCGTTATTGTAAATAAGAATTTGTTCTTAACTGACTTGCCTAGTTAAATATAAAATGTTATTTAATGTAAACATATCCAACTTCAGGTTTATGGTAATGTGTTTAAGTAGTAAATGTTCATTTGAATTATAATTTGAAAAAGCCAGCTAATTGCTTTGGGGTACTGAATAAAACATGTATAGAACAAGTATTTAATCTTCAGTTCTCTGGAAAATATTTGGATACAAATAGGATACATTGTACAGTAAGTAGTACATAATCAGTAAACAAAGCACAAAACATACAAACTCATACACTATAGTCAGTCTATACAAAACACTGAATAATTTTCTGTATAAAAACAAATATATCTTAAGTGCACAAAAACCTGGAAAATAGTTCACCTTTATAATTTGTTTACAATCCCAATGTGTTCCTTTACAATAGCAAAGTAGCAATACATTTCTTGTCATGCTTTTTGCTGCATTTGCATTCAGTCTGAGGAAAATAATGAATGTACAGTATATTGGCAGTGTATTGCTATTGGGTGCCATAGAACGTATATAAAACCTTAAGTGGGCAAACTGACATTTCTCTGGAAGTCATTTCTGTGTACAAAATGAGTGTTGAAATTAAAATGGAGGGTAAGTGGGGTGATCTGCCGTTGTAAACTGATAACAGAGTGAGTACAGCTCAAAAGGCATTCACATCCCCAGCTCCCCTCCTCTCCTTTCTCACCAGACGTTGTGCTGGAAGGCATTCTAGAACCTAATTAACTCCTCTGACATGCTGTGAATTCTCATCTCCCTCCCTGACTCGGATGACTAAGAGATAGACTGATTGAAAAAATCCCATTTAGGTTTCAATCTCCAAATTAGACATGGCAAACAATATCTTGCCGCTAATGCTCACTGATTATCAGTCTCATTTTACACAAGGTTGGTGAAAAAAAATGGCCTTCATTTATCCCAGCAACAGGCGATTATTACCAGCCAAACCCTTACCCTCCTCATTCACACACAAAAGAACTACTGCACTCTGAGTACAAAAAAATCTATTGACAGTACAAACATTGCACAACATCAATGAGATTAAAAACAGAGGGAAATTAGATTTGCTACATCTTGAGAATATGGGTAGAAAAGAAAGGAGTGGTTCTTCATAGTGTGATCTATAGCTACATCTGATCATCCCTAGTGAGTTAACCTCCTGGGGTAATAGTATTGATTGTTTACTCAGAGCTCAGGGTTGTACTGCAGATGCTGTCACACTAGGCCAGGCCTGTGGAAAAAAACTACTTGTGAAAAAGGCATGATGCAGCCTACTTCTTCTGCACAATGTCCATCAGTCCTGTTATCCTGCCATGTCAAGCTGTCAAGCTCTCTCTCTCTCTCTCTCTCTCTCTCTCTCTCTCTCTATCTCTCTCTCTCTCGCTCTCTCTTGCTCTCTCTTGCTCGCTGTCCCTCTCCATCTCACAGAAAATTGATCATCCGTCAGAGTTCTGTCAAACGTTGAAAGTGTTGGAACAAAGTGTCAGCAGTGGAACAAAGTGCCAGCCCAGTGGTGGTTTGCCTTTTCTCAAAGCAATAAAAATAATCTCCAACTGTTCTTCCGTGAGTCCAAGAGTATGATTATTGTATTGATTATAGTCAGCACCATGATGATGAGCAAGGCAGACCAAATATTGTACCTGCTTGTTCACTGACTTGGTACCATAAATGTAGTATTCCATACAAGAAGCAGAGATCAATCAATGTAACTACTAGCTCTTGTAAATCAGTGGTAAAAGTCCTCTTCGGTAGGTACAGCTCTGAACAACAACAGCCAATTCTTTATTCAGTCCTGAGCGTCCACCAGAGTCCAGTCAGTCAGATGGTTGAGAGGTTGATGACTGTACAGCCATACTGACGATGGCACTCTATTTTCACATTGTTGGTGGAAGACTGTATAAATAAAAGTGTGAAATTCACTGGGATATTCGTGGAAAGCAACGGGAGAAGACCGACAGATGCATACAAACAGAAAAGCAAACAAAAACACCCACACAATAAGGTAGGAGGGACATGGGTAAACACAGCCAATCACACAGATCAGTAGTCCTGTTCAGACACACAATAACAGAAATTAGAGCTCTGAGCTGACCTTAGGTATAGATGGGATTGTCTGGCTCGGGGTCTGAGTAGCGGCTGGTCTCATGGTGATGACCCTGGAATTGGACTGACTCTTTGAGGCCCTTCCTGGAATGGTGCATGCTGGGAGTAGACTTCAGTAGACTCACTGAGGAGAACAGGCCTAAAGCAGGAGAAGATTGGATAGGGATTAGAAAGATCCTTATATAATCTAAAGCAGGGGTGTCAATCAAACCAATTGAAGAATTTCTGAAGAACCTTTAGTTTTAAAAAAAACGAAGTGTCTTCACTGTGTCCAGCCCGCTAACAGTCTCTAAAACTAAAGCTAGACAGTCAGGAACATTTAAAAAGTCCCAAAAGAGTGGACAGATTTTATGTGGATCTTGACAGCAAGGCAAGACAACCAATTTGCTGTGTGGCCTCGGTGAAGACCGAATGTGGCCCTTAGGGCAAAATGAGATTGACATGCCTGTTCTTAAGCAACAGAGCTAGTGTTATTAAACTCAGTTCTGAACATCTTTAATTCACAGACAGTGGCATGCCAGTCTAAAAAGAAACATTATAGCTCTCTCACTTGTGCCTTCAAGGTCTTGATCTCCTGGCTGAATGGACACATCAGTTGAGTCCCACTCATAATTCTTATCCACTGAGGCCTTTCTCCTGAAGAAGCACACACACACAAGTGGAAAGTTTGTGATGGCTGACATTGAAGGGCATTTTATTTAATTGTCTATTAATTGTGTTGCATCTTACTCAATGTGAAAGGGACAATGTAGACAGAGAGTAATAGAGCTATTAAATAAAAGAAGACTCAAGCACTCACCTTTTCAATGCCTCCATGTCCTGTAGGCGTGTCTCCTCTGTGTTCCCCTGTATCTCCTCGATGGTCTCAGGAGAGCTGGTGAGGGTTGGGGACAGGCAGATGGACAGGCACCCATTGGGAGGCTCCAGACTCCCCCTGCCACTGCTCTGGCTGGCATAGCTACTGTAGCTCCTCCCTGAGTCTGGCACTCCCGGTTGATTACTCCCAATCTCCACCTCCATTTCATGCCCCGCATACCTCTCCTCTCCTTCCTCCGCTTCTACCACCTCCTCCTGCTTCTCCTCCTCCTGGGACGGCTGAGAGGTGTGAAGGGGTGCGGGCCAGCTGTAACCTCTGAGCAGAGAGGGAGCTGTAGTTCTGCCTCTACAGTCTGATGGTCTGGGGTGCTCCCTGTGGTCCCTGGGGAGAGAGGCATTCTTCCTGGCCTCCATGCGCTGCACAGACCTCAGGGCCTCCTGGTAGGTGATGGGCCACCTGGAGGCGTCTGGGAAGATGGAGGCCTTTTTGCGGGGGTTGTGGGGGGGGGGTGGGGGTGGATGGGGACCGAAGGCACTGGAGGAGGGGTTGGGGGGAGCGGCTGCTGTCTCTCCAGCACCAGTTTTCTTACATTTGGGATGTGCGCATTACCCTTGTATGCTTCATAAAGCTGCTGTGGGGCCTTGCTGGGAGGCTGGAGGTCCTGGGGGGGAGGTGGGCAGGCAGTGGGGGCCTCTGTGTGGTTGGTCTCAGGAGCTGAGGTGAATTCCGGTTCCCAGGACACAGAGTCTAGTCGAAAGGAGAAAGGAGAGGAACAGTTCTCATGGCTGAGAGAGTCGACCCAGGCGTCAGGCGTCAGGAAGTTACCCTGGGATTGTCTCCTGGAATCTAGACTGTGGCTGCGCTGGTGGTGGCGGCCGTCCCCGTTCTGAGAGCCTCCTAGACTGAGGGCCTTCCTGAGCACCGGCCTGGGAGGCTGAATGGTAGTTGGGCTTCTGCCCCGAGGTGATCTCCTGTGCCACTTCTCCCGCTCCTCTCTAGGTACTGGGCTCTTTTTGTGGTCCAATGGATGGCCTCTGCAGCCTTTTTTTGTGGTTTGCGGTCCTCTGTGGCCTTTCTCTGCCAATAGGCTCTGGAGCTTTATGGGATTTGTAGGAGGATCAACTGAGCCTTCTGGTTCATCCACACTCATCTCTAAACAGTCTGAGAGATACAACACTGGGTGTTGAGATTGCTTTTCAAATGGCTGTGACTTTGTTAACGCCACTTTCCATACACCATGCACTTTGTTGACAGAGACATCTGGCTTAGACTTGTGTGAAATTCTGCCATTGGAATGGCATTGATTGCTCTTGCTGTTCCATTCATGTGACTCTGAGTCATCTCCCTTCAACTCTGTTGACATGTGAATAGTATCACAAAGCCCTGTGTGTGTCTTGAAACTCGCAGCTTCTTTCCCTTCTTGCCTCTCTAGTGGCTGGTGACTCACCCTCCTCTTAGAGTGACCCTCTAATCTCTTAGCCCTGAGGTGGTGTTGTGTGACAGGTGACAGAGAGGGACATTGAGTGACTGGAGGGTCACAGTGGAGGGTCACTGTCCTCTCAGAGGTGGTGTGAAGGGCTGCGACCAGGCTGGTGGCTGAGGTGAGAGGGCTGGCCTCCCAGTGAATATAAGATGGGGACGAAGGCCTTTTGGCCATGCTAGAACTCCCCAACTCCCCAGTTGGCCTGAGGATGACAGTGATGGGGGTGGTTTTGTAGGGAGGTGCTTTCCTGAGGTTTCCATATGGGATCACATTCTTCAGTCTCTCTCCAGCTCTCCTCATCTATGCCTGGTCTCTTGCTCTTCCCATCTAAAGTAGCGTTCCTCTCCAGTGTGTACTTCCGTAGATTTCTCTCCAGCTCCTCTCTCTCCCGGGCCAGCTTCAGACACCTGCTCAGGTTGCCGGTCTCCCTCTCATGCTCCATCTGTAGCATCAGGGTGCTGGAGATGGCAGGCTGGACGGCCCGCTTTAGTGACAGGTATCCTGGTTTGCTCTCCTCCAGGCTAGGCTGGGGGTACATGTCTGAGTTACTTTTTTTTTTTTTTTTTTTGGGGGGTGGATCAGCTTAATATTGCGGAAAGAATGTTGCTTCCAATGTAATTGTCTGCATCATTTCCAATCCCCCATATTTTTTTGGGTAAATATATATATCCATTCACGTATGCATACATATACACATATATACATACACATACCTACATAGACATACATACTTTTTTAAAGAGTATACCTTTATTATTATTCCCCGCAAACCCTACCACCGATCCCCCAATTGGAGTAAACTGATAAACATTTCTGTTTTTACCTTCAATTTATACATCTTATACACATTTTACAGACACAGTCTACTTTATAATAGTTCTCTCTTGTTTGTTCTTAGTCCTTCCTCTATTTCTGTTGTCCATCCAGTTTGATTTCCACTTGTAACTGTGCTATTTCACAATAGCTCCGCACCTATACACATTTCACAGATCCCGTATGCCCTACATTGTTTATCTTGTTATTAGTCCCACCCTTCAGCTCCACTCAACCTTTCCCATCTATCTTCCAACATCATCCATTTCGGATTTTTATTTGCCATATATTTTTCAACTGTGCTGTGATGCTTCACAAAAGATTTGAATCTTCCTATTCTCATAGCTTCCACGGATTGTAAATTAAAAATAAACATTTTTGCTAAAATAATTATTATATTATTGATTGATTGACTATGGCTTTTCAAATCCCCCAGTATTGCTATCTGTAGCGTTAGTTCTACGCAAATGTTGCAATTCTTCAACCATTCCTGGACCTGTGACCAAAAACGAGCTACATGCGGACAATACCAAAATAAATGGTCTAATGACTCTGCCTCCTCACAGCAGAATCTACAGAGCTGGGAAGATTGTATCCCCCATATATATAACATTCTATTAGTTGCAAGAATTTTGTACAATAATTTAAATTGAAAAATTCGAAGTTTTGAATCCGGCGTTGTTTTGCGTATCAATTCATACACCATGTGCCATGGAATGGGTACATCGAAAATCTCTTCCCAACTATTTTGCAATTTATATGGCACAGCTGTAAGTTTTTTGGTCCTTAAATGAAATTGGTATATGTTTTTATTTATCACACTTTTCTTTAACCATTTATGTTCTTTAATATAAGGCCGACATACAAGTTCCTTGCTTTTATCCCCTTCCACCTGCCTCTTCCATTTTTGTGGTAATGCTGCAATTAATTGGTTGTAATTTTGGGTAGAGCAGACATTTCCATATGTCTGTGTTAGCTGCATGTGTGACATTACTCCACCAGTCCTATTTATGATATCATTCACAAAAATTATACCTTTTTTAAACATTTCTTCGATAAATACAGTTTTTTTATCAATTACTATATTTGAATTTAACCACAAGATTTGTTGTACTATTTGTTCCGTCCTTTCAGGTGGATTAAACTGAAATTGCAACCAACTTTCTAAGGCTTGCTTAAAAAATAAAGATATTTTGGAGATTATTTCCTTTTCAAGCAACCGAAAGTGAGCAGGTGTAATCTGAATAAAGGGAAAAAGGCCCTTCTTGAACATAGGATGAGACATTCGTACCAATCTACTAGAGAACCAGTTTGGATTTAAGTATAACTTTTGTATGACTGATGCCTTTAGTGAGAGGTCTAATGCTTTAATATTTAATAATTTCTGCCCTCCGAATTCATATTCGTTATATAAATAGGCCCTTTTAATTTTATCTGGCTTGCCGTTCCAAATAAAATTGAATATTTTTTGTTCATATAATTTAAAAAGCAGGTCACTAGGTGTAGGCAAAACCATAAGCAAATAGGTAAACTGTGATATGATTAAAGAGTTAATCAGGGTGATTTTCCCACAAATAGACAGGTATTTTCCTTTCCATGGTAGCAAGATCTTATCTATTTTTGCTAACTTTCTATAAAAATTTATTGGAGTGAGATCATTTCTTTCTTTTGGGATTTGTATACCGAGTATGTCCACATCACCGTCAGACCATTTAATTGGTAAACTACATGGCAATGTAAAATGTGTATTTTTTAGTGATCCAATACGTAATATGGTACATTTATCATAATTTGGTTTTAATCCAGAGAGGATAGCAAATGTATCTAGATCCTCTAAGAGGCCGTGGAGAGATTCTAGTTGTGGTTTTAAAAGAAAACATGAATCATCAGCGTACAATGACACCTTAGTTTTTAGGCCCTGGATTTCTAATCCCTTAATATTAATGTTTGATCTAATTTTAACAGCTAACATTTCGATGGCAATAATAAATAGATATGCCGATGGTGGACAACCTTGTTTTACTCCTCTAGATAGTTTAAAACTTTCTGAGATGTAGCCATTATTTACTATTTTACACCTAGGGTTACTATACATAATTTTTACCCATTTTATAAGAGATTCCCCAAAATTGAAATATTCTAGGCATTTATATATAAACTCCAGTCGTACTTTATCAAAAGCCTTTTCAAAATCAGCTATGAAAACCAGGCCTGGTGTCCCCGATATTTCATAGTGTTCTATTGTTTCCAGTACTTGCCTTATATTATCTCCAATGTATCGTCCATGTAAAAAACCTGTCTGATTAGGATGAATAATATCTGACAAAACTTTTTTTATTCTATGCGCCAAGCATTTTGCTAGGATTTTTGCATCACAACACTGAAGTGTAAGAGGTCTCCAATTTTTTAAATGGACTGGATCTTTATATATACCACTTGGGTCCTGTTTCAGTAATAATGATATCACACCTTCTTGTTGCGTGTCTGATAATCTATCATTTATATAGGAGTGGTTAAAACAAGCTAATAATGGTCCTTTGAGTATATCAAAAAAATGTTTGTATACTTCCACTGGTATGCCATCCAGTCCTGGAGTTTTCCCATCCTTAAAGGCCCCAATTGCATCAAGTAGTTCCTCCTCTGTAATTAGGCCTTCACATGAGTCTTTCTGTACAGATGTTAATTTTACATTATTATTAGGGAAAAAATCCATACAATTAGTTTCAGTTAGTGGAGATGGAGGAGCCTGAAACGAAAATATATTCTTAAAGTACTTTACTTCCTCTTTCAAAATATCATTTGGTGAATCATGCGTGACTCCATCATTTGTAACAAGTTTTAATACGTTTTTTTTGGTAGCATTTCTATATTGAAGATTGAAAAAGAATTTGGTGCATTTTTCCCCATATTCCATCCAGTTCGCTTTATTTTTGTAATATATTACACTGGATCTTTCTTGAATAAGTTCCTCCATTTCTTTTTGTTTTTCCTCTAACTTATTCTGTGCCTCTATGGTACCGTTTTTATTGTTATCTAACTGTACTGTTAGTCCTTCAATTTCCTTTGTTAATATGGACTCTTTTGATCGAAATTGCTTTTGTTTTATAGATGAGTACTGAATTGCATGGCCTCTAAAGCCACACTTAAAAGTGTCCCATACAATATGGGGATCTGCTGTACCTATGTTATGTCTAAAAAAGTCAGTTATAAATTCTTCTGTCCTAGTTCTAAACAATTTATCATCTAGTAGGCTTTGATTAAATTTCCAATATCCTCGCCCACGTGGAAATTCTGTAAGAGTAATATATATGCCAATTATGTGATGGTCCGACCGCATTCTGTCCCCTATCAAACACTTTTTAACTTTTGGTGCCAGAGAGAATGATATAAGAAAGTAGTCAAGGCGACTAGCTTGATTAAGCCTCCGCCATGTATATCTCACTAGGTCAGGGTATTTAAGTCTCCATATATCCACTAATTCCAATATATCTGTCATGTTTTGTCATTGATCATCATGTCTTGTCCCTGTGCTTCCCTCTGCTGGTCTTATTAGGTTCTTTCCCTCTTTCTATCCCTCTCTCTCCCCCTCCCTCTCTCCCTCTCTCGCTCTCTCTCTCTATCGTTCCGTTCCTGCTCCCAGCTGTTTCCCATTCTCCTAACTACCTCAGTTACTCTTTCACACCTGTCCCCTATTTTACCCTCTGATTAGAGTCCCTATTTCTCCCTCTGTCTTCCGCTTCTGTCCTTGTCGGATTCTTGTTTGATGTTTGCTGTTCTGTGTCCTTGTTCCGCCCTGTCGTGTTTTTGCCTTCTTCAGATGCTGCGTGTGAGCAGGTGTCTATGTCAGCTACGGCCTGTGCCTTCCTGAAGCGACCTGCAGTCTGTGGTCGCGTCTCCAGTCGTTCCTCTCTACTGACGAGAGGATTTCAGTTTCCTGTTTTGGATTTACCTTTGATAATATCCAGGAGAATCATTGTTTGTTTAAGACTGGAATAAAGACTCTGTTTCTATTACGTCGCTTTTGGGTCCTCATTCACCAGCATAACAGAAGAATCCGACCAAGATGGACCCAGCGACTATGGATTCTCTCAACACTGCCATCGAGTTCCAGGGAGCAATGCTCGGCAGACACGAGCAGGAATTGTTTGCTGCTCGTCATACCGTTGAGACCCTGGCCGCTCAGGTCTCCGATCTCTCTGGACAGTTTCAGAGTCTTCGTCTCGTGCCACCAGCTACTTCCTGGTCTTCCGAGTCTCCGGAACCTAGGGTTAATAACCCACCATGTTACTCTGGGCAGCCCACTGAGTGTCGCTCCTTTCTCACCCAGTGTGATATTGTGTTCTCTCTCCAGCCCAACACGTACTCAAGAGAGAGAGCTCGGATCGCTTACGTCATATCACTCCTTACTGGTCGGGCTCGGGAGTGGGGCACAGCTATCTGGGAGGCAGGGGCTGAGTGTTCTAACGATTATCAGAACTTTAAAGAGGAGATGATACGGGTTTTTGATCGTTCAGTTTTTGGGAAGGAGGCTTCCAGGGCCCTGGCTTCCCTATGTCAAGGTGATCGATCCATAACGGATTACTCTATAGAGTTTCGCACTCTTGCTGCCTCCAGTGACTGGAACGAGCCGGCGTTGCTCGCTCGTTTTCTGGAGGGACTCCACGCTGAGGTTAAGGATGAGATTCTCTCCCGGGAGGTTCCTTCCAGCGTGGACTCTTTGATTGCACTCGCCATCCGCATAGAACGACGGGTAGATCTTCGTCACCGAGCTCGTGGAAGAGAGCTCGCGTTAACGGTGTTTCCCCTCTCCGCTTCTCAACCATCTCCTCCCACCGGCTCAGAGACTGAGCCCATGCAGCTGGGAGGTATTCGCATCTCGACTAAGGAGAGGGAACGGAGAATCACCAACCGCCTTTGCCTCTATTGCGGTTCTGCTGGACATTTTGTCATGTCATGTCCAGTAAAAGCCAGAGCTCATCAGTAAGCGGAGGGCTACTGGTGAGCGCTACTACTCAAGTCTCTCCATCAAGATCCTGTACTACCTTGTCGGTCCATCTACGCTGGACCGGTTCGGCTGCTTCCTGCAGTGCCTTGATAGACTCTGGGGCTGAGGGTTGTTTTATGGACGAAGCATGGGCTCGGAAACATGACATTCCTCTCAGACAGTTAGGAAAGCCCACGCCCATGTTCGCCTTAGATGGTAGTCTTCTCCCCAGTATCAGATGTGAGACACTACCTTTAACCCTCACAGTATCTGGTAACCACAGTGAGACCATTTCCTTTTTGATTTTTCGTTCACCTTTTACACCTGTTGTTTTGGGTCATCCCTGGCTAGTATGTCATAATCCTTCTATTAATTGGTCTAGTAATTCTATCCTATCCTGGAACGTTTCTTGTCATGTGAAGTGTTTAATGTCTGCTATTCCTCCTGTTTCTTCTGTCCCCTCTACTCAGGAGGAACCTGGTGATTTGACAGGAGTGCCGGAGGAATATCATGATCTGCGCACGGTCTTCAGTCGGTCCAGAGCCAACTCTCTTCCTCCTCACCGGTCGTATGATTGTTGTATTGATCTCCTTCCGGGGACCACTCCCCCTCGGGGTAGACTATACTCTCTGTCGGCTCCCGAACGTAAGGCTCTCGAGGATTATCTGTCTGTTTCTCTCGACGCCGGTACCGTGGTGCCTTCTTCCTCTCCCGCCGGAGCGGGGTTTTTCTTTGTTAAGAAGAAGGACGGTACTCTGCGCCCCTGCGTGGATTATCGAGGGCTGAATGACATAACGGTTAAGAATCGTTATCCGCTTCCCCTTATGTCGTCAGCCTTCGAGATTCTGCAGGGAGCCAGGTTCTTTACTAAGTTGGACCTTCGCAACGCTTACCATCTCGTGCGCATCAGAGAGGGGGACGAGTGGAAAACGGCGTTTAACACTCCGTTAGGGCATTTTGAATACCGGGTTCTGCCGTTCGGTCTCGCTAATGCTCCAGCTGTCTTTCAGGCATTAGTTAATGATGTACTGAGAGACATGCTGAACATCTTTGTTTTCGTTTACCTTGACGATATCCTGATTTTTTCACCGTCTCTCGAGATTCATGTTCAGCACGTTCGACGTGTACTCCAGCGCCTTTTAGAGAATTGTCTCTACGTGAAGGCTGAGAAGTGCGCCTTTCATGTCTCCTCTGTCACATTTCTCGGTTCTGTTATTTCCGCTGAAGGCATTCAGATGGATCCCGCTAAGGTCCAGGCTGTCAGCGATTGGCCCGTCCCTAAGTCACGTGTCGAGTTGCAGCGCTTTCTCGGTTTCGCTAATTTCTATCGGCGTTTCATTCGTAATTTCGGTCAAGTGGCTGCCCCTCTCACAGCTCTGACTTCTGTCAAGACTTGCTTTAAGTGGTCCGGTTCCGCCCAGGGAGCTTTTGATCTCCTCAAGAAGCGTTTTACATCCGCCCCTATCCTTGTTACTCCTGACGTCACTAAACAATTCATTGTCGAGGTTGACGCTTCAGAGGTGGGCGTGGGAGCCATTCTGTCCCAGCGCTTCCATTCTGACGATAAGGTCCATCCTTGCGCTTACTTTTCTCATCGCCTGTCGCCATCGGAACGCAACTACGATGTGGGTAACCGCGAACTGCTCGCCATCCGCTTAGCCTTAGGCGAATGGCGACAGTGGTTGGAGGGGGCGACCGTCCCTTTTGTCGTTTGGACTGACCATAAGAACCTTGAGTACATCCGTTCTGCCAAACGACTTAATGCTCGTCAAGCTCGTTGGGCGTTGTTTTTCGCGCGTTTCGAGTTCGTGATTTCCTATCGCCCGGGAAATAAGAACACCAAGCCTGATGCCTTATCCCGTCTCTTTAGTTCTTCTGTGGCTTCTACCGACCCCGAGGGGATTCTCCCTGAAGGGCGTGTTGTCGGGTTGACTGTCTGGGGAATTGAGAGACAGGTAAAGCACTCACTCACACTGCGTCGCCGCGCGCTTGTCCTAGTAACCTTCTGTTCGTTCCTGTCTCTACTCGTCTGGCTGTTCTTCAGTGGGCTCACTCTGCCAAGTTAGCTGGCCACCCCGGCGTTCGGGGTACGCTTGCTTCTATTCGCCAGCGGTTTTGGTGGCCTACTCAGGAGCGGGACACGCGCCGTTTCGTGGCTGCTTGTTCGGACTGCGCGCAGACTAAGTCGGGTAACTCTCCTCCTGCCGGTCGTCTCAGACCGCTTCCCATTCCTTCTCGACCATGGTCTCACATCGCCTTAGACTTTATTACCGGTCTGCCTTCGTCTGCGGGGAAGACTGTGATTCTTACGGTTATCGATAGGTTCTCTAAGGCGGCACATTTCATTCCCCTCGCTAAGCTTCCTTCCGCTAAGGAGACGGCACAAATCATCATTGAGAATGTGTTCAGAATTCATGGCCTCCCGTTAGACGCCGTTTCAGACAGAGGCCCGCAATTCACGTCACAGTTTTGGAGGGAGTTCTGTCGGTTGATCGGTGCTTCCGTCAGTCTCTCTTCCGGGTTTCATCCCCAGTCTAACGGTCAAGCAGAGAGGGCCAATCAGTCGATTGGTCGCATATTACGCAGCCTTTCGTTTCGAAACCCTGCGTCTTGGGCAGAACAGCTCCCCTGGGCTGAGTACGCCCACAACTCGCTTCCTTCGTCTGCTACCGGGCTATCTCCGTTTCAGAGTAGTCTTGGGTACCAGCCTCCTCTGTTCTCGTCCCAGCTCGCCGAGTCCAGCGTTCCCTCCGCTCAGGCTTTTGTCCAACGTTGTGAGCGCACCTGGAGGAGGGTCAGGTCTGCACTTTGCCGTTACAGGGCGCAGACTGTGAGAGCCGCCAATAAACGTAGGATTAAGAGTCCTAGGTATTGTCGCGGTCAGAGAGTGTGGCTTTCCACTCGTAACCTTCCCCTTACGACAGCTTCTCGCAAGTTGACTCCGCGGTTCATTGGTCCGTTCCGTGTCTCTCAGGTCGTTAATCCTGTCGCTGTGCGACTGCTTCTTCCGCGACATCTTCGTCGCGTCCACCCTGTCTTCCATGTCTCCTGTGTCAAGCCTTTTCTTCGCGCCCCCGTTCGTCTTCCCTCCCCCCCCCCCGTCCTTGTCGAGGGCGCACCTATTTACAAGGTACGGAAGATCATGGACATGCGTTCTCGGGGACGTGGTCACCAGTACTTAGTAGATTGGGAGGGTTACGGTCCTGAGGAGAGGAGTTGGGTTCCATCTCGGGACGTGCTGGACCGTTCGTTGATTGATGATTTCCTTCGTTGCCGCCAGGGTTCCTCCTCGAGTGCGCCAGGAGGCGCTCGGTGAGTGGGGGGGTACTGTCATGTTTTGTCATTGATCATCATGTCTTGTCCCTGTGCTTCCCTCTGCTGGTCTTATTAGGTTCTTTCCCTCTTTCTATCCCTCTCTCTCCCCCTCCCTCTCTCCCTCTCTCGCTCTCTCTCTCTATCGTTCCGTTCCTGCTCCCAGCTGTTTCCCATTCTCCTAACTACCTCAGTTACTCTTTCACACCTGTCCCCTATTTTACCCTCTGATTAGAGTCCCTATTTCTCCCTCTGTCTTCCGCTTCTGTCCTTGTCGGATTCTTGTTTGATGTTTGCTGTTCTGTGTCCTTGTTCCGCCCTGTCGTGTTTTTGCCTTCTTCAGATGCTGCGTGTGAGCAGGTGTCTATGTCAGCTACGGCCTGTGCCTTCCTGAAGCGACCTGCAGTCTGTGGTCGCGTCTCCAGTCGTTCCTCTCTACTGACGAGAGGATTTCAGTTTCCTGTTTTGGATTTACCTTTGATAATATCCAGGAGAATCATTGTTTGTTTAAGACTGGAATAAAGACTCTGTTTCTATTACGTCGCTTTTGGGTCCTCATTCACCAGCATAACAATATCCATGACATTCCTGATTTCCTTAAGTGCCTGAGGGTGATAGTTTGTAGTGTGATTTCCTTTCCGGTCCATAGAGGTATTTAAGACCGTATTAAAATCTCCCACTATAATAATAGAGTCTAGTGTTGCTTGTAGAGTTGATACATTCTTATATATATTGTCAAAGAAGCTTGGATCATCATTATTCGGACCGTATAGGTTAATAAGCCATATATGTTTATTGTCCAATAACATATTTAAAATAATCCATCTACCTTGAGGATCTATTTGGACAAGTTGCACATTTGGATCAAAGTTATTATTAATTAAAACCATCACCCCTTTTGAATTTCTTTGCCCATGGGAGAAATATATTTCGCCCCCCCAGTTCTTTTTCCACAAAACTTCATCTAAAACTGTTGAATGGGTTTCCTGTAAACAGTAGATATTATAATCCTTCTCTTTTAGCCAGGTAAATACTGATCGTCTTTTCTTATTATCTGCTAAGCCATTACAATTGTAACTGGCTATACTTATTTCACCACTTACCATAATGAGACACACCTTTCAATTATTTTTATCAAAATATATGTTTGTAAACGTCCTATTAAAAAGTAACATAATGATTGAGTGTCTATATAGTTGTACCATGACATTTGCATCTCCACTAAGCAAACCTCCAATTGGTCCCCACTATTCCACCCGCCAAAAGCCCCCATCTCGAGTTGGGTTGTCATCCCAATGACCGGCAGACCACCCCCGACCCCCCGCATCGCACAGCCCCGGACCGACTGGGATCCATCCTTCGAAAAGTGCACACAGCGCCATCCACCGAACCGAAGCAGATCCATTGCCAAATGCATTTCCATCGCCCTCACCTCTATTTTTATTACATATTGCTGTGAATCATCCTCTATAGTCCCTAACATCTTTTACTTCTTCCTTCGCAACAGTTGTGGGATACACACATACACCCACACACATTCAGCCCTTACCCCCACACAACCATAAGCTCACCCTCTCAACAATTGCACCATCCCAGAGCCCAACTCAAGATGGATCATGATTTACAAATGTACTTGCAGTTGCAGCTGCATGAGAAGGCCTGCAAGACCGCGCAAAAAATGAGCATAAATGTAGAGATTTAATTACCATTGTCACATCCTAAATGATGGAGGTCAAATGTACACCTTCTTCCTGAAACACCCACAATACGGTCATCCATTTTGACCATGTTCCCAAGCATCTCCATGCAGTCCGACTTGATTTCGTGCCACCAGGGCCACAATAATATACCCCCTCTCTGAATGTCCGAGTGTGACCCCCTCCCCATGGGTTACTGCAGCTAGTGTTGCCAGCACTGCCACTGCCTGGGTGGGGGCACCCCACCGGAATCCCCACCGGCTAGGTACAAGGTCGTCAAGGTTCTCATTAGCAGCTTTGAGAATTTCCTTGTTTATTATGCTCTCCCTTTAGGGGGCTTTGGCTTTGCAGGACCAACCCTGCCATGTCTGAGTTACTGTCCGAGTAGAGACTACTCTCGCCTGGATGTCCAGCACAACTGTCTTTCTTCCCATCCAGGTATAATCGTCCATGGAGGGAAAGGTGTTTGGCCATGGCACGGACCATGGTCGTGGGGTTGGGGTTAGATCCACCACAGGGGGGTAGGTCCACTGAGAGGACCAATGGCGGCTCCCTCCTCACACAGGGGGACACTGACCTCTGGACCTCAGTGGATTGTGGGAAGTCTTTCCTCAGGGATCTTATGTTGTGGGAAATGTGGACAGAGGTCTGGTCATAGGGCTGCATCATGAAGAGACCGTCAGGGCCTCTGAAGATGAACTCTAGAGGGGAAGTGGGAGAAGAGTCTGTCCTGGGGAGGTGGGGGGGCGTAATGAGGAGGTGGTGGGGGGCAAGAGAGCAGCTGCTGGCACTGGTCATGGTATTCACTGCGGCTGGGTCTGTCGAAAGAGGAGTGGTCAGACTGGGAGGAGGAGCAGGAGCGGGAGGTGGAGCCAGGATAGTGGGAGTGGAGGAGCTTCTGCTTCAGCACACTGTCTGGACTGCTAGCAAGTGACCCGCTACGAGAGAGAGAGAACAGGGAATATTCATCAGGTCGAAGGGCCACTTTACCGAGCCATCACCAACCATGTCTTGAGATGTTTTGTGAAGACATCTTGAGACATCTTAAGCAAGGTTGGAGAGTAACAGATTACGTGAAACCCGTTGCATGTAACAGTTTAACAAAAGACTGTAACTGTAATCTGTTACGTTACCATCAAAAATAGATCACAGATCACAGATACTTTTGAAAAACTAGATGATTACTTCTAGGCTTACTTTAAAATCAGAAAGGATATTTGCGAAAACAAATCTTTGACACTTCTCTGTTTTCTCAATGACATTCAAATCAGCATTTAAAAAAGGCACAAGTTTAAGTTTGTTCCACTTGAGCAAGTCTGACCACAAGTTAGAGACCACTATGATGACACACCAAATGTGTTTGATGGATCACAGGAAAAGAGCAGGAATAGGCTTTTGTAGGCTACAATGGTGCGACTGCTGTCGGCATCCAAAGTTTATCCAACTTTAATAAACACTTGGAGGTAAGGACAACAGCAGTGGTGTAGCCTACGGGTGAAATACGGATATCACTAATTATTGATATCTACATAGCGCATTGATGTGAATCACACTGCTTCTCTCTCATTTAGTTATTTGTGCCTTACGGATTATGGTTGTTATGGATGGCTGATCACAAATGTAGATGTGTATTTTAATGATGGTTGAATTGAAGAAGTTTAAGCTGCGTATCAATCATTGTTTTTGCAACCTGTGAACAGCCAGTGAAAGATCTGCTCTTGCAACAACTGCATACTGCATATCTCAGCCTATGGATTATTATTTGACCCTGCTGGTCATCTATGAATGTTTGAACATCTTGAAGAACAATCTGGCCTTAATTGCCATGCACTCTTATAATCTCCACCCTGCACAGCCAGAAGAGGACTGGCCACCCCTCAGAGCCTGGTTCCTCTCCAGGTTTATTCCTAGGTTCCTGCCTTTCTAGGTAGTTCTTACTAGCCACCATGCTTCTACATCTGCATTGCTTGCTGTTTGGGGTTTTAGGCTGGGTTTCTGTATAGCACTTTGTGACATCTGCTGATGTAAAAAGGGCTTTATAAATACATTTGATTGATTCAATTTGATTATGGAATAGAAGTTTGAGGGACTTCCTAACTTGTAAACTCCTCCTTTGTATTTTGCTACATACTGTCAAAAACAAGTTTTATTTAAGAAGACCACAAGTGAGGCTTTTATTGCTCAATCTAATTCGTGCTGATTCAAAAAGAATAGGTCTATAGGTCTAACGGACACATGCTCAAATTCACACACTTTTGATAGACTTAAAGGGGCAACCTGTAGTTGCTTCATCCATGTATGGATTTATAAATTAATGGCATATACCAATTGACTTTTGAAGAATATAACTTATAAATGCATCATGAGTTTAGTTCAACTGTCCTACTCCATGAGAACCCAAAATATAAACCAGTTTTTATCTAATGTTTGTAAACATTGTCAATGTAAACAAACACTATATAGCCTTATAACATGGTTAAAACAATCATTTTGATATCATGGATGGTCAGTCCTTGCATCCATAGCTCTGTCTATTAATCTGAGAGTGGTTACATTTCTCCAGGCCCATCCCTCAACTTTTACCAAAAAGTCCATTTTGTTATTGTTTCAACTGTGGATTCGCCCTTTAAACAGCTGCAAATTATCGAGATATGAAAGTGTCACCTACAAAAACGTAAACAATAGGGCTATAGCAAATTCAGCATATGGCATTCATTTTTCACATGCAAATAGCACTTTTCGGTAATGCTCAAAGCATACCATTCCAGGAAGATCAGTATTTATTTTCAATATGAAATAATGAGCCCAATCAGTCCTCCTTCACAACAAAATCAGAGTAGGCTAATAAGCCTGTAGTTTTTGGGTTATGCTGAGGTAAAACAATTTGGCTAATATAAACTTCCATATTTCTAAGTCCTATTTTTGAAGATCAAGTTTTTCCTAGCCACCGTGCTTCTACACCTGCATTGCTTGCTGTTTGGGGTTTTAGGCTGGGTTTCTGTACAGCACTTTGAGATATCAGCTGATGTAAGAAGGGCTATATAAATACATTTGATTTGATTTGATCAAGGGTTATTCAATTCATTGGAATGACTGGAAATTTGACAGACTTTGGTTTTTAATGTAAATATATAACCTAATAATCTTATTATTATCTGTATTAGAAAGCAATGGGTTAGAAGAAGCCTACATAACCAGCTATGTAAATTCTAACTTTGATTTATCCTGCAATAGATGTCTTCTTCTAATGCCTCTTAAGGGGAAACTAATCTAAAAGTAACTGAAAGTAATCAGATTATGTTATTGAGTTTGGGTAACAATTTTGGACAGGTATCAAGTAACTGTAACGGATTACATTTAGGAGGTAACCTACCCAACCCAATGTCTTCGGAAAAATTAAAATGTCTCTACAGACACGTCTTGAAGACGTCTTAAGATGTTTAGAAAATGACATTAAGACAAAGGCGATGGCTGGGTATGGTACTTTAAAATCTTATGAAAGTCAGAAAAAAAATAATCTTAAGTAAAACAAAATGGCAATGAGAAGGAAAACAATTCATAATAAGGGGCACTTACGTTGAGGGGGGGCTTTTATAGATGGCAGGAGGGAGATCTGAAAGGGCAGGGGGGAAAGATGATCATTCACAATGACACAGTCACCATGGAAAGGAAATCAATGAAAAAACAAAATCAAGCCCAATAATACGAGCCCATTCAAAGCAGACAAAAATGGCCGGAGGCACAGCAATTGGCCATCCCTCAAAGTTAATTACCGGCACAATAATCAGCCACATTATTGAGAAATGACCCTAATTAGCCGCAATGTAAACGACATGAATATATTTTACAACTAAAGCGGGATGGAGTTGACAAGCATGGCGTCATGTCCATGCTCTGAACTATGATTTATCAAAGAGTATTGGAGGACCTCTATCTGCTGTATCGTGGTGCTCATAGTGCATGTAATTAGTTCATTGATAATGTTTCACCATCTTTCCTCTTCCTGCGTCGCTGGTCTCTCTTGTGACTGATGATACACACTGTCCCTAGGACCAGGATGAGGGCCAAACACAGGAAGGCAACTCCTCCCATCACTCCAGCCAATAACGGCTTGGGTACAAACTCCAGGCGGGAACTGGCAGGGTACATATCCATCCCTGTGGCATGACCACAACATCAGCATCCATAAGACAGAGATTTATCACAACCAAATGTTAACAATGCATTCATTCCCTTACAGTAGATACACTAGGGTAGTTCACCCAAGATACTGCATGACAGAATGGAAGCATGATGTCTACTACCTCTGTTATATTGGTCTTCAATATGTCCCATGATGAAATATTAATATCATGTTAAAAAAGCCAGACAATGGTCTAATTCTAACAAAACAATTTGCTGCAATATTTCCATGATTCAGACTCCTACTAGACCAGTATTCTCCAGAGGGCTGTTCTAATTATGTGGTGCCAGTGGAACAGAGAGGAGAGAGGCTGCCTGCCTAGCTTTCCCTGGCTCCAAAGCCTGAAACACTAACCCATGTTGGAGACGTTAACTGATGGACTGGGCTCGCTCAGCAACACCCCTCGCCGGGACAGCAGCCGCAGCTCGTACACAGAGTCCTAGACACACACACACACACACACACACAAACACACAGACACACACACACGGGAGGATGGAGGGGTAGGGGGATGAAACCACACTTTGTCAACATGGGATAGCGCCTGGAATGCTAATCAGGATCATCTGAATTCAGATTTAGGGAAGAGAAGGAGAGGGACAAAGGAGGCAGACAGAGAGGAAGGATATATACTGAACAAAAATACAAACACATGTGCAACAATGTTCAAGATTTTACTGAGCTACAGTTCATATAAGGAAATCAGTCAATTTAAATAAATAAATTAAGCCCTAATCTATGGATTTCACATGACTGGGAATGCAGATATGCATCGATGGTCACAGACACCTGAAAAAAAAGGTAGGGGCGTAGATCAGAAAACCAGTCAGTATCTGGTGTGACCACCATTTGCCTAATGCAGCGCGACACATCTCTTTTGCATAGAGTTGATCAGGCTGTTGATTGTGGCCTGTGGAATGTTGTCCCACTCCTCTTCAATGGCTGTGCAAAGTTGCTGGATATTGGCGGGAACTGGAACACGCTGTCGTACACATCGATCCAGAGCATCCCAAACATGCTCAATGGTTGACATGTCTGGTAAGTACGCAGGCCATGGAAGAACTGGGACATTTTCAGCTTCCAGGAATTGTGTAAAGATCCTTACGACATTATCATGCTGAAACATGATGGTGATGGCAGAGGATGAATGGCACGACAATGGGCGTCAGGATCTCGTCACGGTATCTCTGTGCATTCAAACTGCTATCAATAAAATGCAATTGTGTTTGTGGTCCATAGCTTATGCCTGCCCATTCCATAACCCCAGCGCCACCATGGGGTACTCTGTTCACAGCGATGACATCATCAAACCGCTCACCCACACAACACCATACACATTGTCTGCGGTTGTGAGGCCGGTTGGACGTACTGGCAAATTCTCTAAAACAACGTTGGAGGCGGCTTGTGGTAGAGAAATGAACATTCAATTATCTGGTAACAGCTCTGGTAGACATTCCTGCAGTCAGCATGCCAATTGCATGCTCCCTCAAAACTTGAAACATCTGTAGAATTGGGTTGTGTGACAAAACTGCACATTTCAGAGTGGCCTTTTATTGTCCCCAGACCCCAGGTGCACCTGTGTAATGATCATGCTGTTTAGTATGCCAAACCTGTCAGGTGGAAGGATTATCTTGGCAAAGGAGAAATGCTTACTAACTAGGATGTAAACAAATTTGTGTCCAAAACGGTTCTTCAGCTGTTCCCATAGGAGAACCCTTTTTGGTTCCAGGTAGAACCCTTTTGGGTTCCATGTTGAACCCTTGGTGGAAAGTGTTCTTCACGGATCCCAAAAGGGTTCTACCTGGCCCCAGAAATGTTCGACCTGGAACTAAAAATGGTTCTTCAAAGGTTTCTCCTATGAGGGCAGCCAAAGAACCATTTTAGGTTTTAGATAGCACTTTTAACACCAGTTTTAAGGTCTCTGCACTGGCTGCCTGTGAATACATTTTAAGATTCTTCTATTGGTTTTTAAATCAATCCACGATTGTACACCACAATAAATGTCAGACATGCTTTTAAGTTATGTACCCAGTAGGTCCCTCAGGTCCTCTGGTACTGGCCGTTTAACTATCCCAAAGCCTAGAACCAAGAGGCATGGAGAGGCAGCCTTTAATTACTATGCCCCCTGCCTCTGGAATAGCCTGCCAGAGAACCTGAGGGGGGCCGAAACTGTGGACATATTTAAAATAGATCTTATTAAAACACACCTTTTTAGCTTTGCTTTCCTTAGGGTGCTTTTAGAGGGTTCAGTTTTTATTGTACATTTTTCAGTTTTTATTTTCATTGTTTTTATTAATTTTTTCCTGTGAAGCACATTGTGTTGCATTCCATGTCTGAAATGTGCTATTTAAATAAAGCTCCATTTGATTTTCATAACCAATATAAATGTCTCTAAGGCAGCTAAAGCAGGGCATGATATCCGTTGATTGGTCTCAGAGGGAGTGACTAACAGGGACTGGCGGTTACCTTGCGCATACCTGGAACGATCATCACAGTTCTATTGGCACTGATGTCCTCGTCTAGATTGAACCACTCCCCTTGCTCTGCGCGAGATTGGAGGACAAATCCAGTGATGGGCTGGAACTGAGCCACAGGAGACCATTGCAGGACTATACCTGCCAAGCTCTGATTGGCTGACAGCGATGTGGGCGGTTCTAGTTTCGCTCTCCTTGGGAGTGTATCTGATGGTGTAGAGCAGAACAGCCTTAGAAAGAAATACCCCTACTTTGAAAAAAAAGTAAATGCCTAATTCTCCAGGCATGCAGCCTTGAGTAGACAATGTCATTCAGGCTCTCAACACAACGGGTACTGACTCAGAGTTCGGATGGTGGCGATCTCACTGAAAGGCCCAGTGCCCACTTTGTTGTGTGGCAGGACACTGAACTGATACTCTGTGTCAGGGACCAGCCCTGTCACCTGCAGACTGGAGCCAGAGGAGGAGGGCACGGGCACAGAGAGCCACTCCTGTTTCTCCCCACTGTCACCAACAGACATCTGCTTCAACCTGCGGAGAGAGAAGGAGAGGGGGAGTGAATGGAGAGAGAAAGAAAAAAGAAAAAGAAAAGGGAGCGAGAGAAAGAAAAATAGAATTAAAAAATGAAGAGAAAATAGAGACAGCCCGTGTGTGCATTTTTTATATACTGATCTTATATCATCTATTGCATCTTGCCTATGACGCTCGGCCATCGCTCATCAAAATATTTACATGTACATATTCTTATTCCATCCCTTTAGATTTGTGTGTATTAAGTAGTTGTTGGGGCATTGTTAGATTTATTTGCTAGATATTACTGCACTGTCGGAACTAGATGCACAAGCATTTCACTACAAGCATGTACATAGACCTATATCTGGATTTGATTAGAGCTTTGATCGAAAATACAAGCCTGATGAACCATATATATAATACATTTTATGAGACCTATATTAAAGACATTTTATGAGCCCAAGCCCAAATTATTGTGCTGTTTTCCAATAGCCTACAGTACAGTATATGATATATAGGCTACTGCACATCACGCACAACAGAAAAACATAAAAGCCCATTGATGTAGCTAGCTATATGCTCTCTTGGGTAAATAAATGAAACTAGCTCCAGTAGGCTAATAATAACTGTATTACTGTACTGTATTGTATTATACTGTATTATATGGACTGGAATTACGCACCTTGTTCAACCCATGTTAAAGCTGAGAGAACATACGATTCTGGTGCAGTACATGCGGCCTACAAAGTTACAAGTAGGATATAGTCTAGAGAATTTTATTTTTCTAATATAATAAGGCCTATTTTTATAATTAGTAGGCTGAAGCATATGTAGGCCTACCTTTCATAAGATCCCGTGAGGCTCAGTTGGTAGAGCATGGTGCTTGCACCGCCAGGGTTGTGGGTTCGATTCCCACGGAGGGCCAGTACGAAAAAAGTATGAAAATGTATTGCTTTAGATATGAGCGTTGGCTAAAATGTTATTAATATTTATCTTAATGTCATTTTCCTACCTCCTCTTTAGCTATTGTTCCTTCTTTCCTTCCTCGCTTTCAATAGTTAAATGAAATATATTTTGTTGTCCTTATCGTCATCAATCAAATTAGACTAGAATTAGATGCAGAAGGCTTTCACTTCTCTCCACGGAGATTGAATGGCTTTAGGTCTGAATAAATAACTGCTTTAGCCTAACGCCATCGAGCGTTCCTTCTTCTTTCAAACTACCCTTGAGATCTATTGGCTGCTGTATGTAACATTCAGCAAACTAGAGCCTTTGTCCCTCTTAGAATATTGGTATAAGAAATGCAACAACAACAAAAAAGTCCAGCATGCTGTTCTAGTCTAGCGTTTCCTGCATGGGACTCGAAGAGCTAAGGGGTGTTTTTTAAGGAGAGTCCAGCGGAGCACAGGTACGTATTGAGCAAGAGACAGAGGCTATGAGTTAGAAGCTTATGTATAACCTATCATTAATTAGTTAAATATAAGGCTAATACTGCATTGCATTTATTACCTGGAAGAGGTAGGCTAGGCCCTATATATACTGTATATATATCAATCTTAAACAGGAGGATCTATTTTGGATGCAATTTAATTTAAATCAACGATATTCGAGTGATAGGCTGTTTTAAAACTATGCAGTTGCAATTAATAATACAGTCAAATGTTTTGGGACACCTACTCATTCAAGGGTATTTCATTATTTTTTACTATTTTCTACATTGTAGAATAATAGTGAAGACATCAAAGCTATGAAATAACACATATGGAATCATCTAGTAAACAAGAAAGTGTTAAACAAATCAAAATATATTTTAGATTCTTCAAAGTAGCCACCCTTTGCCTTGATGACAGCTTTGTACACTTCTGGCATTCTCTCAACCAGCTTCATGAGGTAGTCACCTGGAATGCATTTCAATTAACAGGTGTGCCTTGTTAAAAGTTCATTTGTGGAATTTCTTTCCTTCTTAATGCGTTTGAGCCAATCAGTTGTGTTGTGACAAGGTAGGGGTGGTATACAGATCATAGCCCTATTTGGTAAAAGTCCAAGTCCATATTATGGCAAGAACAGCTCAAATAAGCAAAGAGAAATTACATTTAGACATTGCATATAATTGAACAGTTCCATTTCACATCATGCTGTTGATATAAATCATTTATTATAATTTACCGGTTTCTCTTAGTTATTAATCACGGGAAAAGGGAGTGGTTTTGGGTGGTAAATCTCAGTAACCGGGTTCCTGCCATTCAGCCCTAGTGTGTGTGTATGTGTGTGTGTGCAAATTCTATGCACTATAACAGATGAAGAGACTGCACAATGCATTCTATGCTCCATGTGACAGATCTAAATGACAACATAGATATTCTATAATATAATCGTTTTCACGAGATGAGGCAGGGTTTGTAAAAGAAACTGCTTGAAAAAGGACAGTTGAACAGCATCCTTTTCCCAGTGATTTCTCTTTCAAACGTTCCTCTATCTGGCATCGGTAATTACTGTTTGTGGATTTCTGTGTTCTGTACCCGTCTATGTCAATACAATATGTCTGCTTCCCTGTTTGTGATTGTTCACCCCTGCTGCTGATGATGAGCTGTCCTCCACTGACGTTCAATACAGTATATTCATATGTTGCTGCTATGGTTACACAGAGGGAGACAGAACAGAGACTAGAAGAGTAGACGACTCACCAGACAGAGAAGAGAGGGAGACAGAACAGAGACTAGAAGAGTAGACGACTCACCAGACAGAGAAGAGAGGGAGACAGAACAGAGACTAGAAGAGTAGACAACTCACCAGACAGAGAAGAGAGGGAGACAGAACAGAGACTAGAAGAGTAGAAGAGTAGATGACTCACCAGACAGAGAAGAGAGGGAGACAGAACAGAGACTAGAAGAGTAGAAGAGTAGATGACTCACCAGACAGAGAAGAGAGGGAGACAGAACAGAGACTAGAAGAGTAGATGACTCACCAGACAGAGAAGAGAGGGAGACAGAACAGAGACTAGAAGAGTAGACGACTCACCAGACAGAGAAGAGAGGGAGACAGAACAGAGACTAGAAGAGTAGACGACTCACCAGACAGAGAAGAGAGGGAGACAGAACAGAGACTAGAAGAGTAGACGACTCACCAGACAGAGAAGAGAGGGAGACAGAACAGAGACTAGAAGAGTAGACAACTCACCAGACAGAGAAGAGAGGGAGACAGAACAGAGACTAGAAGAGTAGAAGAGTAGATGACTCACCAGACAGAGAAGAGAGGGAGACAGAACAGAGACTAGAAGAGTAGAAGAGTAGATGACTCACCAGACAGAGAAGAGAGGGAGACAGAACAGAGACTAGAAGAGTAGATGACTCACCAGACAGAGAAGAGAGGGAGACAGAACAGAGACTAGAAGAGTAGACGACTCACCAGACAGAGAAGAGAGGGAGACAGAACAGAGACTAGAAGAGTAGATGACTCACCAGACAGAGAAGAGAGGGAGACAGAACAGAGACTAGAAGAGTAGACGACTCACCAGACAGAGAAGAGAGGGAGACAGAACAGAGACTAGAAGAGTAGACGACTCACCAGACAGAGAAGAGAGGGAGACAGAACAGAGACTAGAAGAGTAGACGACTCACCAGACAGAGAAGAGAGGGAGACAGAACAGAGACTAGAAGAGTAGACGACTCACCAGACAGAGAAGAGAGGGAGACAGAACAGAGACTAGAAGAGTAGAAGAGTAGACGACTCACCAGACAGAGAAGAGAGGGAGACAGAACAGAGACTAGAAGAGTAGAAGAGTAGATGACTCACCAGACAGAGAAGAGAGGGAGACAGAACAGAGACTAGAAGAGTAGAAGAGTAGATGACTCACCAGACAGAGAAGAGAGGGAGACAGAACAGAGACTAGAAGAGTAGATGACTCACCAGACAGAGAAGAGAGGGAGACAGAACAGAGACTAGAAGAGTAGACGACTCACCAGACAGAGAAGAGAGGGAGACAGAACAGAGACTAGAAGAGTAGACGACTCACCAGACAGAGTAGAGGGGGAGACAGAACAGAGACTAGAAGAGTAGACGACTCACCAGACAGAGAAGAGAGGGAGACAGAACAGAGACTAGAAGAGTAGACGACTCACCAGACAGAGAAGAGAGGGAGACAGAACAGAGACTAGAAGAGTAGACGACTCACCAGACAGAGAAGAGAGGGAGACAGAACAGAGACTAGAAGAGTAGAAGAGTAGACGACTCACCAGACAGAGAAGAGAGGGAGACATAACAGAGACTAGAAGAGTAGACGACTCACCAGACAGAGAAGAGAGGGAGACAGAACAGAGACTAGAAGAGTAGACGACTCACCAGACAGTGAATTTCTGGGGGTATCCCCCATCAAAGCCTGGTTCCCAGGACACATTGGCCTGCTTGACCCCTGGAAACACAGACACCAGGGTGGCAGCATGGGGACTGGTGCCTGACACACAGAGAGAGAAGGAGAAGAAAGAGAGAGGGAGTGAGAAGGAAGAAGAGGGAGAATAGAAAATGAAATAAGAGTTGCATCCTTATTCAACACGGATTCGTAATACACTGGTGAGGTTCCATAATGTCATGAATACATATTAGCTACATTAATAAAGATGACTTAGATGTCTGTCAGTCTGTCTGTCCCACTCACCCAGCGCTGAGATGAGTGCTGGATTTGACAGTGCCCACGCGGTTGGTAACACTGCACTCCCACACCCCCTGGTGGTCTTTACTGAGAGGAAGCAGCAGCAGGGAGCCGTTGGCTGCTACAGAGTACTGAGAGAGTGTGGCAGGTGCAACCTACAGACAGGGACGACAGAGAGGAGACCGGACACACAAGCTGGGCTGATTGCTGAACTGCAGTCAGTGAAGAGTTTGTTTGTCCCTGTTTGTCGAGAAAGGTGTGTGCGAGTGTGAGTGTGTATATGTTCTTTCTTGCATGTGTGTGTTAAATAATAGCTATTTCTGCTCCAGGGCATGTCCACAGTTCCTACTATCTTATTCACATGTTGCCAGGCCTGTGTACGTGCTTGTTGACTCAAGTAGTCAGAGGAGTACAGTAATTTGCTGTGGAGCGTATTGAAATGCACTCACCTTGCTCCAGGTTACAGTAGGGGCTGGCTCTCCAGTGGTCTGGCAGGGGATAACAAGTGTCCTACCCACCTTCTCTCGATACTCCTTTCGGGGAGACACGTTGAGTGACGGGGGGTCCTGCGGGTCGGAACAAAACAACCAGCCATGTCATTTAGACAAGGACTTTATCACAATTAGAGAAAGCGAGTGAAACAGTAGATTACCTTTAGCTTAGCCAAGATGAACCTCATCTTCACCTATTTACAACCTATTCACAAAAGGATTAGCGCCACAATTAACCTTGCCATACAGGAGCTATTGTAATCAGGCCACATTGAACTCAATTCATGTCACAGACTGACAAGTAGAAGAGAGAAAAAAAGATAATCTAAATATATTTTCTAAAAGTCCTTACTTGTCTCAGATATGAGCTCCCTCTTTGGACTGAAAGAGGCAGATAATTGGGTAGCACTTTATTTTAAAGTGCTGTCTTCACATAGTTGTTATTTACTTGCAATTTACAAGGAAACAAAGTGGTAAAAATGGGGAATTCTAGTTCATTTTCTAAGAAACAAAGCAATATTTATAAAGTTATTATTGTGTAATTACCATTTTACCACATCATTTGGAGGATAAATAAAGGGTTATTTGTCTAATAAAGTGCTAGAAAATAGTGTGTGCACCCTGACCTGTAGGATGACTGTCGTAGGCCCTGATTGGCCCATGGTCCCGAAGCTGTTGTAGGGGGTGCACTTGTACACCCCTGTTGCATCATCATTGACAGTTGCCATGAACACCGAGCCTTCAGACGTCAGCGTCCATCCTGGGTACTGATTGGATAAAACAGTGAGAGGTCAGAGAACTTCTCAACAGTTTTTCAATTCAACTTAATGTTCATATATCTCTCTTGAATGGGAACATATTCTCTTCTGAGCACTAGGCCTACATGGCATATTGATTCCTTGTGGAAATGGAAGATATGAGTAGATATAAGGTTGATCTCTCTACCATGGCCAGATCCAGTGGCTGTCCATCCTTGGTCCAATCAACACGGAGCAGGAGGGGCTGGGCTCTCACAGGGCAGGAGACCAGACCCCCCAGGCCTGTGGGGAGATACGTCTGCTGAGGCATCAGGAGAGCCTGGGCAGGGTCTGCGAGGAAGAAAAGAAACAAATGAAATGATGGATGGATGGATTGATAGATGGATAGGAAGGATTTGTATAATTACGTGGGGGGCACACAAGATTAGAGATGAAGACATCAGCACATAGACACTTACGTCTCACAGTGAGACTGGCGGAAGCAGTAGGTGGAGTTAACAGCCCATTGGTGGGCATGCAGGTATAGTTCCCAGAATCGTCTGGGGTGATGCGGGTGATGAGGAGGGTGCCGTCCACCATGATCTTCACCCGGGACTTTAGAGGCCTAACAACAAAGCAAAACTTAAACATTCAGACACACAACCCATGAAGGACATTCAAATAAAGCAAACGCCACATTAGAAACATCATAACAAACGCTAAATCCCATGTAAACACACAAATCCAATATGAATAAACCGTGACAAAATACACCAAACTTACTCTATGTGATGGACGTTCTCTCCCTGCCTCTGCCACACATAGGTCATGTTGGGGGGATCAGCCACGGCCTGGCACCGCAGCAGGGCATTCTGGGTCATGTTGAGGGCCGTGTTATTCGGGGGGATAACAATAACTGGAGGACCTGTTTGAGACGAAATAAAGAGATAAGGGATTTCTTTCCTTGATCAAACTTAGCAGGACATCGCAGATTAGCAAGATATCTCAAATCCAATCAGTTATCTGGTGTGAGCAACACTGCCACACAGCATGACACAGCAACATTTTTCATGTTGGGAGATTATGGCTGATTGAGATAAATGTTTAGAGGATTTGCTTGAAGGTCTGTTTTACGGGCTTACATAAGGCTTCGAAAAAGTTACTACAGCCAGAAATCAAAGCCTTACTATAATACAAACAGGTGTCAATGCCAAAGCTAAACGGCATATCCTGGTCATATTGACGTCATTGGGCATAAACATAGCATGACTTAAAATAAATGGAGCATATTGTATTACATAAGTGAGATTCATGAGGAAAAACATCCACAGAAAGAACACAACATAAATCCTCAGATTCACCTGTAATGCAAGAACTCCCATTCACCACTAGATGACGATAATGCCTCACTACACTCAACAGAGGATTTGGGTAATACTAGACAAAGTGATGGGAGATTGTATGGCTCACTGTGTACCGGTGGGGATTCCAGTGACTAAGATTGGGAGAAAATAAGGACAGAGTATGCTGCTAGATTTTTCTATTCTCCTAGTATGACCCAGGGGGAAACTGTAGACAGGAAACTCATAAACAAACAGACAGTGACTGACCTTTGACCTTCAGCTTTGTAACATGAGTCACATTGCCCTCTGTGTTGGTGGCAAGACATTCATACCGTCCTCCGGCCTCCGTGCTCACTGCTCTGAGAGACAACTTCCCACTCAGCAGCTGAGATACAGAGAGAGAGACAGAGAGCGAGAGCGAGAGAGCAATGAATTTCCCTGCAGGGACAATAAAGTTTGCATTGACAGCGAGAGAGATTGCAATGTGGGATTGTAGTGGTGAAATTAACTTTTTATATATTTATTTGTTTAGCCATGAAGACTGAACCATGACTCCTCACCTCAACTTTGTCTCCTCCAATCAGAGTACCATCTTTAGCCCAGGTTATAGTGGGTGGTGGGTTGCCACGAGCAACACAGGCTAGAGAGAGAGAATTCCCCACTAGAGCCTCCAGGACAGGGGGAGGGGTCTTGGTGAAAATAGGAGGAGCTACAGAAAAACAACAAAGACAGCCAAGACAACAACGTCAATCCCTTTCCAGAGAGAGCGCTAAACAGATTGTAAAGCTGAAGGTCTCATAAACAACAAAGCTGAATCAGCAGGTTTGACCCTGTTTAAAGTCAAATGGGCTAAAGGCTATTGAACTGGGGTACGCAAACATCACTTAGAGGCCGATCATGTAATGTACAGTCCTCCAGTGAATGAGTAAAGCTCTCCCTGACACTGTGCGCCTGCCAAGGAGTCTTAAACCTCATCAGACAATGGCCTTAGATGTGAACCTGCAGGTCTTTGACGGGACACCACAGGCCATGTGCCTGGCTAATCTGCCCTAATGCCTCTGCTCCTCTCTCCTCTCCTGCTCCTCTCCCCTCCTCTCTCCTCTCCTCTCCTGCTCCTCTCTCCTGCTCCTCTCCCCTCCTCTCCTGCTCCTCTCCTCTCCCCTCCTCTCTCCTCTCCTGCTCCTCTCTCCTGCTCCTCTCTCCTGCTCCTCTCTCCTGCTCCTCTCTCCTGCTCCTCTCTCCTCCTCTCCTGCTCCTCTCCTCTCCCCTCCTCTCTCCTCTCCTGCTCCTCTCTCCTCCTCTCCTGCTCCTCTCCCCTCCTCTCTCCTCTCCTGCTCCTCTCTCCTCTCCTGCTCCTCTCTCCTCTCCTCTCCTCTCCCCTCTCCTCTCCTGCTCCTCTCCCCTCCTCTCTCCTCTCCTGCTCCTCTCTCCTCTCCTGCTCCTCTCTCCTCTCCTGCTCCTCTCTCCTCTCCCCTCCTCTCCTGCTCCTCTCTCCTCTCCTGCTCCTCTCTCCTCTCCTGCTCCTCTCTCCTCTCCTGCTCCTCGCTCACCTCACCAAATATCTGCGTGGCAGGAGAGTGGTGGGGTGTCTGCATGAGTGAGATGTTGCAATGTGATCGTCTGAGCAGTCATGTTTTGTTGAGAGAGAGAGAGGTCAGAGAGAGATAGAGGGAGTGTGAGTGTAGAGAGAGATCAGATAGAGATAAAGGGAGTGTGTGTGTAGAGAGACAGGTCAGAGAGAGATAGAGGGAGTGTGCGTAGAGAGACAGGTCAGAGAGAGATAGAGGGAGTGTGCGTAGAGAGACAGGTCAGAGAGAGATAAAGGGAGTGTGAGTGTAGAGAGACAGGTCAGAGAGAGATAGAGGGAGTGTGAGTGTAGAGAGAGAGGTCAGAGAGAGATAGAGGGAGTGTGTGTAGAGAAGTCAGAGAGAGATAGATTCTGCCAGACCTGGGCCCTGACAGTAAATCTCAGTAAGCCCTAAATAACGGTGTTCCAAAAAAGGTCCAGTCGCCAGGACCACAAATACAAATTCCATCTAGACACCATTGCCCTAGAGCACACACAAAACTATACATACCTTGGCCTAAACATCAGTGCCAGAGGTAACTTCCACAAAGCTGTGAACGATCAAAGAGACAAGGCAAGAAGGGCATTCTATGCCATCAAAAGGAACATAAAATTCGACATACCAATTAGGATCTGGCAAAAAATACTTGATTCAATTATAGAACCCATTGCTCTTTATGGTTGTGAGGTCTGAGGTCTGCTCACCAACCAAGAATTCACAAAATGGGACAAACACCAAATTGAGACAAAAATATCCTCTGTGTACAATGTAAAACACCAAATAATGCACGCAGAGCAGAATTAGGCCGATACCCGCTAATTATCAAAATCCAGAAAAGAGACGTTAAATTCTACAACCACCTAAAAGTAAGCGATTCCCAAACCTTGCATTACAAAGCCATCACCTACAGAGAGATGAACCTGGAGAAGAGTCCCCTAAGCAAGCTGGTCCTGGGGCTCTGTTCACAAACACAAACAAACCCCACAGAGCCCCAGGAGGACAGCAACACAATTAGACCCAACCAAATCATGAGAAAACAAAAAGATAATTACTTGACACAATGGAAGAAATTTACAAAAAACAGAGCAAACTAGAATGCTATTTGGCCCTAAACAGAGAGTACACAGTGGCATTATACCTGACCACTGTGACTGACCCAAACTTAAGGAGAACGTTTGACTATGTACCGACTACATGAGCATAGCCTTGCTATTGAGAAAGGCCTAGAGAGAGAGAGAGAACAGAGAGAGATAGAGGGTGTGTGTGTAGAGAAAGAGGTCAGAGAGAGATAGAGGGAGTGTGTGTAGAGAGAGAAAGGTCAGAGAGAGATAGAGGGAGTGTGTGTGTGTAGAGAGAAAGGTCAGAGAGAGATAGAGGGAGTGTGTGTAGAGAAAGAGGTCAGAGAGAGATAGAGGGAGTGTGTGTAGAGAGAGAGAGGTCAGAGAGAGATAGAGGGAGTGTGTGTGTAGAGAGAGAGAGGTCAGAGAGAGATAGAGGGAGTGTGTGTAGAGAGAGAGAGGTCAGAGAGAGATAGAGGGAGTGTGTGTAGAGAGAGAGAGGTCAGAGAGAGATAGAGGGAGTGTGTGTAGAGAGAGAGAGGTCAGAGAGAGATAGAGGGAGTGTGTGTGTGTAGAGAGAAAGGTCAGAGAGAGATAGAGGGAGTGTGTGTAGAGAAAGAGGTCAGAGAGAGATAGAGGGAGTGTGTGTAGAGAGAGAGAGGTCAGAGAGAGATAGAGGGAGTGTGTGTAGAGAGAGAGAGGTCAGAGAGAGATAGAGGGAGTGTGTGTAGAGAGAGAGAGAGGTCAGAGAGAGATAGAGGGAGTGTGTGTAGAGAGAGAGAGGTCAGAGAGAGATAGAGGGAGTGTGTGTGTGTAGAGAGAAAGGTCAGAGAGAGATAGAGGGAGTGTGTGTAGAGAGAGAGAGAGGGAGTGTGTGTAGAGAGAGAGAGGTCAGAGAGAGATAGAGGGAGTGTGTGTGTGTAGAGAGAAAGGTCAGAGAGAGATAGAGGGAGTGTGTGTAGAGAAAGAGGTCAGAGAGAGATAGAGGGAGTGTGTGTAGAGAGAGAGGTCAGAGAGAGATAGAGGGAGTGTGTGTAGAGAGAGAGAGGGAACAGAGAGAGATTGAGGGAGTGTGTGTAGAGAGAGAGGTCAGAGGGAGATAGAGGGAGTGTGTGTAGAGAGAGAGAGGTCAGAGAGAGATAGAGGGAGTGTGTGTGTAGAGAGAGAGAGAACAGAGAGAGATAGAGGGAGTGTGTGTAGAGAAAGAGGTCAGAGAGAGATTGAGGGTGTGTGTGTAGAGAAAGAGGTCAGAGGGAGATAGAGGGAGTGTGTGTAGAGAGAGAGAGGTCAGAGAGAGATAGAGGGAGTGTGTGTGTAGAGAGAGAGAGAACAGAGAGAGATAGAGGGAGTGTGCATAGAGAGAGAGAGGGAACAGAGAGAGATTGAGGGTGTGTGTGTAGAGAGAGAGAGAGAGAACAGAGAGAGATAGAGGGAGTGTGTGTGTAGAGAGAGAGAGAACAGAGAGAGATAGAGGGAGTGTGTGTGTAGAGAGAGAGAGAACAGAGAGAGATAGAGGGAGTGTGTGTAGAGAGAGCGAGAACAGAGAGAGATAGAGGGAGTGTGTGTAGAGAGAGTGAGAACAGAGAGAGATAGAGGGAGTGTGTGTGTAGAGAGAGAGAGAACAGAGAGAGATAGAGGGAGTGTGTGTAGAGAGAGCGAGAACAGAGAGAGATAGAGGGAGTGTGTGTGTAGAGAGAGAGAGAACAGAGAGAGATAGAGGGAGTGTGTGTAGAGAGAGCGAGAACAGAGAGAGATAGAGGGAGTGTGTGTAGAGAGAGAGAGGTCAGAGAGAGATAGAGGGAGTGTGTGTAGAGAGAGAGAGGTCAGAGAGAGATAGAGGGAGTGTGTGTGTAGAGAGAGAGAGAACAGAGAGAGATAGAGGGAGTGTGTGTAGAGAGAGAGAGAGAACAGAGAGAGATAGAGGGAGTGTGTGTAGAGAGAGAGAGAGAACAGAGAGAGATAGAGGGAGTGTGTGTAGAGAGAGAGAGAGAGAACAGAGAGAGATAGAGGGTGTGTGTGTAGAGAGAGAGAGGTCAGAGAGAGATAGAGGGAGTGTGTGTAGAGAGAGAGAGGTCAGAGAGAGATAGAGGGAGTGTGTGTGTAGAGAGAGAGAGAACAGAGAGAGATAGAGGGAGTGTGTGTAGAGAGAGAGAGAGAACAGAGAGAGATAGAGGGAGTGTGTGTAGAGAGAGAGAGAGAACAGAGAGAGATAGAGGGAGTGTGTGTAGAGAGAGAGAGAGAACAGAGAGAGATAGAGGGTGTGTGTGTAGAGAGAGAGAGGTCAGAGAGAGATAGAGGGAGTGTGTGTGTGTAGAGAGAAAGGTCAGAGAGAGATAGAGGGAGTGTGTGTAGAGAGAGAGAGAGGTCAGAGAGAGATAGAGGGAGTGTGTGTAGAGAGAGAGAGGTCAGAGAGAGATAGAGGGAGTGTGTGTGTGTAGAGAGAAAGGTCAGAGAGAGATAGAGGGAGTGTGTGTAGAGAAAGAGGTCAGAGAGAGATAGAGGGAGTGTGTGTAGAGAGAGAGAGGTCAGAGAGAGATTAAGGGAGTGTGTGTAGAGAGAGAGAGGTCAGAGAGAGATAGAGGGAGTGTGTGTAGAGAGAGAGAGGTCAGAGAGAGATAGAGGGAGTGTGTGTGTAGAGAGAGAGAGAGACCAGAGAGAGATAGAGGGAGTGTGCGTAGAGAAAGAGGTCAGAGAGAGATTGAGGGTGTGTGTGTAGAGAAAGAGGTCAGAGAGAGATAGAGGGAGTGTGTGTAGAGAGAGAGAGGTCAGAGAGAGATAGAGGGAGTGTGTGTGTAGAGAGAGAGAGAACAGAGAGAGATAGAGGGAGTGTGTGTGTAGAGAGAGAGAGAACAGAGAGAGATAGAGGGAGTGTGTGTGTAGAGAGAGAGAGAACAGAGAGAGATAGAGGGAGTGTGTGTAGAGAGAGAGAGGTCAGAGAGAGATAGAGGGTGTGTGTGTAGAGAGAGAGAGAGAACAGAGAGAGATAGAGGGAGTGTGTGTAGAGAGAGAGAGGTCAGAGAGAGATAGAGGGAGTGTGTGTGTAGAGAGACAGGTCAGAGAGAGATAGAGGGAGTGTGTGTAGAGAGAGAGAGGTCAGAGAGAGTTAGAGGGAGTGTGTGTGTAGAGAGAGAGAGGTCAGAGAGAGATAGAGGGAGTATGTGTAGAGAGAGAGAGGTCAGAGAGAGATAGAGGGAGTGTGTGTGTAGAGAGAGAGAGAACAGAGAGAGATAGAGGGTGTGTGTGTGTAGGATAGGAAGGATGAGGATAATAGGGCTCCATGGCGGTCAAACCATTCCCCTCCCCATCACCAGCCCCTCCTCTCACCAGCCCCTCCCCATCACCAACCCCTCCTCTCACCAGCCCCTCCCCATCACCAGCCCCTCCTCTCACCAGCCCCTCTCACCAGCCCCTCCTCTCACCAGCCCCTCCTCTCACCATCCCCTCCCCATCACCAGCCCCTCCTCTCACCAGCCCCTTCTCTCACCAGCCCCTCCTCTCACCAGCCCCTCCCCATCACCAGCCCCTCCTCTCACCAGCCCCTCCCCATCACCAGCCCCTCCTCTCACCAGCCCCTCCCCAACCACCAGCCCCTCCTCTCACCAGCCCCTCCCCATTTCCAGCCCCTCCCCATCACCAGCCCCTCTCACCAGCCCCTCCCCATCACCAGCCCCTCCCCATCACCAGCCCCTCCTCTCACCAGCCCCTCCCCATCACCAGCCCCTCCCGACCACCAGCCCCTCCTCTCACCAGCCCCTCCCCATTTCCAGCCCCTCCCCATCACCAGCCCCTCCCCATCACCAGCCCCTCCTCTCACCAGACCCTCCTCTCACCAGCCCCTCCCCAACCACCAGCCCCTCCTCTCACCAGCCCCTCCCCATCACCAGCCCCTCCTCTCACCAGCCCCTCCCCATCACCAGCCCCTCCCGACCACCAGCCCCTCCTCTCACCAGCCCCTCCCCATTTCCAGCCCCTCCCCATCACCAGCCCCTCCCCATCACCAGCCCCTCCTCTCACCAGACCCTCCTCTCACCAGCCCCTCCCCAACCACCAGCCCCTCCTCTCACCAGCCCCTCCCCATCACCAGCCCCTCCTCTCACCAGCCCCTCCTCTCACCAGCCCCTCCCCATCACCAGCCCCTCCTCTCACCAGCCCCTCCTCTCACCAGCCCCTCCTCTCACCAGCCCCTCCCCATCACCAGCCCCTCCTCTCACCAGTTACAGACAGTAGGGTCCAGGTTCCATTGTGGGTCTGGTCTGTGGTTTGGTCCAACAGGAAAATGCGACACTCGTACAGGCCCTGGTCCTCCATGAGGAGCCCCTTCACTCTCAGAACAGTGTTCCTGACCAGAGACACACGGCCTGGGGACACATAGGAGGAGCCCCTTCACTCTCAGAACAGTGTTCCTGACCAGAGACACACGGCCTGGGGACACATAGGAGGAGCCCCTTCACTCTCAGAACAGTGTTCCTGACCAGAGACACACGGCCTGGGGACACATAGGAGGAGCCCCTTCACTCTCAGAACAGTGTTCCTGACCAGAGACACACGGCCTGGGGACACATAGGAGGACACAGGGTTAGACAACATGAGACAGGTTACAAACCAATCAGACAACTGGAGTTTTAGGGCTTTTCAATTCAAAGAACATGTGCTTTACAATTGATAGGAATTTTCTTCAATGGTACTTAAATGTCCAATAGATAAAGCCTTCACGATGTTGTGAGCTTTAAAATTTGATCTCCTGGTTGCCAGGTGACTGCACCCTGGATCAATGGTGTTTGCTGACTCACCCCTCCCTCCCTACACCTTCCCTGTGGCTTTTCTCTCTCTCTCATCTCTCCAGTTATCTCTTAGCTTGTCATTTCTTTTGTTATTCTATAAAGCCATTTTCACAATAAATGACTGAAACACTGCAGTTTATCAGCGTGATTAGCCTCTCCTTTACAGACAGTGAAGCATTTAGGAAACAAATAAAACATTTACTACGAATAATAACACTTGGAACTTGAGAAAATGCACATTGTTTGTTTGCCAATTGCCTCGCTCTCATCCATAGACACATACACCTACCACACACACATACAAGACATTACAAGGACATGAGCCTGCCTCACACTGTAGCGCTAATGTGTTTGTGACATTGAGTCATTGAAGTGTGTTAGGCTAATCATTAACCACAGTCCATGTCCCTAGTGACAGGGAGGGACTGTTTCTATGCCCACAGTGGGGATCAGGAAGCTAGTTAAAGGGATGGTGGCTGTGATAACAGGTGAGGAAACGCGTATGACATCACATCTTGTTTACTTTTCTAAATGGAATGGGGACAAAATCCACATGGGGGTTGGGGTCAGAGCAAAATACACATTCACATGCTAACATACATAAACACACCAGGGACTGGTTCGCTTCAATACCTTAGCCTCTGACCTTTGCTTTGCTCTATAAACAACCAATAATTCCAGCCAGGGCACAGTATAATAGCAATGGTTAACATAGAAGCTTAGCAGAGGTTTGGATTTAAATATAGTTTCTGTGGAGACCTGACAGGCACCATCAGTGATGTGTGTTTTGTCCTATATTTTTATTTTTAATCCCAGCCCCCGTCCCCGCAGGAAGCCTTTTGCCTTTTGGTAGTCCGTCATTGTAAATAAGAATTTTTTCTTAACTGACTTGCCTTGTTAAATAAAGGTTAAATAAAACAACATACATCATGGAGAGTGAGGAGAGGGAAGGGGAGGGTGGATCAACAGAGGAGGCCTGATAGCCTATCGCTGTTTAAAAAGGTGCACATAAAAAAAAACTCTAGAAAGAGTGAGAGAGCTAATAGGGAGGGAGAGAGATAATAGGGAGAGAGAGAGAGGGAGAGAGATAATAGGAAGTGAGAGAGATAATAGCGAGAGAGAGAGGGTGAGGGACATAATAGGGAGCGAGAGAGGGAGATAGATAATAGGGAGAGAGAGAGATAATAGGGAGAGAGAGAGATAATATGGAGAGAGATAGGGAGATAGATAACAGGAAGTGAGAGAAATAATAGGAAGAGAGCAAGGGGGAGAGAGATAATAGGAAGCGAGAGAGATAATAGGGAGATAGATAACAGGACGTGAAAGAGATAATAGGAAGAGAGCGAGGGGGAGAGAGATAATAGGAAGTGAGAGAGTGAAGGAGATAATAGGGAGAGAGAGAGGGACAGAGATAATAGGGAGAGAGAGAGATAATAGGAAGTGAGAGAGATAATAGGGAGAGAGATGGAGATAATAGGAGATGAGAGAGATAACAGGGAGAGAGAGAAGGGGAAGAGATAATAGAGAGAGATAATAGGGAAAGAGCGAGAGGGGGGGAGATAATAGGGAGATGAAGGGAGAGAGAGATAATAAGGAGAGAAAGAGAGGGAGAGAGATAATAAGGAAGGATATAATACGGAGAGAGGGGGAGATAAAAGGGAGAGAGATAAGAGAGATATAGAGGGAGAGAGATAGAGGGAGAGAGATAATAGGGATAGAGAGCGGGGGAGAGATAATAGAGCGAGCGAGAGGGAGAGATAATAGGGAGAGAGAGGTACATAGATAATAGGAAGTGAGAGAGATAATAGGGAAAGAGCGAGAGAGGGGGAGATAATAGGGAGATGAAGGGAGAGAGAGATAATAAGGAGAGAAAGAGAGGGAGAGAGATAATAAGGAAGGATATAATATGGAGAGAGGGGGGAGATAAAAGGGAGAGAGATAAGAGAGATATAGAGGGAGAGAGATAGAGGGAGAGAGATAATAGGGATAGAGAGCGGGAGAGAGATAATAGAGCGAGAGGGAGAGATAATAGGGAGAGAGAGGTACATAGATAATAGGAAGTGAGAGAAATAATAGGGAGAGAGAGGAATATAGATAATAGGAAGCGAGAGAGATAATTAGGAGAGAGGGAGAGAGATAATAGGAAGTGAGAGAGATACTCGGGAGAGAGATATTAGGGAGAGAGGGAGAGAGATAATAGGGAGAGAGAAGGGGAGTGAGAGAGGGTGATAGACAATAGGGAGAGAGAGGGAGAGAGATAATAGGGAGAGAGAGAGGGAGAGAGATACTAGGGAGAAATATAATAGGGAGAGAGAGAAAGGGAGAGATAATAGAGAGAGAGCGAGAGAGAGGGAGAGCGATAACAGGGAGAGAAAATAGAGGGAGAGAGATACTAGGGAGAGAGATAGGGAGAAAATAGTGAGAGAGCGAGGGAGAGATAATAGAGAGAGATAATCGGGAGAGAAAGGGGAAGAGAGATAATAGAGAAAGAGAGGGAGAGCGATAACAAAGAGAGAGAGGGATAATAGGGAGATAGAGAGGGAGAGAGATAATATGGAGCGAGATAAAGATGGAGATAATAAAGAAGGAGAGATAGATGGAGAGAGATAATAGATAAAAGAGGGATATAGATAATAGGGAGAGAGAGAAAGATAATAGGGAGAGAGAGAGAGAAAGGGAGATAATAGGGAGATAGATAATATGGTGAGAGAGATAATAGGGAGAGAGGGAGATAGATAATAGGAAGTGAGAGAGATAATAGGGAGAGAGAGGGAATGAGATAATAGGTAGTGAGAAAGATAATAGGGAGATAGAGAGGGAGAGAGATAATAGGGAGAGAGAGATAATAGGAAGTGAGAGAGATAATAGCGAGAGAGAGAGAGGGTGAGGGACATAATAGGGAGCGAGAGAGGGAGATAGATAATAGGGAGAGAGAGAGAGATAATAGGGAGAGAGAGAGATAATAGGGAGAGAGATAGGGAGATAGATAACAGGAAGTGAGAGAGATAATAGGAAGAGAGCAAGGGGGAGAGAGATAATAGGAAGCGAGAGAGATAATAAGGAGATGGATAACAGGACGTGAAAGAGATAATAGGAAGAGAGCGAGGGGGAGAGAGATAATAGGGAGAGAGAGAGGGAGAGAGATAATAGGAAGTGAGAGAGAAAATAGGAAGAGAGAGAGAAGGAGATAATAGGGAGAGAGAGATGGACAGAGATAATAGGGAGAGAGAGAGATAATAGGAAGTGAGAGAGATAATAGGGAGAGAGATGGAGATAATAGGATATGAGAGAGATAACAGGGAGAGAGAGAAGGGGAAGAGATAATAGAGAGAGAGATAATAGGGAAAGAGCGAGAGAGGGGGAGATAATAGGGAGATGAAGGGAGAGAGAGATAATAAGGAGAGAAAGAGAGGGAGAGAGATAATAAGGAAGGATATAATATGGAGAGAGGGGGGAGATAAAAGGGAGAGAGATAAGAGAGATATAGAGGGAGAGAGATAGAGGGAGAGAGATAATAGGGATAGAGAGCTGGAGAGAGATAATAGAGCGAGCGAGAGGGAGAGATAATAGGGAGAGAGAGGTACATAGATAATAGGAAGTGAGAGAGATAATAGGGAGAGAGAGGAATATAGATAATAAGGAAGCGAGAGAGATAATTAGGAGAGAGGGAGAGAGATAATAGGAAGTGAGAGAGATACTCGGGAGAGAGATATTAGGGAGAGAGGGAGAGAGATAATAGGGAGAGAGAAGGGGAGTGAGAGAGGGTGATAGACAATAGGGAGAGAGAGAGATAATAGGGAGAGAGAGAGGGAGAGAGATACTAGGGAGAAATATAATAGGGAGAGAGAGAAATGGAGAGATAATAGAGAGAGAGCGAGAGAGGGAGAGCGATAACAGGGAGAGAAAATAGAGGGAGAGAGATACTAGGGAGAGAGATAGGGAGAAAATAGTGAGAGAGAGAGAGGGAGAGAGATAATCGGGAGAGAAAGGGGAAGAGAGATAATAGAGAAAGAGAGGGAGAGCGATAACAAAGAGAGAGAGGGATAATAGGGAGCGAGATAAAGATGGAGATAATAAAGAAGGAGAGAGAGATGGAGAGAGATAATAGATAAAAGAGGGATATAGATAATAGGGAGAGAGAGAGAGATAATAGGGAGAGAGAGAGAAAGGGAGATAATAGGGAGATAGATAATATGGTGAGAGAGATAATAGGGAGAGAGGGAGATAGATAATAGGAAGTGAGAGAGATAATAGGGAGAGAGAGGGAATGAGATAATAGGTAGTGAGAGAGATAATAGGGAGATAGAGAGGGAGAGAGATAATAGGGAGAGAGAAGGAGAGAGATAATAGGGAGAGAGAGAGATAAAAAGGAGAGAGAGGGAGAGAGATAATAGGGAGAGAGAGAAGGAGAGAGAAAATAGAGAGAGAGGGAGTGAGTGAGATAATAGGTTGTGAGAGAGATAATAGGGAGATAGAGAGGGAGAGATATAATAGGGAGAGAGAAAGGGAGATAGAGCATAGGAAGCGAGAGAGATCATATGGAGAGAGAGGAGAGAGATAATAGAGAGAGAGATAATAAGGAGAGAGGGAGAGAGATAATAGGGAGAGAGTGAGAGGGAGAGATAATATGGAGAGAGAGGGAGAGAGAGAGTGTGAAAGAGATAATAGGGAGAGAGGTGAGAGATAATAGGAAGAGAGAGGGAGAGAGAGATAATAGGGAGAGAGAGAGGGAGAGAGAGAGAGATAGATAATAGGGGGAGAGAGAGAGGGAGAGATAATAGGGAGAGAGAGAGCGATAATAAGTAAAGGCATAATAGGGAAAGAGAGAGAAGGAGATAATAGGGATAAAGATGGAGAGATAATAGGGAGCAAGAGAGGGAGAGAGATCATAGGGAGAGAGAGAGCGATAGGAAGAGAGATAATAGGGAAAGATGTAATAGGGAGAGAAAGAGCGATAAGAGGGAGAGAGATAATAGGGAGAGAGAGCGGGAGAAAGATAACAGGGAGAGAGAGAGGTACTGAGATAATAGGGAGAGAGAGGGAGAGATAATAGGGAGTGAGAAAGAGGGAGAGATACTAGAGGATGAGAGAGGGAGGGATATACATTACTCCAAAAAGTACGATCTTTGTCCCCATGTGCAGTTGCAAACCGTAGTCTGGCTTTGTTATGGCGGTTATGGAGCAGTGGCTTCTTGCTTGCTGAGCGGCCTTTCAGGTTATGTCGACATAGGACTCGTTTTACTGTGGATATAGATACTTTTGTACCTGTTGCCTCCAGCATCTTCACAAGGTCATTTGCTGTTGTTCTGGGATTGATTTGCACTTTTCGCACCAACGTACGTTCATCTCTAGGAGACAGAACACGTCTCCTTCCTGAGCGGTATGACGGCTGCGTGGTCCCATGGTGTTTATACTTGCGTACTATTGTTTGTACAGATTAACGTGGTACCTTCAGGCGATTGGAAATTACTCCCAAGGATGAACCAGACTTGTGGAGGTCTACAATTTTTTTAATGATTTTATTCTGATTTCTTTTGATTTTCCATGATGTCAAGCATAGAGGCATGGAGGTTGAAGGTAGGCCTTGAAATACATCCACAGGTACACCTCCAATTGACTCAAATTATGTCAATTAGCCTATCAGAAGCTTCTAAAGCCAAGACATAATTTTATGGAATTTTCAAAGTTAAAAGGCACAGTCAACTTAGTGTATGTAATCTTCTGACCCACTGGAATTGTGATGCAGTGAATTATAAGTGAAATAATCTGTCTGTAAACAATTGTTGGAAAAATTACTTGTGTCATGCACAAAGCAGATGTCCTAACCGACTTGCCAAAACTATAGTTTGTTAACAAGAAATTTGTAGAGTGGTTGAAAAACGAGTTTCAATGACTCCAACCTAAGTTCCTTTAGACGTGTCGTCATCCCAGGCGCTGGTGTTCAAGTTTCTGTCAGAGAATAGAGCAGGTAGAGTTTCACCTCTTGAAATCCTTCACTCCCCAATGTCTCCATCTTGTTCCTCTGTTAAGAGACGCTGTGATCATTTGAAATGTGAATCATCACAGTTTGGCTAAAGGCTCCCTCACGATCAACAGCAGAGATCAAACAGCTGCTGTAGTGCCAAAAGCCTGCCTCAATGAAAAATGTGTCATTCATTGAAATACAGCAGTAGGCTAATAATGGTCACACACACACACGCACACACACGCACGCAATCACACGCATGCACACGCACACACACGCGATTCTATATGTATTGCGATTCAGTACTGCGATTTTATTGCGATTTGATATTCAAACATATTGCTCAACCTATGTCTGCTGCCGAGAAACAAGCGAGAGCCATGAGAAAATGAGTTTTGATCAGTCATGGAAATAAAAGTGCTGAAAACATGTTGGCTCACTATTCAAAAAGATGATGGAAAACAAGCTATAAGATGAAAAATACAGGAGTTTTAGGGCAGGTACAGCCGACTAGCTCTAGCTAACATCACCTACAAATCCATACTTGGGAGTCAAATATCAATATAAAGGTATCGTCTAAAAATAATATTGCAATATGTAACTGTATCGATTTCCCCCCATCACTACTTAATACCAGCATAGTAATGTTGAATTCATGAAGCATGTAGCATGTTTAACATATGATTAAATATAGGTTGAGCTAACAGGTGAGTAACATACAGTAGTTTACGGAGCTAAAGTGTTTGATATGACAGGTGGACATTGAGTCTAACTGACACAACCCTGAGAGTCAAGCTGAGGGGCTGTCTAGAAAAATACACATGAGAAGAGACATGCCTGAGGAAGGGAACTCAACACCTCATCTACCCCCCACCAAACCTCCCCTTCCCAAGCTACACCTGTCCTTCCCATCAGTCACCAGTTAGCTGTGAGAAAGGTGGACTCAGACCAGATAATGCCTCTTTTTCAACCTTTTGTTGCTCTGAACATGAGCTTTTAAAACGATCTGTTTGTTACTGGAGAAGGTTGTTATTACTGGTCATTTTAGACTCTTATTTGTTTCCATGGCTTCAGAGGGTTTTTTCACCTGACAGAATCAGGTGATGCTGTTTAGAAAATAGGTAGAATACTATTGCCCTTTCTCCACTATTGTCAAACGTATGTTGTTGTCCCTGTCCTTGTCCGCATATAGTCTGTGTCCTTGTGAAGCTACAATTTAGTGCAAAACTGCAATCAGCCATAAATGGCATCACTGAACAAATGGAGGTTCTTCTTCAAGGATAGAGAAAAAAGGCTAGTGTCTTTTATTGACATGAGGTGAATCCTCACTCCCTCTGCCATGGTCAGATGTACACTCTAAGAAAAAAAGGTGCCATCTAGAACCTAAAAGGCTTCTTCGGCTGTCCCCATAGACAATCCCTTTTTGGTTCAAGGTGGAACTCCTTCAGTTCCAGGTAGAATCCTTTTGGGATCCATGTAGAACCCTTTCCACCGAGGGTTCTACATGGAACCCAAAATAGTTCTACGTAGAACCCAAAAGGGTTATCCTACAGGAACAGCCGAAGAACCCCTTTGGAACCCTTTTTTCTAAGTGTAGGATCTTAATTTGAGCCAGTTCGCTGCAGCAACAGGAAATGTGAAATGTTATGTGGATTATAATTAAAATTATAATTATAATTATAATTACATTTTTGTAGGGGTTGCTACATTTTTTGTAAGGGAAAATCAAGTCTGAAATGTCTAAGTGGAAATTCCAAACTTCAGAAGCCTTTAAAAACCTCAAATACACCACAAGTTTTAAATTTCCTGCATTGCAGGAAAGTTCTCCTGCAACAGGGTGATCAATTTAAGATCATATATCTGTACGTACCTACTCATTATGGCTTGTCATCACAGGCTGCTGACTGACTTTATTACCATGTACATTTCTGTATCGTTATCGTATTTTCGTGTTTGGTATCAGTGTGTCATCTGGATACCTAACACTCTGATAGGAATTGACTGAGCAGGTGTATAGTGGGCTTTCTGAGCCCTAGCCAATACACAAACATGAACGCATCTGCGCCGTGCACAAATTCCAATGATCAGAGAGGTCGACAGGTCAAATCTCACTCCCACCAGCCCTTTGGAACACAGGACGATCCTAACTAAAGGAAGATGAAAAACACCCAGACTTGCTCTCCCTCTGTCCACGTCAAGCCTTTTGTCTGAGACTTTCAAGGACAGAAGCGGTCACAAAAGTAATTTTTTCTCTATTGAAGATCCCTTTTCCCCACAGACCCGATGGCAGAATGGGGACAATAGACATGATGCAATCTGAGAGACACAACTAACACAAAACCCCCAGCTCCAACAAAGCATCCTGATGATAGATGGAAAGACCAATGGGGTGTGGTGCAGTTAGGAGGACTGAAGCTGTTTTGAACTAACGTTACTGTTAAGGTAGGATATAGGTAGAATGAAGTCTGGATATACTTTGAATGTAGGAAAGGGGGCATGAGAGTGTAAATGGACAAGGCCTCTAGAAGTGGCTGTGCTGAGACAGTCCTGATATTGGGCTGAAATTAAAGACTCTCAAGGTAAGATTAGATCCCAGTTGAGCTGCTGATAGGATGAAGACGGACTCACCCTCGTAGTTGGGATGCACCCGAGGAGCATACACTCCAAACTTGATCAGGACTGGGATCTCGACGCCCTGGCGCACCCATTCCACAACGTGCAGGGACACAGACGCACCCGTGTCAGTGGGTGGCAGTCTACACTCCATCTCCACCACACCCCCTTCCTTGGCATGCACATCCGGCTTCTGACCATGGCTGACACCTAGGAAGGCCAACACAATGTGTTGTTATAACCTGAGTGTTATAACCTTAGCTATGATGTGGGCGTGCCCCAAGGGTCAATACTGGGGCCCCTCCTGTTCAGCCTGTACATTAATGATCTGCCTTCTGTCTGTACTGGGTCTGAAGTTCAAATGTATGCAGATGATACAGTGATATATGTGCATGCAAAGAGCAAACAACAAGCTGCACAAGAACTCACTACTGTAATGGTCCAGGTTACAAAGTGGCTCAGTGACTCGTGTTTGCATCTCAATGTGAAAAAAAACTGTTTGCATGTTCATCACAAAGAGGGCAACAGATGCTACTGAGCCAGATGTCTATGTGTCAGGGGAGAAGCTCCAGGTGGTATCTGATTTTAAGTACCTTGGCATCATACTTGAATCCAACCTCTCTTTTAAAAAGCATGTGAAAAAGGTCATTCAGATAACCAAATTCAACCTAGCTAATTTCCGATTTATACGAAATTGTTTGACTACAGAGGTAGCAGAACTGTACTTCAAATCTATGATACTCCCCCACTTAACATACTGCTTGACTAGTTGGGCCCAAGCTTGCTGTACAACATTAAAACCTATTCAGTCTGTCTACAAACAGGCTCTCAAAGTGCTTGATAGGAAGCCCAATAGCCATCATCACTGCTACATCCTCAGAAAGCATGAGCTCCTGAGTTGGGAAAATCTTGTGCAATACACCGACGCATGTCTTGTATTCAAGATCCTAAATGGCCTGGCTCCCCCTCCACTCAGTATTTTTGTTAAACAGAAAACCCAAACATATGGCAGAAGATCCACAAGGTCTGCCATGAGAGGTGACTGTACAGTTCCCTTAAGGAAAAGCACCTTTAGAAAATCCGCTTTCTCTGTGAGAGCTTCCCATGTCTGGAATACACTGCCATCAGACACACATAACTGCACCACATATCACACTTTCACAAAATGCATGAAGACATGGCTAAAGGTCAATCAGATTTGTGAACATAATCCCTAGCTGTGTATTGCCGCTTTTCATGTTGTCTGTTGTCTGTAGCTTGTGAGGTGTGGAAACACTTTGTTGCTTTTATGAATTTTGTCTTGCTGCTTTTTGTTCTATGTTGCTCTGTCTGTATGCTACATCTTGCTTGTCCTATGTTGCTCTGTCTGTATGCTATGTCTTGCTTGTCCTATGTTGCTCTGCGTGTGCTCACTGCTCAATGATTGTCTATATTGTAATTGTTTTTAATAACCTGCCCAGGGACTGTGGTTGAAAATTAGCCGGCTGGCTAAAACCAGCACTTTTACTGAAACGTTGATTAATGTGCACTGTCCCTGTAAAAATAAAACAAACTCAATAAACTCAACTCAATGACAGATAGTTCATTACAGAGGGAATGCATAAGTAGTACTCACACAGCAGGCAGAGTGCAGTCACCATGGTGACATCCACGAAATAGCACCTCTTTGGTCCCATAGCTGCCAGTCACACAGCCTCCAGCATCATTTACCTGTTGGCAAAAAGACACACTTGTCACGTATTGAATCTTCCAACCTGTCACCTGTCGCCATACCAGCAGGCACGCGAGAGAGAGAGAGAGCTGACAGTTGTGTCTAGCTTATAGACACATGGGAGATGTGTTTACATTTACAAAGTAGCTCTCTGAAGATTGGAATTCACCCCATATCATCAATGGATCAAATGGATATCCAACAAGCAACCCTGTCAAAAGCCTCCCAGCCCGAAATGGTTCTCATGACATGGATGCCCATTAAATAATTGGAGAGTCAGTTGTGCAGAGCACCTGACCGGCTGGAGTAAGAATCAGTGTTGTTTACTCAGAGAGCCCAGTGAACTCGTTAGCTGGGTCTGGCAGGGACTGCAGTCACCAGTCAAGGAGATAAGCTGGGTGGCAGGAGACACATACAGCAGCCAGAAGCATTGTACTGCATGTGGTGCATCAGTCATTGGTGTCATAAAGCTTGCAATACTCCTAGAAGGTTAAAGAAGATATTGAGCATGTTTTCATGATCCACTATGTCAAAACCATGATGAAGGTTTCCAGTTAGAGGGGGAAAAATCAATGTCTCAGAAAGTCAGAGCTTACCCCTACTATTATAATCTATACATTAAACCTGAATGCCATCCATGGAGCTAGAGATACTTTGATTGATTTTCTGGAGTCCCCCACACGTACGATGTTCTCCAGAGCCGCATGAGACTGGGCAAGCTCATGTGAGGGAGTGATTTAACAAAGGGTGGGCTAATAGTCCACTCAGCTCTCCATCCACACACCCAGAGTTCCCAACACGCTTTACCACACACCCCTAACGGTAGATTAGTACGCTAAGTTAATTACAGCCACTGCTAGACCGCAAGAGCTATTTTTAGAGGGCGGGAGCAGCACCGCTCACCAAATCCCATTGGCACATGTCACACATACAAACAAGTCCACCAAGGATCCCAACAAATCCCACGTATACAGCAACATATCCACATACAAACAAATCCCACGTATACAGCAACATATCCACATACAAACAAATCCACCAAGAGCTGCAATCAAGCTGAACAGGATTTCATACCAATTAAAATGCATTTCAAATTGAAATAAAAAATATTGAATGCATATGAAAATACATTTTTAAAAAGTATTATTAACTGATAAGAATTGGTAAGTATAGCAAGTCATATTCTATAGGTCTTCATGGTCGTTACAAGAGAGAGTGAGAGAGCAAAAGGTCAAGAGTGACCGCTCCCTGAATGGCCTACTGAATACGAGCAGCAGCAAGACTCACTCGGGTAACACAATTGGCAAATAGGTGATAGGCTACGTGTCTGGTGATGCTCATCATAAAACTCTATGGCAGTCTTCTGCACAAAGTCAAGACGATAAACAGAATGCGATAGACTGTCTTGTAAGTTGAGCAACATAACCAGTAAGTCTCTAGTACTAAGGTAATAATCGTTTTGAGTGTGTTCGTCTGTTGTTACTCTATTTCAATTGCATTACTAATCGATTGCCTTGACCATGAGTCAGACAGCAGCAAGCAAAGATACATGTAAAACAGTGTTGTTTGCTGCTTCTTATCTTTCCTCCCAAACAGAAAGTGGGTGAGGTACGACTGAGGATGAAAGGCTTGGCTAGTCAGTCAGAAGGGTTTGGTGTGTCAATGGCCAATGCAGGAAGGCCCAGAAAATTGTCATAGACTCAAGCCACCCTAGTCATAGACTGTTCTCTCTGCTACCGCACGGCAAGCGGTACCGGAGCGCCAAGTGTAGGTCCAAGAGGCTTCTAAACAGCTTCTACCCCAAGCAATAAGACTCCTGAACATCTAGTCAAATGGCTACCCAGACTATTTGCAGATCCCCCCCCACCCCCTCGTTACACCACTGCTACTCTCTGTTGTCATCTATGCAAAGTCACTTTAATAACTCTACCTACATGTACATACTACCTCAAATAACCAGTGCACATTGACTCTGTATTTTTTTGAAACTGCATTCTTGGTTAGGGGCTCGTAAGTATTCAGTGCGTGTGACTAATACAATTTGATTTGATTTGTACACACAGGGCTGACTGTTTCTGTGGAGAGAGAGAGAGAGAGAGAGAGAGAGAGAGAGAGAGAGAGAGAGAGCGAGAAAGCAGAGTAGGCCTGCAGAGGGACAGTAACACAAACATGCTCATTATCGGTAAAGCTCTTCAACCGTGGTAACCTAGGCCTAGTCTCTCTCACTACACCTCCTGTCACCAGCTAAGCAGCGTTGCCTTACAAACACACTGACGACGTTAACAACACAAAGCTCCTGCAATATGTGTACAGCAAAAATAACAGACCATAACCAACAGGAAATGCCTGTCTTTGATTTCTCACCAGACAGGAGAGCAGGGACGACAGGGACAGGGTTACTGGTGAAATACTACTACATTTAATCAGGTAAATGGGCAGCGATTGATTTGTAGCCGCCAGAGAATACTAACCCATTTACCTAGCTGTATAACCCATCCATAACCCCGCCTGAATACTGACTAGGGAGGGAGCTCTGGACACTCTTACAACAGACGCTCTCTAACCAGATGTGCACTTAAGTGGGAAATATTCCAACTCATCCATTGCCACTATGGGTGCGAGAGAGATGTTGTCACTCTCATTCTATTCCTGTGACACGGAAGAGAAGGGTTATGCCGATCACATGTGTGTTTTTGGGGTAAGGCATTGGCTACAATATTCAGCGAGGTAACAAAGACTCCATGCCTCTGAGTGATGCCAGAAACCACCATAATGAAACATCAAATATTTGTAGATGTTCTGTGAAGGTGTGTGTGTGTTTGTGTGCGCGTGCGTATGAGTCTACGGTCATGCATACATGTGCCGAGACGTAGACGTAATGGATTCTAAAGGGGTCTTTGTGTGGTGGTCAGTGGTGGATGGATAAGCAGCTGTATTCCACACTCCTCTTCATCCAGGTTGATCGTGCCAGCCGTGGTTTGGGGACAGAGCAGAGAGGATGAGGACTAGTTATTCCTCGTGAAGAACAGAACAAAGCACTCACATCCCCCTGCTGGGGTCTATCCATAACTAATGAGGCCTCTCATTCTCAACAGCACATGTGAAGAGGATAATACCAAATGTGGTGAGGTGATATAAGCCCCAAGGTACATGGGTATCTTCTGAGTAATAATGGAATAATAAGGGGGTAGTTTTCCATGAACATTGAAATCATCTGAGAAACAATGACATTCTCACACATCAGTTTGGAGGAGAGTTAGATAGATCTCTTGCCACTGGACTGGAATTCCATCATGGCCAATGCAGATCACATTCATAGCCTATTTTGACCCCTTTTAACTCAGTACTGATCACAGTCTCAATATACAAGGCATCAAAAGGTATGATTGGTATGGTTTGTTAAATCTACAGTGAACTGCCATCCCCCCCACAACCCTTATTCACAGCAATGTTAGCACCGATTTTACAATAGGCTATATTATAAAATAACTTTGGGGGGGAAATGTTGCACTTAGATTACTAATATAGGTCCATATTATATCCTAAGGTGAGAGTAAAGTCCTCACCACGCATGACTCCAGTGATGCAGGACTTTAAATTTGAGCATAAATAATTAATGAGGCTTGCATGGTTGTCAACTGCAAACACTGGACCGGAATCTGATCAACCCACAGGTCTCTTACACAAATATAGCAGGACCCTGTTTGTCATGTCTGACACATCTGAGCATGTGCAAGTGGCAATTTCAAATGTCTGTCTAAAAAAAAAGTTCCTCAAAAGGAAGAGGCTTTCAAAATGATTTGAGACTGGCAAAGACACACATTTCAGTCCTTCAACAGGTTAAAGTCTAGACGTTTCGATTACTAAATAGCAATGCCCATACAAAACAGATAAACGGCCTCTTAAAGTTGTCAAGGGAAAAAACAAGTTTGGTTTAATACAATTAACACAATTTACCTGCGTTATACACTTTTACAAGTAAAGGCAGGTTGTGTTTCCATTTAGTGCGTCAGTCTGAAGTCTTCTTTCAGTAATTCCTTTAGTCTTCAACGTGTACAAGTGGCAAGTGTTTAATTGTTTTATTCTCAGGTGCCAAATATGTTGTTTCAAGTTTCAACTGATTTGCTGATCCTTGCTGAAACATCGAATGGTATCTGCAAATTTGATGCTCCGTGGCAAAGGTTTCTACACTCTCACCTCTTCCGTTTTCATTGAGCAGTTCAACCAATCACCTCTCTCTCTCTCTCTCTCTCTCTCTCTCTCTCTCTCTCTCTCTCTCTCTCTCTTTCTCTCTCTTGCTGTCTCTCTCTCTCTCAATTCAATGTAAGGGCTTTACTGACATGGGAAACATATGTTTACATTGCCAAAGCAACTGAAATAGATAATTAACAAAAGCTAAATAAACAATAAAAAATGAACAGTAAACATTACACTCACAAAAATTCAAAAATAATAAATCAATCAATGAATTTATAAAGCCCTTCTTTCATCAGCTGATGTCACAAAGTGCTGTACAGAAACCCAGCTTAAAACCCCAAACAACAAGCAATGCAGGTGTAGAAGCACAGTGGCTAGGAAAAACTCCCTAGAATGGACGGAATCTAGGAAGAAACCTAGAGAGGCACCAGGCTACTAGGGTTGGCCAGTCCTCTTCTGGCTGTGCCGGGTGGAGATTATAACAGAACATAGCCAAGATGTTCAAATGTTCATAGATGACCAGCAGGGTCAAATAATAATAATCACAGTGATTGTAGAGGGTGCAACAGGTCAGCACCTCAGGAGCAAATGTCAGTTGGCTTTTCATAGCCGATCATTCAGAGTATCTCTACCGCTCCTGCTGTCTCTAGAAGGTTGAAAACAGCAGGTCTGGGACAAGGTAGCATGTCCGGTGAACAGGTCACAGTTCCATAGCCGCAGGCAAAACAGTTGAAACTGGAGCAGCAGCACAACCAGGTGGACTGGGGCTCAGGTCCTCCGAGAGAAAGAAAACAGAAAGAGAGAGAGAGAGAGAGAGAGAGAGAGAGAGAGAGAGAGAGAGAGAGAGAGAGAGAGAGAGAGAGAGAGAGAGAGAGAGAGAGAGAGAGAAGGAAAAAAAGAGAGAGAATTAGAGAGAGCATACTTAAATTCACACAGGACACTGGATAACACAGGAGAAATACTCCAGATATAACAGACTGTCCCTAGCCCCCCGACACAAACTATTGCAGCATAAATACTGGAGGCTGAGACAGGAGGGTTCGGAAGACACTGTGGCCGCGTCCGACGATACCCCCGGACAGGGCCAAACCCCACCCACTTTGCCAAGGCACAGCCCCCACACCACACCACAAGAGGAATATCTTCAACCACCAATTTACTATCCTGAGACATGGCCGAGTATAGCCCACGAAGATCACAAAGATCTCCCCCACGGCACGAACCCAAGGAGGGGGGCGCCAACCCGAACAGAAATATCACGTCAGTGATCACGTCGGCCCCTGTAATAGGGTTTGAGGCAGAGAATCACAGTGGAGAGAGGGGATCCGGCCAGGCAGAGACAGCATAGGCGGTTCGTTGCTCCAGTGCTTTTCCGTTCACCTTCACACTCCTGGCCCAGACTACACTCAATCATAGGACCTACTGAGGAGATGAGTCTTCAATAAAGACTTAAAGGTCGAGACTGAGTCTGCGTATCTCACATGGATAGGCAGACCATTCCATAAAAATGGAGCTCAATAGGAGAAAGCCCTGCCTCCAGCTGTTTGTTTAGAAATTCTAGGGACAGTAAGGAGGCCTGCGTCTTGTGACCGGAGCGTACGTGTAGGTATGTACGGCAGGACCAAATCGGAAAGATAGGTAGGAGCAAGCCCATGTAATGCTTTGTAGGTTAACAGTAAAACCTTGAAATCAGCCCTAGCCTTAACAGGAAGCCAGTGTAGAGAAATGCTAGCACTGGAGTAATATGATAAAATGTTTTGGTTCTAGTCAAGATTCTAGCAGCCGTGTTTAGGACTAACTGAAGTTTATTTAGTGCTTTATCCAGGTAGCCGGAAAATAGGGCATTGCAGTAGTCTATCCTAGAAGTGACAAAAGCATGGATACATTGTTCTGTATCATTTTTGGAGTAGAAAGTTTCTGATTTTTGCAATGTTATGTAGGTGGAAAAAAGCTGTCCTTGAAACAGTCTTGATATGTTCGTCAAAAGAGAGATCAGGGTCCAGAGTAACGCAGAGGTCCTTCACAGTTTTACTTGAGACGACTATACAGCCATCAAGATTAATTGTCAGATTCAACAGAAGATCTCTTTGTTTCATGGGACCTAGAACAAGCATCTCTGTTTTGTCCGAGTTTAAAAGTAGAACATTTGCAGCCATCCACTTCCTTATGTCTGAAACACAGGCTTCTAGCGCGGGCAATTTTGGGACTTCACCATGTTTCATTGAAATGTACAGCTGTGTGTCATCCGCATAGCAGTGAAAGTTAACATTATGTTTCCGAATGACATCACCAAGAGGTAAAATATATATTGAAAACAATAGTGGTCCTAAAATGAAGCCTTGAGAAACACCGAAATTTACAGTTGATTTGTCAGAGGACAAACCATCTACAGAGACAAACTGATATCTTTCTGACAGATAAGATCTAAACCAGGCCAGAACTTGTCCGTTTAGACCAATTTGGGTTTCCGATCTCTCCAAAAGAATGTGGTGATCGATGGTATCAAAAGCAGCACTAAGGTCTAGGAGCATGAGGACAGATGCAGAGCCTCGGTCTGGCGCCATTAAAAGGTCATTTACCACCTTCACAATTGCAGTCTCAGTGCTATGATGGGGTCTAAAACCAGACTGAAGCGTTTCGAATACATTGTTTGTCTTCAGGAAGGCAGTGAGTTGCTGCACAACAGCTTGTTCAAAATAATTTGAGAGGAATGGGAGATTCGATACAGGCCGATAGTTTTTTATATTTTCCTGGTCAAGGTTTGGCTTTTTCAAGAGAGGCTTTATTACTGCTACTTTTAGTGAGTTTAGTACACATCCAGTGGATAGAAAGCCATTTATTATGTTCAACATAGGAGGGCCGAGCACAGGAAGCAGCTCTTTCAGTAGTTTAGTTGAAATAGGGTCCAGTATGCAGCTTGGTTTAGAGGCCATGATTATTTTCATCAATGTGTCAAGAGATATAGTATTAAAAAACTTGAGTGTCTCCCTTGATCCTAGGTCCTGACAGTGTTGTGCAGACTCAGGACAACTGAGCTTTGGAGGAATATGCAGATTTAAAAAGTCCGTAATTTGCTTTCTAATGATCATGATCTTTTCGTCAAAGAAGTTCATGAATTTATCACTGCTGAAGTGAAAGCCATCCCCTCTTGGGGAATGTTGCTTTTTAGTTAACTTTGCAACAGTATCAAAAATAAATTTAGGATTGTTCTTATTTTCCTCAATTAAGTTGGAAAAATAGGATGATCGAGCAGCAGTGAGGGCTCTTCAATACTGCACGGTACTGTCTTCCCAAGCTAGTCGGAAGACTTCCAGTTTGGTGTAGCGCCATTTCCGTTCCAATTTTCTGGAAGCTTGCTTCAGAGCTCGGGTATTTTCTGTATACAAGGGAGCTAGTTTCTTATGACAAATGTTTTTAGGGGTGCGACTGCATCTAGGGTATTACGCAAGGTTAAATTGAGTTCCTCAGTTAGGTGGTTAACTGATTTTTGTACTCTGACGTCCTTGGTAGGTGGAGGGAGTCTGGAAGGGCATCTAGGAATCTTTGGGTTGTCTGAGAATTTATAGCACAACATTTAATGATCCTTGGTTGGGGTCTGAGCAGATTATTTGTTGCGATTGCAAACGTAATAAAATGGTGGTCCGATAGGACAAACCTAGGTCAAGAGTATGACTGTGGAAGTGAGTAGGTCCGGAGACATTTTGGACTAAACCCACTGATTCGATGATGCCTTTTGGAGTGGGTCTGTGGACTTTTCCATGTGAATATTAAAGTCACCAAAAAATGTAATCATACACATATAAAGACATTTCAAATGTCATATTATGTCTATATACGGTATTCAATTACAAAAGGGGAAATAAATAAACATAAATATAGGTTGTATTTACAATGGTGTTTGTTCTTCACTGGTTGCCCTTTTCTTGTGGCAACAGGTCACAAATCTTGCTGCTGTGATTGTGCACTGCGTTATTTCACCCAATAGATATGGGAGTTAATCAAAGTTGGATTTGTTTTCAAATTCTTTGTGGATCTGTGTAATCTGAGGGAAATATGTATCTCTAATATGGTCATACATTTGGCAGGAGGTTAGGACATGCAGCTCAGTTTCCACCTCATTTTGTGGGCAGTGTGCACATAGCCTGTCTTCTCTTGAGAGCCAGGTCTGCCTTCGGCGGCCTTTCTCAATAGCAAGGCTTTTCTGTACATAGTCAAATATGTCACAGTGGACAGGTATTCTGCCACGGTGTACTCTCTGTTTAGGGCCAAATAGCATTGTAGTTTGCTCTGGTTTTTTTGCAAATTCTTTCCAATGCCTCTCTCTTCCACACACATACACACATTCACATATACATTCACACACACGTAGCCTACGCACATACAATTTTTAGAAAGAAGTTTAAACCAATTTTTTTTCTTTCTGAATCGTTAGTGTGGTTTAAAAGTGTAATTTGTAGACCTACTTTGTACTGAATGTTGCTTCCCTGCATGGGCCTAAACGGAACCTATCAAATAAACAAACAATGAAAGATATGTGAAATCAGATTAAAAGAAAATGTGAAATTAACTACATTACTCTAATTATTTATTTATATCCACAGAAAATGTATGCTAAGATTGGAAAAACAACTGCAAGCTTTCTTTTTGCCTGACAGTAAATGAAGCCTGGTGCAAATCTATGACAGCATACTCCCAATTATTGTTATTCATATTTCCCATACTATTACAAATATTTAGCCAAAAAATATATTTAAATGTGATTAAGGTCAGTATTTGTTTGTGCTCTATTTATTCCAGAGCCGAGGCCGTTCATCAAAAATATACTGCTTCAATTAAATCCTCAAGAGGGCGTACTTTGACAACTAATAATCTCAGTAAAACACCTGTTATGGAAAAACAGTTATTGCAAGGTTATAGCAAATACCTATATGCTAACGAGCCAATTGCAGTTTAAAACCTTGAAGACAAAGGACATTATACAAGACTAACAGTGGTGCAATCTAGCAAGACAAGTACAGAGTACAAGTACAGAGAAGTACCAAGTACACATGATGATCAAGAAATACCACACATGAAGGAAAGTGTATAATTTTTCGTGTTTTAATCTCAAATTAAAGATACAAAAACGCACATAATACCAATAATACTGTAGGCCACATAAAGCCATGCCATTGGATCGTTTTTTATAAATATGTAACGTAAACTGGATAGTCTCTCTTCCAGTCGAACACATCCATGGAGAGCATTACAAACAGATAGTCATGACAGAAATATATAACAGGCCATGCATATTTTAAATAATCTTGCATAATCTATACAGTGATAGGCTACTCTTACATTTCAAGCCACAGTTCTATTGCGCAAGTGTGACATGCAATAAAACAAAGACAGAATAAAGTTAAACCACTTGGTGATGCTGTTTCTCAGTCTGGGAGAAATTGAGGTAAACAAAACCTTCTCATGCAGCTTTAGTAAGGTTGGTGTCTTGGCATTTATTGCTATAGTCATTAATTGTACCGCACAGATGGAAAGGAAATCCCAGAAGATTGAATTGGTAATAGCAGCAGCAGAGAAGTGTCTGTGTGTCAGAGATTGTAGTGCAGAAGAACTACACCAGGATGGTGGCCTGGTGTAGGATCTGTTAGGGCCCAAGGAGTGGGAAGGGGTGGTGGGGTGTGTTGGGGATAGTGGTATATACACTGAGTATACAAAACATTCGGAACACCTTCCTAATATTGAGTTGCACCCTCTTTTGCCCTCAGAACAGCCTCAATTTGTCGGGGCATGGCTTCTACAATGTGTGAAGCGTTCCACAGGGATGCTGGCCAATGTTGACTCCAATGCTTCCCACAGTTGTGCCATGTTGGCTGGATGTCCTTTGGGTGGTGGACCATTCTTGATACACACGGGAAACTGTTGAGCGTGAAAACCCCAGCAGCATTGCAGTTCTTGACACACTCAAACTGGTGCACCTGGTCACGTACTACAATAACTCGTTCAATGGCACTTAAATCTTTTGTTTTGCCCATTCACCCTCTGATCGTCACACACACACAATCCATGTCTCAATTGTCTCAAGGTTTAAAAATCCTTCTTTAACCGGTCTCCTCCCCTTCATCTACACTGATTGAAGTGGATTTAACGAATTACATCAATAAGGGATCATAGGTTTCACCTGGTCAGTCTATGTCATGGAAAGAGCGGTGTTTTGTACACTCAGTGTATATAGGGTTAGATGGTGTTGCAATTTCCTTTCCCCCCCATTTCCCTTTTTTGTGAACAAATGTGCAGTGCTTCTGAAAGGCATCAATATGCAAAAAAGCATATAGTCTGCTGGAAAACAACTTAAAGAAGAACACTGGTGGAAAAAGTAACCAATAGTCATACTTGAGTAAAAGTAAAGATACCTTAATAGAAAAGGAAGTAAAATTCTACTTGAGTAAAAGTCTACAAGTATTTGGTTTTAAATATACTTAAGTATCAAAAGTAAATGTAATTGCTAAAACATACTAAAGTATCAAAAGTAAAATGATAAACAAATTAAAATTCCTTATATTAAGCAAACAAGACGGCACCATTTTCTTGTTTTTAAATTTACGGATAGCCAAGAGCACGCTCCAACACTGACATTATTTTCATACTACAAAATTGCGTTGCAGAGGCAGTTGCAGTTAGTTCTGTGTGGTGCATACGTTGGATTTATCGAACGTATGCATACAATTGTATGTGTAGACTTGACAGAAAGTAGCAAAATGTGAATGTTGAATTTGTGTTACACGCATATCCAGTAAAAAAAAAATGGGATTACATAAACAGTTTGACTGTAGAATTTATAAAAAAAATTGTATTAATGTATTTGCCAAGTAGCATACATAGCCTATTATTTATTCGATAACATCTAAAAATTCATTGTGAGAGCCTACAATATAATTTTCCTCCAAAATACATTGTTTTGGAGCGAAATGCAATAATAAATGGTCAATATATTAGAGAGTAGTGTCACGTTCTGACCTTAGTTCCTTTTTTATGTCTTTATTTTAGTTGGTCAGGGCGTGAGTTGGGGTGGGCATTCTATGTTGTTTTTCTATGTTTTGTTCTGTTGTTATATTTCTATGTGTTTGGTCTAGTATGGTTCTCAATCAGAGGCAGCTGTCAGTCGTTGTCTCTGATTGGGTGCCATATTTAGGTAGCCTGTTTTCTATTGTGTTTTGTGGGTGGTTGTTTCCTGTGTTAGTGTTTGCACCATACGGGACTGTTTCGGTTGTTTGTTTGTGTTTTTGTTATTTTGTTCTATGTTCATTTTGATTTATTAAAAATCTAATTATGGACACTTACCACGCTGCACATTGGTCCGATCCTTGCTTCTCCTCCTCAGACGAAGAGGAAATCCGTTACAAGTAGGCTCTTTCAACAATGAGACCAACGTTGAGGAAGGTGGTCTTGATCGCGCTGTTGGGCCCAGCCCAGCCGAAAGTGCAGGTCTGTGTGGATCCAGAGATGGTTGAAGTCCCGAAAGCAGGCAGGGGAGTCTCATTCAAGAGCTTAGACTGTTAGAGAGGAATTCTGAGGTTACTTTCGTCTGGACCGAAGCCAGTTCGATCACCTGCTCCAGATGGTTAGAGCCAGGATCTCCCGGATGGATACCAACTACCGGGAGTCCGTCAGCCCAGTTGAACGCCTGTCGATTTGTCTCTGCTAAGCTAAAGTAAATTTTGAAAGTGTTTGATACCATAACTGATTGATATTATATATATTTTAGAGGGCTCTCTAGTTAATAGCCCCTATGTGACATCAGATGTACTTTTACAGAATGTTCATTAGGACTATAACTTTTCCCAAAGTTGGTTTAAAATATTTTAAATGTAATGATGCAATGTTACCAAATGAAAAGAAAGTTGAGGTGCCTTCTGCCCTGATGAAGGTAGGCTAGTCTTCTCCAGACCCCTTGTTGTTCAAGACAGTTACAGTCATTCATTACTTTCTTGTTGGAATCACGTACACTCTTAGAAAAAAAGGGTTCCAAAAGTGCCGTTCTGCTTTCCCCGTAGGATAAGCCTTTTTGGTTCCAGGTATAGGTTATACATGGAACCCAATAGGGTTCTACTTGGAACCAAAAGGGTTCTACCTGGAGCCAAAAAGGGTTATTCAAAGGGAGAACCCTTTTAGGTTCTAGATAGTACCTTTCTTTCTAAGAGCAGAGTTGGCCTGGGATCCAGTTTATTGATTAGTCATAGACTGAATTGTACTGTTACAAGGCATTGTTAATGATGGTTGAGTATTACAATATAATTAGTAGAGCATAATAAACAGTAATGAGGTAGCTATGTGAGTAGATAGAATATGTGGGTGGAATTCAAGTTACATATAATATATTATTTTTGAATTAAATTTCAGGCTCTTGATGACAGGGGACTCCTACAGGACCATCGGATTCAGCTTCGGAGTTGGACGGTCCACAGTGGCAGGCATTGTCCCCTCTGTGGCACAAACCATTTGGGACTGTCTGGTTGGTGAATACATACCTGTCCCCAAGGAGGAAGACTAGAGGGCCATCGCTGCCGAGTTCCTGGAGAGGTGGAATTTCCCCAAATGTCTTGGCTCCACTTTTTATTTTATTTATTTCACATTTATTTAACCAATTGGGCCAGTTGAGGACAAGTTCTCATTTACAACTGCGACCTGGCCAAGATAAAGCAAAGCAGTGCGACAAAAACAACACAGAGTTACACATGGGATAAACAAAAGGACAGTCAATAACAATAGAAAAATCAATACACAGTGTGTGCAAATGGAGTAAGGCGGTAAGGCAATAAATAGGCCATAGTAGCGAAGTAATTACAATTTAGCAAATTAACACTGGAGTGATAGATGTGAAAAAAATAACAATATGGAGATGAGGTAGTTGGGTGGGCTATTTACAGATGGGCTGTGTACAGTTGCAGTGATTGGTAAGCTGCTCTGACAGCTGATGCTTAAAGTTAGTGAGGGAGATTTAACTTTTTATGGCTGCAGGGGCAGTATTGAGTAGCTCTGATTAAAGGTGCCCATTTCAAACGGCCTCGTACTCAATTCTTGCTCGTACAATATGCATATTATTATTACTATTGGATAGAAAACACTCTCTAGTTTCTAAAACCGTTTGAATTATATCTGTGAGTCAAACAGAACTCATTTGGCGCAAACTTCCTGACCAGGAAGTGGAAAGTCTGAAATCGAGGCTCTGTTCTTCTTCCTGCCTATACATGGGCATGATACGTAAGAGTCTACGTGCACTTCATAGACCTTCCCCTGGATGTCAAGAGGCTGTGAGAGAAGAAATTTAGTGTTTATCTTGGTCTGAATTGGAATACAAGTTCTTTGTATGACGTGTCCCTCATTTCCGGTACTCTTGGGAGCGCGAGGTGGACAGTGGGATTGCCTTCTGTTTAGCTGCCGTTATGGACGACTACTATCTCCGGCTCTGATTTTATTTGATACATGTGACCATATCATCGTAAAGTATGTTTTTTCAATATAGTTTAATCAGATTATTGAAATTTTTTCGGGAGTTTTGCCGTGTTCCGTTCTCTGACTTTGTTGACGATGGAGAGATCCGTGCCACTTGGCTAGTGCGTGTGCTAAATGAAGAGGGAAAGTTGCCGTTCTAAATCCAAACAACGACTGTTCTGGACAAAGGACACCTTGTCCAACATTCTGATGGAAGATCAGCAAAAGTAAGAAACATTTTATGATGCTATTTCATATATCTATCTTTTCTAACAAAACATATGCTATACAATAAATATGTTATCAGACTGTCATCTGATGAAGTTGTTTCTTGGTTAGTGGCTATTTATATCTTTATTTGGTCGAATTTGTGCTAGCTACTGATGGAGTAAAAAACTGGTGGAGTAAAATAAGTGGTGTCTTTTGCTAACGTGGTTAGCTAATAGATTTACATATTGTGTCTTCCCTGTTAAACATTTAAAAAATCGGACATGTTGGCTGGATTCACAAGATGTGTGCCTTTCATATGCTGTATTGGACTTGTTAATGTGTGAAAGTTAAATATTTAAAAAATATATATTTTGAATTTCGCGCCCTGCACTTGAGCTGGCTGTTGTCATAAGTGTACCGACGCCGGGCTGCAGCCATAAGAAGTTAAGTCTCCATCTTCAGTGATCTTTTGCAATTCGTTCCAGTCATTGGCAGCAGAGAACTGGAAGGAAAGGTGGCCAAAGTAGGTGTTGGCTTTGGGGATGACCAGTGAAATATACCTGCTGGAGCGCGTGCTACGGGTGTGTGTTGCTATGGTGACCAGTGAGCTGAGATAAGGTGGGGCTTTACCTAGCAAAGACTTATAGATGACCTGGAGCCAGTGGGTCTGGCAACAAATATGAAGCGAGGGCCAGCCAACGAGAGCACACAAGTTGCAGTGGTGGGTAGTATATGAGGCTTTGGTGACAAAATGGATGGCACTGTGATAGACTACATCCAGTTTGCTGAGTAGAGTGTTGGAGGCTATTTTGTAAATGACATCACCGAAGTCAAGGATCGGTAGGATAGTCAGTTTTACGAGGGTATGTTTGGCAGCATGAGTCAAGGAGGCTTTGTTGCAAAATAGGGAGCCGATTCAAGATTTCAATTTGAATTGGAGATGCTTAATGTGAGTCTGGAAGGAGAGTTTACAGTCTAACCAGACACCTAGGTATTTTTAGTTGTCAACATATTCTAAGTCAGAACCGCCCGGAGTAGCGATGCTAGTTGGGTGGGCAGGTGCGGGCAGCAATCGGTTGAAGAGCATGCATTTAGCTTTACTAGCATTTAAGAGCAGTTGGAGGCCACGGAAGGAGTGTTGTATGGCATTGAAACTCGTTTGGAGGTTTGTTAACACGGTGTCCAAAGAAGGGCTAGTTGTATACAGAATGCTGTCATCTAAAGGTGGATCAGAGAATCACCAGCAGCAAGAGCGACATCATTGATATATACAGAGAAAAGAGTCGGCCCGAGAATTGAACCCTGTAGCACTCCCATAGAGACTGCCAGAGGTCCGGACAACAGGCCCTCCGATTTGACACTGAACTCTATCTGAGAAGTAGTTGGTGAACCAGGCAAAGCAGTCATTTGAGAAACCAAGGCTGTTGAGTCTGCCAATAAGAATGTGGTGATTGACGGAGTCGAAAGGTTTGGCCAGGTCAATGAAGACGGCTGCACAGGACTGTCTTTTATCGATGGCGGTTATGATATCGTTTAGGACCTTGAGCGTGGCTGAGGTGCACCCATGACCAGCTCGGAAACCAGATTGCATAGTGGAGAAGGTACGGTGGGATTCGAAATGGTTTGTGATCTGTTTGTTGACCTGGCTTTTGAAGACTTTAGAAATGCAGGGCAGGATGGATATAGGTATGTAACAGTTTGGGTCTAGAGTGTCTCCCCCTTTGAAGATGGGGATGACAGCATCAGTTTTCCAATCTTTAGGGATCTCGGACGATACGAAAGAGAGGTTGAACAGGCTAGTAATAGGGGTTGCAACAATTTCGGCAGATAATTTTAGAAAGAGAGGGTCCAGATTGTCTAGCCCAGCTGATTTGTAGGGGTCCAGATGTTGCAGCTCTTTCAGAACATCAGCTATCTGGATTTGGGTGAAGGAGAAGCGGGGGGCACAGAGCTGTTGGCCGTAGTAGGGGTAGCCAGGTGGAAAGCATGGCCAGCTATAGAAAAATGCTTATTGAAATTCTCGATTATCATAGATTAATCGGTGGTGACAGTGTTTCCTAGCCTCAGTACAGTGGGCAGCTGGGAGGAGGTGCTCTTATTCTCCATGGATAATTTGTGTGAGATTGAGGGCATCTAGCTCAGATTGTAGGATGGCCGGGGTGTTAAGCATATCCCAGTTTAGGTCACCTAACAGTACGAACTCTGAAGATAGATGGGGGGCAATCAATTCACATATGGAGTCCAGGGCACAGCTGGGGGCAGAGGGTGGTCTATAACAAGTGGCAACAGTGAGAGACTTATTTCTGGAAAGGTGGATTTTTAAAAGTAGAAGCTCGAACTGTTTGTGCACAGACCTGGATAGTATGACAGAACTCTGCAGGCTATCTCTGCAGTAGATTGCAACTCCGCCCCCTTTGGCAGTTCTATCTTGACGGAAAATGTTGTAGTTGGGGATGGAAATTGCAGGGAAACATGTATGTAATCCAGGCTCCACTGTGCTCGGGTTCGCAATTCTACAACTACAAGGGTACATATTCAGTTGTACCCTTGGCTGTTGTAGATGCCATCTACTGTTTCCGTGTCATCGATGTTGGTGCTTATGGCAAGGGAAGTGATGGCGGGACCCTCCGGGACTCAGGATGGCACATTGGAGATTCCACCACTTGCATCACTCCCTGGGGCTGAAGACCTGGGACCCGTTCCCCACGTCTTCGTCGGTGATGAGGCATTCCCTTTGAGACACAACCTCCTAAGGCCCTTCGCTGGACACCAGCTACCATTGCCAAAGCCTGTAAGGTTCTTTAACAAATGACTGTCCATGGCAAGGTTAGGAATTCTGGCAGCCCGGTGGAGAATGTATCGGAGAGTGCTTGGTCTCAGCCCCTCAAATGTCGATGCCTGCGTGAAGCCCACATGTGTTCTCCACAACTTCCTGCGGAGGTCATTCCAGGAGCCGCTCCGGATGGAGACGGGCACGCCAAATGGTCACCTACCTGATGTCAGGGCAGGTGCCAACAACGCCCCCAGACAGGCACTCCAGGTGAGGGAGAAGCTGACCACCTACTTCTCATCGCCAGCAGGTGAAGTCCCATGGCAGTATGCTGTGGAGTGAAACAACTCTTTTAAGAGCCCCCTAACACCAAGGTTATTTTCAGAACCATCTACCGTTGTCCATAAAATAGCATTTTCCCCCAGATTATTTTATGTCTCATTGTCTCTCTTCATTTGGAAGCTATATTTAAGTGACATTTGGGAGTAAAGACCACACCTTAATAACCCCTTCCCTCTCCCATTAATGTCAGTATTATACACACCTGGCATGGTATATCAGGTGAGCAGGAGCACTAATTAAGGTTATACGACATACAGTTAGTATGATAACAAAGGGAAAGGGTAACCTAGGGTCCATACAAATAGTACAGTTTACCACCATGTTCACTGGCCTGACAAAATACAGGTGGAAGAAAAACTAATTAGGAAGAGAATGTGTTTTTACTTTCATCTTGTCTTAGATCTGCAAAGGTGTAGGGAAGAAATAAGCAGATTAACTCTAAATTAGTAAATAAAGAAATGAAACAACTATGAAAACATTAGAATTTTATAAGTATTCAAGTACAGGAAAGAACATGACAAGTATGTTTGTGTGTGGCGATAAAGAGAGAGAGGGCAGGGCACTGGAGATCTGAGGCACAGAGAGGAGTGGAGGAGAGGTGTGTCTCTGTCTCTGAAAAAAATTTAATAATGTGTAACCATAACACCACTAAACAAACAAATGGCCCCTGGACGTCATGGACCAGTCAATGGAACACAACTTCACAAACAGTTTCAACACCCAGTTTTCAAGTGGTTTTAAATGAAAGAAATATATTCACCTTTAGTCTCGTAAGAGACCAACAAGAGCATCTGTGAATTCTCCAGTGTGAGTTTCAATTCTGTCAATTCAGAAATCTATGTAACACTAATAATGAATGCTATCCTAAGACTTTATAAACAAATGACTTTATGAATTGACTGATTTTAAACGGAACTGACGTGTGTGAAAAGAAAGGTACAATGAGGGAGGTCAAAACAGCAACCAGACAACTCCTCTTCCTGTCCTTCCTGTCCTTCCTCTCCTCTTCCTGTCCTTCCTCTCCTCTTCCTGTCCTTCCTCTCCTCTTCCTGTCCTTCCTCTCCTCTTCCTGTCCTTCCTGTCCTCTTCCTGTCCTTCCTCTCCTCTTCCTGTCCTTCCTCTCCTCTTCCTGTCCTTCCTGTCCTCTTCCTGTCCTTCCTGTCCTCTTCCTGTCCTTCCTCTCTTCTTCCTGTCCTTCCTCTCCTCTTCCTGTCCTTCCTGTCCTCTTCCTGTCCTTCCTGTCCTCTTCCTGTCCTTCCTCTCCTCTTCCTGTCCTTCCTCTCCTCTTCATGTCCTTCCTCTCCTCTTCCTGTTCTTCCTGTCCTTCCTGTCCTCTTCCTGTCCTTCCTGTCCTTCCTGTCCTCTTCCTGTCCTTCCTGTCCTTCCTCTCGTCTTCCTGTCCTTCCTGTCCTCTTCCTGTCCTTCCTGTCCTCTTCATGTCCTTCCTGTCCTACCTGTCCTCTTCCTGTCCTTCATGTCCTTCCTGTCCTCTTCCTGTCCTTCCTCTCCTCTTCCTGTCCTTCCTGTCCTTCCTGTCATTCCTGTCCTCTTCCTGTCCTTCCTGTCCTCTTCCTGTCCTTCCTGTCCTTCCTGTCCTCTTCCTGTCCTTCCTGTCCTTCCTCTCCTCTTCCTGTCCTTCCTGTCCTCTTCATGTCCTTCCTCTCCTCTTCCTGTCCTTCCTCTCCTCTTCCTGTCCTTCCTCTCCTCTTCCTGTCCTTCCTCTCCTCTTCCTGTCCTTCCTGTCCTCTTCCTGTCCTTCCTCTCCTCTTCCTGTCCTTCCTCTCCTCTTCCTGTCCTTCCTGTCCTCTTCCTGTCCTTCCTGTCCTCTTCCTGTCCTTCCTCTCTTCTTCCTGTCCTTCCTCTCCTCTTCCTGTCCTTCCTGTCCTCTTCCTGTCCTTCCTGTCCTCTTCCTGTCCTTCCTCTCCTCTTCCTGTCCTTCCTCTCCTCTTCATGTCCTTCCTCTCCTCTTCCTGTTCTTCCTGTCCTTCCTGTCCTCTTCCTGTCCTTCCTGTCCTTCCTGTCCTCTTCCTGTCCTTCCTGTCCTTCCTCTCGTCTTCCTGTCCTTCCTGTCCTCTTCCTGTCCTTCCTGTCCTCTTCATGTCCTTCCTGTCCTACCTGTCCTCTTCCTGTCCTTCATGTCCTTCCTGTCCTCTTCCTGTCCTTCCTCTCCTCTTCCTGTCCTTCCTGTCCTTCCTGTCATTCCTGTCCTCTTCCTGTCCTTCCTGTCCTCTTCCTGTCCTTCCTGTCCTTCCTGTCCTCTTCCTGTCCTTCCTGTCCTTCCTCTCCTCTTCCTGTCCTTCCTGTCCTTCCTGTCCTTCCTGTCCTCTTTATGTCCTTCCTGTCCTCTTCCTGTCCTTCCTGTCCTTCCTGTCCTCGTCCTGTCCTTCCTGTCCTCTTCCTGTCCTTCCTGTCCTTCCTGTCCTCGTCCTGTCTTTCCTGTCCTTCCTGTCCTCTTCCTGTCCTTCCTGTCCTTCCTCTCGTCTTCCTGTCCTTCCTGTCCTCTTCCTGTACTTCCTGTCCTTCCTGTCCTTCCTGTCCTCTTCCTGTCCTTCCTGTCCTTCCTCTCCTCTTCCTGTCCTTCCTGTCCTTCCTGTCCTCTTCCTGTCCTTCCTCTCATCTTCCTGTCCTTCCTCTCCTCTTCCTGTCCTTCCTGTGAGCTGGTCGGCTAAATTGACTCCATCTCTGGAAGGGAGGAGAAAAACAACACACAAGCATTACATAATATAACACCATAGAAGGTGAGATTTATGATAACTAAATACTGCTTGTATAGTGTAGTTAGTGGCATAAATATTGTGTGGTAAAGTTAGTCATTCTTGCTGTTTACTCATGGAATTTATATTTCAGATCAAAATATGAATATGAATATATTTAGACAGCAAACTGTTGTTTTAGGATATTTTCTAACCCAGAAACAACAGCTATACATTTGCCTCATATTAAACCTTTGATCTGAAATACCAGTTAGCCTACATGAGTATACTGTAAAAATTACCTACTTTACTTCTGTCGCAAAAATATGACACTACCTGTGTTGTGGAGAAGAAAAAAAACGTACCATTGAACTCAGCTTCGGAAAGCAGCTGATACATTTTAATCTTGACTGCTGCTTTTCTTTGCTGAGGCAGCCTCTTCAGTGTTGGCACCAGGCTCATGGCAAAGAGGGTCTCTTCATCCTCCTTCCTGTGAGCATCAGGTTGGGCTGCATCCCTCTCGACGGCTTGGAGGAGCCTCTGCTGAAATGAGTTGCGTGGATCTGGGGGCTGGTACCTCAGATGACGCCTGGTGTGACGTTGTTCGTCATCGTTTCTCTCCATGTTTCTCTCCTTGTTTCTCTCCTCGTTTGTCTTCATGGCCACATCCTGTTCAACAAGGTCCTCAGTGGTCACTTCCGTGAGGTTCATAATAATCTCAGCTGGTCCGAGATCCAGAGGTGCTTACTCCATTTCATCATCTTCCATGGCTGCACCGGTGGTGGTCATACTTGTGGATGATGTAGACATTGTAGAGGGTTTCGCTGCACCTGTGGAGGCGATGGTCGCACTTGTAGATGACGTAGAGGGTCTTGATGCACCGGTGGCGCCCACACTTGTGGATGACGTAGTAGAGGGTCTGGCTGTAAAATTGCTACCCGTTGCCCTAGGCTCAATACATGGATCCAGAAAAGAAAGAATGTGGCAGAAGAGACAAGGCTGCTGGCCTGAAGCTGCTGACCCAGACCTCTTATTCTCTTTCTCTGCCCATCTCTCTCTCTGATACCTGTCCCTGAGTCCTCTCCACTTCCTCCTACAGTCTTCTTCTACATAGACATGAACATGATAAGCCAAACCATTACCTAGCATAACTTGTGAAACATAGACGTCTATGATTGGTTCGGATTTGGTCCGACCAGGGCAGACTGACCAATTTAAGCTACTTTTCAATGTCAATGGATGCCTGCTTGTTCCAGTAAATGGAAAGACGGTCGGTGGTAGGTGCCATGGTAGGAGTCAGTAAGAGCTGGGAGAGGTTACATGAACTGGAGAGAGAGAGAGAGAGAGAGAGAGAGAGAGAGAGAAGAGAGAAAGAGAGCGGCAGAGAGAGGGAGGGGTTGTCCAGGCCGTTTTCATTCTTGCTTTGACCACCAGACGACAGAAAGAGAAAAACAAAACTGTTGAGCTGAACATAACAGTATGCCACTGGAATGGAGACAGTAGCAGGTGACCCAACTGGGGGTTGTGACTGCTATGATTTCCCAATGAAGCAAATTCAGGTGCAGTAATTCCATTACCATTTTTTTGTAACAGAATTACGAGTTTTAATGACTTAATAATTCATAAACAAAACTTGATTTCAGTAAGAACAATGTAACTAATCGGTAGGTTTACCTTTACTTGTTATTTCTGCGAACTTTCATTATCCTCCCTCCTTATGAGGGAGAGAAATTAGAAAATATCTTAAAAGATGTAGGTTTTTGGTAATGGAATTACAAGGCACAAGTTAATGTTTCTTTAACTGACAGATGGCAAATAATTTTTCTAAAACTAAATGTAAGTTTTGATATTAGTTGGCAGGGTTCTTTACTTCAATATTATTGTATTTAAATGTATTTCTAATACCTTTTAATTCTGATAGATGTTGTATAAGATCCCTTTTCCATCTATTTTATCAGAAATTGAGTCCTTTGCCTATTGCAAATTTTTAGGATGGAAAATGGTTAACAAATGTTTATACGCTGTAATTTCCCCCAAAACTATAGACTATTAGATTTAATTTGACACCCAATTTAACATGCTCTTATAAACGTCACGTTGGTGCTCATGGATCCTTTTAGAATGAAATTACCATAGCCACAGCGGGACTAATTCAACCGATGCTCTGGCTAGCTAAATAAACATTACCTGCAATGTTCCAATACGCAAAATAATAAGTGACATCAACGTAATACTCTTTCTCCTAATAAATGCTCATTTCGAGGTAGTCATTGATCAACTTTACAAATAGCTACAGTATTTTGTTGATTTGTTTTCTAGCTACAGAACTTCATCAAGTTCTATGTCAGCTTTTTTTGTTTTTCTGGATTCCCTCAAGGGGGTGCATGCGCAAGAATTGATCAGACAAACTCGAGTGGCCATATTGGTAAGGTCTCAGTAGATCGACTAGTACCCCTTTCCTGGCTACCCAGATTCCTTGCTCCGGCCAAACGCTACGCCACGCCCATGGACATTCGTTTATTCTCCGCAATAAGTCTAGATCTGAGTACCTTCACCATATGCAAACACATTCGGGGCCATCTGATTGGTCCAGAAACCGATGGGTTGGGCCAGTGCCAGAACCCATGTGGGTAAAGCGGCGGTTTGAAAATTCATCATTGCTTTTGATAGCACCTTTTTTTCTAAGAGTGTATTTAGAACCTAAAATGGTTCTACGGCTGTCCCCATAGGAGAACCATTTGAATAATACGTTTTGTTTCCAGATAGAACCCTTCTGGTTCCAAGTACAACCCTTTTGAGTTCCATGTAGAATCCTTTCCACAGAGGGTTCTACATGGAACCAAAAAGGTTTCTACCTGGAACCAAAATGGGTTCTCCTATGGGGACAGCCAAAGATACTTTTGGAACCCTGATTTTAAAGAGTGTACTCTGATTGGTTAGAGACGATCTAATCACTGAAGAATATTTGTACAACGGCCCTTGTGCCCATCTTCACCACAAACAACTTCAATGATGGAAGATTAAAGTATGTAGCAAACGACAGAGCAGCAGAATAATTTAGTTTGAGTTGTCAGGCTATGGTACCCCTGGGTCTCTTTATACAATTAGCTAGTGGTATTATAAGCAAATCTGCGGTGATATAACCTTGCTTATAAGCTTAAATTTTAATGTTTAAATGAATAGCCCTATATGTTTTCTCCTAAGTCAAATATGATTATATTGACAAAACAACATTTTATATCAACAAGTATTTTAGCTTGTTAAAATTGTAGCTGATATGAAGACCATTACAAACATTGGTGATCTATCCAAACCAATTCATTTTTTTGAACTGCTATAAATAATAATGATCTGTATCTTTTCAGAATTTATTTATAATTAATCTACCTAATTTCTTTGAAACACTAACCTTTCTGTTGTAAAGAAGAAATAAAAAGCAATTCCATTCAGCACTTTGAGATATCAGCTGATGTAAGAAGGACTGTATAAATACATTTGATTTGATTTGAATTGATGTTAGTGTCTTGTCAGTTCGTATCATGCAATATTCTTGTTTTTGGGATTGAATCTGCTTTAGTTGGTGAGTGTAAGAGGCTACAATTTCACAGCTAAACTATTAGAGGCCATCATTTTGCTAGAGTGCATGATGTGTGTGTGTGTATCAGGCATCCTGCTGTGACTGGCCCGGCATGCTGCCTCACTGCCGGGGTCCATTGCGGCCTCCTCTTCCTCTTGCCCTTTCCTCTAGGATAAATGACAGACAAAGCAAAGCCCCACTAACAATATTACAATCGAATAATGTAAGACCTTTCATTGTCTGCTTATATGCCCTCTTTATTTATCCTACAGTTCTTGGCTTGGTGTACAAGGAGAATACTGTAAGAACGGCCCATGTTCTGAATTCTGTCACTGTACATTTCAAAAGTGCTGAACAAATAGTTATATTGACTATGTCCGTCCTAGCTCGCTCATTAATGTCTTAATTGAAATTATGGAATGCCTCTTATCCGCTTGTCGTCCCGTTATGCCATAGTTTGTACGTTTCAATTGTCAGTAGAAACCACATTTGTTTAAGCAATATAATTCAGCCATATCAGCTGTTTTTTTTAAGGCAGTAAATGAGGATGAATGAACTGTTTCGCTGCCAAACAAGGCTCTGCTGATAACCAGGTGTAGCAGTGGTAAGGTGTTGGGACTGCTTTATTTAGGTCCTAACAGTTTGTGGGCACCGTTTGTCACCGTTATAGTGTAATTCATGTATTGATGTATTGTTTAGTGTTGTGTAGTAGCTTTACATGCATGCATTAAAAAAAATGTTTTGTTTGCCCCACCAAAATGTACATGCCAAAATTGCCGCTGGCTGCACCACTTCCACTATCGTGCCCTTGAGAGTCTGTTCATCACAGCGATACCTCCCCATTACCAGGCACTGGTTCCAAACACAATGGCTTTCCCAATGCCATCAAAGCAAATAATTCTACATCTGCTCAAACCTATCACTTGTCAGACACCCACAAACTCTAGTCAGGCCCTCAGCGAAACCACACCCTGTTTCCACCGCATTTCCCCACAGCGGGTACCAACTTCCACCTTCTCTTACTAGTCCGACGCACCAACCATCCCTGCCCCTGCACTCTTCCCTAAACCCAGAACCTAGACGGGTCCCACACCAATGCTCACTCCTGTCACCAAGCAGAAGGCACAGAATCCTTAATAAGTGTCCCTTCAGTTCCTTTTGGAGGGACCAGCTCAACCTTGGTTCACTACCAAGGGCAGCTCCCGCCAGCAGGGGGGCGGGCACAACCTCAGCCTATGGCCGGGGGTTGGCCCTGCCAGCAGGCTCAGCACAGCCACAGTTCACGACTTGGGGCCAGTTACCAACCCCGATCCACAACTCTGGGCTGGCCTCCCCGACTACCATCCATGCCAAAACCCTCATAACAAACTCTCAACTACTACCCCTTCCGACATATTCGTCAGATGGCGAGAAACTGGACTCGTGAAGTATAGTTTATAGCGCAGTTTTGGGTGGAGCGCTTTAAAGGTGCTGCATGGTCAATCAGACGTCTGCACTGGCCGTGCAGCATTTACGGTGATATAGCTGTTGTGAAGGAAGTTGTCAAGGAAGTAAGTTTGTGTTTATACAGGACCTCCCGCACTCACCTACCGTCAACCAATCATGTCAATGCGGACCTATACGGAGCCCTCTGTATTGTTACAACATTTGAGAGGCGCACGGCGATGCGGTATGGAGCTTAATTTGGCCTCTGCGTGCCTCCGGACGCTCCGCAATTGCATCACACCATCCATACTCTGACCAGATTTTCAGATCAAGCATAAATTGGCTCTTGACTTTCAGATAAAACACCTAATCCGCAACAGCAACATCCATATATGGGCTTGTTCTTCCATATTGGAATACAGCCTTAGCTCAGAAACTCCATATATGGGCCCAGACATCCATATTGGAACACGGCCAATCGGCAAGGAACTCCATATATGGACATAGTGCCGTGGCCATGCCAATTTGCTCGCCAGCATCCAATCTTCATTAGCCACAAGCCTGAATTACTTCATCAACCACCCTCATATTATTTAAATTGCATTCTTAGACACACCTTTGAATTTCTGACAAACAAACAGTGTGTATTGTGGTTCATGGTGATCCATTCAGCCACCGCCCAGGCACAATGTTGGGTCAGTGAAACCTTGGTCCATGACTGGTGCCAAGCCAGCACAACTGTGGCTTACAGCCGGGGGTTGGCCCTGCCAGCCGGCTTAGCACAACCACGGTTCACAACTGGGGGCTGACCTTTCCAGTGGGCCAGCTACTGATATCAAACCAACCTTACAGTGAAATGCTTACTTACGAGTCCCTAACCAACAATGCAGTTTTTTAAAAATCAGATAAGATTAAGAAATAAAAGTAACAAGTAAGCAGTAAAATAACAATAGCGAGACCATACAGTGCCTTGCAAAAGTATTCACCCCCTTGGCGTTTTTTCTGTTTTGTTGCATTACAACCTGTACTTTAAATTGATTTTATTTGGATTTCATGTAATGGACATACACAAAATAGTCAAAATTGGTGAAGTGAAATGAAAAAGGTTATTTGTTAAAAATATATATATAATTAAAACAGAAAAGTGGCGGGTGCATATGTATTCACCCCCTTTGCTATGATGCCCCTAAATAAAGATCTGGTGCAACCAATTACCTTCAGAAGTAAAATAATTAGTTCAATAAAGTCCACCTGTGTGCAAGTGTCACATGATCTGTCACATGATCTCAGTTTATTTATATTTACACCTGTTCTGAAAGGCCCCAGAGTCCGCAACACCACCAAGCAAGCTACACTATGAAGACCAAGGAGCTCTCCAAACAGGTCAGGGACAAAGTTGTGGAGAACAGATCAGGGTTGGGTTATAAAAAAATATCAGAAACTTTGAACATCCCACAGAGCACCATTAAATCCATTATAAAAAAAATTGAAAGAATATGGCATCACAACAAACCTGCCAAGAGAGGGCCGCCCACCAAAACTCAAAGACCAGGCAAGGAAGGCATTAATCAGAGAGCCAACAAAGAGACCAAAGATAACCCTGAATGAGCTGCAAAGCTCCACAGCCGAGATTGGAGTATCTGTCCGTAGGACGACTTTAAGCCGTACACTCCACAGAGCTGGGCTTTACGGAACAGTGGCCAGAAAAAAGCCATTGCTTAAAGAAAAAAATAAGCAAACACGTTTGGTGTTCGCCCAAAGGAATGTGGGAGACTCCCCAAACATATGAAAGAAGGTACTCTGGTCAGATGAGACTAAAATGTAGCTTTTTGGCCATCAAGGAAAATGCTATGTCTGGCGCAAACCCAACACCTCCCATCACCCTGAGAATGACATCCCCACAGTAAAGCATGGTGGTGAAAGCATCATGCTGTGGGGATGTTTTTCATCGGCAGGGACTGGGAAACTGGTCAGATTTGAAGGAATGATGGATGGCGCTAAATAAAGGGAAATTCTTGAGGGAAACTTATTTCAGTCTTCCAGAGATTTGAGGCTGGGACAGAGGTTCACCTTCCAGCAGGACAATGACCCTAAGCATACTGCTAAATCAACACTCGAGTGGTTTAAGGGGAAACATACAGTTGAAGTCGGAAGTTTACGTGCACCTTAGCAAAATACAGTGGGGAGAACAAGTATTTGATACACTGCCGATTTTGCAGGTTTTCCTACTTACAAAGCATGTAGAGGTCTGTAATTTTTATCATAGGTACACTTCAACTGTGAGAGACGGAATCTAAAACAACAATCCAGAAAATCACATTGTATGATTTTTAAGTAATTAATTTGCATTTTATTGCATGACATAAGTATTTGATCACCTACCAACCAGTAAGAATTCCGGCTCTCACAGACCTGTTAGTATTTCTTTAAGAAGCCCTCCTGTTCTCCACTCATTACCTGTATTAACTTCTTTGGGCTGCAAGCCCGAAGCCGGGCACAATATGACAACAGCCACTTCAAGTGCAGGGCGTGAAATTCAAAATATATTTTTTTGAAATATTTAACTTTCACACATTAACAAGTCCAATACAGCATATGAAAGATAAACATCTTGTGAATCCAGCCAACATGTCCGATTTTTAAAATGTTTTACAGCGAAAACACCACATATATTTATGTTAGCTCACCACCAAATACAAAAAAGGACAGACATTTTTCACAGCACAGGTGGCATACACAAAGCCAACCTAACTAACCAAGAACCAACCAAACTAACCAAGAAACAACTTCATCAGATGACAGTCTTATAACATGTTATACAATAAATCTATGTTTTGTTCGAAAAATGTGCATATTTGAGGTATAAATCAGTTTTACATTGCAGCTACCATCACAGATAAAGTCACAAATAGGACCGAAGCAGCTAGAGTTATTACAGACACCAACGTCAAATACCTAAATACTCATCATAAAACATTTCTGAAAAATACATGGTGTACAGCAAATGAAAGACAGGCATCTTGTGATTCCAGCCAATATTAAGTGTTTTACAGCGAAAACACAATATAGCATTATATTAGCTTACCACAATAGCCAGAAACACAAGCCATTCCCCAGCAGCAAAAGTTAGCGATCGTAACAAACCAGCAAAAGATATATAATTTTTGACTAACCTTGATAAGCTTCATCAGATGACAGTCCTATAACATCAGGTTATACATACACTTATGTTTTGTTCGAAAATGTGCATATTTAGAGCTGAAATCAGTGGTTATACATTGTGCTAACGTAGCATCTTTTTCCCACAACGTCCGGATATTTTTATGACACCCACATATTCTGACCAAATAACTATTCATAAACATTACTAAAAAATACATGTTGTATAGGAAATGATAGATACACTAGTTCTTAATGCAATCGCCGTGTTAGAATTCTAAAAATAACTTCATTACGACATCCAGCTTAGTTATAGCGAGAGAGTGCCCAAACTCTGGGCACAAACTACTAGTACAACATGTTCGACAGATATATGAAATAGCATCATAAAATGGGTCCTACTTTTGACGATCTTCCATCAGAATGTTGTACAAGGGGACCTTTGTCCAGAACAATCGTTGTTTGGATTTAGAATGACCTCTTCTCCAGTCAATTAGCACGGAAAGCTAGCAAAGTGGCACGAAGCTCTCCTTCCTGAACATACGCAGACAAAGCAACACGCCTAACGTCCCGAAAAAATTTCAATAATCTAATAAAACTATATTGAAAAAACATACTTTACGATGATATTGTCACGTATCAAATAAAATCAAAGCCGGAGATATTAGTCGTCTATAACAACAGCTTTTCAGAAGGCAAAACCAGGTCCCTTCACGCGCTCTCCAGAAAACAGGAAACTGGTGACACGTCATACAAAGAGCTTTTATTCGACCCCAGATCAAGTTATTCACTCCATTTCTTCTCTCACTGCCTGTCGACATCTAGTGGAAGACGTATGAAGTGCATGTATTCTAATAAATATCAAGGACATTTATAGGCAGGCCCTAGAACAGAGCATCGATTTCAGAAAGTCAGGAAGTTTGCTGCAAAATGAGTTCTGTTTTACTCACAGATATAATTCAAACGGTTTTAGAAACTAGAGAGTGTTTTCTATCCAATAGTAATAATAATATGCATATTGTACGAGCAAGAATTGAGTACGAGGCCGTTTGAAATGGGCACCTTTTATCCAGGCTAGTCAATACTGCCCCTGCAGCCCAAAGAGGTTAACTGCACCTGTTTGAACTCGTTACCTGTACAAAAGACACCTGTCCACACACTCAATCAAGCAGACTCCAACCTCTCCACAATGGCCAAGACCAGAGAGCTGTGTAAGGACATCAGGGATAAAATTGTAGACCTCTACAAGGCTGGGATGGGCTACAGGACAATAGGCAAGCAGCTTGGTGAGAAGGCAACAATTGTTGGCGCAATTATTCGAAAATGGAAGAAGTTCAAGATGACGGTCAATCACCCTCGGTCTGGGGCTCCATGCAAGATCTCACCTCGTGGGGCATCAATGATCATGAGGAAGGTGAGGGATCAGCCCAGAACTACACGGCAGGACCTGGTCAATGACCTGAAGAGAGCTGGGACCACAGTCTCAAAGAAAACCATTAGTAACACACTACGCCGTCATGGATTAAAATCCTGCAGCGCACGCAAGGTCCCCCTGCTCAAGCCAGCGCAAGTCCAGGCACGTCTGAAGTTTGCCAATGACCATCTGGATGATCCAGAGGAGGAATGGGAGAAGGTCGTGTGGTCTGATGAGATAAAAATAGAGCTTTTTGGTCTAAACTCCACTCGCCGTGTTTGGAGAAAGAAGAAGGATGAGTACAACCCCAAGAACACCATCCCAACCGTGAAGCATGGAGGTGGAAACATCATTCTTTGGGGATGCATTTCTGCAAAGGGGACAGGACGACTGCACCGTATTGAGGGGAGGATGGATGGGGCCATGTATCGCGAGATCTTGGCCAACAACCTCCTTCCCTCAGTAAGAGCTTTGAAGATGGGTCGTGGCTGGGTCTTCCAGCATGACAACGACCCGAAACACACAGCCAGGGCAACTAAGGAGTGGCTCCGTAAGAAGCATCTCAAGGTCCTGGAGTGGCCTAGCCAGTCTCCAGACCTGAACTCAATAGAAAATCTTTGGAGGGAGCTGAAAGTCCGTATTGCCCAGCGACAGCCCCGAAACCTGAAGGATCTGGAGAAGGTCTGTATGGAGGAGTGGGCCAAAACCCCTGCTGCAGTGTGTGCAAACCTGGTCAAGAACTACAGGAAACGTATGATCTCTGTAATTGCAAACAAAGGTTTCTGTACCAAATATTAAGTTCTGCTTTTCTGATGTATCAAATACTTATGTCATGCAATAAAATGCAAATTAATTACTTAAAAAATCATACAATGTGATTTTCTGGATTTTTGTTAGATTCCGTCTCTCACAGTTGAAGTGTACCTATGATAAAAATTACAGACCTCTACATGCTTTGTAAGTAGGAAAACCTGCAAAATCGGCAGTGTATCAAATACTTGTTCTCCCCACTGTACATTTAAACTCAGTTTTTCACAATTCCTGACATTTAATCCTAGTAAAGATTCCCTGTTTTAGGTCAGTTAGGATCACCACTTTATTTTAAGAATGTAAGAAGAATTTATTTCAGCTTTTATTTCTTTCATCACATTTCCAGTGGGTGAGAAGTATACATACACATAATTATTATTTGGTAGCATTGCCTTTAAATTGTTTAACTTGGGTCAAACGTTTCGGGGAACCTTCCACAATAAGTTGGGTGAATTTTGGCCCGTTCCTCCTTACCAAGCTGGTGTAACTGTGTCAGGTTTGTAGGCCTCCTTGCTCACACACACTTTTTCAGTTCAGCCCACACATTTTCTATAGGATTGAGGTCAGGGCTTTGTGATGGCCACTCCAATACCTTGACTTTGTTGTCCTTAACTTATTCGGGCTAAGGGGCAGTATTCGGAAGTTTGGATGAATGAGGTGCCCAAAGTAAACTGCCTGTTACTCAGGCCCAGAAGCTAGGATATAATTGGTAGTATTGGATAGAAAACACTATAAAGTTTCCAAAACTGTTAAAATAATGTCTGTGAGTATAACAGAACTGATATGGCAGGCGAAAACCCGAGGACAATCCATCCAGAATTTTTTTTCTTCGCAGCTCACCACTGATTTCAATGGCTAGGAATGGGAATATATAATTAAGCCCTCCCAGATTGCAGTTCCTAGGGCTTCCACTAGATGTCAACAGTCGTTAAAAAGAGATTCAGGCTTGTTTTTTGAAAAAATTGCTAGAATTTGTAGTTTTTCTAAGTGGCTCGCATTTTGGCTGTGGTGTTTGTTGCACGTCCCAGTGAGGGCGTGCACTTCGTTATTTATCTCCGGTAATGGTCTCCGGTATTCTCCGTCTTACATTTGATCGTTTATTTACATATTAGGGTACCTGAGGATTGATTAGGAGCGTTGTTTGATATGATTGGAAGAAGTTTATTGGTAACTTACGGGATTCGTTTGTATGCATTTTGAACGAGGGAAACCGGTGGATAACTGAGTCAAGCGCGCAAATGAAACTTACATTTTTGGGATATAAAGAAGGACTTTATCAAACAAAAGGACCATTTGTTATGTAGCTGGGACCCTTGTGCTTGCAACCAGATGAAGATCTTCAAAGGTAAGTGATATATTCTATCGCTATTTCTGACTTTCGTGATGCCTCTGCTTGCTTGGAAAATGTATGTAATATTTTGTGTGCGGGGCGCTGTCCACAGATAACTGCATAGTGTGCTTTGTGCCGTAAAGCCTTTTTGAAATCTGACAAAGCAGCTGGATTAACAAGAAGTTAAGCTTTAAAATGATGATTGACACTTGTATTTTCATGAATGTTTAATATTACGATATCTGTAATTTGAATTTGCCGCTCTACAATTTCACCGTATGTTGTCGAGGTGGGACGCTAGTGTCCCAATGATCCGTAAGAAGTTAAGCCATTTTGCCACAACTTTGGAAGTATGCTTGGGGTCATTGTCCATTTGGAAGACCCATTTGCGACCAAGCTTTAAATTCCTTACTGATGTCCTGAGATGTTGCTTCAGTATATCCACCTAATTTTCCCTGCATCATGATGCCATCTATTTTGTGAAGTGCACCAGTCCCTCCTGCAGCAAAGCACCCACACAACATGATGCTGCCACCCCCGTGCTTCACGATTGGGAAGGTGTTCTTCGGCTTGCAAGCCTCCCCCTTTTTCCTCCAAACATAACAATGGTCATTATGGCCAAACAGTTCTATTTTTGTTTCATCAGACCAGAGGACATTCCTCTAAAAAGTACGATCTTTGTCCCTATGTGCAGTTGCAAACCGTAGTCTGGCTTTTTTATGGTGGTTTTGGAGCAGTAGCTTCATCCTTGCTGAGCGGCCTTTCAGGTTATGTCGACATAGGACTCGTTTTACTGTGGATATAGATACTATTGTACCTGTTGCCTCCAGCATCTTCATAAGGTGCTTTGCTGTTGTTTTGGGATTGATTTGCACTTTTCGCACCGAAGTACGTTCATCTCTAGGAGCCAGAACGCGTCTCCTTCCTAAGCGGTATGACGGATGCGTGGTCCCATGGTGTTTATACTTGCGTACTATTGTTTGTACAGATGAACGTGGTACATTCAGGTGTTTGGAAATTGCTCCCAAGGATGAACCAGACTTGTGGAGGTCTAGAATTTTTTTCTGAGTTCTTGGCTGATTTCTTTTGATTTTCCCATGATGTCAAGCAAAGAGGCACTGAGTTTGAAGGTAGGCTTTGAAAGAAATCCACAGGTACACCTCCAGGTGTCTCAAATTATGTCAATTAGCATATCAGGAGCTTCTAAAGCCATGAAAACATTTTATGGACTTTTCCAAGCTGTTTAAGGCATAGTCAACTTAGTGTATGTATACTTCTGACCCACTGGAATTGTGATAAACTGAATTATAAGGGAAATGATCTGTCTGCAAACAATTGTTGGTAAAATTACTCGTGTCATGCACAAAGTAGATGTCCTAACCGACTTGCGAAAACAATAGTTTGTTAACAAGAAATTTGTGGAGTGGTTGAAAAATGAGTTTCAATGACTCCAACCTAGTGTATGTAAACTTCCGACTTCAACTGTATAAATGTCTTGGAATGGCCTAGTCAAAGCCCAGACCTCAATCCAATTGAGAATCTGTGGTATGACTTAAAGATTGATGTACACCAGCGGAACCCATCCAACTTGAAGGAGCTGGTGCAGTTTTGCCTTGAAGAATGGGCAAAAATCCCAGTGGCTAGATGTGCCAAGCATGTAGAGATATTCCCCAAGAGACTTGCAACTGTAATTGCTGCAAAGGTGGCTCTACAAAGTATTGACTTTGGGGGGGGTGAATAGTTATGCCTTCTCGGTTTTCTGTTTTTTTGTCTTATTTCTTGTTTGTTTTACAAGAAAAAATATTTTACATCTTCAAAGTGGTAGGAATGTTGTGTAAATCAATATACAAACCCCTCCAAAAATCAGATTTAACTGCAGGATGTAAGGCAACAAAATAGGAAAAATGCCAAGGGGGGTGAATACTTTCGCAAGCCACTGTATACAGGGCGGTACCGGTACAGAGCCTAAGTGCGGGGGCACCGGTTAGTTGAGGTAATATGTACATGTAGGTACTTATTAAAGTGACTGAGCATAGATGAGAACAACAGAGAGTAGCAGCAGTGTAAAAGAACGGGGGGGGGGGGGGGGGGGGGGGGGGAATGCAAATAAACGGATCAAAAAAGGAAACGTCCCTTTTCAAGACCCTGCCTTTCAAAGATAATTCGTAAAGATCCAAATAACTTAACAGATCTTCATTGCAAAAGGTTTTAACACTGTTTCCCATGCTTGTTCAATGAATCATTAACAAATAATGAACATGCACCTGTGGAACGGTCGTTAAGACACTAACAGATTACAGACGGTAGGCAATTAAGGTCACAGTTATGAAAATTTAGGACACTGAAGAGACCGTTCTACTGATTCTGAAAAATACCAAAATAAAGATGCCCTGGGTCCCTGCTCATCTGCGTGAACGTGCCTTAGGCATGCTGCAAGGAGGCATGAGGACTGCAGATGTGGCCAGGGAAATAAATGGCAATGTCCTTACTGTGAGACGCCGAAGACAGAGCTACAGGGAGACAGGACAGACAGCTGATCGTCCTCGCAGTGGCAGACCATGTGTAACAACACCTGCACAGGATCAGTACATCCGAACATCACACCAGTGGGACAGGTACAGGATGGCAACAACTGCCCGAGTTACACCAGGAACGCACAATCCCTCCATCGGTGCTCAGACTGTCCGCAATAGGCTGAGAGAGGCTAGACTGAGGGCTTGTAGGCCTGATGTAAGGCAGGTCCTCACCAGACATCACCGGCAACAATGTCACCTATGGGCACAAACCCACCGTCGCTGGACCAGACAGGACTGGCAAAAGGTGCTCTTCACTGACGAGTCACGGTTTTGTCTCACCAGGGGTGATGGTCAGATTTGTGTTTATCGTAGAAGGAATGAGCGTTACACTGAGGCCTGTGCTCTGGAGCAGGATTGTTTTGGAGGTGGAGGGTCCGTCATGGTCTGGGGCGGTGTGTCACAGCATCATCGGACTGAGCTTGTTGTCATTGCAGGCAATCTCAATGCTGTGCGTTACAGGGAAGACATCCTCCTCCCTCATGTGGTACCCTTCCTGCAGGCTCATCCTGACATGACCCTCCAGAATGACAATGCCACCAGCCATACTGCTCATTCTGTGTGTGATTTCCTGCAAGACAGGAATGTCAGTGTTCTACCATGCCAGCAAAAATCCCGGATCTCAATCCCATTGAGCATGTCTGGGACCTGTTGGATTGGAGGGTAGCGCCATTCCCCACAGAATGTCCAGGAACTTGCAGGTGCCTTGGTAGAAGAGTGGGGTAACATCTCACAGCAACAACTGGCAAACCTGGTGCAGTCCATGAGGAGGAGATGCACTGCAGTACTTAATGCAGCTGGTGGCCACACCAGATACTGACTGTTACTTTTGATTTTGACCCCCCCCCCCTTTGTTCATGGACACTTAATGCAGCTGGTGGCCACACCAGATACTGACTGTTACTTTTGATTTTGACCCCCCCCCCCTTTGTTCATGGACACATTCCATTTCTGTTAGTCACATGTCTGTGGAACTTGTTCAGTTTATGTCTCAGTTGTTGGGTTTTTGTAGAGCACTTTGAGATATTAGCTGATGATTTGATTTGATTTAGTACGATTCGATCTTAGTCCTGTATTGATGCTTTGCCTGTTTGATGGTTCATCGAAGAGCATAGCGGGATTTCTTGTAATCTTCCTGATTAGAGTCTCGCTCCTTGAAAGAGAAAGCTCTAGAGCCTTTAGCTCAGCACGGATGTCGCCTGTAATTCGTGGCTTCTGGTGAGGTATGTACGTACGGTCATTGTGGGGATGACGTCATCGATGCACTTATTGATGAAGCCAATGACTGATATGGTGTACTCCTCAATGCCATCGGAGGAATCCCGGAACATTTTCCAGTCTGTGCTATTAAAACAGTCCTGTAGCTTAGCATCTGCTTCATCTGACCACTTTTTTATTGATCTAGTCACTGGTGCATCCTGCCTTAATTTTAGCTTGTAAGCAGGAATCAGGAGGATATAATTATGGTCAGATTTGCCAAATGGAGGGCGAGGGAGAGCTTTGTATGCATCTCTGTGTGTAGAGTAAAAGTGGTCCAGAGTTTTTTTTCCCCCTCTTGCACATTTAACATGCTGATAGAAATTTGGTTAAACGGATTTAAATTTCCCTGCATTAAAGTCCCCGGCTAATAGGAGCGCCGCCTCTGGGCGAGCGTTTTCTTGTTTGCTTATGAGGAAATACAGCTGTCTTAGTGCCAGCCTCTGACTGTGGTGGTATGTAAACAGCTATGAAAAATACATATGAAAACTCTCTAGGTAGATAGTGTGGTCTACAGCTTATCATGAGATACTCTACATCAGACGAGCAATAGCTTGAGACTTCCTTAGATATCGTGCACCAGCTGTTATTTACAAAAATACATAGGACGCCAGCCCCTTGTCTTACCAGACGCCGCTGTTCTATCGTGCCGGTGCAACGTATAACCAGCCAGCTGTATGTTGATAGTGTCGTCGTTCAGCCACGACTCCGTGAAGCATAAAATATTACAGTTTTGAATGTCCTGTTGGTAGTTTAATCTTCCGCGTAGGTCATCTATTTTATTCTCCAAAGATTACACGTTTGCTAGCAGAATGGAAGGAAGTGGGGGTTTATTCGATCGCCTACGAATTCTCAGAATGCAGCCCGCCCTCTGGACCCTTTTTCTCCGTCTCCTCTTCATGCAAATCACGGGGATATGGGCCTGTTCCCGAGAAAGCAGTATATTGTTCGCGTCGGGCTCGTCAGACTCGTTAAAGGAAAATAAGTATTCTGCCAGTCGTGGTGAGTAATTCCAGAATTTTTGGGGGTCATAAGAGATGGTAGCGGCAACATTATGTAAAGAATAAGGGTCTGGCCTCCTAGACTCTCATCCATGCCAAAAACCCTTATACCAAACTCTATAAACTACTACTCATTTTGACATGTTTGTCAGATGACGAGAAGCTGAACTTGTGACTGCTACTGGTTCAGTATTGAGATGGCTGCATGGAATGAGGTATGATTTAAGCTTTTTTGATGTTGCAGACAATGAGTGGTGCTTCTGAGTGGTTTTTTAAATGACTTGCTGTGAAGTAAGTGCTTAGAAAAATATAGGGTTTAACTGAGCATGCGCATTTGTGTGTGCGCGGGAATGAGTGGTTGACATAGTGAGTACGTCAATTAGTGAGGAAGGAGATGCATTGTCTGACAAGACAAGATGCTGATGGCAGAATGAATAAGGTGAATGCAAATTAAATCACAAATTGCTTCCAAGATGCTCAGGAGGATAGCAAAACAGAAGTGATATTTTACTTTTTCTTATTATTATATTTTCCTTTCCTGGCATCTCACCACACCACAACCCTCAGGCCATGATGAGTCAACATATTCCATACTTTGAGTTAGAAGAGTCAGAATACTTTTATGAGGTTTTTTTGTCTTTGGTTTATGAAAGTCATCATGTCTCTGTTTCCTATTAGATGCATTCACAGTACCTGTGCATACCCAGACTTCTTCCTGGATTTTAGCAGTAACTGTGGAACAATTAGACACACTAATCTCCCAGCACCCAGCCTTCACCCCACTATGAATAATTTAACATTTATCCACCTGGAGCTGATAAGAGGAAATTGTATTTCCCTCCACTGATCGACAATAAGAGAAGAGGCTGTCTGCATTCCCCTGGCAATGGGGATTCACTTTTACCCAAATGTAATCAGCCTAAAACGTCTGAAGTTGTGCTATGTTAGGAAACCTCCGTTGTGAGAGACTGCCTCCAGTTTAGCAGTAGCAACGGGTAATCAATGCCTGCTGAGATGACTCCACCACCAGAGGCTTCTCCTGGGGCTTTGATTCTGATTGAATCTAGGTAGACATTTCCAAGGCCTTCTCCAGTGAGTCAAACAGTCTGTTATATAAAATAGATGGATTGGCCAACAATTATCATCCTTCATTATGTGCCTAATTGTTACAGTAGCCACATATGTCGGCTCAGTTTGGAGTTCAAGGCTAAGGTTAACTACACTAACCTGTGGGAAAAGGAGACTGTGCTTTTAATATTCTCAGCACAGCATCTGTCTCAGCATCCATAAGACAAACAGCACAGTGGTGGGCCAAATTACACTTCTATTATTGCTTTTCATTACCCTGTTCTCTCACTCTCTCTCTTGCTCTCTGGCCAATTTCATTGTAAGAACCTTACATTTAAAATAATTTAATCTAAAAGGTTGCTGTCATTTCACAAAAAATCTATGAATACATAAATGGAAAATAAAAATAAATGCCAGGAAATAAATGTTTATCAGTAGAGGCACACAAGTGGCAGAATGATTATGGACATGTGGTGATACAGAAATAACAGGGTGAACATGTTTGTATTCCTTCTGCTCAGCTAAAAACCAATACATTAAGTAAATTCAAGCCATTCAAGCATGCATAAATGAAATACCAGTTTTGTAATGCCCCAGCATTGTATCCTTTTAACCATACACAAACATTTTAGTATAATGCTTCATGTAGAACAAGGAACACAGAGCATTCACCCTGAATAATTAAAGCTGATTTGCCTTCACATTGCCTTCGGTGGAGATGAGGGTAGGAGGTATAGACAGCAAGCCCTGAACCTCAGCATGACCTCTATCCAGGAGAGCTAAATTAAGAGAGAGAAACTCCTTCTGTATAATGATCAGAGATTCACAGAGCTTTTCTCCTAATATATGGTGACTCACATGGGTTATGTAAACAATTGGGGTCTTGACCAGGTCTCAAACTTTGCAACTTGAAACAAACTTCATCTGTAGATGACAAAGTTGTGTGTGACATCATCATGTTCTCTTTTCTTATTTTACTAGATCATTCCTATGGCCGGTTATGCCATATAATAAGTCCACAGTCAAACAGAGAAAGTCCTGCTAAATTCCAAAATCATAAGAACATTCAAATAATTTCACACATGTACATTTCTCCAACCCAACCAATAATTATATTGGTTCAGACAGGGTAATGTTGACCCCTTGGGGGAGAGAGAAAATCAGTTCCGCTTTTGTTTATCAACTTCTCTCCAGGACAATAATGCCAATAGTTTACTTTATCCATCTTATAAGGGGTTGTACACACAAACACGATCATTCAATTCAGAGGCTTGCACCTCATAGTGAATTGCCTTCAAAGACACAGTGGTACAGTAGAGGACAATGCCATTTTGCTGATCCTGCTTCAAGAAATGAAATAAGATATGAAATGAGAAATTATAAATTGTCACATTATCAACAAAAAAATTATCTCAATTTTCATGAGTCAGGGCCATTTGTCAGATCATGCCTCAAGTGTTCACGTGTATTCTCCCTGCCACATAGCAACCTTAGCACTTTCTGAAGGAGGGTTGTCTCGGGGTCTGTCTGTCTGTTTGGGTTATTCAGTCAATACATTCTTGGATGAAGTAATTTATTATGCCTTGGGTGAAAGTTTACAACAGGATCAGAATAGCTACCCATACCCATTCTGTCTACCATTTATGTTTAACTAGACCCCTCAACCGTTTAACCAAAACGTATACATGTGCAGTGCATCTCACTGGGAAAAATATCAGACTATAGCCGACATATGCCACTGACTGTAGATGATGAAATGTAAAAGGCAGATGTAGGAGTGAGAAAGAAAGGAGGGGTGGTGGTGTCTCAGTGTTGAATATTAGGTGATGCGCGTCTCTAGCGGCTGCATTTCTCTGACTGAGGACCGCAGCAGACCGATTCCTCAGTGCGCTACAGGGGGTGTGCGCGTCTGGGCATAAGTCATAAATACCGTCTGAATAGTTATACCAGTCCATACGAAAAATATCTATACTTTCAGTTTACTTTATTTATACTTTGAGCATACTTGTACTGTCGAATAACGCTACGTCTGGAAGGCATTTAGGGATAACAAGGTAAGCCATACCCGTATTTCCATGATTTGATGAAATATTGTTCTTGAATTTATTATTCTAAACGAACTGGTGGGAATGTTTGTCAACTCTGTTATTTCTAACTACATTTCCTGTACCTAGGCCAAACCTGTAAATACAATGGCTGGCCTATACATTATTGAAATAAGTCATACTTTTAATTTTTGTTTTATTTAAACAGTTTGAGAGAAAATGTATGAGAACTGTAGACTATAATTCGAATGCATAGTCTGCCCTCGGTCATTTGCATCACATTTTCTGCACCATTTCACTACCAATCAGAAACCTTTCAAAATTATATAAGATGGGCATTTTGTGCCGACATAAATTGCATTAGTAGGCTATAAGCAATCAGAATCTTGCCTTGAGCACATCACATAGGCTGCATTTAGACATGCAGCCTTATTCTAATACCAATCAGATCAGCTCTGAAAAAGATCTGATGTGAAAAGACCAATTGGTGGAAAAAATATCCGAATTGGGCTTCCTGTCTAAACTCCTCCTATATGTCTATTTTTTGTGACATTGAAATTGTTGCTCCTCAAAACATAAAATGAATCACTCAATCAATCAACCAAACAATAAATTACAATTTAGCACCAAAATAAGAACCTAATTATTCTACAAAACAACCAGTCAACTATGAGGACATTAGGCTACAAGAAAGCTTTGGTGGTATGAGAGTAACATATATTTTTTTTAATTGTCCCTGTAAACACAAAACACAATAGTCCAGGTAGACTGCTATGTTCACGGATAGGCTTGTTCTACTTGTCCTGGGAGTATGTTAAGTTTTCAACCCCTTTGAGAGCACAATAACAAATGAAGAGTTTAATTCCAAAAGGCTATATCCCACAATTTTTCACATGTATGTTTTTTTCACCAGAAAGTATTGCTTATGTGTATGTTCATGTGTGTGTAAAGTATTACCGTTTTCAGGTTTTTCATTCATAGATTTTAAGTGTGTATTAAAATTAGTCTTTTTGCAAAATGCTATACACTGAGTGTACAAAACATTAGGAACACCTGCTCTTTCCATGACATAGACTGACCAGGTGAAAGCTATGATTGATGTTACTTGTGAATCCACTTCAATCATTGTAGATGAAGGGGAGGAGACAGCTTAAATAAGAAGAGAAAAGATTTAAGTGGCTTTTGGACAGGGTATGGTAGAAGATGCCAGGCACAACAGTTTGAGTGTGTCAAGAACTGCAATGCTACTGGGTTCTTCACGCTCAGCAGTTTCCCATGTGTATCAAGAATGGTCCACCACCACCACCCAAAGGACATCCAGTCAACTTGACACAACTGTGGGAAGCATTGGAGTCAACATGGGCCAGCATCCCTGTGGAACGCTTTCAGCACCTTGTCGAGTCCATGCCCCAACGAATTGAGGCTGTTCTGAGGGCAAACGAGGGTGCAACTCAATATTAGGAAGTTGTTCCTAAAGTTTTGTACACTCAGTGTATATCCATTGTTTAGCTTGAACGGAATGTTTGTATACTGTATATTTGACTGTGATATCTGGTTGCCTCACCTAGCTATCTTAAGATGAATGCACTAATTAAGTCGTTCTGGATAAGAGCATCGGCTAAATGACAAAAATGTCACATTTAAATGTTACATACAGATCTCATATATATATAGTTCTTTATATAAAAAATAGTTATTTGTTACATTTGACTGTGTGAAACCTTATTTCTCTGAGACTAGCTAGGTTTCTATCCAATTAGCAACAAATGTTCATGCAAATATGAAAACATTTGCATGAAAACAATATGTGCGTTTTCCGACCTGAGATGTGTTTCCATTAGATTGACTTGATAAAAGGCTGTGTGGGATGACGGAATGCACATAAAAAGGACTTTTGCGCTTAAATTTCCCATGCACCGAATAAAAAATACCCTTAAATGTGTGTTTATCTTGTCTCATATCATACTCTCTGGGCATCTAAACAAAAGTCCAACAGCTCAAAGATAAATTACACTACTTATTCCACATGACTGAATTCAGCCTAATAACCCTTATCTGTTATTGTCTTTGATCCTGCTGGACCAAGTGACCAGTACAGAGATTCTGCTGCGTTGAGATAGCTCTATCACTAGCCCTTGCTCTGCTCCACCAACATTTATTTCATCCAATGACATACAAAATCACCAACATGTACACCCATATTGGTGTTGAGTGAAATGATCACTCCAGTTCAATCCCTAGCCTGTCATCTGACTGCTGAGTTAATGCCTGTGTCAAGATGTATTGCAAAAGGAAATAGAAAAATGGCATTATACTGGGAAAGATGGGTTAATTGTGGGCATTGGAGGGAGATCACAATGAATGCTGGATTGGCCACTATGGGTGAAAATACAGCACTTGCAGAACGAGGAAATTAGGAATATACACTGAGTGTACAAAACATTAGGAACACCTTCCTTATATTGAGTTGCACCACCTTTTGCCCTCAGAACAGCCTCAATTCGTTGGGTACTACAAAGTGTTGAAAGCATTCTGTAGAGATGCTGCTCTTGACACATATTTTGTCTTGCCCATTCACCCTCTGAATGGCACACATACACAACCCATGTCTCAATTGTCTCAAGGCTTAAAAATCCTTCTTTAACCTGTCGCCTCCTCTTCATCTACACTGATTGAAGTGGATTTAAGAGGTGACTGCAGTAAGGGATCATAACTTTCACCTGGTCTCACCTGGTCAGTCTATGTCATGGAATGACCAGGTGTTCCTAATGTTTGGTACACTCAATGTATGTATAATTTTTGAACTACATGCACCGTACATGTGAGTGAAAATAGCTGTAAGTAGCAGTAGAGTTATTTTCTGTTTGTTTACTCCAACATAGGGATGGTAAAAAAATAAAAAAATATCAATCAAAATAAGGAGTATTAGAAATTATGCAAACAATTAAATTGATAGAACCCACAATATATCTACAATATTATAACGTACTCACACACTGCCCATTACAGAGTTAGCACATGTTGCTGCCTGATTTATGACCCAGGTGAAAATTAGCTTTTGTTTTATTTTTATTTTTTTACCTCTATGCTTTGATGGTTTCCCTCATAACTTACGTTTTGACTACCAATGATTCTGTGTCAGTGGAGCTGGTGTTTGAAGTCGATGGTGTTATGCATCAGGAGTCAAATCGACAGACAGATTCAGTAATGTTATTTTGATGAAAAGGAAATCGAAAATGGTGTGTTTATTGAAGCGGGACCTCTGGTGGTATTTAATGATGTGTGAAGTGAAGAAATCTTTACAGAGCACCTCTCTCTCAGGGAAGAAGATATTTGGCACTCTAATGCATTTTTACAGCACACCCATCATGTTATTGTTGTTTTTTGCTGTCTTGTGGTTTTATTTAGGATTACTATGAAACCTTTTTATATCCTTGTATGTGATGGATGCCTGGCATATGGTTGTAAACCTAGCTTACTCAGTCTCAATCTTATTCAGTCTTATTTGCAACAGTGACTATTCACTGGGCATGAACTGGTTGAATCAACCTTGTTCCAACGTAACTTGTCAACGTATTGTGACGTATTTTCCACATAGATTCCACATCACAATACGGTGAAAAATTACATTTGACTCAACCAGTTTGTGTCCAGTGGGTACATTTAGGCCTAGATTCATTCCAGACCAAGGAAGTTCTGCATTATACTGCGCTTGACATTTAAATGTAATTTCCGATTGAGCTGACATTTGCAGTGTTTACCGTGAATGCAGTCTGATGCCGATTCTGATTGAATCCCACCTTAGTTTCTGCAATTCCGTGAAAAAGGGAGGATGTATTTTTTTTATTAACTGCTCTCTTTTTCCTGTGTTTTTAGTGGGACTTTTGCTTAATAAAATTATCCCTCCAGCAAGTTTCTACCATGCCATCTCAGTCCCATGGAGGAAGAGACAGCATAAACATATTGGATCTTGTTATCACCCAGAAAGCCCTGCAGCCAACCTCCACAGACAAATGGCACAACAATCAGTGGCAGTGCTGAAGATTTACTATCCTGACCTGTCAGTATTTTTTTATGTCTCTGCCAAGGACATGTGATTTGTGCACGCATTGGCAAGGGCTCCTACCTCCTGGCATCAAAGATCTGGGATTGATGAGGTAGCAACTTTTGCAGTCTTGAGTCACACGAAGGGGAGATACAAATGGTGGACTCCCAACTCCTGAGCTGAAGTTTGCAAAGCTGACTTCTGATTTAACAGAACATTGCAGTCAATCCCAAAAACATTCGACTAATGAATTAACCATAAACAAAGCAAAAATGGTTCCCTCGGGTGAGAACATAACTTTCCCTGTGTCAGAGAACTGTCCCAACTGCAGCTCCTCTTCCTACGCTGATATGGATAACACTAAGGCTGTGACCCTGGGTCTGGTGCTGGGAGTGTTTGTCATCTTCGGGGTTCTAGGTAACATCCTGGTCATTCTGTCTGTGGTGTGCCACCGCCACCTGCGCTCTGTCACACACTACTTCATCGCCAACCTGGCAGCAGCTGACCTGCTCCTGAGCTCCACCGTACTGCCCTTCTCTGCCACTTCGGAGGTCCTGGGGCGCTGGGTGTTTGGCCGGCCATTCTGCAGTGCTTGGGCTGCCTTGGATGTTCTCTGCTGCACTGCCTCTATCCTCAGCCTGTGTGTCATCTCTGTGGACCGCTACCTTGCTGTCAGCTACCCGCTGCGCTACCCGGCCATGGCCACTGGGCGGCGCGGCCTGGTCGCAGTGACAGCTCTCTGGGGCCTCTCGGCAGCCATATCCGTGGGTCCGCTCTTCGGCTGGAAGGAGCCTGACCCAGAGGACGAGACTGAGTGCCGGATCACAGAGGAACCGGGTTATGCTATTTTCTCTGCCCTGGGGTCGTTCTATGTGCCACTGGCCGTCATTCTGGCCATGTACTGCAGGGTGTATGTGGTGGCCAAGCAGAAGTCCCGGGACCTGAGGGAGGGCAGGAAGAGTGAGGGGGGGATGGTCACGAAAGGAGAGGGAGTGACACTGAGGATCCATCGGGGAAATGCCCCTGCTGTGCCAGAGGGCCAAGAGGAGGAGGGAGAAAAGGGCACCATTAGGCGGAGACGCACCACCTTCGCCCTTATGCGCCTGCTGAAGTTTTCCCGGGAGAAGAAGGCAGCCAAGACACTGGGCATCGTGGTTGGCTGCTTCGTTCTCTGCTGGCTGCCCTTCTTCCTGGTTATGCCCATTGGTGGGTATCCCACAATGCCTTTCCTTGCTCTCTATGATATGTATGTGCTGCTGCATGCCTTTTGTTTTGAATTGTTTGGAAATTAAAAAGAGTCATTAATATGACTAGATGTCTGTCTAATCAACTGTCAAATAACAATATCAGAGGGAATAGCATCACTGAATGAATTTGCATTTTTCTCACAAAAATAATCCCTCTAACTGATTTCCCATAGCAGCATATAATACCACATTACTGGATAGAGAGTGATTGCCTCACACTGTGTCGTTTTCTAGTCAGGGAAAGCTTCCCTTCCAAATCGCAGAAAAATAAACCCCTCCACTCAACTCAATTGAACTTTAAAATGTAAATCTCCCTCTCAATGGAAAAGCGCTGTGACAAAATTGAATGGAAATGAATGTATTGATGGAGACTGAAAGAGACTTTCTGCTTTTCCCTTGTTTTAGTTCTGCCACAGCGCACCAAAAACAGTATTAAGAGCCGTAAGCAAAAGCAACCCTCTATTATACAAATTCAGCTACAAAATCGCTCTTGTTAGCATGGCCATGGGATGAGTCACTTATAACAATAGTTCAGTGATTTGAAAGATATGACAGGGCACAAATTTCGCATTCCATAATATCTTGACCGATGGCAAAAATATGAATGATAGGAAGATTAAGAGGGGCTACAGTATATATGACCATATGACGATACATGTTGCCTATATTCAAAACCAACATTGCCTCAAAGCTGTCATCCACGTCGTTAATACCCCCACAGAATGTGATTAATGAGATGCAGTAAAATGGCTTCACAGACTTTAATATCCTTGATTAGGGATTAGAGAGATCTGTAATTCAAGATGATATGGAGATTGGGGTTGAACTCACCTACTGTAGATTAGCAGATTAGTAGAAGGCCTGCTGATGGCCTAAAACACTCATGCTTCTGAATCCTCCTCCTTTGGTCCGGGGAGGTGTATCTGAATGCATCCATACTGTGCATTTCTTATCCTACTTTAGAATGCATTTATACACCAGTCCAATATTAGAATAGTTTATTGATTTATTTGTGTTTTATTGTATACATAACAATGGAGTCTACGACCTTGGTTACCCCTGTTGAATGCACGCTATACATGTCTGTTTTCTTTTAAAGTACATCAGGAATTAAATTACTGCCATGGAGAAGCAGAGCAAATGAAATGCCAGCGTTGGGTTATACTTCAGGGAAGAAATGAAATGAACAAAAACACTATTCATTATTTGATTCCTAAACCATTATGGACAACAAACATAAAGGGTATGATTTTGTGCTCAGTAAGCAGGCGCCCACAATCACCCTTCATCTTTCCAAGGCAGCAAAGCATTACTGGAGTTTAGCATTTCACTATAAACGGCACAATATTTCATGCCGACTCTGAGCTGATGCCCCTGAGCTTCTCAGACAGGAATTAAAGAGTTGAATGTTTAAGACATTTAGAGACAAATCCAGGTATGTTGGCTTTACAAAAGTCTAACCTAGAAAGATAACTTACAAAGTGTTAAGTACACAGTGAACATCAATATGTCTGCAATTGGAACTATAGTGAAATGGTGTGCGTTAATGTGTGAGCTATCTCTGCTCATCTTATTGTTGGTATCAATACATACAGAGAATGGCCGATAGAACATGCCAATGATCAATGATTCATATAGACATTGTGAACTACTGTATGTGTTTAAGTGACAGATCTGTGTGTGTGTGCTTTCTGTCTGTTCTTTCCACAGGCTCCATATTCCCATCGTACAGGCCACCTGACACCATCTTTAAGATCACCTTCTGGCTGGGCTACCTCAACAGCTGTATCAACCCGATTATCTATCCCTGCTTCAGCCAGGAGTTCAAGAGGGCATTCCTCAACGTTCTGCATGGACGCTGTCTCAGACAGGGGGGCAGGAGCTCTAAATCTTTGGGGTTTGCTTCTTCCTATGGTCCCAGTCCTGGTCCATCGTCTCTTATCAGATCCAAGCCTCCCCCCTCCTCCTCCAGCTTCTCCACCAAGCCCTGCCAAGCCCCCTCCCCAGCCTCTCCCTCCTTGGGCTGCTGTAGGACCTTCTCTGGCTCCTCTTCCTCAGTGGGGGTGCCAGGCCATACCCACATTGCTCGGGTCCAGAGTAAAAGCCTGCTGAAGGCGTGGTGCTTTGCAGCGGGGGAAAGACCGCCACCATTGGGTGCTCCTTGCCGAAGCCCTTCAGCCTGTCGTGCTGCTTCATGTCAAGCCAAAGTCCATCGCCTCTCCATGGGAGCGAAAGGGGAGGCAGTGTGACTGGGAACACTAAAGGCTGCTGGATAGTAAAAAATCGCAAATTCTAGGAAAATAAGTGATTGTAATTGGTGTGAAATAAAGTCATATCTATAGACTTGCTGGAGTCAGTCTAGCTATTAACATTAGACTGATGTCTGATGTGTCTTCAGGTTGCAGGGAATGGGAGATAGAACACTGCTCTCAGGGAGAAAGTAACACACCTGGAGGTAGAGATGTACTGTACTGTATGTGCTGTGATCCAGTGTATAGATGGATGTATGAATCAAAAGGAGGATACACAGTGTCAGAACAGAAATTGAATACAGAGTACTGAGTTAGTACAGAGATTGAAAACATGTGCTTTCTGGTCACTGAAGAGCAGTGGTGGAAAAATTACCCAATTGTCATACTTGAGTAAAAGTAAAGATACCTTTACTTGAGTCATTTTCTATTAAGGTAAAAGTTACCTAGTAAAATTCTACTTGAGTAAAAGTCTAAAAGTATTTGGTTTAAAATATACTTAAGTATCAAAAGTAAATGTAATTGTTAAAATATACTTAAGTATCAAAAGTACAAGTATAAATCATTTCAAATTCCTTATATTAAGCCAACCAGACGGCACCATTTTCTTATTTTTTATTTATTTATAGTTAGCCAGGGACACACTCAGACATAATTTACAAACAAAGCATGTGTGTTTAGTGAGTCTGCCAGATCCGGGCAGTAGGGATGACCAGGGATGTTCTGTTGATAATTGTGTGAATTTGACCATTTTCCTGTCCTGCTCAGCATTCACAATGAAACAAGTACTTTCGGGTGTCAAGGAAAATGTATGGAGTAAAAAGTACAATATTTTTTTAAGGAATGTAGTGAAGTAAAAGTAAAAGTACTCAAAAATATAAATAGTAAAGTACAGAAACCCCCAAAAAACGACTTAAGTAGTACTTTAAAGTATTTATACTTAAGTACTTTACACCACTGTTGAAGAGGAGTCCTTGAGAAAATGTACATACAGTATGTTCAACATTGTCTAATGTCAATATTTATGACATGCTTAACATCTGACGTGCAGTTTTCACAGTGCTTTGTACCGAACAATTTAACATGTGCTCAGTTCTTGTAAAGTGCTGTGCTGCTGGCATGTACAGTGGCTTGCGAAAGTATTCACCCCCTTGGCATTTTTCCTATTTTGTTACCATATAACCTGGACTCAAACTAGATTTTGGGGGGGTTTGGATCATTTGATTTACACAACATGCCTAGCGCTTTGAAGATGCACAATATTTTTTATTGTGAAACAAACAAGAAATAAGACAATTTTTTAAAACTTGATCGTGCATAACTATTCACCCCCCGAAAGTCAATAGTTTGTAGAGTCACCTTTTGCAGCAATTACAGCTGCAAGTCTCTTGGGGTATGTCTCTATACGCTTGGCACATCTAGCCACTGGGATATTTGCCCATTCTTCAAGGCAAAACTGCTTCAGCTTCTTTAAGTTGGATGGGTTCCGCTGGTGTACAGCAATCTTTAAGTCATAACACAAATTCTCAATTGGATTGAGGTCTGGGCTTTGACTAGGGCATTCCAAGACATTTAAATGTTTCCCCTTAAACCACTGTTGCTTTAGCAGTGTGCTTAGGGTCATTGTCCTGCTGCAAGGTGAACCTCCATCCCAGCCTCAAATCTCTGGAAGACTGAAACAGGTTTCCCTCAAAATGTCCCTGTATTTAGCGCCATCCATCATTCCTTCAATTCTGACCAGTTTCCCAGTCCCTGCCGATGAAAAACATCCCCTCAGCATGATGCTGCCACCACCATGCTTCACTGTAGGGATGGCGTTCTCGGGGTGATGAGAGGTGTTGGTTTTGCGCCAGACATAGCGTTTTCCTTGATGGCCAAAAAGCTCTGACCAGAGTACCTTCTGCTATATGTTTGAGGAGTCTCCCACATGCCTTTTGGCGAACACTAAATGTGTTTGCTTAAAAAGCAATGGCTTTTTTATGGCCACTCTTCCATAAAGGCCAGCTTTGTGGAGTGTACAGCTTAAAGTGGTCCTATGGACAGATACTCCAATCTCCACTGTGGAGCTTTGCAGCTCCTTCGGGGTAATCTTTGGTCGCTTTGTTGACTCTCTGATTAATGCCCTCCTTGCCTGGTCTTTGAGTTTTGGTGGGCGACCCTCTCTTGGCAGGTTTGTTGTGGTGCCATATTCTTAAATTTTTCAAATAATGGATTTAATGGTGCTCCGTGTGTCACGCCCTGGCCTTAGTATTCTTTGTTTTCTTAATTATTTTAGTTAGGTCAGGGTGTGACATGGGGAATGTATGTGGTTTTTGTAGTGTCTAGGGTGGTTGTAAGGTTTAGGGGGTTTATTAGAGTAGTTGGGTTTATGTGTAGTATAGAAGTCTAGCTGTGTCTATGGTGGAGTGTATGTTTCTAGGTATGTCTATGGTTGCCTGAGTGGGTCTCAATCAGAGACAGATGTCTTTCATTTGTCTCTGATTGGGAGCCATATTTAAGGCAGCCATAGGCATCATGCATTTGTGGGTAATTGTCTATGTTGAACGTAAGTAGTTTGTGTGTGCACTTGCGTTTGTAGCTTCACGGTCGTTTGTTGTTTTGGTTAGTTTGTGTATAGTGTTTGTTTCGTGTTTTTCCCTCTCTTACAAAATAAAGAGATGTATTTTGCATACGCTGCGCCTTGGTCCGCTGTCATTCAAGAAGACGACCGTGACAGAATTACCCACCATAATCGGATCAAGCAGCGTGTGAAACAACAACAGGACCCACCTACACAGGACTATTGGAATTGGGAGGAAATTCTGGACCGCGAAGTACCAGGAGAATATAACCGCCCCAAAGCTGAGCTGGAGGCAGCGAACGCAGAGAGGCGGAGATATGAGGAGGCAGCACGGAAACAAGGCTGGAAGCCCGTAAGTCAAACCCAAAAATTTCTTGGGGGGGGGGGCTCTCGGGTAGTTTAGTTGGGTCAGTCGGGAGACGTGAGCCAACTCCTCCTGTTTACCGTAAGGAGCCGGTGAGGGCGGATTTGGAGGAGAGTGACGCAGAGACAGTAAAGGAGTTAATGGAGAAATTGGAGGAGAGAGTTATGAGGGATGTATTGGTTTGGTGCATGAGGCACGGCATCCGTCCGAATGAACGTGTTGGTGATTTAATGTCACCGGGAACAGCTCTCCATACTCGTCCTGAGGTGCGTGCTAGCCGTCTGGTTAAGACAGTGCCTACAGCACGCACAAAGCCTCCTGTGCGTCTCCAGAGTCCTGTGCGTCCTGTCACTGCTCCTCGCACTAGCCCTGTGGTGCGTGTCTCCAGTCCAGTGCCTCCAGTTCCGGCACCACGCATCAAGCCTCCTGTGCGTCTCCAGAGCCCTGTACGCACTGTTCCTTCTCCCCGTACTCGCCCTGATGTGCGTGCCCTCAGTCCGGTACCACCAGTGCCGGTACCACGCACCAGGCCTATAGTGCGCCTCGAGAGTCCAGTGTGCCCTGTTCCTCCTCCACGTACTAGCCCTATGGTGCGTGTCTCCAGCCCATTACCACCAGTGCCTACACCACGCACCAAGCCTCCTGTGTGTCCCCAGAGTCCTGTGCGTCCTGTTGCTGCTCCCCGCACTAGCCCTGAGATGCGTGTCCCCAGCCCGGTACCACCAGTTCCGGCACCACGCACTAGGCATAATGTGCGTCCCCAGGGTCCGGTATGCCCTGTTCCTTCTCCCCGCACTAGCCTGAAGGTGCGTGTCCTTAGCCCGGTGCCTCCAGTTCCGGCACCACGCACCAGGCCTACAGTGCGCCTCATCCGGCCAGAGCCATCCGTCTCCCCAGCGCCATCTGAGCCATCTGTCTCCCCAGCGCCATCTGAGCCATCCGTCTCCCCAGCGCCATCTGAGCCATCCGTCTCCCCAGCGCCATCTGAGCCATCCGTCTCCCCAGCGCCGTCTGAGCCATCCGTCTGCCCAGTGCCGTCTGAGCCATCCGTCTGCCCCGAGCCATTAGAGCCGCCCGTCTGTCCCGAGCCATCAGAGCCGTTAGTCAGTCAGGAGCCGCTAGAGCCATTCGTCAGACAGGATCTGCCAGAGCCGCCAACCAGACAGGATCTGCCAGAGCCGCCAACCAGACAGGATCTGCCAGAGCCGCCAACCAGACAGGATCTGCCAGAGCCGCCAACCAGACAGGATCTGCCAGAGCCGCCAACCAGACAGGATCTGCCAGAGCCGTCAGCCAGCCATGAGCAGCCAGATCCGTCAGCCAGCCATGAGCAGCCAGATCCGTCAGCCAGCCATGAGCAACCAGATCCGTCAGCCAGCCATGAGCAGCCAGATCCGTCAGCCAGCCATGAGCAGCCAGATCCGTCAGCCAGCCATGAGCAGCCAGATCCGTCAGCCAGCCATGAGCAGCCAGATCCGTCAGCCAGCCATGAGCAGCCAGATCCGTCAGCCAGCCATGAGCAGCCAGATCCGTCAGCCAGCCATGAGCAGCCAGATCCGTCAGCCAACCATGAGCCATCCAGCCAGGATCCGCCAGAGCCGTCCAGCCAGGATCCGCCAGAGCCGTCATCCAGCCAGGATCCGTCCCTCAGTCCGGAGCTGCCGTCCCTCAGTCCGGAGCTGCCCCTTATCCTGGTGCTGCCCCTTATCCTGGTGCTGCCCCTTATCCTGGTGCTGCCCCTTAGTCCGGTGCTGCCCCTTAGTCCGGTGCTGCCCCTTAGTCCGGTGCTGCCCCTTAGTCCGGTGCTGCCCCTTAGTCCGGTGCTGCCCCTTAATCCAGTGGGGTTAATGTGGAGGGTGGCCATTTGGAGGAGGCTACGAAAGCGGGTAGTGACTATGGTGGGGTGGGGACCACGACCAGTGCCGGAGCCGCCGCCGTGGACGGACGCCCACCCAGACCCTCCCCTAGACTTTGTGCTGGTGCGCCCGGAGTTCGCACCTTAAGGGGGGGGTTATGTCACGCCCTGGCCTTAGTATTCTTTGTTTTCTTAATTATTTTAGTTAGGTCAGGGTGTGACATGGGGAATGTATGTGGTTTTTGTAGTGTCTAGGGTGGTTGTAAGGTTTAGGGGGTTTATTAGAGTAGTTGGGTTTATGTGTAGTATAGAAGTCTAGCTGTGTCTATGGTGGAGTGTATGTTTCTAGGTATGTCTATGGTTGCCTGAGTGGGTCTCAATCAGAGACAGATGTCTTTCATTTGTCTCTGATTGGGAGCCATATTTAAGGCAGCCATAGGCATCATGCATTTGTGGGTAATTGTCTATGTTGAACGTAAGTAGTTTGTGTGTGCACTTGCGTTTGTAGCTTCACGGTCGTTTGTTGTTTTGGTTAGTTTGTGTATAGTGTTTGTTTCGTGTTTTTCCCTCTCTTACAAAATAAAGAGATGTATTTTGCATACGCTGCGCCTTGGTCCACTGTCATTCAAGAAGACGACCGTGACACCGTGGGATGTTCAAAGTTTAGAATAATTTTTTTTAACCAAACCTGATCTGTACTTATCCACAACTTTGTCCCTGACCTGTTTGGAGAGCTCCTTGGTCTTCATGGTGCCGCTTGCTTGGTGGTGCCCCTTGCTTTGTGGTGCCTCTTGCTTAGTGGTGTTGCAGACTCTGGGGCCTTTCAGAACAGGTGTATATATACTGAGATCATGTGACAGATCACACTTAGATTTCACACAGGTGGACTTTATTTAACTAATTATGTGACTTCTGAAGGTAGTTGGTTGCACCAGATCTTATTTAGGGGCTTCATTGCAAATGGGGTGAATACATATGCACGCAGCACTTTTCCGTTTTATATTTTTTAGAATTTTTTGAAACAAGTAATTTTTTACATTTCACTTCAGCAATTTGGACTATTTTGTGTATGTCCATTACATGAAATCCAAATAAAAATCCATTTAAATTACAGCTTGTAATGCAACAAAATAGGAAAAATGCAAAGGGAAATGAATACTTTTGCAAGGCACTATATAAGCATCTGTGTAACGTATTGAAATCTCCTCCCCATTAAATGCAATGGAAATTATGTAAAATACAGAAAATATTTTCATACTAAATATATTATCATGCCTCTCTCCAATCACAGTTGAATATTTCACTGTATCTGCACCAATCCTCTATGAAAATTAAACATGTCACCTGTTGTTTTGCATGTGTGATTAATATACTGAAGTAAAGTATGAACGCAACATGCAACAATTTCATTGATTTTACGGAGTTACAGTTCATACGAAATCAGTCAATTGAAATGATGCCCTAATCTGAGATCTAACATGACTGGGAATACAAACATACATCTGTTGGTTACAGATACCTTAAAAATAAATCTCACAATGGGCCTCGGGATCTTGTCACTGTATTTTTGTGCATTCAAATTTCAATCAATAAAATCTAATGGTGTTCGTGGTCCATAGTTTATGCCTGCCCATACCATAACCCCACCGCCACCATGAGGCACTCTGTTCACAACGCTGGCATCAGCAAATCGCTCGCCCACACAATCCTATACAAGTGGTCTGCGGTTGTGAGACCGGTTGGACGTACTGCCAAATTCTCTAAAACGATATTGGAGGTGGCTTATGGTAGATAAATTAACATTCACAGCTCTGGTGGAGATTCCTGCAGACAGCATGCCAATTGCACACTCTGTGGCATTGTGTTGTGTGACAAAACTGCACCTTTTAGAGTGGCCTTTTATTGTCCCCAGCACAAGGTACATCAATGATCATGCTGTTTAATCAGCTTCTTGATATGCCACACCTGTCAGGTGGATGGATTATCTTGGCGAAAGAAAAATGCTCACTAACAGGGATGTAAACAAATTTGTGAACATTTTGAGAGAAAAAAAGTTTTTTGTGCATATGGAACATTTCTGGGATCTTTTATTTTAGCTCATGAAAAATGGGACCAACACTTTACATGTTGCGTTTATATTTTTGTTCAGTGTAATTATAACCAGGTATGCATGGCCCTTTCAGCTGTTAGGCAGCCCACAATATATTAAATATGATATGACTTTAAAGAAACATTGACATAGGCACTTCTGTTAGACATCAAAATACAGGTAGGTTCCAACACTTTTCCCCCCATTAATCCATTTGGTCCAATAATAAACAACTTGGGAGATTTCTTGATTTCAATGACCATAGCATTAGTTCATTGTCTCATGGCGTCCGTCTGCACTGATCTGTCTGATAACTCTCAAACACTCAAAAGAAGTTTGGCTACTGCTGTCCTAACATTTGAAAATCTTACCAAGGTGACAGCATCCTCTGAATCCACTTTCATCCTCAAAAGAGTCCAAGTTAATCTTTCCAAAACCTTTAAACCTGTAGCAAATATATATATATATTTAAAGTAGCAGGTCTTCACTACCTAATTCTACATCTAACTACGGTGATTTGTGGTGATATAAAATTTGCTAGCTAGTGTCTACTTGCTGGCTGACCCAAGCAGTCTTAAATCAATCCATATGAAGCGAAAGGCAGGGATGCTAACAATGCCGGTTGACACACTCAATGCTGAAAACTCCAGCTAGCTAGCTAGTGAAGTTCTAGCCAGGGGCGCAACTTTGGTTTTAGAAGTGGGGGTGACATAATGTGGTGGGTGTCTGGGGGTCTTCATATTTTTGGGGGCATCTAAAGCTCTTTTCCTGCATTTCTAAATAATCTAATAGCCATCCATATTTAAAACAACAGAAAGTAAGCAAAAATACACACAGTCATCAAGATAGGTAAGAGATCATTATTAAATATGTTTAAGGGATTGTTAAGACTGATAATGATTGAATGATAATTCAGTAATCAGTATTGTGTTGCACCTTTAACCAATAGCCTAACAAATTAACAACTCCTACAAATAAAGTACAAAGACTTTATTAAGACATCCTCTATATCAAATTTCAGCCAGACCGCCGCCAGCCAGACCGAGCCGCCTGCATGCCCAATCCCCGCCAGTCTAGTCAATAACTCAACTTTCTCCCCAACACAACCTACTTCCCATATATTTTTTATGTCTCAAGGAAAGTTTTTGAAACATTCATTACTGGTTTCAAGTGTGTTAGGCCAAGGTCAGAGTGACAACCAACAGTACGGCAGACCCCCAGGGCCAGGACTGAGCAGCCCAGCAGCTAGGGATTGCCTAAATAGGTATCTCCCCTGACGTGGGCATGTTTTCAATACAGACTCCTTTTGTCGTACAGTATTCCATATAAGTGTCACGACTTCCGCCGAAGTCGGCCCTTCTCCTTGTTCGGGTGGTGTTCGGCTGTCGACGTCACCGGCTTTCTAGTCACCATCGATCCATTTTTCATTTTCGTTTTGTTTTGTCTGTATTATACACACCTGGTTTCAATTCCCCCATCATGTTCCCTATTTAATCCTCTGGCTTTCATTTCTGTTTTGTCCGTGATTGTTTGTGCGTTAGTGGTTGTGGTTTATACGTGTGTGTTTGTGATTATTTCCATTTGTGGAACTTTTGCCTAAATTTTTGAGTAAAACACTGTGGTTTCGCTCAACACCTGTGTCCTGCGCTTGACTCCGAATATTCTCCGCACACAACCCTGACAGAATCACGGACCCTCTTCAAATGGAGTCAGCAGGCGCAGCCAGCCCTTCTCTCCCAGTAGAGGAGCAGGTTCAACAGCACGCGACCATGTTGCATAGTTTAGGGACAGCCATGGATCGCGTGCTGCAAACTATGGACAGATGGGAGAGAGGAGGTCGCCCAGTAAATCATACCCCAGCACCTCCACCCGCACCTCTACCTACACCACCGTCCATCCCTCCACCGGTCGGACCCAGTGGGATTCGGCTCTCGCTCCCAGGAGCGTATGACGGAACAGCAGCCGGGTGCCAGGGTTTCCTCCTACAGCTGGAGCTATACCTGGCATCTGTTCATCCGTCCCCTTCGGGACACGAGAAGGTGGGCGCCCTCATCTCCTGTCTGACTGGTAAAGCCCTGGAGTGGGCCAACGCCATCTGGGGAAGAGAGCGTTCTACCCTGGATAACTATGATGACTTCTCTCGCCGCTTCCGGGCAGTCTTTGATCATCCACCTGAAGGGAGAGCGGCGGGAGAGCGATTGTTCCATCTAAGACAGGGGATGAGGAGCGCTCAAGAATTCGCCCTGGACTTCCGTACTCTGGCCGCTGGTGCGGGATGGAGTGAGCGGGCCCTGATCGATCATTACAGGTGTAGTCTACGAGAGGACGTTCGTAGGGAGCTAGCCTGCAGGGACACCACTCTCAACCTGGACCAGCTGGTGGATTTATCTATCCGGCTGGATAACCTGTTGGCCTCCCGCGGGCGTCTAGATTGGGGTCCGCCCATTCCATTACCCAGCTCCTTGGATCCAACCCCTATGGAGTTGGGAGGGGCTGCTAGGAGGGAGACCGGAGGGGGAACCACTCCATGTACCAACTGTGGACGCAGAGGGCACACTGCTGTCCGGTGCTGGGGTGTTTCTCCTGGAAGTCGAGGTAGCAGGCGGAGCACTGGTGGGTCGTCTCAGGTGAGTAGGCACATAACTCACCCAGAGCCTTCTGTTGCACACATGTGGTTACCTATAGAATTTCCTGAGTTTTCCCCACATCCCCAGCATAATGCGCTAGTAGATTCAGGCGCAGCTGGGAACTTTATTGACCGCTCTTTGGCTCATAGCTTAGGGATCCTTATTATTCCTGTTGATGTTCCCTTCCCTGTACATGCCTTAGATAGTCATCCTTTGGGGTCGGGGCTGGTTGGGGAGGTCACAGCGCCCATCGCTATGAGAACGCAGGGGGATCACGAAGAGAGAATTAGTCTCTTCCTGATCGACTCTCCTGCGTTCCCTGTTGTGTTGGGTCTTCCCTGGTTGGCCTCTCATGATCCGATTATTTCGTGGCAACAGAGGGCTCTCAAGGGATGGTCCTGTCAGTGTTCAGGGAGGTGTGTAGGTGTTTCCTTAGGTGCCACTACGGTGGAAAGTCCAAACCAGGTTTCCACCATGCACATTCCTCCCGAATATGCCGATTTGGCACTCGCCTTCTGTAAGAAGAAGGCGACTCAATTACCACCCCATCGACCGGGGGATTGTGCGATAGATCTCTTGGTAGACGCTACACTTCCCAGGAGTTACGTGTATCCTCTGTCACAGGAGGAGACGGTGGCTATGGAGACATATGTCACCGAATCTCTGGGACAGGGATACATTCGGCCTTCCATCTCACCTGTCTCCTCGAGTTTCTTTTTTGTGAAGAAGAAGGATGGAGGTTTGCACCCGTGTATTGATTATCGTGGATTAAATAAGATCACGGTAAAATACAGTTACCCGCTACCACTTATAGCCAGTATGACCGAGTCATTACACGGGGCGCGCTTCTTCACAAAATTGGACCTCAGGAGCGCTTACAACCTGGTGCGTATCAAGGGGGGAGATGAGTGGAAGACAGCATTTAGCACCACTTCTGGACATTATGAGTACCTCGTCATGCCGTACGGGTTAATGAATGCTCCATCAGTCTTCCAATCCTTTGTGGATGAGATCTTTAGGGACCTGCACGGGCAGGGTGTAGTGGTGTATATAGATGACATTCTAATATATTCCGCTACACGCGCCGAGCATGTGTCCCTAGTGCGCAGGGTGCTTGGTCGACTGTTGGAGCATGACCTGTACGTCAAGGCTGAGAAATGTCTGTTCTTCCAACAGCCCATCTCCTTCCTAGGGTACCGCTTTTCAGCGTCAGGGGTAGAGATGGAGAATGACCGCATTTCAGCCGTGCTTAATTGGCCGACTCCAACCACGGTAAAGGAAGTGCAGCGGTTTTTAGGGTTTGCCAACTACTACCGGAGATTTATCCGGGGTTTTGGTCAGGTAGCGGCTCCCATTACCTCACTGCTGAAGGGAGGACCGGTGCGACTGCAGTGGACAGCTGGGGCGGACAGGGCGTTTGGTCAGCTGAAGGCTCTGTTTACCTCAGCTCCCGTGCTGGCTCATCCTGATCCTTCCTTAGCATTCATAGTTGAGGTGGACACGTCCGAGGCAGGGATAGGGGCCGGGCTGTCTCAGCGCTCGGGTACGCCACTAAAGCTCCGCCCCTGTGCATTCTTTTCGAAGAAGCTCAGCCCGGCGGAGCGAAACTATGATGTGGGGGACCGGGAGTTGCTGGCTGTTGTCATGGCTCTGAAAGCGTGGAGACATTGGCTTGAGGGGGCAAGACACCCTTTTCTCATTTGGACTGACCACCGCAATCTGGAGTACATCCGGGCGGCGAGGAGAATGAACCCTCGCCAGGCAAGGTGGGCCATGTTTTTCACCCGTTTTGATTTCACCCTTTCCTACAAACCAGGTTCCCAGAACGTTAAGGCAGACGCACTGTCCCGGCTGTATGATACAGAGGAGAGGTCCTCAGATCCCACTCCCATCATTCCAGCCTCTCGCCTGGTGGCACCGGTGGTATGGGAGGTGGACGCAGACATCGAACGGGCGTCATGTTCAGAGCCCATTCCACCTGACTGTCCAGCTGGGCGTCTGTACGTTCCGTTTGATGTCCGCGATCGTTTGATCTGTTGGGCTCATACGTCACCCTCCTCTGGTCATCCTGGTATCGGTCGGACGGTGCGCTGCTTTGCTGGGAAGTACTGGTGGCCCACTTTAGCTAAGGACGCGCAGGTTTATGTTTCCTCCTGTTCGGTATGTGCACAGTGCAAGGCACCTAGACATCTACCCAGAGGGAAATTACAACCCCTTCCCGTTCCACAGCGACCGTGGTCACACCTATCGGTCGATTTTGTGACGGATCTTCCCCCGTCGCGGGGTAACACCACGATCCTGGTCGTTGTGGATCGGTTTTCTAAGTCCTGTCGTCTCCTTCCTTTGCCCGGTCTCCCTACGGCTCTACAAACTGCGGAGGCTCTGTTCACCCACGTATTCCGGCACTACGGGGTGCCTGAGGATATAGTTTCTGATCGGGGTCCCCAATTTACGTCTAGAGTCTGGAGGGCGTTTATGGAATGCCTGGGGATCTCGGTCAGCCTTACCTCAGGTTTCCACCCCGAGAGCAACGGGCAGGTGGAAAGAGTCAACCAGGATGTGGATAGGTTTCTGAGGTCCTATTGCCAGGACCGGCCGGGGGAGTGGGCAGCTTACATCCCCTGGGCGGAGATGGCTCAAAACTCCCTCCGCCACTCCTCTACCAACCTATCACCGTTTCAGTGTGTGCTAGGTTACCAGCCGGTCCTGGCACCATGGCATCAGAACCAGATTGAGGCTCCTGCGGTGGATGAATGGTTTCGGCACTCAGAGGAGACTTGGAACGCTGCCCATGTGCGGTTACAACGGGCCATCAGGAGACAAAAGGCGAGTGCCGACCGCCACCGCAGTGAGGCTGGCTCTCGACCCGAAACCTACCCCTTCACCTGCCCTGCCGGAAGCTGGGTCCGCGGTTTGTGGGGCCATTTAAAGTCCTGAGGAGACTGAACGAGGTTTGTTATAGGTTACAACTCCCCCCTGATTACCATATTAATCCCTCGTTCCATGTGTCTCTCCTCAGGCCGGTGGTGGCTGGTCCGCTCCAGCAGTCTGAGGTGCGGGAGGTTCCTCCGCCCCCTCTTGACATCGAGGGGGTCCCGGCGTATATCGTAAGGGCCATCATGGATTCTAGACGTCGGGCGAGGGGCCTTCAGTACCTCGTGGAGTGGGAGGGGTACGGTCCGGAGGAGAGATGCTGGGTACCGGTGGAGGACATTCTAGATCCGTCCATGTTACAAGAGTTTCACCGTCTCCACCCGGATCGCACTGCACCTCGCCCTCCGGGTCGTCCCCGAGGCCGGTGTCGTCGCGCTACTGGAGCCGCGCGTCAAGGGGAGGGTACTGTCACGACTTCCGCTGAAGTCGGCCCTTCTCCTTGTTCGGGTGGTGTTCGGCGGTCGACGTCACCGGCTTTCTAGTCAACATCGATCCATTTTTCAGTTTCGTTTTGTTTTGTCTGTATTATACACACCTGGTTTCAATTCCCCCATCATGTTCCCTATTTAATCCTCTGGCTTTCATTTCTGTTTTGTCCGTGATTGTTTGTGCGTTAGTGGTTGTGGTTTATACGTGTGTGTTTGTGATTATTTCCATTTGTGGAACTTTTGCCTACATTTTTGAGTAAAACACTGTGGTTTCGCTCAACACCTGTGTCCTGCGCTTGACTCCGAATATTCTCCACACACAACCCTGACAATAAGACATCAGAACTTATGAAAGTTGCACAGTATACCCTTAATCTTGTAATAAATCAAATCTAGTGATACATAACTTAACATTTCCAAATGAAGGACAGTGACAGCTGTCAGAGTCAGATACATTCTGATTTCTGAGAACAGTCGCATAAATTTGGTGCTGTAAAACTTAACCCCCTAGAGTCGATGTCCATGCCCCCGCGGAAAATCTGATCAGCGTAATAAAAATAGACATCTGTCTGTTAAACTAATATTTTTTGCATAGGCTGCGTCTCAATCCACCGCATCCGCCAGGTGTTGGCCTTCCGCATCTTCGGTGGAAGGTGGCAGAGCTACAGTGGTGTTTGTCAGACCAGGAGACATCCCAAAACCGATCTCTGGGGGACAGGGGAAGCAGGTAGCTGACAAGTGGTGGCTATTGAGCAGCCTGATTGTCTGGGGGTAATGGCCAGTCGGTCAGTTTTTGACATGATGCTCCAATACTGCCGTTTTCTGAGCAGGGAGAGCAGGCCGTGGCTCGGGAGGCTGAGGTCCCTGATGATCTTCTTGGCCTTCCTGTAGGTGTCCTGGAGGACAGGCAGTGTGCACCCATTGATGCGTTCGGCTGAGAGTACCAGCCTCTGTAGATCTTTGCGGTCAGCGGCAGTGGAATTACAGTACCAGGCTGTGATGCAGCCCTTCAATATGCTCTTGATAGTTCTCCTGTAGGACAATGAGGGCTTTGTGGAGATGGCCAAATTTCTTCTGCCTCCTGAGGTTGAAGAGTCACTTCCGTGTCTTCTTCACCACGGTGTCTGTGTGGTTTGACCATTTCAGCTCCTCGGAGATGTGTAAGCTGAGGAACTAAGCTACTGTATATAGAATTGTTTTAGCCCAAACACATTGAATAACAGATTCACTACACGGAACAGATAGTCCCCCAAAAATATTCTAAAGGAAGTTTGTTCTGAAATATCTATCCTATATCTGAGATATATAATAAAGATCAGGAAACATTTATTATTTGTCTTTTTACATATTTATAAACCCTTATTACAGTCTTCATATATACTTCCATGAATTGTGGCTTCCCGAGTGGCGCAGCGGTCTAAAGCGTCACTACAGACCCTGGTTCGTTCCCAGGCTGTGTCACAACTGGCCGTGATCGGGAGTCCCATAGGGCGGCACACAATTGGCCCAGCGTCGTCCTGGTTAGGGGAGGGTTTGGCCGGGGGGGTAGGCCATCATTGTAAATAAGAATTTGTTCTTAACTGTTAAATGTATACACCCCCCTCAGAGAGAGAGAGACACAGCTGCATGTAAGCTCTCACATTTTTCAACATGTTTTTTACAAAAGGATAGATTTGGAGTTAGATAAACTTGGATTTTTCGGCAGGTACATATGCACGATGATACCCTCCACAGCATGGCCTTCGCTTCAGATCAAAACTCCAAACCTACAACCTAATTTTGACCAGAATTAACCAGAGAGATTACTGCTTCCAAGGTTTCCTGTTTCCAAGCTATACGGAGGGTGCTCTAGCAAACAAACAGCAGAGACCTGAGGACAGCATCCAACCTGGAACTGAGTGAGTAGTGTTTGGTATGATGCTATTTTGAAAACCAAGAAGAAAAAGCAACATTTTAAAAAAGTAAAATAAAGTACATTACAATGATATATTTTATTTTATGGGGACTGAATGCTGAGTTAAGGCTCCCAGGCCTGCAAGAACAGACCAGAAACAAACTCAATTATCACTAAGATGTGAAGTAAAAGGTGTCGATGCCTTTGGGCCCAACAAGTGGAAGGAGACTTTGAAGCATCCTCTGAAGCCCCCTCCTGCTGTTCAAAGACCGTTCACTGGCATTTTCTACAAGAAATCTGACTCCAGAAATAAAAGCTTCTCCCAAGTGGGTGTGACACCTACTCCCAGTGCACTGCTGCTTGGATTCCACCTGGCGATCTGTTCACCGTCTGCCCTGGCCTGTCTCCCCCTGTCTGGTTCAGGTACCCCCACCTCACTCACCTCACTCACCTCTCTCTCTCTCTCTCTCTCTCTCTCTCTCTCTCTCTCTCTCTCTCTCTCTCTCTCTCTCTCTCTCTCTCTCTCTCTCTCTCTCTCTCTCTCTCTCTCTCTCTCTCTCTCTCTCTCTCTCTCTCTCTCTCTCTCTCTCTCTCTCTCTCTCTCTCTCTCTCTCTCTCTCTCTCACTCTCTCTCTCACTCACTCACACACGCACTGTTGGGGCAAGTGACTCTGAACTTACAATGGCTAGCCCCAAGTCATTATATTTTGTATTTCTTTCTTGTGCATTTTGCTATTTGCCTCATGACTCCTGCATACTTTGTTGACTACAAACTTTCTTTACCCAAACGTGGGACAGACTATGTTTGTTTCCACACTCGGAACTCTGACTCTCTATTGGTTACACAGACTTTTGGCCTCCCATCCTACTCTAACCACCTCTCGCCGGCTTTGTATTCATGTTACCTGATGCACATTCAGATGTCATATTCAGATGATATCTGGGAATGTGCATGTTCAACCTGGCCCATCTACTGTTGCTAGTCCCAATTCTGACTTGCTCTGAAATCTGCTTCACTGATTTCTCCTCTTGTAAATGCCTGGGCTTTTTGCATGTTAACACTAGAAGCTTATTACTTAAAATGGATCAATTGAAAGTGTGGGTTCACAGCTCCAATCCAGATGTGTTGGTCATTACTGAGACGTGGTTAAGGAAGAGTGTTTTGAATACTGATGTTAATCTTTTTGATTATAACCTTTTTCGGCAAGACAGATCTTCCAAACATGGGGGAGTGGCAATCTTTACCAAGGATCCTCTTCAGTGTTCGGTTGTCTCCACCAAGTCTGTCCCCAAACAATTTGATTTGCTGGTTTTAAGCATTACACTTTCAAAAAGCTCTTTGTTGACTGTTGCTGGCTGCTATTGTCCTCCATCAGCACCGGCCTGTACCCTACCTGCCCTAAGCTCTCTCCTGGCACCTTACACTAAGTCTGAATTTGTCCTGCTAGGTGACCTAAACTGGGACATGCTTAAACCACCTGACCAAGTCCTAAAGCAATGGGACTCCAATAGGGCTACTCTCCTCAATGTTATCCTCACAAATAATCCTGATAGGTGTCAGTCTAGTGTTTTCTGTAATGACCTTAGTGATCACTGTTTTACAGCCTGTGTTCGTAATGGCTGCTCAGTGAAATGACCTGGTTTGCAATCTGGTATGCAATCTGGTTTCCGCTCAGGTTATGGATGTGTCACTGCAACCTTAAAGGTCCTCAATGATGTCACCAATGCCCTTGATTCTACGCAATATTGTGCTGCTATTTTTACTGACTTGGCCAATGCTTTTGATACGGTAGACCATTCCACTCTTGTGAGCCGGCTAAGGAGTATTGGTGTCTCTGAGGGGTCTTTGGCCTGATTTGCTAACCACCTATCTCAAAGAGTGCAGCGTATAAAGTCAGAAAATCTGCTGTCTCAGCCACTGCCTGTCACCAAGGGAGTACCCCAAGGTTCAATCCTAGACCCTACGCTCTTCTCAATTTACATCAGCAACATAGCTCAGGCAGTAGGAAGCTCTCTCATCCATTTACAGTGGCTTGCAAAAGTATTCACCCCCCTTGGCATTTTTTCTATCTTGTTGCCTTACAACCTGGAATTAACATGGATTTTGGAGGGGTTTGAATCATTTGATTTACAAAACACTTTGAAGATGCAAAATAATTTTTGGGGTGAAACAAACAAGAAATAAGACAAAAAAACAGAAAACTTGAGTGAAGGCAATACTTTGTAGAGCCACCTTTTGCAGCAATTACAGCTGCAATTCTATTTGGGTATGTCTCTATAAGCTTGGCACATCTAGCCACTGGGATTTTCTCCCATTCTTCAAGGTGTAACTGCTCCAGCTCCTTCAAGTTGTATGATTTACGCTGGTGTACAGCAATCTTCAAGTCATACCACAGATTCTCAATTGATTGAGGTCTGGGCTTTGACTAGGCCATTCAAAGACATTTAAATGTTTGCCCTTAAATCACTCAAGTGTTACTTTAGCAGTGTGCTTAGGGTCATTGTCCTGCTGGAAGGTGAACCTCCATCCCAGTCTCAAATCTCAAGAAGACTTCCCTCAAGAATTTCCCTGTATTTAGCGCCATCCATCATTCCTTCAATTGAAAAACATCCCCTCAGCATGATGCTGCCACCACCATGCTTCACTGTGGGGATGGTGTTCTCGGGGTGAGGAGAGGTGTTGGGTTTGCGCCAGACATAGCAATTTCCTTGATTGCCAAAAAGCTACATTTTAGTCTCATCTGACCAGAGTATCTTCTTCCATATGTTTGGGGAGTCTCCCACATGCCTTTTGGCGAACACCAAATGTGTTTTTCTTATTTTTTTCTTTAAGCAATGTCTTTTTTCTGGCCACTCTTCCGTAAAACCTAGCTCTGTGGAGTGTACGTCTTATTTTTTATAGCCCAACTGTCACGCTCTGACCTTAGGTATCTTTGTTTTCTTTATTATTTTGGTTAGGTCAAGGTGTGACAAAGGTGGTATGTGTGTTTTTGTCTGGTCTAGGGTTTTGTATGTCTAGGTTGTGTGTGTAGTCTAGGCATACGTAGGTCTATGGTGGCCTGAATTGGTTCCCAATCAGAGGCAGCTGTTTATTGTTGTCTCTGATTGGGGATCCTAGTTAGGTTGCCATTTTCCAGTTTGGTCTGTGGGTGATTGTCTATGTGATGTTGCATGTCTGCACTCGTTAAATTTAGCTTCACGTTCGTTTTGTTATTTTTGTATTAGTTTGATTATTGTTCTTCGTTTTCATTAAGGAGAGGTATATCTATAATTCCATGTGTATAACTTGTATTGTCATCTACATTTATGATGAGTATTTCTGTTGAAACGATGTGGCTATGCAAAATCACTTGATGTTTTTGGAACTAGTGAATGTAACGCGCCAATGTAAACTCAGATTTTTTTATATAAATATAAACTTTATCAAACAAAACATGCATGTATTGTGTAACATTAAGTCCTATCAGTGTCATCTGATGAAGATAAACAAAGGTTAGTGATTCATTTTATCTCTATTTCTGCTTTTTGTGAAAGCTATCTTTCGCTGGAAAAATGGCTGTGCTTATTGTGGTTTTGTGGTGACCTAACATAATCGTTTGTAGTGCTTTCGCTGAAAAGCATATTTGAAATCGGACACTTTGGTGGGATTAACAACAAGATTACCTTTAAAATGATATAAGAGACATGAATGTCTGAGGAGTTTTAATTATGAGATTTCTGTTGTTTGAATTTGGCGCCCTGCACTGTCACTGGCTGTTGTCATATCATCCCGGTGACGGGATTGCAGCCATAAGAAGTTAACTTCTTATGGCTGAAGGGGCAGTATTGAGTAGCTTGGATGAAAGGTGCACAGAGGTGCCCAGAGTAAACGGCCTGCTCCTATGTTATAGTTGCTAATATATGCATATTATTATTAGTATTGGGTAGAAAACACTCTGAAGTTTCTAAAACTGTTTGAATTATGTCTGTGAGTATAACAGAACTCATATGGCAGGCAAAAACCTGAGAAGTTCCACTTTCTGTTCGGATTTTTTCTGGGGGTGGCAGATTTTCAACCAAGCTCTCATTGAAATTACAGCGCGATATGGATGAGTTTTCACTTCCTATGGCTTTCACTAGATGTCAACAGTCAATAGAACTTTGTCTGATGACTCTAATGTGAAGGGAGGCCGAAGGAGACAGGAATGAGTAATCACTGCCATGAGGTGCCCACGCATTGAACTGGCGCGTTCACGTGAGAGGGAGCTCCGTTCCATCGGTCAACTGAAGTCAATGTAATTCTCCAGTTGGAACGTTATTCAAGATGTATGTTAACAACATTCTAAAGATTGATTCAGTACATCGTTTGACATGTTTCTACTGACTGTTACGGAACTTTTGGACATTTCGTCATGTTATAGTGGACGCGCTTTGTGACTTTGGTTAGCGAGTTTGGTAAACAATTCCAAAGTAGCTAATTGGACATAAATAACGGACATTATCGAACAAATCAAGCATTTATTGTGGACCTAGGATTCCTAGGACTGCATTCTGATGAAGTTTATCAAAGGTAAGGAAACATTTATCATGTATTTTCTGGTTTCTGTTGAGTCCAACATGGCGGCTAATTTGGCTATTGTTCTGAGCTCCGCCTCAGATTATTGCATGGTTTATTTTTCCGTAAAGTTTTTTTGAAATCTGACACTGTGGTTGCATTAAAGAAGATGTATCCACATCACGCTGCGCTTTGGTCTCCTTCGTATGACGAACGTGACAGAATCACCCACCAAAAAAGCTGCGGTCAAGCGCACGGTGTCGCCAGTACGCGCTCATAGCCCGGAGCGCTATAGGCCAGCCCCCCGCAAGTGCCATGCGAGAGTGGGCATCCAGCCAGGGTGTGTTGTGCCGGCTCAGCGTGTCTGGTCTCCGGTACGCCGTTTTGGCCCAGGGTATCCTGCGCCAGCTCTGTGTGCTGTGTCTCCGGGGCGCTGGGAGGGTGCAGTGCGTCCTATGCCTGCGCTCTGCCCGTGCCGGGCGAATGTGGGCATTGAGCCTAAGGGAGAGGTGCGAGTAGTATCCACCAGATCTCCAGTGCTCCCCCACAGCCCGGTTCAACCTGTGCCTGCACTCTGGAGGGTCCGGGCAAAAGTGGTCATCCAGCCTGGAGGAGTGGTGCCAAGGCTGCGCACCAGAGCTCCAGTGCTCCCCCACAGCCCGGTCCATCCGGTGCCTCCTCCACGCACCAGGCCTCCTGTAGGTCTCCCCAGCCTGGTGGGTCCTGTGGCAGCCCCACGCACCAGGCTGTCTCTCCGTCTCCCCCCTCCAGGTTCTCCCGTCTGTCATGAGCTGCCAGAGCCGCCCGTCTGTCCTGAGCTGCCAGAGCCGCCCGTCTGTCCTGAGCTGCCAGAGCCGCCCGTCAGTCAGGAGCTGCCGGAGCAGCCCGTCAGTCAGGAGCTGCCGGAGCCGCCCGTCAGTCAGGAGCTGCCGGAGTCTCCCGTCTATTCGGGGCCCTCTATGAGGGTCTTCAGTCCGGGACCCGCTGCGAGGGTCCACGTCCCGCACCCGAGCCGCCGCCGTTAAGAAGGCCCACCCGGACCCTCCCCTTTAGAGTTAGGTTTTGCGGCCGGAGTCCGCACCTTTGGGGGGGGGTACTGTCATGCCCTGACCTTAGTTATCTTTGTTTTCTTTATTATTTTGGTTAGGTCAGGGTGTGACATGGGTGGTATGTGTGTTTTTGTCTGGTCTAGGGTTTTGTATGTCTAGGTTGTGTGTGTAGTCTAGGCATACGTAGGTCTATGGTGGCCTGGATTGGTTCCCAATCAGAGGCAGCTGTTTATTGTTGTCTCTGATTGGGGATCCTATTTAGGTTGCCATTCTCCAGTTTGGTTTGTGGGTGATTGTCTATGTGATGTTGCATGTCTGCATGGTTTGTGGGTGATTGTCTATGTGATGTTGCATGTCTGCACTCGTTATATTTAGCTTCACGTTCGTTTAGTTATTTTTGTATTAGTTTGTTTATTGTTCTTCGTTTTCATTAAAGAAGATGTATCCACATCACGCTGCGATTTGGTCTCCTTCGTATGACAAACGTGACACCAACCCTGATCTGTACTTTTCCAGAACTTTGTCCCTGACCTGTTTGGCGTGCTCCTTGGTCTTCATGGTGCCGCTTTGGACTATTTGTGTATGTCCATTACATGAAATCCAAACAAAAGCCGTTTAAATTACAGGTTGTAATGCAACAAAATAGGAAAAACGCCAAGGGGGATGAATACTTTTGCAAGGCACTGTATATGCAGATGATACAGTCTTATACTCAGCTGGCCCCTCCCTGGGATTTAGTGTTAAATGCTCTACAACAAAGCTTTCTTTGTGTCCAACAAGCTTTCTCTACCCTTAACCTTGTTCGGACCACCTCCAAAACACATGTCATGTTGTTGTAAAAGGTGTGATTACTACCTCTGGGGGTTTAGAGCTTGACGTAGTCACCTCATACAAGTTCTTGGGAGTATGGCTAGATGGTGCACTGTCCTTCTCTCAGCACATGTTAAAGCTGCAGGCTAAAGTTAAATCTAGACGTGGTTTCCTCTATCGTAATCGCTTCTCTTTCACCCCAGCTGCTAAACTAACCCTGATTCAGATGACCATCCTACCCATGCTAGATTACGGAGACATAATTTATAGATCGTCAGGTAAGGGTGCTCTCGAGCGACTAGATGTTCTTTACCATTCCGCCATCAGATTTGCCACCAATGCTCCTTATAGGACACATCACTGCACTCTATACTCCTCTGTATACTAGTCATCTCTGTATACCCATCGCAAGACCCACTGGTTGGTGCTTGTTTATGAAACCCTCTTAGGCCTCACTCCCCCTATCTGAGATATCTACTGTAATCAATTAATCAATCAATCAATCAATCAATCAAATGTATTTATAAAGCCCTTCTTACATCAGCTGATGTCACAAAGTGCTGTACAGAAACCAAGTCTAAAACCCCAAACAGCAAGCAATGCAGGTGTAGAAGCACGGTGGCTAGGAAAAACTCCCTAAAAAGGCCGGAATCTAGGAAGAAACCTGGAGAGGAACCAGGCTATGAGGGTTTGCCAGTCCTCTTCTGGCTGTGCCGGGTGGAGATTATAACGGAACATGGCCAAGATGTTCAAATGTTCATAGATTACAAGCAGGGTCAAATAAGATAATCACAGTGGTTGTAAAGGGCGCAACAGGTCAGCACCTCAGGATTAAATGTCAGTTGGATTTTCATAGCCGATCATTCAGAGTATCTCTACCTCTCCTGCTGTCTCTAGAGAGTTGAAACAGCAGGTCTGGGACAAGGTAGAATGTCTGTTGAACAGATCAGGGTTGCATAGCCTCAGGCAGAACAGTTGAAACTGGAACAGCAGCACGACCAGGTTGGCTGGGGACAACAAGGGGTCATCAAGCCAGGTAGGACTAAGGCATGGTCCTAGGGCTCAGGTCCTCAAAGAGAAAGAAAGAAAGAAAGAAAGAAAGAAAGAAAGAAAGAAAGAAAGAAAGAAAGAAAGAAAGAAAGAAAGAAAGAAAGAAAGAAAGAAAGAAAGAAAGAAAGAAAGAAAGAAAGAAAGAAAGAAAAAAAGAAAGAAAAAAAGAGAGTGAGAGAATTAGAGAGAGCATACTTAAATGCACACAGAACACCGGATAAGACAGGAGAAATACTCCAGATATAACACTGACCCTAGCACCCCCGACACATAAACAATTGCAGCATAAATACTGGAGGCTGAGACAGGAGGGGTCGGGAGACACTTTTGCCCCGTCCGACGATACCCCCAGGAACAGGGTCAAACAGGCAGGATATAACCCCACCCACTTTGCCAAGGCACAGCCCACACACCACTAGATGGATATCTTCAACCACCAACTTACTATCCTGAGACAAGGCTGAGTATAGCCCACAAAGATCTCCTCCATGGCACAACCCAAGGGGGGACGCCAACCCAGACAGGAAGACCTCGTCAGTGACTCAATCCACTCAAGTGACGCACCCCTCCTAGGGGTGGCCTGGAAGAGCACCGGTAAGCCAGTGACTCGGCCCCTGTAATAGGGTTTGAGGCAGAGAATTCCAGTGGAGAGAGGGGAACTGGCCAGGCAAAGACAGCAAGGGTGGTTCGTTGCTCCAGTGCCTTTCCGTTTACCTTCACACTCCTGGGCCAGACTACACTCAATCAGAGGACCTACTGAAGAGATGTATCTCAATAAAGACTTAAAGGTCGAGACCGAGTCTGCATCTCTCACATGGATAGGCAGACCATTCCATAAAAATGGAACTCTATAGGAAAAAGCCCTGCCTCCAGCTGTTTGCTTTGAAATTTTAGGGACAGTAAGGAGGCCTGCGTCGTTGTGACCGTAGCGTACGTGTAGGTATGTTCGGCAGGACCAAATCGTAAAGATAGGTAGGCGCAAGCCCATGTAATGCTTTGTAGGTTAGCAGTAAAACAGTAAAAAAGGCTAGCACTGGAGTAACATGATCAAATGTTTTGTTTCTAGTCAAGATTCTAGCAGCCGTGTTTAGCACTAACATAAGTTTATTTAGTGCTTTATCCGGGTAGCCAGAAAGTAAAGCATGGCAGAAGTCTAACCAAGAAGTGGCAAAAGCATGGATTCATTTTTCTGCATCATTTCTGGACCGTGATTTTCAGATTTTTGCAATGTTACGTAGATGGAAAAAATCTGTCCTTGAAACAGTCTTGATATGTTCGTCAAAAGAGAGATCAGTGTCCAGAGTCACGCCGAGGTCCTTCACAATTCTATTTGAGATGACTGTACAACCATCAAGATTAATTGTCAGATTCAACAGAAGATCTCTTTGTTTCTTGGGACCTAGAACTAACATCTCTGTTTTGTCCGAGTTTAAAAGTAGAACATTTGCCGCCATCCACTTCCTTATGTCTGAAACACAGGCTTCCAGCGAGGGCAATTTTGGGCCTTCACCATGTTTCATCGAAATGTACAGCTGTGTGTCATCCGCATAGCAGTGAAAGTTAACATTATGTTTCCGAATGACATCACCAAGAGGTAAAATAAATAGTGAAAACAATAGTGGTCCTTAAACGGAGCCTTGAGCAACACTGACATTTACAGTTGATTTGTCAGATGATAAACCATCTACAGAGACAAACTGATATCTTTCTGACAGATAAGATCTAAACCAGGCCAGAACTTGTCCGTGTAGACCAATTTGGGTTTCTAATCTCTCCAAAAGAATGTGGTGATCAATGGTATCAAAAGCAGCAGTAAGGTCTAGGAGCATGAGGACAGATGCAGAGCCCCGGTCTGACGCCATTAAAAGCTAATTTACCACCTTCACAAGTGCAGTCTCAGTGCTATGATGGGGTCTAAAACCAGACTGAAGCGTTTCGTATACATTGTTTGTCTTCAGGAAGGCGATGAGTTGCTGCGCAACAGCTTTATCAAAAGATTTTGAGAGTAATGGGAGATTCAATATAGGCCGATAGTTTTTTATATTTTCCTGGTCAAGGTTTGGCTTTTTCAAGAGAGGCTTTATTACTGCCACTTTTAGTGAGTTTGGTACACTGTGTGTGTGTGTGTGTGTGTGTGTGTGTGTGTGTGTGTGTGTGTGTGTGTGTGTGTGTGTGTGTGTGTGTGTGTGTGTGTGTGTGTGTGTGTGTGTGTGCGTGCGTGCGTGCGTGCGTGCGTGCGTGCGTGCGTGCGTGCGTGCGTGCGTGCGTGCGTGCGTGCGTGCGTGCGTGCGTGCGTGCGTGCGTGCGTGCGTGCGTGCGTGCGTGCGTGCGTGCGTGCGTGCGTGCGTGCGTGCGTGCGTGCGTGCGTGCGTGCGTGCGTGCGTGCGTGCGTGCGTGCGTGCAAACACACATGCATGTGGAAGTCTGGGAGAGGAAGTGTGTCCATCGGATGAACTCAATTTTATACACTAATTGTAGTCTCTCCCATTCATTTCTAATGGGAACACCACAGGTGTACAAAGTTAAATAAACCACCCAAAATGTAATGAAACCTTATGACAATCAGATTAAATTAACTACACTTTTCAGAGAGAGAACTTGTAAATCGGTCCAATTTGACCGAAACACAACAGGAGGGTTAAATAAAGGTTAAATAAAAATAAATAAATAAATAAAAACTGACTTGCTTAGCTACATTTTTTTTTTTTTAAATACCAAATTATTATAACTGTTACCGGGTTACCTTCAGATGAGATCTAGAGCAAAACAACCAACATGTGCATGTTCGTGAGGGTCTCATCTTTTCACAGAGGGGTCATATCAGTGTGTAGCCCAAACTGTCTGGCCTCTATAGACAGAAGTTGGCAGATCCGCTCAAGAGGCTTGGGGTTGTCGAGCAGAACGGAGAACACCATCGTTTTCGTGAATCTCATTTTTCCATAGAGGGTTCATAATAATTTGTAAGGCCAAACCGTTCAGACGCTACAGACTACCTATTTTCGGGATGTCTCATGGTCTGACAAACATCGCTCTAGCTCTGTCACCTTTCACCGCAGATGCGGAAGTGTTACATAGGCGGATGTGGTGGATTGAGACGCATCCGATACAAAAAAAATGATATCTCTAGCTTAAACTGACACATTTTTTATGGGGATTTTGTTATTATGCTAATTAGATTTCTGCGTTGGCGCGGCCATTGACCTTCGGGGGAGCAGACCCCACTGCCTTTGTCCTTGAGAGCCCGCTTCCTATCCCCTTGATGAACTGTAAAACTTGCCGTCGGACGTAAGCCAAGTCTCTTCTTAAATCTAATTTTAAACCTAACCCTAACCTTAACCACGTGGCTAACCTTATGCCTATTAAGACCAGAAAGCACATTTTTGTTCATGGATTTTTACAATATATAGCCAATTTTGACTTTGTGGCTGTGGTAACTTGTGGAAACAAGACAGGTCGGTTGAGGGACGAGCCTTGCGTACTAGGAATGATGCCATTTGAAGTGAGACAATGAGCATTAGTTAATACTCACACAGTCCCGTTGTTTGGAAACTATATGGAAAGGGTAAACTCCTAAATTATTCAACAAAAATGCTAAATGAAATGATACGCTAAGATACAAAACAACACGATAGATAGACACGGTTGAAAACTGTATACCTATCTCTACTTGGCATCTATCACAGACAGTTTAGCTATTAATTGCTGACCCTTTAATGCTAATCTCTGCTGGTGCAATACAGATCACCGCAGGTGTCACAATAAACAAATCAAAAAGGGTTTCTGTAAACATAAACATAATTTCAACACATTTCCTTTCCTTCAAAAATGGCTCTAACGTAATACTTTACCCTAGGTACACTTATTCTTGCCTCTCTAACCCTTTATTTCCTTACTGTCCATAGATTTATGTTGCTGTCTCCATTTACTACTGTAAACAGACTAGGGGACATACTGCCATCTTGTGTCATGAGAGTGTACTTGTGCTCATAGGACTGAGCTGCCCGGTGTTCCTGTGGGGATTTCAAGTTGTACAGTAGCCTACAGTGCATGAGCTGAATAAGTAGAGGCACCATTGAAGAGTATTGACCATTCAGTAATGTTTCTGTATGTAATTTAGAGTGGAATTGTTTGACTGATTTGTATGTTTAGCCTTAATATTTATGTATCTATATTTCCTACTAAAAAACATTGATATTCTCAGTAACCTTAATACACAGAGCACTAGGGCTAAACTTAAACACTGCCAAATCAAATGTTCCTATGAAACATGATCAGTGGCCATGTGTTGTGACCATTAAACAAACTGATATTACCACAGGTGAGGAGAGGAGGGAGGGAACCCATTCTACCTCCTAAGGTCAAAAGACAACATTCACTATCACACACACAAAATGCCAGAAGCTGACCTTTTTTTTGTTTTATCCTTTAATTCTTTGAAATCATTGTTTTTACATCACCATCCATGGGATTTGACACTTTCCATAGAGAGCAAGCATCCTCAAAACCCCACAGCCATCAAGACAAACACCATCACACAGTTACTTTCACAATGGGAGGGGGTTAGGTGGAGGGGGGAGGACAGGGGTGCGGGTGGGATTTTAACAGCATTAGCAACCTCAAACCTAAAGCTCTTCTCTCAATCTGCGTTTCGCTTACATCACATATTAGCGTAGCATAGAAAAATATCCAAGCTGACAGAGCAAGAAGGAGGAATGTGTGTGTCTATGTGTATGCTTTCATGTGTGTGTGTGTATATGGAGGGGACACGATGGCGAGGCCGGCGTTGACAGCTGGTTTATAATATCTGAGTCAATGCTTGAGGCATTGTGCTCCACCACAGCTGCAGACAGCGCTGGGTGCATGGTACCCACTGGGCACAGACATCTATTCCACGTTGGTTCAGCGTAACTGTATTGAAATTACATAGAAACAACATTGATTCAACCAGTGAGTGCCTAGTGGGTAGATATATGTGGCCTTGTAGAGGAGTTCTGGGTAATTGCTATCATGTGAAGCTTGTGGTGCCCTCTTAATGACACAATTCAGGGCCCACGAATCATGGGTCAGAAGAAGCATGTAGATCCCACCCAACTAGCCAAAAGATTATACACAAATGGTGACACACTGAAACTGGGTGAAGTCTGCAGCAACAGTTCATTTTAGAAAATGGGGGTAGGGAAGAAAAAAAGTGTGTGTGTGTGTGTGTGTGTGTGTGTGTGTGTGTGTGTGTGTGTGTGTGTTAGAGAGAGGAGGGAGTTCTATAGTGTGCATGGCTTCCATTCAGCTAGTCTGCCACGGACACTATGTTATTCTAATAGCACCAGGTCTGGACGGGTTGCTATGGGTAACTTACGATCTGACAAGCGTTGCCATGACAAACAAAAAGTGGGGCCTGGAGGGCCTCATGGTCAAGGCAATGTGGCAACAATGGAAGAGCCAGAGAGAGAGGAAGAGCGGGGTGGAAACAAGCAAAGACATACTTTAAGTCTCAGGAGGACTCATGTACTCCTGGCTGCCAAAATGTATTTGTGCTTCGGCAGCCCCCTTTCCCCCCTCCCCCAAATCAGAGTGAAAAAAAGTCCAGTCCATGGGAATAGAGGGATGAATCATTTTAACCCTGCGTCACCCTCTGTTTGAGAGATATGCATTCCAACACTAGACTCATGCTGAAAAGATGCCAATACACCGGCCAGGGTTTTTCATTGGATCGAGAAGAACATCTGGAGAATCAACGATCTTAAATATTGTTAGTGATCATAGTAAAAATAATAATGACAACAATAATCATGATAATAATAATCAAAATCATAATCATGATGACCATAATATCTCAATAAGAATGATACAAGAAGAGAGGAGGTAAATGTAGACTAAAGAGATTTTTTGCTCAGCCATGTACTCTACACATGTGAGGACAAAGACTTGTCCTAGCCCTAATCTCACATGGCAGATTTGACAGTTTTGTTGGAGTATAAGCACTGGAGTGGCCTGAACCCTGCCACCTGAGTGATTGAACACTAACAAGCAGACAGCTCAACACCACCTTCCCTCCCATCCCTGTCTCATCTCATTCCCTGTAGGCAGTGACACTGAAGTGTCAAACTTTCATTTCCCTGCTATGGATTCCATAAACACAGATACTGTTACTACCCTGAAAGAGACTACCTTTTAAGAGCTTCCTACGAGACCTTAACACGGCCATGAAAACCAAAGTTCCAATGTGCTGGAAGGACATACAGACACCACTTGTTCCGTGAGTGCATGCGTGCAAGTGTGTGTGTCTGTGTGTGCATAACAGTGTGAGTGAGTGTTTTGCTCTGTATTAAGTCATGGAGAGGAAAAGGCGAAGACTGCAGAACGGCAACTTTTAGGCCAAGATCTCACCGACATGCGAGTGAAGGAAGAAAAACAGCTGGAGGACTGCTTTGCCTTAATGAAAACCAGACCGTGCAAAACGAGTGAGAGCGAAGGACCAATACTGTCGCTCCAGGTCTGGGCCCAAAGGAGTGGTGCACTGAGACCTGTGTGTGTGTGTATATATATGTGTGTGTGTATATATATATATATATATATGTGTGTATATATATATATATATATATATATATGTATGTATATGTGTGTGTGTGTGTGTGTGCGTGCGTGCGTGCGTGCGTGCGTGCGTGCGTGCGTGCGTGTGTGTGCCCAGACCCTCACAACATAACACTGCACACTAGTTAGAAATACAATACTCCATGTCTACTTTCAAGCTCAAATGAATAGTGTTCAGCCTTAGGCCACTAAGTACAGAATGACACTAAATAGCAGAAACAAGTACGGTTAAAAACCCTAAAACATGAAAACATTTCCAACATATTAAGCATAGATTTTTTTACAGGAGCACTACCAGTGGAATACCAAAGAACAAAATCTGGCACCTTTGTATCGGTTAACACTGGCTATTTTACATTTTTATCTTACATCCTTCTCTTACCACAATAAGAATAATAACAAATCAAACTATCAGGTTCAGGCACATAAAGAGTTAAAAGGGAAATGGAGTGGATGAATAGAAAAGAGGAGGCCGGGAGCAGAAAGACAGTGAGTCTTCTAAATGCACTGGTTGGTACTGGGACATTCTAGAACAGTGGGAGGGATGCTATCTTACAAGCATTTCGCTACACCCGCAATAACATCTGCTAAATATGTGTATGTGACCAATACATTTGATTACCTGCAACATTGTCAATTAAATGGTCTATGGATCTTAAAGATCCCATTTACATTTACATTTAAGTCATTTAGCAGACGCTCTTATCCAGAGCGACTTACAAATTGGAAAGTTCATACATATTCATCCTGGTCCCCCCGTGGGAATTGAACCCTGGTCCCCCCGTGGGAATTGAACCCACAACCCTGGCGTTGCAAGTGCCATGCTCTACCAACTGAGCCACACGGGACCCATAACAAAGAGGGGTCACAATACCCTTCAAGCCAGGTATATGGGCAGTGGACACATACTGTACTACAGCGTAGCTGAGTACAAGGAGTGTGGCACCATCTTGTGAAGAGGGTGAATTGAATGAGGCTATAAGAAACTGTGCATTCCCTAGTATTCTGACCAACATCTTTCTTTCTTCCTTCCCTTCCACCCGGCTACACTCCTCCCAACATCCTAACTTTGAGTCACATCTCCTCTCATGGAAGTTCCATAATGGCCTCTCCCTGGGAAACAGCGCTCTATTCCCCGCCCGCCAACACCTTCTCCTACTCTACTGGATTTTCACACTTCACAAGCAGCTTTCAAATATGGGGCATGTTTTTTTCATTTAATCTAGAATCTACAAAGCTACGGGTGGGATGACATGAGGTGAGCACCAGTGACAAGTTCCTCTTAGGTTTTCAACACTATAGTGGTTTGTTTGACTTATACTAATTTCATGTATCATCGCATAGTCTGGGGACGAGGACAGCTTACTATCAGCTTGCAGTGAATTTCAAACGATAACAATGGACGGTTTTACAGTCTCATAATAATTTTCCTTATAGCAACAAGTCAATAAATGGTGTTGATCATAGCCAGTGCTGAACTGATCTTAACAGTGTGGGAGATGAAAATCACACTGGAGGGCAAAGCTGTATAAACAGTAGAGAACAAAGACAAAGCAGACACAGACAGTGAACATATCAATTGAGGAAGGCATATTAGCATCTCCATGTTCACTACACAATTTTAGCGCAACTAATCTAATGTGCCCATAGACGGGTTGGCCGACAACGTAACCAAAGTTATGCGCACGCATCAATGTGGCCGGAAGGCGTGCATTGTTATGATTCTGAACTGACAGATAGCGAGCAACAATGACAAGAAGCTGCCATGTAGGGAATTGTAGGTGGCTCGTTTCAGCTCGTTGAATCTTGTTATTGATACCATGTCTTGTTTCAAGGTGTTTTGACAGGTGTCATGTCTATGCTAATATGGCTCAAATTCGCTAGCTAGCTAACCTAACAACTATAACAATGTATTTGAGAGACAAATGCTCATTGTGCAAATGTATTTATGTTTTCAATAAACATTTGGAGACTAAATATAGTTTACATGTTGTCAACAGTCTAAGCCAACACTGTTTGTTTTGCACAATAGTTGCACACACGGCAATTTTGTGACTAAACAACCAACCCGTCTATTATCCGAAGGTAAAACACAAGTACAACATGCTCCCCTTGTGTCTCCATACTTCATTCACCATACATCCAAAATTAAAAAAGAGGGACGGAATGGACTTCCTCTATGCAAATGCAACAAGCACCGTCTTGACCTTCTGGCCGTGTTAAAACTGCTCAGTCTAGTCTCACTTCAGCCCTCCATTATAACATGAAAATAAAAAACAAAACTGAATGATACATGGCAGGTAGAAAGTACAGTATAAAACACTAAATAATACAGTCCAAAGTGCTCATATAAGGAGTGTTGTTTTTTCATATTTTTTCTTCAAATGAGGCAAATCATTTTTATATGTGTCTCCTCTAGGGTGGGGGATTTGGGGGTTGGGGGGGAAGAAGTCGGGGAAAGATGTAGGGAGCGTGAGAGGGGTTGAGAGATTGAGGAGGGGAGATTCGGTCAGGCACTGTAGCTAGAGGGTTTGCCTCCTGGTGGAATGGCCCCAAGTCCCTGATGCCCCTCCCCTCAAGCCCTCGTTTCCCCTGGTGGCCAATAGGAGTGGTTAACCCAGGTTGGTGATGTTGGCCCTGCCACCGGGTGGCGCCACGATGCGCTGGGTGTTACGTCGAGGAAGATTGTCATCAACTTGAGCACCTACAAGTACAGAAGAGGAGGAGGATGTCAATATCACTGGATTTTCATTGTTATGAAAAAGTTTATCATCAAACTATAATAGTGCGCAACTATTATGTGACCCTGCTGGTCATCTATGAACGTTTGAACATCTTGAAGAACGATATGGCCTTAATGGCCCTGTACTCTTATAATCTCCACCCGGCACAGCCAGAAGAGAACTGGCCACCGCTCAGAGCCTGGTTCCTCTCTAGGTTTCTTCCACCATGCTTGTACATCTGCATTGCTTGCTGTTTGGGGTTTTAGGCTGGGTTTCTGTATAAGTACTTTTGCTGACATCAAAAGGGCTTCACAAAGACGTTTGATTGATTGAGATATAATGACAGATACTGTATCTCTAATGAATGGATCCATTGATCCACCCAAGTGTTCCTCACCAGATAGGCTGAACCCTGACTGGTGCAGGTTGCGGACAGGCTGGGCACCAGCTGCTGCCTGCTTGGCTGGAGAGGTCTTGGCAGAAGAGGCAGGAGTCATAGTTTTGGGTGTGAGTGACACCTCACAGACAGGCCCGTCATAGAGGCCTCGGGGAACTCCCCTCAGCTCAGCCAGCTGGAGAACAGGGAAGAGGCAGAATCAAGAGTCAAGATCAAACAACCTAAACCTACTGATAGTGGAATGCAACATCCAGCTTGTCAGCAAACAACGTAACATAATACAGGGTATCAACAAAGTCTGTAACCCACTCCCCTAGTTACATCAGTAACACTCAAGCTGGTAATAAAACACAAAAATGCACAACACAGCCCAGAATGACACAGTTCCATAACAGTGCTGTACCCTGCTGCGAGCCCTTATCCTCTTGTAGACGTAGTCAGAGAAGGGCTTCCGGCCCACGAAGCGGCCGCACCCCTCGGTGGTGTGGAGGTTCCCCTCCTCCAGGACCATCTTACCCTGGCTGATCACCACCAGGGGCGCGCCACGCACCTCCACGCCCTCAAAGATGTTATACTCCACATTCTGGAAGAAAGGGGGAGAAGAAATGTAGTACAGTAGATAATGTTTTCAATCAGACCAATATTTCCATGTATCAATCAGCCACTTATGATTTGTATGAGTTGATTGGTGTTCAGTACTAGTGTGGTGGAACTCCCTCCCTCTCCATCCTGTGCCAGTGGAGCAGTTGTTTTATAGTGGGCCAATGTTCAAATCATTAACAGTTCCCTATGTGTTTTTCAATGGTTAGATAAATGGCAATTGAAAACCCTTCTAGAGAGAGCGTCATTGATGTGCTGGTAAAATTTGAGTCTCTCCAGACAACAGACCATTGATGTAGCCAGGCAGCGAGGAGCAGAGTGTTACAAGGCAGTTACAACAGGGTGTGTGCAGTGGAGAGCAGTGTGACCGCCTAAAAGCTACTGGCTGACTAGGCAATCTGGTGGGCTTCACAGGGCTTAGAAACAGCATGAGGTCACACGGAGGCTGGACATCCCACCTCACACGCACGAACACACCCCTCTCTCTGAATGACCAATTTTACACATTTAAATTAGTCTATTTCCTGACCAAACAGAAAGAAAGAAACCATAGAACACAGAGAGCTAGAGCAATTAGATTTCAAAAACACACATGCATACAGACTGGCACATACAAACACACACACAGGCACACACACACACACACACACACACACACACACACACACACACACACACACACACACACACACACACACACACACACACACACACACACATACATAGACACACAAACAGTGTGACTTGCCTGCTAACAATCAGAAATTAGATGTTTCAGTACTCTGGCAGAGATTGAGGATGACATCACTCCCCTGAGTCAACATAAGGCCCACGCCCTAGTGCTGGGGAACCCAACCAATCATATGTGGTCAGGAGTAAGATGACCATAAAAAGACCAATATGGAGAGTCATTTCATAGAACTATTACAATTTAACCTATTATGTTCACTTCAATGTTTAAAGATGAACAATTTATTTTTGGGCATTTTCCCAAAGATGAATCTGTGGTAACGTGTAATACCATATGGCTGGATATAGAGTAGATTGTGCCTTTCTGACTGTACAGTATTTGTGCGTAGTGAGTGTGTGACTGGCTGACCGAGTTGTGGCTCTTGGCTGAAATGATCTTGATGACGTCTGGGTCCCAGAGTACCAGGTCAGCGTCAGAGCCCACAGCGATGCGGCCCTTACGGGGGTACAGGTTGAAGATCTTAGCAGCGTTGGTGCTGGTGACCGCCACAAACTGGTTCTCATCCATTTTACCTGTCACCTGGATGGGCCAGGTGAAAACAGAGACCAGGCGGTTAACTTTGTGTTGTTAGGACATGTGAGTGTGTAAGGTAAAAATGTGTACAAATACAAATACACATACTGTACACTATATTTACATGTCAGTATGTTCCACTCTAAGTACCGTATGTGAGAATATGTGACTGTATTGTATAGTATATAGTATGTATTCATTTCTCACCACACACTTGTCCCAGATGAGGGACATTCTCTCCTCAGTGCCGTTGGTACCCTCAGGGATGAGAGTGAAGTCATCTTTGCCCACGGCACGCTGGGCAGTGTTGAAGGTGCAGTGGGCACTGCCAGTCACCTGCAGGTCCCCACTGGAGAGGAGGGCACAGTGCAAGAGATTAGGATGGGAGAGGAGACATTGAGGGGAGCAAACTGAGACTGTGACACCTGGGGTCATATTGGGATGATTGTCCTATTTGATATTGTTACCATGATAACACTTTACATAATGAATATGGGTATTTGTCCTCATAGTCCAATCCAGTTTTTATTTTATTTAACCTTTATTCAACCAGGCATGTCAATTAAGAACACATTCTTATTTACAATGACAGCCTGGCAAGAGGCAAAAGGCCTCGTCTGGGATTTTTTTTAAACAATCAATGTAAGACGAAACGGACAACCCAGACAGAAGACGCAGGCTTGGTAGTGTCAAGGCATTGAGTTAGTGCTCTCACCAGGAGAGCAGGGAGCTGAGATAGTCGGGCGTGGTCGGGTCTGGGCTGAGGGGTGGGGACGTGATGAAGGCGGCGGCCTTGGCCCAGTTCTTGCTCCAATAGTGTGAGCCGTCTGTGCCCAGGCTGGCAGTGATTGGCTCCCCGTACACCACAGTGCCTCCAAGGCCAATCAGAAACATGATGTGATTACAGATTTAAATGATGTTATTGACGCAAACAATATGGTGCCTCTCCCTTCTTTCGGTTCACATGTGTGCATCTTCCCTTCATCTTTCTATATGTTTGTATCCTAGCAAACATCCTAGAAACAGTCTCACCCTTCTTCCTGGCCTGAGCGATGACATCAGCAGCACTCTTGCTCATCACCTTGGTGATGTAGAGGGGACAATTAGTCTGATTGGCTACTGTCACAGAGCGGTTGACAGCCTCCGCCTCCACCTGAAATAGACACCCAAGGTTCAAAGGTCAAGGTGACCTTGCAAGGACACATTTAGGAAACATAAAAGGAAGATAAAAACAGAAAGAGGTAGGAACTCTGAAGTCAAATGCTGATGCATCCTACCTCTTCAGGACGGCTCAAGACGTGTCCCTCAGGTCCAGTGATGCCCTGCTCCAGAATACGACGCTGCTCCTGAACGGAAAAGAACAGGCATATTTAAAAATTGTCCGGTGTTAGGTATAGTAAATAGGGTTTTATAGTACATTAAATGGTGTATTGTTAGCCCCAGGTCTTACCTCAGCCACGATGTCTCCGTTCTCAGCATGGACCTGAGCAATGGCCCCCAGATCCCGGATCACACTGAACACCTCATAGACCTACAGAAAATAACCACGTCAGCATCATCAGACAACCACAGATGGATCATAGAACAGAAACACAGACAAACTTGGCATCTTGTCATGGTTTTGGAAAGTTAATTGAGCGTACTTGTAATACCAATTTCACACACACAGTATGTAAAACTCATACACTCACAGATGCATCAGTGGTAGAACCAGTTACTGATGTATGACTGATGTATGAGTCGAGTATGAGTCATCGTTTCCCAACAGCCAGAAATTAAATAAAGAGCTATCATAGTTTTCCTTGGGAGACGTGCACAAATTAGAGTGTAATGCTCTGGCCTGGGCAGCCTCCATGCATTCCTCAGGCAGCTGCAAAGACCAACACAGGCTGTTTTCAAAGGAGCCTCGGGTCCAAGATTAATCTATTTTACCAGAGACAGAGACATGGACTGGTGCATTGTTTTATCATCCTTTACACCCTCTGGAGACCCACACAGACATTTAGTGCCTCAGCCTCCCCACCCACCCTCAACTCAGCCCACAGCCCTCAGCCAAGAGCAGAGCAGGCCATGGGAAGCAGCTGGATCTAAGAGCTAGAGTATATGATGGCATACAGTGTAATTTATTAAGCATTCAGTTTCATTTTGCCACATACCTTTTAATAGTATGGTTAATGAGGTGCGAAATAAATTGAATCCCTTTCATACTATATTCTTAAAGATTATTATAACCGTTAATGTTCTTTGTGATGGTAGTGATCGTTGTGTGTTTCCTGTGAAGCAAACAGGGAGCCAACGTCAAAAAAGCTACCGCATGATAAAGGAAGTCATACCTGAGAGTCAGTAAGCTGGAAAACATCCTTATAAGCCAGATAGACAAGGAAAGAGTTGACACCTAAGAAAAGAGAGGGCGTGTCAGAGGAAGGTACAGGGAGTGGGAAAGAGAAACAAAGAGAGAGACGAAGACACCAATAACGGTTGTAGAAGAAACAGACTGAGAGACCCAACTAGGCTGAACAAACATACATGTTTAAACCAATCTTTGGGAAATGTAACAACCATACATAAAGAGAAAACACAACTAATCTTAACCTACTATAGGATGTCATATGTACTGGGTGTGGCAATACCGTGGTCCTTGACGAGGGCCTCCATCTCCTCCTGAACTCCCTTGTGCCACTCAGTGATGTCCACATGCAGGGAGTAGTCACAACAGGACTTGCTGTCCGCCCACTCACGCCACTGCTCAAAGGCTGACAGCAGGCTGGCCCCGGGTTCCGGAACCACGTGGTCAACTAGTGGACACAGACACATACAATTACTTAGCGAATTGGTCCTAAAATATTCCTTCGTAATGTTAGGGGTGCTTTCAACTATAATATAAAGTAGCTCAGATTAAACGGCTATATCTGAGTCTTGCATCATTTTTTTTTCTCCATCAGGATGTACTGTACAGCAACTGTAGGGCTGTGAGATGTGTGAACCATTTACATAGCTGGTTCTGACTCTGCAGTGCTGTCAGCAGGAGTCAGCATTCTGCATGATAGGACATAGCTATCTAACTCTCCAGGAGTCTGTGTGACTGCTGAGGAGGGGAGGGGACCTGAACAGATGGCATAGTGCTGAGGCATCTAAACTCTAGGAATGCTTCAGGCAGGACACGCTATTACTGAGTAATTACGAGGAGAGTGGATAAACGACTTGCAAAAGGTTTTGAATGTCTCTCTAGTCTACTTTTCACCGCACTCAGCAGCACCTGGTGGCACGCAAGCCTAACACTGTAAGAATGGGTCTTTATGGGTTCAGGACTTGGCGCTGCCATAGATCAAGCGTGCACTGCACTCTCCAAATGTCTCTCAAGAGGGGGAGGAGAGAGGGTGTAGGTGGTAGTGTACATACTGATCATGGTGGTGCCCCCTGCCAGGGCAGCGCGGGTGCCCTGGTAGAAGTCGTCCACTGAGGTCATGCCCCGGTCAGGCATCTGGAAGCGTGTGTGCACATCGATACCCCCTGGCATAACCATGCGCCCGTGGGCATCGATGATCTTCACCCCACCGGGCACTATCAAGTTCTCGCCAATTTGTCTGAAATCAGAGGATGAGAGATAGAGAGAGAAGGAACAGAAAGAGAGATATAGATAGTTGTAATAGAGTTATCATTGTGACTGCACTTACTCTGTAAACGATTCTGTAAAAGCGAACAACGACCATTGTTAGGTGTAACGCATAATAAAGATGGTTCAGAGATAGTTAACCTCTCGGAGGCATTGGAACCTCAGGAGGTGTTGTTGTGAAACTCACTTGATCTGGCCATCCTCCATGTAGATGTCAGCACAGAAGGACTGGTCATCGTTCACGATCTTCGCCCCTTTGATCAGGAGACGATCGCTCTAGACGATAATAAAAAATATATCACTATTAGTTAGTAAACACATCCATTTCCTCTTCATTCTCACAGAATTAACACAGTGAAGTAAGTGTTCTTTCAGGAAAAGGCTTTAATGCCAGACACCAGAATGTAACACACAAAGAATGGCCTGAGATTTTATATGACCATTTAAAATGAGCTTATGAGGGTGAGTATTGTATTTGGCACCACCGCAGTACAAGCCACTTTCTTTACAGGAAGCGTCGGCTAACACTGTGCTATTAACATATTACATAAAAATATAGGATCTTCATTTGTTTATCCTGTTGCAGGAGAACGTTCCAATGCAATGCAGGAAATGTAAAACTTGTAGTGTATTTGAGGTTTAAAAAAAGCTTCTGAGGTTTGTAATTTCCACATTGAAATTTCAGACATGATTTTCCCTTACAAAAGATGTATCACGACCCTCTATTAGAATCCACATAATAATTTACATTTACTGTAACTGCAGGATGTTTTCAAACGTAAGATCCTACATATGTACAGATCCGTAAAATACCAAAGAAAATATAAAATATTTCACCCCCTCCACATCCCTGCTATCCTATCACCCACACCATGGCCAAAAGATGCAGATGACTGCCTCTCTGCTATATAGTCACTGTCACAGCATTATCTGACGTTTTGCCTTGTTTTGCTCTGTTGCGTCACACTTATATTAGGCTTTGTCCAAGTGAGTTCTGTGTTGATAAGGAACCACGTGTCCTCCCACAATGTTCATGGTTGCACCAACTGGTTGTGTTGAGATGTCACAATTTATGATCTAGGCTTTTGTTGTAAGTCTCAGACAGACAGACAGACAGACAGACAGACAGACAGACAGACAGACAGACAGACAGACAGACAGACAGAGAGACAGAGAGACAGACAGAGAGAGAGACAGAGACACAGAGACACAGAGACACAGAGACAGAGAGAGGGTGAACAGAAAGCAGAGCTGTAAGAATTAATATTTTAGTTCACAGATAGTTTGGAATGAATCAGCACCAAGTCTTGGGTGAAGCTCATTCAACCATTACAGTGTGTGTGTGAGACAGAGTAAGGGACAGAAAGTATGTGTTTGGGATTGTAAGAATAAAGGAGAGCGATAGATAAGAGAGTTAAATAGGAACAAAAGACAGATACACAGCGGGGGGTGGATCGGAGCTCAGCAGCAGCTTTTACAGAGTCTAAAAGAGAAGCAATGCTTCATGCACATCCAGCAAGGGACAAAGTGAATGCAGAAGCAGAACTACAGTGTGCTTATTACAGACAGCTGGATACAGCATGTCGTGACCAGGAACAAAATCCGGAATATACATCTTCTAATGGATAATTTACTAGCTAGGCTGATACCAACATGGCTCCAAATTAGGGTGAGGAATGCACTGATGATACATTGGCAAGCAGCAAAGCCCGCCTGAGGACACGCCCCTCCGGCATCCTCACCCTGACTGGCTGACAGAATAATGGACATAATAAGGGAGCAATCAGGATGCAGACCTGGTAATCAATCATCCACGCCTCTGTCACCAGGCCACTTGTCTCTGTGTGAGACTTAGAGAGGGGGGACCTGACCCCCTGGCACCCCCCTGCGTTGCCCCAGTAGTGATGGGCTCTTCTCCAAAAGGGGAGTGGCACCATTCTGGTCACGAGGCCTTTAGCATCCTCCACAAACAAAGGCTGCTCTGTTTGAGTTTCAGCAGCTAGCTTGTTTCCCTGCTAGAAACCCTGGCCCCAATCAGAACTGCTTTCCAAAGGGGCTCACAATACCTCACCCAAAATGCATTTGGGCTAAAGAATAGAAAACCCCTCTCTGTGACATTAACATCCTTTGGTATATTTTCCCCAATAAAAGTGGTTACTTGTTCCCTGACAGCTAAAAAACATTCTATAAAACACAGACACATACACAGAAACACACTCTCTTTCAAACAAACCCCCAATGAATGTCTTGTTAGAGATGACTATGTCAGGTCTTGGCACATGCATATAAGCAGTTGTCATTTTTGATGACTCATGTGACAGGAGTGATGAACCCAGTCTATTCTCACATCTATTTGGAGCAGAATGCTGTGCTGGAGGGCCTGGCAAGACTCCATCCTGTTTTGGCAACTATTCACTGAACAACTGAGTCATGTGTATGACTATCATTACATCATTTTCTGTCGTGCCATTAGATATGTAAACTGGAAGCCTTTACTGAAATCCATTCATACACACTCTTACAAATATGTGTAAGACAGCCATCATGATATAACAACAATAAATTCAGTTTTAGATACTCATACTTTACCAAAAATGGTAAGAAAAGTTACAGGACAAATGTGGTCCCAAGTAACAACAGTCAAGTGCTTTCAAATTCAATCTGTTGTGGAGTATTTCAGTATATAAATGTGCATGCCTATTCCATGTTTCTTCTTATTTCATCCTACTTAGCGGTTTCTTGTGTTTAACCCCTGTAGGTCTAAGCCCTTAGATCGTAATATCTACTAAGCTAACATATGGAATTGTTTTAAGATGGTCATAAAATGTATTATTTAGCCATTCGATTTTGAATTGTAGGATCTCTGTAGGTATAAAAAATATATACAGTACCAGTCAAAAGTTTGGAAACACCTACTCATTCAAGGGTTTTTCTTTATTTTTACTATTTTCAATTTTTTTTTACTAATATTGAAGACATCAAAACAATGAAATAACACGAACGGAATCAAGTAGTAACCAAAAAACTGTAACAAAATCAAAATATATTTTCTATTTCATCATGTCTTAAAGTAATGATGGACTGTTGTTTCTCTTTGCTTACTTGAGCTGTTATTGCCATAATATGCACTTGGTATTTTACCGAATAGGGCTATCTTCTGTATACCGCCCCTACCTTGTCACAACACAACTGATTGGCTCAAACGTATTAAGGAAAGAAATTCCACAAATGAACTGTTAACAAGGCACACCTGTTAATTGAAATGCATTCCAGGTGACAACCTCATGAAGCTGGTTGAGAGAATGCCAAGAGTGTGCAAAGCTGTCATCAAGGCAAAGGGTGGCTACTTTGAAGAATCTCAAATATAAAATATATTTTGATTTGTTTAACACTTTGTTGGTTACTACATGACTCCATATGTGTTATTTCATAGTTTTGATGTCTTCACTATTAACCTACTATATAGAAAATAGTAAAAATAAAGAAAAACCCTGGAATGAGTAGGTGTGTCCAAATTGTTTCACTGGTACTGTATATTTGAAGATGCATTTGCAGGTCAGAGAAAGTCCCCATTTGCTTGGCCTGTGACAGCCATCAGCATCATGTTGTGGGAGAGCATCTTTTTGATTTTACTGGACCTGAGCCAAACATGACAGTGACATTCCCTGGATAAGAACCAGTTCCAGCCACACACAAAAGAGGATGTGGATAGGGTTTCAACAACAAAAAATTTGCAATTAAACTTAGACAAATAATATGCCTATGGTTGTTGGTCAATGTTCATTAATCATCTCTGACCAACTAATACAGCCCATAAATCTTTGTTAACAAAAATACCCAAATAATAACTGATTCAATTGAGATTTAAGTATAGAATCAGTTTTCAAAATGTCCCTATGCTCAAAATCAGATCTGAACCAATAACAAGCCCAGCAGCAGACTAGAGCCTGGATAGGTTAGACTTACTGTACATCAGAGAGATAGACTGAGTGAGGTAGCATTGATCAGTCCTCTTTCCACAATGTGTGGAAGATCAATCCAGTGTATGATGTGATAGAGGGCTTGGATTAAAACTATACTGATGCCTAAATAAAGCTGTATCAGCAAATCTGAAAATCTAAACCATTAGGCAAAGATGTTCATCTACTGGGCCTGAGCAGCCTTCCTAGATCGAAAACTAATGCTGTCAAATGAGGTAACCAGGCAACAGCATGTGTTGTTCTCTCCCAGCGGAAAACTCCCAGGGAACATGTGCTAGAGCTGGGGTGGAGAAGCATCAAGCATGCCGACTCATCTAAATCACAGATACTGATCCAATTGTTTGTTTCCAGTGGAGGGGAGACCTGGACACCGCCCTCAGACCCCTCCAGGTCTATGTCTCTTGGACCTGGAATTGCCAGTCACCCTGGTCGAAGACTGCAGGAGCTGATGGGTGGCTGTCTGGTTTAAGACACGTAGACTACGACTGTTACTGTACTCTTAATCTCACCGCACAGACGCTCCGATTTAGAAGCATGGATTTTGTTGAGCCAACAATCTGACTAAAGATGTACTGTGTAGCCTGACTAAAGATGTACTGTGTAGCCGGATTCTCTTAAAGAAAAAGGAAACATTGCTTGTCAGGAAGCAATCCCAGGTTGCACTGGAGCACCATAAGGCTGAGGTATGCGTGCATCCCAGTTGCTTTTCTTCCCCTATCTTCCTGTGCCCAGCTGGTGAAGTGGACTTAAATACATGCTACCTCACACTGGAGGGTTTATGAATGGGGATATCCTGGATTATATCTTCCAGCATACAGTGGGGCAAAAAAGTATTTAGTCAGCCACCAATTGTGCAAGTTCTCCCACTTAAAAAGATGAGAGAGGCCTGTAATTTTCATCATAGGTACACTTCAACTATGACAGACAAAATGAGAAAAGAAAATCCAGAAAATCACATTGTAGGATTTTTAATGAATTTATTTGCAAATTATGGTGGAAAATAAGTATTTGGTCACCTACAAACAAGCAAGATTTCTGGCTCTCACAGACCTGTAACTTCTTCTTTAAGAGGCTCCTCTGTCCTCCACTCGTTACCTATATTAATGGCACCTGTTTGAACTTGTTATCAGTATAAAAGACACCTGTCCACAACCTCAAACAGTCACACTCCAAACTCCACCATGGCCAAGACCAAAGAGCTGTCAAAGGACACCAGAAACAAAATTGTAGACCTGCACCAGGCTGGGAAGACTTAATCTGCAATAGGTAAGCAGCTTGGTTTGAAGAAATCAACTGTGGGAGCAATTATTAGGAAATGGAAGACATACAAGACCACTGATAATCTCCCTCGATCTGGGGCTCCACGCAAGATCTCACCCCGTGGGGTCAAAATGATCACAAGAACGGTGAGCAAAAATCCCAGAACCACACGGGGGGACCTAGTGAATGACCTGCAGAGAGCTGGGACCAAAGTAACAAAGCCTACCATCAGTAACACACTACACCGCCAGGGACTCAAATCCTGCAGTGCCAGACGTGTCCCCCTGCTTAAGCCAGTACATGTCCAGGCCCGTCTGAAGTTTGCTAGAGAGCATTTGGATGATCCAGAAGAAGATTGGGAGAATGTCATATGGTCAGATGAAACCAAAATATAACTTTTTGGTAAAAACTCAACTCATTGTGTTTGGAGGACAAAGAATGCTGAGTTGCATCCAAAGAACACCATACCTACTGTGAAGCATGGGGGTGGAAACATCATGCTTTGGGGCTGTTTTTCTGCAAAGGGACCAGGACGACTGATCCGTGTAAAGGAAAGAATGAATGGGGCCATGTATCGTGAGATTTTGAGTGAAAACCTCCTTCCATCAGCAAGGGCATTGAAGATGAAACGTGGCTGGGTCTTTCAGCATGACAATGATCCCAAACACACCGCCCGGGCAACAAAGGAGTGGCTTTGTAAGAAGCATTTCAAGGTCCTGGAGTGGCCTAGCTAGTCTCCAGATCTCAACCCCATAGAAAATCTTTGGAGGGAGTTGAAAGTCTGTGTTGCCCAGCAACAGCCCCAAAACATCACTGCTCTAGAGGAGATCTGCATGGAGGAATGGGCCAAAATACCAGCAACAGTGTGTGAAAACCTTGTGAAGACTTACAGAAAACGTTTGACCTCTGTCATTGCCAACAAAGGGTATATAACAAAGTATTGAGATAAACTTTTGTTATTGACCAAATACTTATTTTCCACCATAATTTGCAAATAAATTCATAAAAAATCCTACATTGTGATTTTCTGGATTTTTTTTTCTCATTTTGTCTGTCATAGTTGAAGTGTACCTATGATGAAAATTACAGGCCTCTCTCATCTTTTTAAGTGGGAGAACTTGCACAATTGGTGGCTGACTAAATACTTTTTTGCCCCACTGTATATGGCAGGTGGCAGGTGGCCCTTAGAACCAAGAGTGTGCTTTGTGTAATGTGTGAACATGGAATGCCCCAGGCCACAGTGCATTGCGGGATTACTGTAGGAAAATGGCGGGCTGGAGATGAGCAGTGCCAGGCTGGACTGTCTTTAGTAAGAGAGACTGATATAACAGGAAGAGACAGGGTCTTCCGGGTAAAAAAGGCATCCACGGCGGCCTGCACTGACTCCTGAACTCTTGACCCCAGAGCCTGGGAACCACAAGAAGACCTCTCTCAGTAAAAGTATTCATGACATGTCAATCCTGCAATAAAGTCCATCATCTTTATACAGGAGCCCTTTCAGTCCTACTCTTGAATAAAAATACATCTAAAAATCTATTTATGTTTCCTTCTTTTTCAACTGTAACTTTGAGTGTGTGTCTGACTGTAAATTAAAATAATCTTATTCATGAGAGAATTGGATGAGTCATCTTTTGAAGGCAGTCCCAGGTGGTGATTTTAGGATGAGATTCATATTTTATGAGGCCCTGAGGTGTGCTGCTCCCCAGTCTGCCTCTCTCTGCAGTCTGCAGCTGACCACTCCAGCTGGTGACGACAGCCTCATACTGCAGCCTGCCTGCTGTCCTTTGTTAGGCCTTTGACTTTCCAATCTCTTCAACTTTGTGTGTGTGTGTGTGTGTGTGTGTGTGCGTCTAAAAACAACGACACAATTGGATTAACTTGCTATACAGAAAGTAGCATTCATCCTTTGTGTGTATCTGTGTGTTTGGTTTTACAGTGAATTGTTTAGTACGTTAGATTTACCCTACTTTGTTCTTACTCTGTCTCTTTCCCTGGTCCAGAGTACACATTCTATATCCGTTTAGAGTTAGCTTGATCACTGTTTGGGCTACTATGGCTCCTAATCCTCTGATTTAACACTTTAACAGTTAGGCTCATCATGGAGTCTACTCCAGAACTGGATGAAGGCAGAGCCCGGAGCAAGAAGATGAGAATGAATGAAAGAGCTTCTCTTTGACTGTGCACACAGCTGATATACAAACGCAAACACATTCATACACATGGTCATCAATCTACCTTGAAACAGTTGATATGACAGTCAATTAGACCCAGTGACACGCCCTGGCCACTGGTCCTGATGGCTATGTTATGGGTAAATTAATGAAATAAACAAGGACAGTGGCGACCTGGATAAACAGGAGATTGTTGGATTATAAGGGGATTGTGTGGTTCCATAAGTGTGTGTGACTGAGGCTGTCTCTAAGACAGACAGACAACACACAGTGTGCTCACTGCTCCCTGCCACAGGGGTGTGGCACATTAACACACACTGCGGCTGTGTGTGTGTGTGTGTGTGTGTGTGTGTGTGTGTGTGTGTGTGTGTGTGTGTGTGTGTGTGTGTGTGTGTGTGTGTGTTTGTGTGTGTGTGTGTGTGTGCGCGTGTGTGTTTAACTATACTTGTGGGGACCAGAAGTCCCCACAAGAATAGTAAACGAACAACAATTTCACCAACTCGGGACATGTTGCTAGTCCCCACAAGATCAAATGCTATTTCTAGGGGGTTTAGGGTTAGGGTGAGGAGTTCGGGTTCGTTTTATGGTTAGGGTTGGGAGCCAGGGTTAGGGTTAAGGTTAGGTTTTCGGGTAACGGTTAGGGTAAGAGTACGGGTTAGGGTTAGGAGTTAGGGAAAATTGGATTTTGAATGGGACTGAATTGTGTCCCCCCACAAGGTTAGTTATACAAGACTGTGTGTGTGTGTGTGTGTGTGTGTGTGTGTGTGTGTGTGTGTGTGTGTGTGTGTGTGTGTGTGTGTGTGTGTGTGTGTGAATAGATCATTAGTGAGTTAGGCCTGGCCTGTTCCCTTCACTGAGTAATGCAGTATCCACATAAGCAGGGTGTAGGATATGGCAGGAGTTTAGGGCAAACCTGCTCCAGTTGTGTCAGACTCATCCAGCCTGACAGCTTGCTGGAGTAACCCACCAGGATGCCAGCCAAAGCCCCTTTCAATGTGCTTTCTTTGTCCACACAAAAGCTCATGCACACACAATGAGGAGAGGTGCACTCTCCCCCAAAAGCTTAGACTGTTAAAGATCTTTCTTTAGGTCATATTTTCGATGAATGGGTAGGTTTTATGACATTTGGGCCTACACATGTTTTATAAGGATGTATTCAGGTATCGAATCATTGCAGTGGAGGTCAGAGGCATGAGGGTCAGTAGTTTATTGTGACCACGAGGAGTTCATAGACCAGTGCGGTTTAGTAGAGACTAAAACCTATGAATGATCCTGTTCGGCGAAATCAATATGGAAAGACAGTAGTCTATAGTTTATGTCTCGTTTTTGCCCCTTTCCCTTCATTACTGTGGACGCTAAGAGACGAGGAAGGAAATTGGAGCTACTGCCGCCCCTCTCCCATTCTTCTTCTCTTTCCATTATCCTATAGGCCTACCGCTATTCTCTCTTCGCCATGATTTCTCCCGGCTCCCGGGGATAATCTGGGGGGAAAGACAGGGATGCTGCCTCACCCAAACCACACAAAATCCGTCAACATTAACGGCCTGCATTCCCTAACCCCGCCTTTGAATAAAACATTTAACCGAATTAACCGAGTTTGCATTGAGCAGAAAAGCGAACCCGACATTGCAGCGGATGGGCGGATGCGAGAAAACTATTGCATTTGCTCCACCCGTTGGCTTGCCGTGATAACCGGCCAGACACCGTTCCCCAACAAAGAACATCGGCGTGGAAATGTAATAACTCGCGACCGCGAAACCTCAGCAGTGCGTTGACTGCCTTTTACGTGTGAAAATGATTCACGGACAACATTGATTTCAATGATAGTTTTACAAGAGCCTTGTGATATAGCTTATTCAAACGTGGACAGTCAACCACAGGCTTACATGTTGTCAAATAAAGACAATTGAAATAATTCCTTGAAATAGATGCTCTGAAAGATCACGTGTGTAGACTCGATTTTATTTATAGGCACCTTATTATTAAAGGCCTATAACCAAGAGCTCGTGCAGAAATGATTTCACAGCTGATGCAAACAGGTCCTTCACCTCTGAGCTGTATGTCTACCCGAGAGAGCATTCAACTACGGACCACAAGCCTAATTTCACATATGCCTGACTGGTGAGTGGCGAATTTTGTAGGTTAATTAGTTACATGCACAATGTTCATTTCGTTCAATGTAATGAATACATGTTTTCCTAACTCACTGTAATGCGGGGAATGTTCTTCTTGCCCTGATAGCCTTGCCCAGACATCTTCGCTGTTATGTTCTTGCTGCACTTAGTGGACCGCTATCAATGGAATGGATGTTCAGAATACTGAGGTTCGCCGGGTGGATAAGGCCGGTGTGGAATCGGCAGAAAAAAATTGCAGCAAAGAGTGGGTACAATTCCAAAAGGAGTCGTGCGTCCTAAAGGGGGAGGCCACCGCTCGCAGAATCTAGGAAAAGAATCGCAGCTCCAGATCACGTCTTCTCTCCTGTTCTCCGCCGATGCACCAAACCTTGCCAGACCGACTCAGACACAGAGGGAGGGAGGGACATATACTCTGGACGAAGCCCAACGTGCATGCGCAGAACCCCGCCCTGATCCATTGAGAAGTCCGGCACTATGCCATTTCCAGTACTAGTAGGCTCCAGCTAGCTACACCACTACTGCCTGCCTTGAATATAAATTCCACGGCATGTGCACGGTCTAGCTGTTGTTGTTTCTCAATGGTATGAGTTCAGATTTCCTTGTGTTATGTTGGTTATGTCATCGTTGAAGAATCTGGCGTAAGAACTTCATCATAACCACACAAAAATCATAGATCAACAATACAAAGAGCTATACTGGGGCGGCAGGTAGCCTAGTGGTTAGGTAGCGTTGGCCAGTAACCGAAAGGATGCTACGTCGAATCCCCGAGCTGACAAGGTAACAATCTGTTGTTCTGCCCCTATACAAGGCAGGTAACCCACTGTTTCTAGGCCGTCATTATAAATAAGAATTTATAATGACGTGCCTGGTTAAATATTTTAAAAAATACTTCTAAAGTATATAAAAAATTATATAAATAATAAAATAAAATGTATGGAAAAGTATCAGATTGTGGGAAATTAGTACATTAGACTACTCAAGAAATGGAAGGTAAATCAGAGGATATTTGTAGAGAGTATTATAGTAATAGATGATCTGTCAGAGGTGTGTGTGTGCGTACGTACGTACATTAGCTTTTTTCTCACCGACCTATAGCCTACACCCATTGCAGAGAGCCCTATGGAACATCAATCTCGGCCAGCTCAGTACAGGAACTACTCCTTCTGATGGCTACTCACCCAGCACAGCACAGGAAGTAATGGCCCATCACAGAGCCTCATGGGGAATGTAGGCAAACTTCACCTGATAATGTCCAGTCCGTTGGAAGGTGATTTGAAGGATATCAGCTGTGTGCTAGCCTTGCTCTGAATTTGCTTTCCCTATAGTCAATAATCCATACCTCAATAACATTAAATAGCCTATGAAACCTTATCCTCTAGGCCTGGTAGGTAATGGCTAAATAACCATGTAATTTTATGCAACTGGTAGTTTATGTTGCAACCCAGTATCCTACAAAATACGGGAGAGGGTGCCGATTCTGAAGGTACCAGATTACGTGTGGACCAGGCGAAATGTGGAAGCTATACCATCTGCAGCGACCAGATCTCGTTTGGAACTGGCGAAATGTATAAACTATACCAGTTGACCATGCGCGGTGCTGTTTCACCCATTTCAACCATTTTGTAGACAGGCCCATTGTTCTGTTTTTAAATTATTAGGTTAAAATAATTCCCTGATCGATTGTAATTGATGATGGTAATAATATAAATAATATAATATTTTGGTCATTTTTACTCTGCTGTTGTCTGAATATTTTTATTAGGCTAGAATTTATTTTTAAATGAGCAGTAAACATGTTGAGGCTTATTCACACTGGGCGATGTATTTTTTAAATATATATTTTGTATCTGCAATTTGGTGTAATATAAATGTATTATTAGCCAGGTTTGTGTCAATTTTTCCTAATTTAGAATAATGGTTGTCACGTTTCGAATGTAATTCAAGAGGTCGGCAGAATTAATTGCACTGGCATTGATTGATTGAGTAAAGGCAATAGCTAAATGGTTTGGAAAGCGACTTGACATTTTTTACCGATTGGGAAGTTTCTAGAGATCCCAGTGAACTCCTTTCTGCATGACTGTGTCGATTTATTTCTGCTTTATCTGTGAGAGCCAGACATACATACATATATAGAAGAAAGAAAGAAATACATTTATTTTATTTCATTTCAACCAGGGTGACATAGCACAAAATCTGTAGCTCTTACCCTGTCATCCAGGTTTTGCAGGGCTGATTTTCCTCTGCTCTCCCGTATCTCGACCCTTGGCTGGGAGATGTCCGTCTGCCTGTCAATGACCTGTCCGTCACTCCTTCTACTGCCCCCCGGCAGTGACTGGAAATCCAACGTCTTGCTGTCGCCAGAACCTTCAACTGGACAGAACATGCCACAGAATTTCTGCCGTGGCATGGGGCTACCCGAGCCCATGTTCTTGAAGAAGGCAGGGACTTCCCCGGTAGTCGACATGATTGCACAGCGGGGTTGATGAGTTCTGATCCTTTGTAGCACTGCTTGCGAATTGCGAACTCGAAGCTTGGACAGCCACCGCCTTGCCGGTTGATAGCGCAGGTGGTCGTCCCTGAACGGTATCAGCGCTGGATGAAAATATTGTTTCTGTCCTCAGTGCGAAAGGGAAGAATATCATACATCATAATTTAATAGGAAAGGTGCGACATTATTTTATCTGTAAAATCGAAAATATCTAATTATTTGCTTCTGCAAATCCAAATATTAGCTTAGCTCATCTCAAGCAATTACACAGAGATGCACCAAATTTTCACTACCTCCTATAATTTTCTATACCCATACGATTTTGAGACCAACTGTAATCTCTTGCACTCACATAATTGCTTTCTCATGTTGATAGAAAATACTATATAACACATAGCCTAAATGCAAAACATGAATAAATGATCCAGTAAGATGCCCAGCCTATTAACCTAATTTCTCCCCATCCTAATGCGCAATGAATGAATGAGGTTGAGATATGCTGAGAAGATTTACCTTTAAGATGCGAGCAAACTCCACAGTGTCTGGTAACTGGTGCTCAGATATAGCTGGAGGATATCAGAGCCGTCTGTCCGGAAGTAATGCCCAAAAATGAACAGTGCACTCACTGGCATAGGACAGACAATGCTTTCTTAATCAAATGTAACTCATCTGTTGCCCCAATCGATTAAGAGTAGTCTACTACTTGGAGGGGTATGACGTCAATCAAAAGCCTCATACACTGGTCTGGTCTTAATGTGATTTGCACCGGAGAGGTAGTGAGAAAACTACGTCAATAAATGTAACTATTGGGTTAAATTGTGGCTAACTGAAAACTTCGAATCTTCAGAATGGGGTCAAAAGGCAGTCAGAGCACCTCTGACTTTTCTATGTCACACCCCGCTCAACAATGAAGGGCGCTGTCCCTTCAGCACCATCCGATCCACATGTGTGACTGGGCAAGTATTCTGCACTAGTGGCGCTGAGAGCTCTGGCAGCAGTTGTTCATGTTCTGAATTCTTTCTCGCTTGCTCACGTGAAAAAAACATGACTCAACTATATTCTGAAAAATAATTGCATTTTAACTTTTATATATTCTCCTCAGTATCACAAAATCAGACTTTTTATATCAATGTCCACTGATATTTCTTATAGAAATGAATGCAGATTGTATAGGCCTATGTTTAGTTACATGATGATCATAAGTTCTCATGGGCATTTATGCATACTTGTACATTTGATGACATTAAATTGTATTTTTTCGATTACATAACATGTTATACATGGTTTCTTGTAACAGCATTAAGACAAAAGCTAGATCAGGCAGTATCACACATGATAATAGCGTTCAGCAGAGTCAGAACACAGTTTGCCCATCTTGGAAGGACACAAGGCCATTTTGTTCTCCTGTCAGACAGACAGAGCCAAGGCCCAGTTTCCATAACAACATAGTACAAACTGGCCTGGCTGCTCTCCAGGGGGGACATCGGGGTCAGTGTCTGGGTGAGCATTCGGGTTGTCTAGGAAAGCGCAGTATGGAAGAGAGGAGTGGATGATTGGATGTCAAAGAGGAGTTTCTATGTCCACATGCAAAAACTAAAAGTATGTCAACACAGCCACACCCAACAATCAAGAGTAGTGAGTAGTGAGCAGCCTGTCACTGTGGTGGCCTTTCATACTGTACAACACTCTGTAATAAAGAGGGAAGAGGGAGGGACTTGAGAGAAAAGTGGTCAGTTTGCCAAAAAGCTGAAGGGGCCCCATGTCTGACCTCTGGCTATTCCATCCGCATATGGAGGGTATGGTCCTGGCATTACGAAAACAGATGGTGTTCAAAGAGTCGTAAATCCATATTTTATACACTGTCGCTTCTGTTACACTGCCACAGATAACACATATCTGAACTTGAAGCACTTGCATCCATCCCCCAATGGATAGAGAATGTGTTTCTGTGTCTGGATTAACAGGTAGTGCACAGCAATGATCACTGTTTTCTTTGGTAACAGACACACACACACACAAATAAACATAATGTTGCTCTCCATTCCTCCTCCTACCCCATCCCATCTCCTCCTCCTACACAATCCCCATATGGAACCTCAGAACACCTGCTTCTGGCCAATCCAGAGGCGGCAAGTTCCCCAGCTCCTCCCATTGCAGCTTGTGGTGTTACCATGGGTTACAGGGTGGTGGCCAGCTCTGTGTGTCCTTTTCTAGTGAAAACACAACACTCTCTATCTCAACAGGCTTTACTGATATAATCTAAAGAAAAAAGGGAGATGGAGGAGGATGTACATATACTGAACAAAAATATAAATGTATCATGCAACAATTTCAAGATTTTACTGAGTTACAGTTCATATAAGGAAATCAGTCAATTTAAATGAATTAGGCCCTAATCTAATTAATTAGGCCCTAATCTATAGATTTCACATGACTGGGCAGGGGCGCAGCCATGGGTTGGCCTGGGAAAGCATAAGCCCACCCACTTACATTTACATTTACATTTACATTTAAGTCATTTAGCAGACGCTCTTATCCAGAGCGACTTACAAATTGGTGCATTCACCTTATGATATCCAGTGGAACAACCACTTTACAATAGTGCATCTAACTCTTTAAGGGGGGGGGGGGGGGGGGTTAGAAGGATTACTTTATCCTATCCTAGGTATTCCTTGAAGAGGTGGGGTTTCAGGTGTCTCCGGAAGGTGGTGATTGACTCCGCTGACCTGGCGTCGTGAGGGAGTTTGTTCCACCATTGGGGTGCCAGAGCAGCGAACAGTTTTGACTGGGCTGAGCGGGAACTGTACTTCCTCAGAGGTAGGGAGGCGAGCAGGCCAGAGGTGGATGAACGCAGTGCCCTTGTTTGGGTGTAGGGCCTGATCAGAGCCTGAAGGTACGGAGGTGCCGTTCCCCTCACAACTCCGTAGGCAAGCACCATGGTCTTGTAGCGGATGCGAGCTTCAACTGGAAGCCAGTGGAGAGAGCGGAGGAGCGGGGTGACGTGGGAGAACTTGGGAAGGTTAAACACCAGACGGGCTGCGGCGTTCTGGATGAGTTGTAGGGGTTTAATGGCACAGGCAGGGAGCCCAGCCAACAGCGAGTTGCAGTAATCCAGACGGGAGATGACAAGTGCCTGGATTAGGACCTGCGCCGCTTCCTGTGTGAGGCAGGGTCGTACTCTGCGAATGTTGTAGAGCATGAACCTACAGGAACGGGTCACCGCCTTGATGAGCCAGGCCCACCCACTGGGAGCCAGGTCCAGCAAATCAGAGTTTTCCCCCACAAAATGTCTTTATTACAGACAGAAATACTCCTCAGTTTCTTCAGCTGTCCAGGTGGCTGGTCTCGAATGATCCCGTAGGTGAAAAAGCAGGATGTCTGGCGTGGTTACACGTGGTCTGCGGTTTTTAGTTCGGTTGGACGTACTGCAAAAGTCTCTAAAATTATATTGGAGGCAGTTTATGGTAGATAAATTAACATGAAATTCTCTGGCAACAGCTCTGGTGGAGATCCCTGTAGTCAGCATATCAATTTCACGGTCCTTCAAAACTTGAGACATCTGTGGCATTGTGTTGTGTGACAAAACTGCACATTTTAGAGTGGCCTCTTTATTGTCCCCAGCACAAGGTGCACCTGTGAAATGATCATGCTGTTTAATCAGCTTCTTGATATGTCACACCTGTCAGGAGGGTGGATTATATTTGCAAATGAGAAACAGGGACATAAACTAATTTGTGCACAACATTTGAGAGAAATAAACTTTTTGTGAGTTTGGAAAATTTTGGGGATCTTTTTTTTCAGCTCATGAAACATGGGACCAACACTTTACATGTTGTGTTTATATTTTTGTTCAGTGTATTATGAAGGTGGAATGATGTCTAGGCATGCCATCCCACTTGTATGCATACATTATTACAAAGGAAGTAGAACTAAATTCTAGGATAATTCCTCTTTGTATCCCCCCCTTCATTGATTACCATTAATTACTGTTCTGCCTCATGTCCCACTTGTTAGAGAAGAATTGGAGTGAGGGTGAATTTTTCTTGGATGCTGCTCAACAGCCTACTGACTCAGCCGATTCAGTAAGCCATACTGACTGTTTATCTGAGTCAACCACTTTGCCACATGCCAGGCTGAGTATCAAAAGGTTCAGTGCAATTGTGTTAAGATCAAGTTACACTTCACTTTAGAGTCTGACTCTCAGTATCTGTGTCATTTCTATTGTCAGAGTGTACGAGTATTGCATAACTTCACCATATTGACACACATATCAGTCATTTCTACTGAACATGAATTTCATATAGGCTACAAACATACAGCGACACACAGGTCCTCAGCCCTCCCTAACACACAAAGCAGAGCCTCGCCTCATACTCATTTTCACCACTAGAGGACAGTATTCTTCATTAGGCACTGAACCAGAAAATGCACTGAGTATACCAAACATTAGGAATTCTTGATAGCAGTCAAGGTTGGTGCCGTTTAAGATGATGGAAGATGATAAAAAAAAATGTTTTATGATCATGGCCTTATTTCTATTACAGCATATTGGATGACTGTCATTCATATTCCATTCAACCAAATCAATCTAACATCAATAGGTTTAGGCTACTACATGATACTTTAATTTCCCCTATACCCATCATGAGGTTGCTACAAACTAGCCTATTAATGAAAGGTTACAACGTAGGTGCACAGGTCGAGAGAAATTTGAGTAATCAAGGTGACAGACTGACACATTCAATATTGTCTTGCACGCTCTTGCATGCATCTAGCTGAATTAGGGTGTAATCTTTACTCCAACAGTTGCAAACGAGAGTTTCTATTGGACAAATTCAGGTATGTTTATTCCTGTTTCATTCTGTTTGCTTCCATTTAAGAATAGTTTTTCAACAGAATCAGCGGAATGAATACACCCCTGATCACATGCAAACACTGTTCACTTTCCTAGCAGCCACATAAAAATGCATGATCCCTTTGATCATTGTATTCCTTCTCGCATCTACACGCTCACCTTCGCTCACCTTTTCCCTTCGCTTGTGGACAACATATCAGCTTTCTGTGACCAGGCAAAAAAAACTTTCCAAGCCAAACCTTCATATCATAACTGCTAACCGCTACACACAGCCTACATCGTTGTCACCATGTTAATGTCATAGTGAACATAGCTACTAGAATTAACGCGTTAGTAAACCCACTAGAATCATGCAGTACCGCAAGCAGTTTAGCAGTTACACCGGCAGGCCCGATGGCAATAAATTAATAAAACGAAAAGCTTATCTGTACAAATTGAAGAAGTGGCAGAAACCAAACTATTGGGAGTGCAGCTAGACAACTGCTTATCATGGTCATCTCAAATAACTAATCTATGTAAAAAATAAAAAAATAAAACAGCATGCATAATCAGAAGGATAGCTAAATATTTACCAGGAAAGATTATTCAGCAAATAACACAAGCATTAATTGAGAGTCAGGTGAACTACTGTTCTGTGGTCTGGGGAAATGCATCATCAAGTGAATTTAGGAGGCTGCAGAATGCACAGAACAAAGCAGCAAGGATTGTTTTAAGGTGGAGATATGGTTCTTCTGTTGCAGTCATGCGCAATGTTCTTGGTTGGTCATCAATCGATAAGATAATTGAAAGGAACATGCTTATTTTATTTCATAATTACATCATTTAAAACGGCCAAGTTCTATTCACAACGGTATTCAGTTGGTAAGAGACAGACATTCCGTAAATACTAGGAATAGATTGTCCACCATCTATGCGTTATCCAGACAGAAAAGAGAAATAGGCAAAAGAACATTTCGATTTAGAGCAATAAAGAAATGAAATAAATTAACTGAGCAAACCAGAAACCTTTCAATATATAAATTTAAACATTTATAAACGATTTAAATATAATACATAGAAATGTTGTGGGACTACAGTAGATGAAGAATCAATATTTTTTTAGATTGAGTATTTATTGGGTGTAATGTTCGTCGTCTGAAGATGAGGAATCATCGGACCAAAGCGCAGCGTGGTAAGTGTTCATGTTAATTTATTAAAACAAAACACTAAACAAAATAACAAATAGAATGAACGAAACAGTTCTGTCAGGTGCAGCAACACAAAGACAGAAAACAACTACCCACAAAACACAGGTGGGAAAAGGCTACCTAAGTTTGGTTCTCAATCAGAGACAACGATAAACATAGAATGCCCACCCCAACTCACGCCCTGACCAAACCAAAATAGAGACATAAAAAGGATCTCTAAGGTCAGGGCGTGACATTGGGTCATTATGTTAGTATATTATGTATGTTTGTAATAGTGTGTTATATGTGGAAATGTGTTCATATTATAAATTGTATTTTAATATTTAAAGACACTTGGAGGATTAGTCCAAATGGGGACTAAAAGAGATCCAAATAAAATAAAATAAAAATAAAATCTTGACTTGAAAGAGTTCCAGTGTTGGATAGACATAGCCAGCTACCTAACATACAAGCCCTCTCTGTTTGACCCTGGTTTTTGAGTAGGCTAAACTAGCTAGCTGCATTCACTAGCTAAGTAAGTGAAAGTGAAAGTGAAAAATAATACAACAAAATATCTCTCTCTCACTCTATTTCTCTCTCTTGCTTCTCCTTTATTTTGGAAGAAATGAATTTGTTCAAAGCTGTTCAACTACTGCCTTTCTCTTTGAGTCAACTACTCACCATATTGTATACACTGCAGTGCTAGCTAGCTGTAACTTATGCTTTCAGTGCTAGATTCATTCTCTGATCCTTTGATTGGGTGGACAACATGTCAGTTCATGCTGCAAGACCTCTGATAGGTTGGAGGATGTTCTCTGGAAGTTGTCATAACTATTGTGTAAGTCTATGGAAGGGTGTGAGAACCATGAGCCTCCTAGGTTTTGTATTGAAGTCGATGTACCCAGAGGAGGACATAAACTAGCTGTCTTCTGGCTACACCATGGTGCTACCCTATAGAATTCTGTTGAGGCTACTGTAGACCTTCATTGCAAAACAGTGTGTTTTAATAAATTATTTGGTGACATGAATATGTTTAGTATAGTTTATATAAAATGGATAACTTTTTAAGTGTTTCACTATTTTTATTTTTATGAAATTCACTGAAGAGAATGCTTCACCCCTTCCTCCTCTGAGGAGCCTCCACTGCTTCATACACATGGGAAACTGTTGAGCATGAAAAACCCAACATTGTTGCAGTTCTTGATACTCAAACCGCTGTGCCTGGCACCTACTACCATAACCTTTTCAAAGGCACTTAAATATTTTGTCTTACCCATTCACCCTCTGAATGGCACACATACACATTCCACATACACAATCCAGCTGCAACATCGAGAGCATCCTGACTGGTTGCATCACTGCCTGGTACGGCAATTGCTAGGCCTCCGACCGCAAGGCACTAAAGAGGGTAGTGCGTACGGCCCAGTACATCACTGGGGCTAAGCTGCCTGCCATCCAGGACCTCTACACCATGCGGTGTCAGAGGAAGGCCCTAAAAATGTTCAAAGACCCCAGCCACCCCAGTCATAGACTGTTCTCTCTACTACCGCATGGTAAGCGGTACCGGAGCACCAAGTCTAGGACAAAAAGGCTTCTCAACAGTTTTTATCCCCAAGCCATAAGACTCATGAACAGGTAATTAAATGGCTACCCAGACTATTTGGATTGTGTGCCCCCCCAACCCCCCCCAATCCCTCTTATACGCTACTACTACTCTCTGTTTATCATATATGCACAGTCACTTTAACTATACATTCATGTACATATGTACATACCACCTCAATTGGCCCGACCAACCAGTGCTCCCGCACACTGGCTAACCTGGCTATCTGCATTGTGTCCCGCCACCCGCCACCCACCAACCCCTCTTTACGCTACTGCTACTCTCTGTTCGTCATATATGCATAGTCACTTTAACCATATCTACATGTACATACTACCTCAATCAACCTGACTAACCGGTGTCTGTATGTAGCCTCGCTACTTTTATAGCCTCGCTACTGTATATAGCCTCGCTACTGTTTTTCACTGTCTTCTTACTGTTGTTTTTTTATTTCTTTACTTACCTATTGTTCACCTAATACCTTTTTTGCACTATTGGTTAGAGCCTGTAAGTAAGCATTTCACTGTAAGGTCTACACCTGTTGTATTCAGCATTTCACTGTAAGGTCTACACCTGTTGTATTCGGCGCACGTGACATATAAACTTTGATTTGATGTCTCAATTGTCTCAAGGCGTCAAAATCCTTCTTTAACCTGTCTCCTCCCTTTCATCTGCACTGATTGAAGTGGATTTAACAGGTTACATGAATAAGGGATCTTAGCTTTCACCTGGTCAGTCTATGGGGCGGCAGGTAACCTAGTGGTTAGAGCGTTGGGCCAGTAACAGGAAGGTTGCTGGATTGAATCCCTGAGCTGACAAGGTAAATAATCTGTCATTCTGCCCATGAGCAAGGCAGTTAACCTACTGTTCCCCAGGCGCTGAAGACGTGGATGTCGATTAAGGCAGCCCCCCGCACCTCTCTGATTCAGAGAGGTTGGGTTAAATGCGGAATACACATTTCAGTTGAACACATTCAGTTGGACAACTGACTAGGCATCTCTCTTTCCCTTTCTATGTCATAGAAAGAGCAGGTGTTGTTCACCAGTGGTTGGTGAGACCTCTACAGTATATCTGTGCTGTGCCTACAGAAAGCCAGAGGCCACTAAAAGGGGTTTCACTGATTGATAATTTGAACCTAATCAGTTTAGTAACAGGATGTGCGTGCATGTGAAAGAGAGACAGAGAGGTGGGTGGTTACCTTCCAGTTGAGGAGCTTAAAAATAGATCCAAAATCATGTTAGAAGCAACAACACAGTGTTATGTCAGTGTTGACTCCATGCACTTACATAAAGACAGCGATATGAGAAACAACATGAGAGGGACAATGTCCAGGAAGAGGCAAAGGTGCCAGTCAGCAGAACCAGGCCTGTGGCCTCCCTAGAGACATTCAGGGAGAGACATGACGAGCTCCATTGCATGACAAATGACTGTGCAGGTGCGCACTCTGCTAAACATTTGGTGTTGTGTATGCCTGACCAGTTCCAAATGAAGGCTCTGGAATATGACAACAGACTGAGTGTTATAGGCTGAGGTATGAGGACTGGCTAGCAGCCATATCACCCTGCCTCTACCTGCTGGCTTGTATCTGAAGCAAAGCAGGAATGGGCTCTGGCTGGTACCTGGGTAGGAGACCAGATGCAGCTGAAAGGGGTGTCCCTCCAATGCATTCCCCAAATGTCCTTCTGAGCACAATAGCTGTTTAGGAAAATACCAAAACCATGACAATAGTGAGATGGTGCATTTAAGTTTGTGTGTATTTCTAAACTGAACAAAAAATATAAACGCAACAAGTGTTGATCCGATGTTTCATGAGCTGAAATATAAGATCCCAGACATTTTCCATATGCACACAACGCTTATTTCTCTCAAATGTTGTGCACAAATTGGTTTACATCCCTGTTAGTGAACATTTCTCCTTTGCCAAGATAATCCATCCACCTGACAGGTGTGGCATATCAAAAAGCTGATTAAACAGCATGATCATTACACAGGTGCACCTTGTGCTGGGGACAATAAAATACCACTCAAAAAGGTGCAGTTTTGTCACACAACACAATGCCAAAGATGTCTCAACTTTTGAGGGAGCATGCAATTGGCATGCTGACTGCAGGAATGTCCACCAGAGCTGTTGCCAGATTATTGAGTGGTTCATTTCTCTACCATAAGCCGCCTCCTACATAATTTTAGAGAATTTGGCAGTACGTCCAACCGGCCTCACAACCACAGACCACGTGTAACCACGCCAGCCTAGGACCTCCACATCCAGCTTTTTCACCTGCAGGATCGTCTGAGACCAGCCACCTGGACAGCTGATGAAACTGAGGAGTATTTCTGTCTGAAATAAAGCCCTTTTGTGGGGAAAAACTAATTCTGATTGGTTGGGCCTGGCTCCCAAGTTGGTGGGCCTATGCCCTTCCAGACTCACCCATGGCCACACCCCTGCAGCTTCATGTGAAATCCATAGATTAGGGCCCATTGAATTTATCAATTGACAGATTTTCTTATATGAACTGTAACTCAGTAAAATCGTTGAAATTGTCGCAATGTTGCGTTTATATTTTTGTTCAGTGTAGTTGATCAGGCACAAAAGAATCCTTAGCAACAATTCAGCTTGATTCAGGGAATTTTATTGACAAATAATTTTTACATTTTCCAATGAGGGGAAAAAACATCAAATGAAATCAAAAGGATGTGTATGATAATAACTATTGTTGCCATAGCAGTCTGAGGGGAACCATTTCTACACATTCCTTTTCCTTTTCACTTTGGGCCTTGCAAGGTGTCTATCTAACATCCTCATTTCAGACTGAAAACATAATCTTCATTAAATCCCTGTAGGTTCGTCTCATCATAGCTATACCTCATGCTCTGTCTGTTCAGACTCCAATGTCATAACAATACAGACAATAAAACTCATTGAGAGAAAAAACAACACCCCAAAAACATGCCATAGAGTAGCTTCTCAATGTCTGATCACAGGCAGTGAGACCAACAGAACCACAATGGAGGCTTGGGAACAGAGGTGAGGCACGTGGTTACTCAGAACAGTTGAGTTTCAAGGTGGACCTCAGTTCCTTTTGGCAGTTGTGTAGAGGGAGATAAAAATAAGATACTGTATACAAGAGGTTGATCTCAGCAAGGTCCAATGGTGGAGTTAGTACAAACAGCACATTGTGTCAACTTTGAAATACTGCTGTCCATCTTGGAGCACTGTGACATAGGTCGCCGTGACAGTCAGAGCATGCTTAAGTTTGGACATGGGGTTGTGCCTCTCAAACTATTCTGCATCTGGACTCCATTCCAGCTCCTGCTATCAGTGTGGTGAAACATCAGGGTTTATCTCTCTCCAGCTGGACTAACAACCCACATGAGCTTGTTCTTAAGTGTATGCATGTATGTTGTACAGGTGTGTAAGGTGGGAAGTTGACCTGTCACAGTTGTGCAGGCATATCAGAGGTCTACCCAGTGAACCAGGCCTAAATAACTAGGCCCGTGATATGTTGTAGAGAACTCAAAACAGACAAACAAGAGAATGACACACACCAGAACAAACACACCACCTCAGTGTGGCTACCCAACTTCCACCCACAAAACAACTGTGTCAGTTTACATTTAATAGGAGGAATATATCCATCATTTTCCAGTCATTCATGTCAGTTTTGAAAATAGTTTCAAATGCATTTGAAATGACATACATTTTTATAATGATTAACAACTGGATACATGTGTAATATGATATTTTCCATCAAGGTGTAGATATATTCCTGATACCATAGGTCTTGTAGACATCTCATCTGGCAGGCCAAGCAGATTCCCTCCAGTGCACAGCATCAGGTGGTTGTGGGTTTGAGATGGCCACTATGGTAACACCCTTCATAATCAAAACCCAGGCTTCATTATCAATACACCACTTGTGGTAAAATACATTTATACGAAAATACCATAACAACTATAGTAAATTGTGTTTCTACTTCTGAACAAAATGATTACTTTCAAAGGCATGCTCACATCTTCAGGTTAGCTTCTTTTTTCTGAATTTGGTTGGACCTTTTCAGGGTTTGAGAGTTACACCCAACCACTGTTGTAGGTGGCACGATCTTGGGGTACTTCTATCTTCAAAATCTGTAGGGCAGACAGCTCTCTCTCGTACAACCAGGCAATTACAGAGTGCTGGAGCTAGTGTGTAGAAGAGTTAGGTTTGGTTTTACGCTCTGCCGCTTTCCAAAATACCCACCCAAACAGGAGCAAAAGGGAATATGGCCTTACTCTGGAAGCAGTCAGAAAATGACTGATAGAAAGGGGGGCAGGGGGTAAAATAAGAGAAAGGGCAACGCATCTGTCCTGAGAACAGCACATCTCAGGTCTGCGCAGGATACAGGAAGAGGAAATGCTTTGACAGGTGGGAAAAAGCACAGAGAGAGAGAGAAAGAGGGGTAACGGAGAGAAAGAAAGTTTGAGGAGAGATGGGCATTCTTCGTAAAACAGCAACATTTCCCCCCCCAAAAATTACAGCCATTCGTCAGGCACTTTTTTAGTTTCCCGCTCAGAAAGAGCTTGTAGGGGGCGTAGTCAACCTCTTCCCAATGTACACCCTGAAGGGGGAGAGAGGGAGAGGGCAGTTATACCCTGAGTCATTAACTAGTAGGTTGATAAGTGACAGATGAAGTGTGTCCCTGTCATGAAATGTATAATGTATGCTGTCATAAAGTGTGTGTTAAGGGTGTGGTGCAGGTGTATATCCATGTCAGCAGCAGCTGTTTTACCAGCCAGACACAGACATAAACAGGGCTGGAGCATTGCAGTTTCCCACTGTCTGCTGCCGCCACACACCCTCTGCTGGTCTATACAGAAAACTGCATGGAAGTGTTTGTGTGTGTGTGTGTGTGTGTGTGTGTGTGTGTGTGTGTGTGTGTGTGTGTGTGTGTGTGTGTGTGTGTGTGTGTGTGTGTGTGTGTGTGTGTGTGTGTATGTGAGCAGGTATGAGTCAGAGTTCATAATATATTGTTTCATAATTTTCTGTACATGCAGTTCTGTTCTAGGGGTATCTGATTTCCAGTAAACAAAACAGTCCTCTCAATTTTCCTAACCACATTCTATATTGGATCGGATTGGGGTTTTCTAATTTTATGTTAACTGTAAACAAAAGGAAATTAAAAGCTGTTCATGAGATTCCATTTAGGAATTGCTGTGTGTGTCTACATTCATCTATGAATAGAGTGTTTACTTAGCCAGTTAAAGGCTAAATAATGGAAAATGTTATTCTGAAGGCAGACCCATTGATGGGTTAAAACAAACATTCCATAATGTTTGTTTCAACCCATCAATGGGTTTGCCTGCATAAAAAAAGTGACATCACATTTATCACAGAAATGATTGCAGAGCTGAGGTTGATGGCCAAATAGTGTCCTATGTTTTCTCTTACCCCAGCCCCAGAACCAGGATGTGTGACAGTAACAGCGAGGGGATGAACACTTTGAGGAACTCTGAAGAGAAGACGCCTCCTTTCTTCATCGCCCCTGTATTTCTCATGCTGAGTGTATCTGAACGCCGGGGGTGGCGGAAATGGAACTCCCTACAGGCAAGAACACATTATAGTTACCATACAGTAACGTCAACATTATCATCATCATCATCATCCAGTTTACCATTCACTCTTCAACGAAAAACCAAAGTTGTCAATAACAGTATAATTCATCTTCTCTTCATCATGTCAAAATGTTCAGTCTAAGTAGTATAATGCAAACACACTAGGATTTACCAAGGAGACCAGATACACTAAGACTTGTACGTTTTAGGAGCAATGGGCTGTGTACATCACTCACTTAGGAGGAATGTTCTCGGGCCGACTGGACCAGTCTGCTACCCAGTCGGAGTCCTTCATGAGGATATCCATGTCCCTCTCCTTCTCCAGGGCATCCTCCTCTGACTGCACAGGAACACACGCAGAGCATTAGGACACTGATTTAAGTAAAATCAACAAGCCCATCCAACTCATCCTAGGTCGAGCCACTAAGACTATATGGCCGATCGCCCATACAGTACAGACCTTACAATAAACCCTGTGTGTGAGGCTGCCATGGTTACAGTCACATAGAGTCAAGTCTCCATTCATCAACAGACAAGAGTGTGGCTTTGCCATGTCATCCACCGACAGTGTGTGTGTGTGTGTGTGTGTGTGTGTGTGTGTGTGTGTGTGTGTGTGTGTGTGTGTGTGTGTGTGTGTGTGTGTGTGTGTGTGTGTGTGTGTGTGTGTGTGTGTGTGTAACTACAATGGAACCTGAAGCTATGGCTACTGCCATGCCCATGGATTCAAACCCACTGGGGTTTCCTGCCGCCATCACCATAGTAACAAATGCTATGGTTGTCATTCACAATGATACAGAGAGTGAGGGAAGCAGCAGGTTATATTGCCATGGAAACAGACAAGTGACGTAGGCAGCTCAGGCAGACTGAGCAATAACTCTTACTTGGCTGTCTCTTCTGCTGCTCACGTCCACATCAAATATGATCTGTCCATCATGATCATCCTCCTGGGGACTATGAGGCCGGGGAGGACTGTAGGGAGGATCAAACAACAAAATAACAAACTGTTACAAGTCTTTTCTCCCTTGGTGAATGAGAATGTACTCTTGTAGGCAGAAATCAGGTTGAAGTTTTGGGGCATGTTCAAATTCCCAATATATTAATCAAGCGATTTTATCTCTAATGGCTAAATGTGCATGCAGATCTTGCCTCTATTATGATCTCACTTTGCCTCTCAGCCTGCAACCTCAAAGTGGATGGATGAGTCTGTCTATCTGTGAGCTTCTGCAGATAGTAAGCTGTTGTAGAAACACCCCTGGTAAACATTGTCAGGTGACTCATTGACAGCTGACTGAATCTGGGCGATCAGATAAGCCTGGGTTTATGGCAGGCATCCTCATGGGTCAGAAATGGAACGCACACAGTGTGAGTGAATGTCAGTTTGGTGGGGGACTTCACCCTGCGCACACACAGCTGATGAGGATGTTGTTTCCTATTGTAAATCGATTCTATTTACATCGCCATCACAGCACATTTCATACTATATGAATTCAAATCTACATTAATTGTGGGCTAGTACGTGACCTCACCAGGGAAATCAAAAGATTTTTAACCCTCCTGCTGTGTCGAATTGGACCGATTTACAAGTTCTCTCTGAAAAATGTAGTTAATTTAATCTGATTGTCATAAGGTTCCATGACTTTGTCCACACAGGGCATCTGAACACACAAAATACATTTTGATGACTTTCATAACATTTTGACTGTTTTATTTAACTTTTGTACACCTGTGGTGTTCCCGGTCAAAAATGACCGGTCATTAGAAATGAATGGGTGAGACTACAATTAGTGTATAAAATTGAGTTCAGGCACATGCCCATTCATCAGATGGACACACTTCATCTCCCAGACCCCCACATGCATGTGTGTTTGAGCACACATACACACACACACCTCACTTCCCACTTCCCTTCTTGGCTTCCATGGCAACCCCCACGGGAACCTTTCCCCAATATAATCTTTCCCCCACAGGAACCACATCTGTTGGCATTCTCACAAACAATCGCAACATTGTTTCAACAATATATAGAACTTTTCTTGCAGCTCTGGAATATAAAGCTTTTTTGAGGCCTTGCTCACAATTCATTCTGTGGCAGCACAATGACCAAACGATATACTGTATGTGAGGCTCTTGATCATATCTTTGATCATGACACTGGAGAGGAGGAGAGATTCCTTGTTAAACTTTGACACAAAGTAGTCTGTGATAAATAACACAATATGTTTCATTTTAGTATTTGTTATTGTCAAAATAATCCATACATGATGCTTTTTTTACTCAAAAACGAGTTGTATGAGCTCAGGTCAATGAGGCCTACAGGCCATAAATAGCAAATAGAAGTTCAAAACTTGTAATGTTCACAAGAACTTAAGTTGATAAAAAGATCTAACACAACATTAGGTGATAATATATGTATTATTATGGATTTATTCATTTTGAACCGGGAACACAGAATTAATTAACATGAAAGGAACACAACAGGAGGGTTAATTATCTTTCCCTAGTTTTCCAAGGCCAAGATTCGAACTGTACTCTGCCCCCTACCTGTCACAGGAAGAGTTGCTGTGGCTGGACTCATGCTGAGCATCCAGTAGAATCCTCTCCATGTCTCCATTATGGATGGAGGATGAGGAGGGCACGTGCTCCAGTCCCCCCACCATGGCCTCCACCTCCTCCTCCACCTGAGGCAGGGGGAGCAGCCACAGGGCCTGGCCTACGGCAGAGGCAGACTGGGACAACCCCGCTGCAGTCGTGGCCGCAGCTCTGTTCATCTCCAACTCCACCCAGGACCCTGAGGACAAGCACACATGGGACACATGACGTTGGTTACATTCCAAAGTAAGGGGAGAATAAGCAAATGTATCCCTATTGAGCTCTAGAGAGAAACTTTGGTATCTTTTTGTATCTCATTGTTGATGTTATTACTATGGTTTCTGTTAGAGCAGACCTTGGGACATTGTGCCTGTATGCTGAACTAAAAATTATAAGAAAAACATAGTTTTTTTTCCTGATAAAAAAAAAAACTTTCAAAGGACATGAATGTGAAGGGGTTAACTCTCCCTAAGCCGGTCTTGCATCTATTTACTGCATGGTGAAAGGGCAGTAAATACCTCTATGTGATGTCAGTTTTTACAGTCCCTGCTGTGATATACAAGCCAGCTGATCATGCTCCTACATGAGCACAGGCAGGGACTGGCTACAGGGGAGAGTGCCAATAACAGCTAGGATACAAACTATTCGGAGTCACACTGACACAAGTTTTGATTTGGCAATTTGAAATACATAAAGAAGCCACATCAGGCAACCAATACATGTACCAAAATTGCCGAAGATTATACACACAAAAAGTCAGACTTGTTTTCATTGTGGTCCTCTATTGCAGAGGTTCCCAAACTTTTGCACCCGGGCCCCCCTTCCAGCATTGGGGAACATCCCGCCCCCCCCCCCCCCCCCCGAGCGTATCTATTTCTATGGGCACAGACACTGTCCATGACACAAACTGGTTTTGCAGGTTTAAAGCTTATTTCCTGCAATTCTACACATTTTGTCATGGGGTGCAGAGAAAATTTTGCAGTTTTAAAGATAATTTTCTTGCAATTCTATACATTTTGACATGTCTAATGTGTATTCATGTAATATTTGGATAACTCAAACATTATAACAAAAATCTATGGGCAAAAAAACTTAGCTAAAAAACGTTAGCTGACATGGGCTAGTTGATTTGGACATTTCTGACAAGTTATAAATAGCTCTCTAAGGTATGCATCTGACTAACATGACAAGAGGAACTGATGATGCAATACCCAATTTCAAAATTGCACCTTGTGCATCTACTATTACAACTTTTCAAGAGTAAGTTGAAAGAGAGAGAGAGAATTCCAAGAGTGTACAAAGCTGTCAAAGGCAAAGGGTGGCTAATTTGATTTGTTTAAGACTTTGATTACTACATGATACTATATGTGTTATTTCATAGTTTTGATGTCTTCCCTTGTATTCTACAATGTAGATAATAGTACAAATAAAGAAAAACTCTGGAATGAGTAGGTGTGTCCAAACTTTGGCGGGAAACCACTGCTAAATTGGTAGGCAAGTGGCTGCAGGGCATGAGACATCCAGTATCTCAATTGAATTCAAATGGCTTTATTGGCATGGGAAACATATGTTTACATTGCCAATGCAAGTGAAATAGATAACAAACAAAAGTGAAATAAACAATAAAAAATGAACAGTAAATATTACACACACAAGTTTCAAAGGAAGAGACATTTCAAATCTCTCTCTCATTTTCCATCACACATCCTGCCAGAAACGAGGAAGCTAGAGCTCACAAGCAGAGCACATGATCTCATAGCCGAGAGAGTAAACAATCTGGTCATGTGACAGTTAGCCTAACCGATTTAGCCTCTCAGTCAGTATCACTGGGTTGTCACTAGTTACCACAGCCACAAAGTCATAACCCCACCTATTTCTACAATTTCTCTTCTTAAAATGTTATTATAAACCTAACCTTAACCACACTGCTAACCGTACACCTAATCCTAACCTTAAAACAAAAAAATGATCTTGACATATGATCTAGACATTTTTTTTACTTTGTGGCTATGGTAACTAGCGGAAACTGTTTTTGCTGGCCAGGCATTGGATGATAGCAGTCCCCATCCCCCTGCCCCAAGGCCGACTCAGCACCCAGGTTCATCCCGAGGATGACACAGTGGCATGAGCCGAGCCACTATCTACAGCTATTGTCTATGCTCTATCGCCTAAACAAGGTTTCCATGGTGCCGGTAGTGAGCTGAATGTTCTGGCTGCTCCTCTCTCTGTCGTGTAGCCATTATCAGCTGTTGTAGGAGGTCACAGAGAAGCCCAGGAAGCCTAGTGTTATGACCTGACCACCATCCACAACCCCTTGACAAGCTGGCTTGAACCCCACAGGAACAAAGCCCACCAAAACCCCATGAAGCTCCTGGAGACCTGGCTTACTTGATGTGGGGGATCCATGAAACAGCATAAAAACTTGGTAGACACCCTGAAAAGATTCAAACAAACAGGGTAGAGAAACATAGATCCTGGTTCGTTCTTACCATAAAATATATAGCCTAACCAATGGCTCCAAAGACTCACAAAAGAAGAGTAAAGTCAACTGAATTTCTAGTGTGTGGATGGGAGTGAGATGGGCAATTCCACGCTAACAGAGTGATGCTGAGACTAATTTTTCACCTTAAAATGTGTCAAACAAAAACCAATGATTGCAAAGTTAAACAAACCATACAACTCTATGCACAATGACTACTTTTAACAAACTACTCTTTAAAAAAACACATTTACTTGAAGAACAGTGCAGATGCAGAGTTTGGTACCAAAGTTTTTTATCTGACAATGACACTTCAGTGGACAGGAAGCTTTACTCAATTCTGAGAATTACACAGCAAAAATGAGTGTCCACTTATTTATAGGCAGAGTGAGTAAGCTGTCTCTAGCAATAACAAACCTGTTCCCCCCTGACCCTCACAGCAGCTAGCACGTAACTGACACGAGTTGTACTCTCAAACTTCAGAACGAAAAGCTTCTGATCCCCAGCCTCACCACGCCCCACTTTTGTACTCCACCCCTCCTTGCCCCGGTGTGTCCTAAAAAACATTCTCCACTTTCCACATATCCAGAACGTCTGTCCCCGCTCCACTGTGTCCATAAATAAATCAGCGCGCCAAGTCAACGAGCCCCCCTGGTTAAGGGCTTGGTAATGCTCCACCACATCCAAACCCAGCCCCATAAAGGCAGGTTAACACAGAGCTGACTGTGTAATTACTCCAGAGGCATGGTATGTGTGACACTCTGATAAACATGTCCCTCAGTCCATTCCAGTCTGATCACATAGTCCATCAATATGTGATAACAGGACATATCCATATAGACACACTCATAATGACAAACACAGTTGAGTAGAAGACTCTGACAAAGGAAGATCACAATGCAATATTAAGATTAAATTGTGTTAAATGTATGTTTGGGGTTGATATAGTGAATACACCTGTAATAAAGCATATGATATATGACATAGATCATTATAGACTGATCATATTGTATTATTATTTTCCATTAGGTATCAGGCTGTATACAAATTGACCAGACTCTAGAGTGCAGCAATCCCACATTGACAGGTGTGTTGAGGTAGGTGTAGCAGACACTCTTTGCTGGTCTAAATATAAATTCACACTCGCAGATTATCCTGGTCATGGCTAGAAGGGATGCAGCTAATGTCAAATTGACGTCAAAAGTCGCATGTTCCGAGTCGCGTCGGGGAGATTTGTTCGCATTTAAACTAACCCTAATCCCTTTCCTAATTAACCTAATTATCCTAACCTGCTACAAAAAGTCACTTCTGTCTGACATTAGCTGGATCCCATCTAGTCAAAACCAGATTAAATAGCCCAGTAGGCTATGTGTATTGTTTACATCGACGACAAGTAACGTTAGCTATTACACTATTACACAATGCAAAATTAGCTGATTGTGCATAAAAATGAAGTAATATTTCAAAGTAGATTTCGTTAGGTTTTCGGAATGTTTTTTCCTCAGCCCTTGGGTATGTGAACTATTACAACATTTTTAAATTCCGAACATTTGGCCAAACCCAATTTTGGATTTTTCAGACCTCTTTCTTCTTCTTCTTCTTCCATCGCGTCTTGTTGCATAGAGATTTATAGAAGCCTCTAATGGCCAAAATTATATTTTACATTGGCAGCGCCATTGAGGGCATCCGCCATTTGAAAGTAGTCATAGTAGTCCACCACTGGGTGGAGGTTCCTGTGGGTTGTAGCCTCAATGGCGCTGCCCATGCTGTCATAGAAACTATAACGGCATAGATAAAGAAGAGTCCTCCATTTATCTCTATGTCTTATTGCCATCAAAATTGCAGCGCCTATTCAGCACCACGTGCATCAACGATTGGTTTACTGCAGGTCAATCAAACAGTTTACACCGCCTCTTAAAATCCCATTGGTCCATCTATACAGAAATATCACACCGTTCACGATGTTAGCCCTCCAACAATCCTTTTCCATGTCTACATAGAAAATCAACCCAAAGCTCAGTAGATTGTTCATCTCTCAAAACCAGATAGTAAAGTATCAAAATACACCGTTTTAAATTACCTGACAAGTTTTCTAATAAACAATTAGAATGACAATGAAATATAACCAAGCATTTCGAAGACACCTACCATTTAGTCCGTTATTCTCTGATACAGCAGCAGCTTCGGACATCTTGCCTGTGTGCAGGGTGGCTTGCATAAGACTGTCAATGGAACACGTGCACTCCCTCCACACATTCGGACGTGCGCGCATTCGCGTACCAAAACTGACCCGGGTCCCCTTTAATTTATTGCAGAGTAGCCACACAGTCACAGTATTTGTGTTTCGTTAGCTGATCTGGAACCAGTAGGTGGAACAGCAATATTCCTAGAACTCTGATGACGTCAGATAAGCCAGTTGTTGATAACGAAGGCAGTCGAGCAGGGCAGACAAACATGATGTAACTGCTGGAAATGGTTCACCACCATGTGAGAAAATATCAAATGGGCGTTCACTACTTTCACAATTACTGGCATTTGTATATTTCCAAGAACTGAAATACCTTTTTAATTGGAGAATGTGCACATATGCATGTACCCAAGGTGCACAAATACAAGTCCCTGTATAAGAATGTCATGTACCTGGGGAATAGTCAGTACTCCTATTTCCACGTGGGGGGTTATCCTCAGACTATGGCAGGAATACGGTCTATTCTGAAGCAGAATGTAATGACCAGGGCATGACACATTAGTAAAAAAAAAAAGGTATTTACTTTATTCCTGTCATTGTAGATTTACAACAGTTGGAGTTGGATTGTATTTGTAATTATTGTCAAACATCATCATGATTTCAACCTTCAAATTTCACTGGTGTAGACACAGGCTTGATGAGCAAGATCATGGTAATGGGCACTCAGATTCAGGATTTTCCTTGAACCTAGCCACTAGTATGGTGGCAGTTCTTCATGAAATGCAGGCTTAAAACGCTACACACATCTATAGCGTTTCAATATGTCATTTGCGTTATACTAATGGAGTACAATGATACAGATCAAGTATGATACCTATAGCACTTCTTTGACAACAGAAAACCGTCAACAGGAAAAAAAGAACGACAAGACACAGCAAGAACTCTGGTTCCCAGACTCAGTCAATTCTCTCCCAAGCCTTAGCCTGCTGGTCCACTCACAGCAAAAGCAAGGAGTCCTCACTGGGCCAGACAGACTGGTTGTGCATCTAGTAGTGTGTGCAGAAAGGACCAGTCACACTACATACATACAACATGCTCTCAGTACATGTTTTAAAGTGTTCCTCTGAGGTGCAGCAGTCCACCAACAGCAGCAACAGCTTTGAGAGAGAGCTAGGCTCTTTAATAAGTGTGAGTTTGTTTCTGATTGGGTTTGTGTATGCATTAATTGTTTGTGCGTGCACATGTGAAGAAATATGTGATATGACGAAGGCCGAAACGTTCATCTTTTAACCTTGCTTAAATAAAACAAATAATTTAACGGTGAGCAAGCATTGCACCTTTTCCTTTCCAACTATGAAGAATAATAAAATTAAAATAAAAACTCCAGTTCTTGCAATTGAATTAAAAACAAAAAATGAACAGCTTGGCAGTTGACTAATAAAAAAACATGACTATGGCACCAGACAATGAAAGGAGTTGAACAGGTGTAGGGATGGTTCTAGGTGTGTTTTGATTTTTCTAACCATCAGCAAAAAAAGTGTGCTTGTCAGACATACATATAAAATGGTGCTCTTTACCCATGTTGCCCTGAGGCTGGGCTGGGTGGGGCGATACTTGGCGGGCGGCACACAGATTGGCACAACATCACCGAAACAATAAGTTGAGCGACGTGTCACTGTGCCACAGAGGCTGATGGTGGGCAAGAATGAGGTTTCAGTTTTCCACACCTGGAAACATGGCATAGTCTGTTTTGTCCAATGACAGGTTTTTTGTTTTTGACTGTGATGTTGTTGTCACTCAATCACTGTCCTGGACTAAAATTAGAGGCTGAAGATAGTGGATGTCATGTCTGCCTTCACGTGCACATCTAGTTCACTTTGTCCTGAAATATGTATAGGTTGTTGGTGGTTGCCACAGCAATGATGTTGTCCTGGGGGTGCCAGGCAGTGTGGAGGATTTTCTTGTTGAAGTCCAGGCTGTCTACGCTGATCTCGTCCTTCTTCCGCTTCCCGCCGGCACACACCTTGCGGGGCTTCAGGACCTGCCGTGGCTTACTGCTCTCCCGGGACGCTTCCAGGGTCACGTCCCACCGCTGGCCCCGGTCAAACATCCGGAAGAAGTTGTTGTACGAGCCTGTCATCACCACACTGTAGAGGGAAATGAGGGAGAGGATTAAAACAAGAAATTAAGAACCTAGGACTTGTTATTGTCATTTATGAATACAATGTGAACTTGGCAATGCTAACCTGTCATTTCCATTCCAGCAGCACTCAAACTTGTCAAAGATGCAGTCGTTCTCATAGAGCGAGCACAGCTTACTCCTGAGGTACTCGTGAACCTGCCGTGGAGGGAGACAGACAGGTCAAAGGTCTTCAACATAGAGTCACATACTCTAACCTCAGCTCAGAGTTCACCACAGGGGTCAACTCTGGGTATTTAGGAGGGTCATTTTGATTCGAATGTGCAGCTCCAGATGATTGAAATGGCTAACACCATTAAATAAGTTCAAAGTAAAACTCATTGTTTGGGTTCTAATTCTTTCAAGGTGCGATAGTGCAGCAGTCCGGCAAGAACATAATCTTAGAGAACCCTCTAGTGGACATTGTCTGAAACAGCATTAAAAAAATGAGGTGGGTCAGTCCTTGATAAAAACCTACTCTGATAAAAAAAAAAATTCTACCATATATAATAATATGTCGGGTGTCAACCCACTCTGCCCAGAGTGGGTGAAAATACGCTTTGGTGATTAAATTAGACTTCCTTAGGTTATAAAATGCATATTTACCCAGACAAATATGATTATTCATGTTCTGAATTGTTCAGTGGGGTCTCGCTCTAACATTTCATTAACAGTGTATCCATAGTTGGATTTTGTAACCTAATAAATCCGATAAAAAGCACAGAGCTCTGCAGATTTCTCGAAGCAGCTTGAGGATTTGACATGTTTCAGTGCTCCGTTGACATTTCACAGAGATACGCTTGTTTTTGTGAGAAATCTTCACATTAATATGAAAAGTGTATACTAACATATGAAAATACTACATATCACGTCTCAAAATCAATATCCATATTACCTCGATATTGTTTTATGTCATGCGGATTCGAGAACAAAAATGAGTTCAATGGGAGCCTGTCTGGTAGCTTAATTCTCGCACAGCATCCAGCCTAGCTGACGCGGTGCAATTTTCCTAATTTTTGACTGGGTTATTATAGAGGGGTGAGGTTTGGACCATTGGTTTTCTTAGAGAATTATCTACATAATTAACATATTTTACCCACTGGTCCCAATTTTTTTTTTGATTGACACCCTATAATATGCCATTTAGCAGACAGATTTATTCAAAGTGACTTACAGTCATGCATGCACACAAACTACCAAGTCTGTTGACTTTCCCCAACCTCAAACCCCCACACACACACTCCCTCTGCCAGTCCCACCTGGTACGCCCCCCCCTCTCTGCCAGTCCCACCTGGTATGCCCCACACTCCCTCTACCAGTCTCACCTGGAAAGTCTCCACAGGCCTGGTCTCCATGTTCAGGTCCCAGATCTTGACAGACAGGTAGTCCCTGGTCATCATGTAGCGTCCGTTGTGGCTGAACTTGACATCTGAGATGGATGAAATGATCTCAGAGAAGAAGGAGCGGTTACTGGGGTCCTCTGGCTCCTCGAACACTGGATGGGGAGATGAGGTAACGTTCATTTATAAACTGCTATTAGCAATAAGTGCATGTTGCTGTCCTAGCTAGGCTTTTCTAAGATATTCCCACACCTGTCCTCAGCAGCGATGTGAATTCATTCAAGCCATTGGTCAAATGTGGTCAAATGTGTAAGCCCCTAATATAGAGGTTGATGCTGAAGCCTCTAAGTGACTGGTGATCATAGGTACTCACGTTTGGAGTGCTTGTCACATAGCGCTGATGCCCTCATGTCACAGAGGCGGATGGAGCCCTTACTGCTGCTGTAGACAAAGGTGTTGCACTGGTTAGGATGGAACTCAGCTGCTGTGATCACCTCGGTCAGCTCCTCCATGTTGACTGGCTTTATATCCACAATGTCTTGGAGGGGCTAGAGTCAAGGGGGACTATCAACTACTGAGAAGGTATTCGGGATAAACTGGTGGCACACACACACACACAATAATTAACAGCTGGTTGAGGATACTGAAGCTGCGGTCAGTGATCTCCTGGTGCCAGAGGTTGATGCGCAGGTCGTCTGCGGATAGATATGTCTCATGGTCACTGTTAATTGAGATGGAGTTGATGTGGTAGGTGTGGGCGTTGGCAAACACCCTTCGAGGGCTCGCCTCCACCATAAGGTCCATAGGTCTAAACACGGGCACCTGCAAGGGCACAGAGGGAAGAGTTACCGGGTGAGGGTCTATGAGTATGGGCAACGCCCACACAGTGACAACAAGTGTCTCTCTATACTATAGCCCCTGGAATGTAATCAGCTAGCTAAGCAGATACCCGAAGTGCAGTGACAGTGTTGGGGTCGATGCAGCGTCCATCCTCCTCTTTCAGGTTGTAGCCCTCCAGTCTCTTGTCTCGTTCACTGATCTTCCACAACTTTATAGTTTTGTCTGCCAATCAGAACAGACAAGTAGATAAATATATTTAACAGCCAAACAAAGCGCGGTGATGTGATGTCATCCATGTACAAAGGTTCACCAGAGTGAACTGGCTGGCTGTAGGTGAAGGTAACTGACTAACCGTTAGTTGACAACAGGAACTGAGCTGCGTTCTTCTGGGGCAGCCAGCGGATTTTATTGATCTTCTCCTCAATCTCCAAACTTTTCAAGTAGTCAAACTCGGGCTCATGGCTCTGGAAAGTGCTGTAAACATTGTACTCACTGCGGCACTGTGGCTGACTCTTATTCTGTTAGGAGGAAAAGAGGATATGGAGTAAGGGATGGAGAAAGGCAAAGGAAAGGCTGGAAAATGTTAGCTTTTGTTTTCCTCATCACCTCCTTTTCATTCAAACGCAACTAGAATTAATAATGCAGATTTTGAATTCAAACTAAACTTCCAGACAGGCAGCCATACCTCTATTTCCTGCTGAAAGATGACGACCCTGCCACCCTTGTCTCCTGTGGCGAGCAGCTCTCCTGAGTGGTTGAACTCCACAGTAGATATGATGTCGGCTGAACAACGTCAGGAAAACAAGAAATTAGGCCACTATCATTTTCTATCCAACACTTAAGGAATTTCAGGTGATTGTATCCATGCAAGGGCAGGTAGCATGTCAGCATTACAGGCATTGGATTAGAGATCGGGAGTCTGTCTGATGTCTAGGAGCTGGAGTCTTAGGCCTGGATGAGTTGAGGCAGGCCATAGTATTCTACTGAGGATGTGAACGCATCCAAAGCAGACACACAATGATCGGTAACCTAGTTTCTACAGGCCGCAGCACACATTACACCAACAGCAGTATGGAGGCTTTTTAGACAGAGGCTGACACACACACGCTTTGTTGCCTATTGGAGCAGAATGACAATGCCGAGAAAGGTTGCAGCAGGAGGCCATTGTCTGGGCTGAACACCCTGGGGCCGAGGGTGGGGGTATGTGGGTGAGTGTTTGTATCGCGTGTAAGGATGGGGGAGGCTGAATGCCACGTTGTCAATACCCTGACTGACACCCCACCCCCCCATTTACCACACATACATATGCCTAGTGCCAGTCTACAGAGTAACACACACACTAAATCCTTACGAGATTGACATACGACCAGGAGCAGTGCACACAGTGAATCAGTTCACCTTCTGTGCAGGTTTAGACTGATCTAGGATCCAGACCTACCACTTCAGCCCAGAGGCGGACCACGACACCCACACTGCTCAAATCACAGGCAAATGCACCTTTATTAGCCCAATAATGTTGTTGGCAGAATACTTGCTCAGTAGGAATAGTAGACTATAGACTTACGGACACTTGGTAATCTGCTGCTCTTCAGCAGCAAACCAGAAATATGTTTCATTGTACAATCAGGGCTCTCCCTAGGATTGGGTGGTGGTGATGTAGCCCTGAGGTTGGGTACGGGGGAGGTCGAGCATTTAGCATTTTTCAAAAACCTGTAACTGCGATTTTCTGAAACCTAGAGTCTTACATTATAGCAAACACTGTAGCCAACACAGTAGTAGAGTGTTTGATCCTAACTTAAATTAAGATGGTCTCAATGACACATTTTTCTAGATTAAACTTAGGGGGTATTCGAATTAAAAGTAGGGCTGTGACATACCAGTACTGCAATATTTTTTTTCATTGCAAAAATGAACACATAAGGCTATATCAAGAGGTCAGATCAAGAACTGATTAATTAACATAGGCCTACTAATCTAACAGCCTGACATTACTTTCTCTGAAGAGCGATATTAGTGGAACAGCTCTCTGCCGTGTCTGTTTTCTACCACGTAGCAACACACACTGAACTACCACAACAACACGCACTTCCTTGCTAGTCAATGCGCTTCCTCCTACTATGGTTGCGGGGATCAAAGCATGTGCCGGCAAGAAACTGTTCGCCTAGTTTACTAAATGCTGTAGCTAACTACCTTCGTCATAAAGACGCCTTACCTAAGGAGATAAGCACATAACTACAAAATAGTGGTTGATTAACTTCTTCTTAATAGGGGGCGCTATTTTCACTTTGGGAAAAAATCGTGCCCAATTTAAACGGCCTCGTACTCTATTCTAGATCATACAATATGCATATTATTATTACTATTGGATAGAAAACACTCAAGTTTCTAAAACTGTTTGAATTATATCTGTGAGTAAAACAGAACTCATTTGGCAGCAAACTTCCAGACAGGAAGTGAAAAATCTGAAAACGAGGCTCTGTTTCAGGGCCTGCCTATTGAATTGCCTTATATTTATGGATATGCATGCACTGCATACGCCTTCCACTAGATGTCAACAGGCAGTGGAAGGTGGAATGGGGTGTCTAGCTTGATCTGAGGTCGAACAAGAGCTTTTGGAATGACGTGTCCAGAATTTCCTTTCTCTACATAGGCGCGGGAAGCACCTCCATATTGTCTTATGATAAGCGTCCGGTATACACGGCTAATATCGCCGGCTATGATTTTATTTGATACATGTGATAATAACATCGTAAAGAATGCTTTTTCAACCGAGTTTTATCAGATTATTTAACGTTTATTGGGACTTGGAGTTTTCCGTTCTCTGCGGCGAGAGAAATTGGGAACGTCATCAACATTGGCTAGCATTGTGGCACGAATTCGACAGGAGAAAAGGACATTCTAAAACCAAACAACGATTTATTCTTGACCAAGGACTCCTTGTACAAGATTCTGATGGAAGCTCAGCAAAAGTAAGAACAATTGTTTTAGTAAAGTTTATGATGAGTTCTTTGGTCAGATTAGGTGAGTGTCCAAAATAGCTCCGGACATTCTGGTGAATCGATGCTACATATTCACAATGTATAACCACGGTTTGCAGCTCTAAATATGCACATTTTCGAACAAAACATAAGTGTATTGTATAACCTGATGTTATAAGACTGTCATCTGATGAAGTTGGTCAAGGTTAGTGATTAATTTTATATCTTTTGCTGGTTTTTGCGATCGCTACCTTTTGCTGCTAATAAATGCATTTGTGTTTTCGCTGTAAAACACTTAAAAAAAATCGGAAATATTGGCTGGATTCACAAGATGTTTATCTTTCATTTGCTGTACACCATGTATTTTTCATAAATGTTTTATGATGAGTATTTAGGTATTTCACGTTGCTCTCTGTAATTATTGGCTGGCTGCTTTGGTGATATTTTTGATGGTAGCTGCAATGTAAAACTATGATTTATACCTCAAATATGCACATTTTCGAACAAAACATAAATTTATTGTATAACATGTTACAAGACTGTCATCTGATGAAGTTGTTTCTTGGTTAGTGACTAATTATATCTCTATTTGGTCGGTTTTGTGATAGCTACCTATGCGGTAGAAAAATGGTGAAAATATGCAGATGAGTCTTTTGCTATTGTGGTTAGCTAATAGAAATACATAGTGTTTTCGCTGTAAAACATTTTAAAAATCGGAAATGATGGCTGGATTCACAAGATGTTTATCTTTCATTTGCTGTATTGGACTTGTGATTTCATGAAAATTATATTATATGATATCCCTGTCGCGTTAGGCTAGGCTATGCTAGTCAGCTTTTTTGATGAGGAGGATCCCGGATCCGGGAGAGAGAAGCGGTAGAGGTTTTAACACATACAATGTTGGAAAATGTTTATTGCTACCATTTTCCTCACACATCATTGGTGTCAACGGGGACGAAGTGGAGGGCTGCCATCCAGCATGAGGGAGGAAAATAATAATATGACTCCGGGGGGTGGGCCCAAGGAAGGCCAGAGCAGAGATTTAAGAGTTTTTTTCGTCCTCGCCCAAGTCCTCTGATTGGCTCAGTTCCAACTTCAGACTGTTGTCAAAAAACAAAAATGTGCCAAGTCGAAGCCTATTTGCGTATTTTATGGTATTTTTCATACCAGGGTACTAGGACCTCAAATTACAGCCATGGTACGCAAAACGCGTGCAGGTTGGCGACTTGCTGGAGAGGATAGAATTGCTTGGCAACTCGGCGTACAGTGTACATTTGCTGGATGTTCAGACAGACTGTCAGCATGAGAGGCCACAGGACAAAAGCCAACAAGAGAAAGCAGCAAGCAAGCCACTGTCAGAAATCAACTTCGCAGCCACTCTTGCACAGACTGTTTGCAAGGATAGCAGTGTAATATTTAGGGAGATTAGGAGACATGGGTGACCGCAAAGGAATGCAAGATAAGTGGATGAGCGTGTCTCATTGACTAGGATTTATCCAGCACAATAGTTTACAATAAATTACTATGATTAACAACTACTAGGGCTCCATGATGATTCTGCAACAAGTACTGCCATTGTACAGTACTACTGTTGCTATGACCAATGTGAGTAAGGGCTCTTACCTTCGGCCACGTCATCATCGATGGCACCCTTCACCTGTGAGAAGCACCACTGCACGTCATTGCTCCCACCTCCAGTTCCTGAAATGGCAGAATGACAGTTACGGATCAAGATATCGCATGACGGTTTACGTTACAAATCTGACAGGAAGAGGAGTTTAGAAGAGAGGGCGGAGCCTGTATCCTGACCATTGCAGTGAGAAAATGTGTAGACAGTCTCAGAAGGTCATTCTGTGTCTGTCTTGGTCTGATCTCGTGCAATAAGCCAATTTGTCTTTAATAACATTATACTTCATGGACAGACAATACAGTAAAATTTAACAGCAATGGCCTAGGACTGTACTTCCACAGCCTATTGACAATACACTAGGAGATACAACTCGCAGGTACTGAGGCACAGCTCAAGATCAACAGCTGTTAATGTCAAAAGGTCCAACAACATACACTAACTAGGTCAAGGCAGGGGGAATACTACAGTACGATATTTCTATAATACAGTGCATTTGGAAAGTATTCAGACCCCTTGACCTTTTCCCAAATGTTACGTTAGCCCAAATCTTTTCCCCCCTCAATCTACACACAATACCCCATAATGACAAAGCAAAAACAGGTTTTTAGAAATGTTTGCAAATGTATAAAAATAAACAGCAATACCTTATTTACATAAGTATTAAGTCCCTTTGCTATGAGACTCGAAATTGAGCTCAGGTGCATCCTGTTTCCATTGATCATCCTTGAGATGTTTCTACAACTTGATTGGAGTCCACCTGTGCTAGATTCAATTGATTGGACAGGATTTGGAAAGGCAGAACATCTGTCTAAGTTCCCACAGTTGACAGTGCATGTCAGAGCAAAAACCAAGCCATGAGGTCAAAGGAATTGTCCATAGAGCTCCGAGACAGGATTGTGTCGAGGCACATATCTGGAGAAGGGTACCAAAAAAACCTCTGCAGCATAGAAGGTCCCCAAGAACACAGTGGCCTCCATTATTCTTAAATGGAAGAAGTTTGGAACCACCAAGACTTCCTAGAGCTGGCCGCTCGGCCAAACTGAGCAATCGGGGGAGAAGTGGCCAGACGGAAGCCACTCCTCAGTAAAAGACACATAACAGCCCGCTTGGGAGTTTGCCAATAGGCACCTAAAAAACTCAGACCATGAGAATCAAGATTCTCTGGTCTGATGAAATCAAGATTGAACTCTTTGGCCTGAATGCCAAGATTCACATCGAGAGGAAACCTGGCACTGTTCCTACAGTGAAGCATGGTGGTGGCAGAATCATGCTGTGGGGATGTTTTTCTGCAGCAAGGACTGGGAGACTAGTAAGGATCGAGGGAAAGATGAACGGCGCAAAGTACAGAGAGATCCTTGATGAAAACCTGCTCCAGAGTGCTCAGGACCTTAGACTGGGGCAAAGGTTCACCTTCCAACAGGACAACAACCCTAAGCACACAGCCAAGACAATGCAGGAGTGACTTTGGGACAAGTCTCTGAATGTCCTTGAGTGGCCCAGTCAGAGCCAGGACTTGAACCCGATTTAACATCTCCGGAGACCTGAAAATAGCTGTGCAGCGACCCACCCCATCCAACCTGACAGAGCTTGAGGATCTGCAGAGAAGAATGGGAGTAACCCAAATACAGTGCCACGCTTGTAGCGTCATACCCAAGAAGACTCAAGGTTGTAATGCTGCCAAAGGTGTTTCAACAAAGTACTGAGTAAAGGGTCTGAATACTTATGTAAATGTGATATTGCAGTTAGTATTTATTTCTAATATTGTTTTCTTTCTTTGAAAAACCTATTTTTGTCATTATGGGGTATTGTGTGTAGATTGATGAGGATTTTTTTTTTTTAATCCATTTTAGAATAATGCTGTAACGTAACAAAATGTGGAAAAAGTCAAGGGTCTGAATACTTTCCGAATGCACTGTAGATCAGAAATATAACTTTCCCCAAAGAGATTTGTGCACAGCCAGCCTCAAATGTGTCAATATCAAAATCTCTCTCTCTTGCTGGGTTAATACAGGTACAGTATAACTAGTCCTGACAGGTACTTGATTGAAAACTGGCATTGCACAATGAAACAGGTTGAGTTGTACATTTCCACATGTAATCATTTATTTCATTGCACAATGGAACTGGTTAGATTTGTCCATACAAATATACGTTTGGGGTGTAGATTGGTTGGGTGTGTGATAACTGCAGGAGGAGCGGTTATGACAATGAGGTTCTCAATGCAGAGGGTGAAGCCTAATGTCCTATCGATAAAAGGCAATGGGACTGGTTTATTCTGGTGAACTACAGAACCCTCAAACATATAGCATGTTACTAGGCTGACTACAAGTGATCACAATTGTAATTGTGGTTAGTATGCTAAATTAGGTTGTCATCTGCCTCTGCAGAAAAGCGTGATACAAGCACCATAGAGCCATTTGTCAACAAGTAATAACTTATTCCATCTAGGGCTGGGCGATATGGCCTAGAAACCATATCTAGATTATTCCAAATTTATGGGCAATAAAAAAAAGAAGCTTTGTTGTACAATTAAAAGGTCAAATACACTGCATTTCACAGTCAGCAATAATCTAATGAATTCAGAGCATGTGAAATTAGGGTAAATATAAACTTTTTTGTTGTTGCAATAATCACTCATCTGGCATTCATGTCTGTCCATGAAAATGCCCTTTTTGTTACAAATTTAACCAGAACCATGCATTATGCATTTTCACTAATAATTACTAACCTCTTGTAGCACGCTTTATAGAAAATCAACACAGGTTTCACACAACTTCAAGCACAATCCCACGTGCTAGTGAATAGCCAGATAATCTTTATTTCAAGTTGCCAACTACGTGCTATTTAAAAAAAGGCATAACAGTTGAATTGTTATGAACACACCCTTCTGTCCATCTGAAAAGGATGTTTGCCTTTCCACTTTGTTCCAATTTTGAAATCAAGTAGCCTACCTTATTTTGCAGAATGAGAACAAGCTGCCAATTCCTTATAAAATAGTGTTGGATGCTTATTGCACATTTATAAAACACAGACTAGACAGTATAAGTCTTTGGCTAAAATGACGCTAGCGCTACATGGTAACGCAATGCAACACGCAATCAATTGCGCATTCATTTTCCAGAATCAATGTTCAATGATACTCCTGTTTTAGTAGGGTCTTCTCTGAACGCAATTTGAGTAGTTGGAACATAAAAATGTATCGTTAGAAAGGTCAACTTCCTCTATTTCAGTAAAATAATTTCTCAGTGTGCTTTGATGTTAATATGACTGATTCTATTGGACCAAACCTCAAAAGCAAATAGCGAGTTGAAACCGCTTGTCAGAGAAGTAGAAATCTCTCAACTTCAATGGTGTGAGTGGCAGGGGCTTGGTTTCTATGTGTGTGTGTGTGTGTGTGTGTGTGTGTGTGTGTGTGTGTGTGTGTGTGTGTGTGTGTGTGTAAACAGAGAGGAAGAGGCAAAGCGAGAGGTTTCACTATTGCCAAAATCTGTCCAAAATAAGCCCAAAGCGTTTATATGGGTTTATTTTGGACCTAAGCTTGGTCTCCAGCCTTCCAGGCTTTGGGACAACGACTCCGATTGTTAGGGCAGAGACATGAGTATCTCCTCATTATATTCAGATCTCCGGTGTAAATGGGAAGGTGCACACAGCACAGAAGGAGCGAAGGAGATGAGACCAAAAAGACAAGAGGACATAATCGCGCATAAAAACAAAAAATACAAAACCTTGATTCTTGTGATACAGGCATTTGGAATATTGCGCAAAACATGAACCCGAATGAATTCAATATAAATCGACCAGCCCTAATTCCATCATTAAAGAGGCATTGCAAAGGCCTATTTAGCTGGCTAACTTACAATACATGCTGGAAGGCAGACAGGTCTATATTTAGAGCCCTGCCTATTTTGTCACACTGAATAGGGAAGTCGAATGAATGGGCTGCTGCACAGTCACTATGGGGAGTTATTTCTAGAGTGCACAGTTAGTTAAACTGTGCATAAGAGGATTTCTTTCTTTCTAAAATGGTTAAACTAGTGAGAAATATGTGACTGTAAAAATCTGTGAATTTGCTTCATTTACCATCCTAAATTAAAACTGAATTATTTTGGCATATCTAATTAATGTACGTTGCTCTACTTTCCATGATGTGGACAGTACGTATTACTACATCACAAAAGTGGATGCTTTGACCAGATCGAATTACACATCCTTTTTACCTCAGATTGGTGACGATGACAAGATCAGTTGCTTAAAACAGATCAACATATTTTGTACTATTGATTTTGTCATACGCGCTGGGCCACCATCCAATACACTGATTTGACAGTCAAACTATGACTTAAAAGCAGACAACCGTTGATATTCACTGTTGATATTCTATGGCGGGTTGTGATTTTTTGAGGTTAACAGAAAAAGTGATTGGTTCCATTTTCCGTGATGGCAGTCTCCCGAAATCAACATCCACCATTCCAAAATATAGAAATGAGCCTTCTACAAGTTCTCATCTAACCAACCATGTATAGGTTATTCCAAGTTTCCATGTGGCCTTTGAATAGTGTTATTTTAAACTGAGCTACACCGCAAACGTTTGCTCCCGGTTCTATTGATTTCACCCTGATATCCATGGAACTGATAAACAAAAAAAAAAGTGTTGCGTTAGTTACCGCGTGGGCAACACTTCAAAATGTAGCTAGCTCTCTTCTAGAAATTGTCCATCAACCAGTAATGTACACAGTATTCCCAGATTTTTTTTTTTTTTTGCTGTGTTGATTTTAACAGGATGCGCAACCTCATCTACCTCTCGCACAATTTATTTCAACATGATAATCGATGAGTGATTGAAAAAAAAGTGTTGTGGTGATCTTTCTGTTTTGGTGAACCTGTATCATTCCAAAACGTAGCCGACTGTGTTCTGCAGTTTGTCATCAAACCAGTGAGGTAAAAATATTTTGAGTTGGTTTTTGAGTTGTGGTAGTTTCAACAGCGCATGACTGAAACATTGTTGCATTTAAACCTTAGACCACCGGTTAGTGTGAGGAACGTAATAAAATATACAGTTGAAGTCGGAAGTTCACATACACCGTAGCCAAACACATTTAAACTCAGTTTTTCACAATTCCTGAAATGTAATCCTAGTAACAATTTCTTAGGTCAGTTAGGATCACCACTTTATTTTAAGAATGTGAAATGTCAGAATAATAGTGGAGAGAATGATTTATTTCAGCTATTATATCTTTCATCACATTCCCAGTGGGTCAGAAGTTAACATACACTCAATTAGTATTTGGTAGCATTGCCATCAAATTGTTTAACTTGGGTCAAACATTTCAGGTAGCCTTCCACAAGCTTCCCACAATAAGTTGGGTGAATTTTGGCCCATTCCTCCTGACAGAGCTGGTGTAACCGAGTCAGGTTTGTAGGGCTCCTTGCACACCCACGCTTTTTCAATTCTGCCCACAAATTTTCTATAGGATTGAGGACAGGGCTTTGTGATGGCCACTCCAATAGCTTGACATTGTTGTCCTTAAGCCATTTTGCCACAACTTTGGAAGTATGCTTGGGGTCATTGTCCATTTAAGTGAAATAATCTGTCTGTAAACAATTGCTGGAAAAATTACTTGTCATGCAAGTAGATGTCCTAACAAACTTGCCAAAACTATAGTTTGTTAATAATTAACAAGAAATTTGTGGAGTGGTTCAAAAACTAGTTTTAATGACTCCAATCTAAGTGTAAGTGTATGTAAACTTCCGACTTCAACTGTATTTGCAATGGGAAGTAATAGCTAGTTTGTTAATTTCATTTTGGACATGAGATAGTTGTGCTTTTGTATTGTTATAGTTTCATGGGACCTACTAGAGTGAATGGGCTGCTTATTCTTTAAAAATGTTTTAATGCTGTGTGTGACTGCTGCAGCCGGTCTATCAGTCGTGTCTATGTGTTTGATCAAAATTAGCTCTCCTTCAGTGCACAGGTATTATGGTCACGGTTCTTTCAGCACCATTAGTCTGTCACCTTTGATGTGACACGGTTGTCCCTTTTGGTGATGGTGTTATAGTGGTATTGGCTATCATGAGTTGTGTAAACAGTGCATTATTTTTATGCTGTGTGTCACGTTGTGTCTATGCCGGTTCTGTCTTTGTGTGTGCGGCAGCCCGAAGCACGGCCAGGGCTGTTTGATTCATTCAAAAAGTATTGCTCCTCCTTCAATAGAACTAGAATGGTCCAACTACAGCAGATATGTTGGGCGCATTAAGTAAAGCTATGTTTTTTATTTTCTTGATTTTTTTTGTTAGATACAATGTATTGGAAGATTTTTGGTCCCTCTGAAGGCCTAGGTCCTATAGTCACGGTTCGCCACTGCAGAAATCACCAAAACGGGTTTTCCCAGCCTACACTGAATCTCATGCTTAATCTGAGTCATAGCTAGATGCATTCTGCATTAGATTGATTTCAGCCAGGTCTTTATCATCACACCTAGCAATCCACCTGAGGGAAATGGCAGTTATATTGTGTTGATAATCTCCATTTTCAAGCACACGTAAATATTAAATCAAATCCCACATCCAGTTGAATTACATCCAGCTGTAAAACTCAACTGTGACTCATGGCTTAATCCATGATGGTGGGGCATTAAAGGTGGACTGTTCAGATGAAGCCAGTCATCATCCACTCATCTTTCACATCATAACTCCCGCTCAACTCGCCAGTCAGGCTGCGGCGACTGGCGAACCTGCTAAATGTGATAAGATAGCCTTCCATTGCAAGACATCATATAGAAATGGTGGTTCGAGAACGTGAACTAACCAGTAGCCTTGCTATCCCACAATGCAGGACAGAGGAAACTCAAATGCCACCGGTGTCTCCCTCAAAGTTCAGGTTAGCTTGCAGCGCACAGGCCTAGCAAGCTACCAGTAGCTAGTTAGCTAACGCGATAGTACCATCACATTATGGATAATTTAGCAAGCTAGCTAGTTTGACTAACACTAATTGGTCGCCTGGCTAACTCACCTTATCTTAGACAGTTAGCTATATTATATATTATAGCCACAATGGTAAAGTGAAGTATAGTCTTTGGTAGAGCTGTGGCTAGCAACAGTATAATACTAACGGTTAGCTTGAAATGACAGCGATGCATATTAGCTAGTAATGATGTGTGAGAGGAACGTGGAGCTAGGACCCCAATGAAGATGATTGGTTCAGGGCCAGTGATATTTCATGAGTTACCTTACTTAGTTAACGTTAGTTAGCTTTAGCAATTAGTTAAGTTAGCTAGACTTGCAGATACGTCTAAATACAGTATTGTTTATATATAACGTCATTACCGCCGGTATATTTCCTAGCTAACGTTAGCAGCTATATATATATTACAATGCTATATTTAGACTTCTCTAGCTAGCTACAGTTCCGTTATTACCACCAGTAGCTATCTAGATGTCTTATCAGTTAGCTAGCTAACATTACCTGCCATGGCGAGTGGGATTCTAGCCGCGCGCTTGATTCCCGGGCTTGTATGTCCGGGTATGGACTCGTGCAAGCGGTCTTTCTCAAATGATGGCGCTATATAGTGGGACAGACGTTGCGGGCCACCCTCCTGCTTGACTTTCTTTCCTCCCTCTCCCGGCTTGTTCAATCACTCGCGCACCCTCCCCGACAAGTCCTTCCAACACCAGCCATTCGCAGACAGTTCAAAATGGCGCTACCGCGTCTGGTCTTTTTCCACTATGGTCCATGCTATCTTGGATCCTTGGGACGTCCCAACTCTGACGTTACTCTTGTTCTTCTTTGTGCGGGGCTTTCGGGTAGACTAGACGCTATGTTTCGTATTGCTGCCTTTCACAGTTTGGAAAGTGCATAGCACATTTGTTCACGAGAAAAGGAAATTGCACCGCCATCTAACCCTATACACCACTATCCTCACCACCCCCTCCCACTACTTTGGCCCAAACATAACCTACTCCAGGCCATAGGGCTGGGAGGCTGCAACCCCTTCTCAAACCCCCCTGTAGTTATTCTGCACTAAAATCTCTGATAACCAAAAACTTCTCTGCGGCTGCTACTACCTGGAAACTTCAACCTGTCTCACTAGCACAGGACATTTCTGATCCCCAGCAACATGACCACCCACACAATTGAAACACTCCTCTTTTTCAACTGAAACTACACATTATTTTGTTCCATGCCCTCCTCCACACTTCTCACACCTCAGAATCTACCTCCTACATACTGCTGCAACATAATAATAATAATAATAATTTATTACATTTCTATAGCGCTTTTCATTGAATCTCAAACTGCTTGAAGAGCAAAAAAAAAAAAAAAGCTATATATTATGAAAGGTCAGCCAGTAGAGGCCAATAATTTGAAAGCTGCATCCTCTGAAGATGGAGAAGATCAGTTCATGGCTTGAACAGAGAGAGCTGGTCAGAGGATGGTAGACAATGGTGATGAAGCCTGCTGATGATCTTGTAGAGGGCAAGACTGGGAACCAGACTGAGTCTTACAGCCACTGGACTTCTCTTCCACTCTGTGTAGCACCCACTTGGGTGATGCCTCAGCAGCTCTGGGCGCCAGAAAACTCACCACACAAAGTTCAGAATAGTAACCAGTCATCCTCATTACGAACCCTCTGCCTCAGCACTGCTGTATTTCTGTATCTCCCATTCCTATCACGCTTCAGACGACTCCTCATATTATGTTCTCAAAAGATCTTGAATTGGCAGCCAGATGAAACAAAAAAGATGGTACTGTGTCCAGATGCATTTTTCAAACAAAAGCTAGCTGGCCAAGCCAAAAAGCGTTAACCTGTCAGTCAATCTGAAAATCCGTGGCTCAAAAAACGCCAGATATATGCAATAAAAACTTGATGATATCAAATACAAAAGAGCTCATTAAAAAACAACAATTAAAAAGTAAAAAAACGAAACATGTACACATTTATAGGAGCTCTGTGCTAAGGCTGCTATTAGGGCGCCATGGTGACTATAACGTGACCATAAATATGTTATCAGGCTACTGCTTTCGTCCTGAGTCTTGAAACGAGCAGCTGAGCAGCAGACACACAAAACATCTAAACAAGTCCATCTGACGTTACACTATTGAAGTTGTAAATGTTCTAGGGTCTTCTTCTTGTGAATTTCCCGGCGGATTAGACGCTTTTCGTGTATTGCTGCCTTTCTCAGTTGGGGATGTGCATTCCACATTGTAACAAAACAAAACATTTAAGGAAAAGGGGAAATGGGAAAAACTTAAATTGCACCACCATCTAACCCTGCACCTAAACACTATAACCCAAAACCCACCACCCCATCCCATTACTTGGCCCTAAACGATCCTACACCAGGCCGTAGGCTGGTGGATGGAACCCTTTCTCTCAAAACTTCCTGTAGATCTTCTGCACTAAAATCTCTCACACTCAAATCTTTCCCTCCTGCAACTACCACATCCATCTTCTGTGATTTCCGCTCCATCAGTACACTACGTTGATCACCATGGCTATAAACGCAAGAAATCCAACCTTACTAAAACAGCCTCTCTGGGTCTCTCTCTTCAGGCCAACTCAATGAGGGGCTGCCAGTCAACTCACTCACCCTTTGGCTATCTTCTATACTCTTCACCGCTTCACCACTCAAACTCTGGCAATCTCAACCTGTCTCTCTCTCACATGGCACTTCGGAACCCAGCTACATGGGCACCCCCACAGTTGACACACAGTGCTTTCTTTATTCCACCTGTACACTCTCTCTGACTATGCCCTCCTGCATATTTCTCACATCGTGGGATCTCTATTTTACATACTGCTGCAACATGTCCTAATCCTTGGCACCTAAAGCACCGAAGCAGGTTCGGAACATAGGCCCTCACAGAATAGCAAATATAACCTAACCTGACCATATCAGAACAAACTATGTGTCAAAGCTCAAGACAGACAGATTCTTTGTTAACTGCTCAACACAGAATAGCCGCATGTGCGCACTTCCTTTGAAATCGTTTGGAGAATATCCTTTCTATTTTATTAAGCTTTGTTCAACTGTATTCTTCATACTATAAAATAAGAAAAAAATAATGCCACAGAATTCTAAGCACATATTGTCTGCTAAATGAACTAATATAGCCCACAGCCATATGACATAGCCATATCAGGGCCTAACATAAGGACAAGTCAGAGTATGCTATTCTGTTATTCTGAAAAAGACTGTCTAAAATAAATAATGGATTCATTGTGATGGTGTAGGCTATATTAATTGACTTATTATACTTTTAAAAATGTAGATGTTCCAAAGGTCTGCATCAGTGGCTTGTAGGCTATGCGTGGAAGCCAGGAGATGCTAAACATGTTTATGTTAATTAACGGTCAATTACCGTGAGACCGGCAGTTATTTGCTTGACAAAATGTCATAACCGCCACAGCCCTACTCCTACCGGTTCAAAATCATCTCTGGTATGATTCTGAGGGCATACATTGAAAGTCTCCACTACACCCACCACCGCAGGTAGGCCCACTTCAACCTGGACTTGCTCAACCTCAGAGTGCTCACCACTGCTGTCGGACTTCATTTCTCAAGGGAACACGAAGACTTATAAGTCATATTTCTTGGTTTGTAGTCATTGTTAAGTATCTTGCTAGCTGGATCGAATTCTCCGTTAGCTAGCCAGAGAAATGTTAAACAACATTAGCCAACTTAACTGATCAAATAATTGAGTTTATGGTGTGAAAATTAGCTGGCTAATAAAGTCAGACAGCTAACATTAGCTAGCTAACGTTACAACATCAGATGAGCTAACGTTAGTAACCTAACCAATTCGCTATAGTATTAACTGGTATATGACTCCTTGCTGTTACCTCAAGTTATAACGTGTTAGTTGCTTACTGGACCCTGGCAATCTGTGTGAAATGTTAACTAGCTAACAAACTAACTACTATCTGTGAACTAATGGAACACCACACACTTTCCCTCTTTCCCACTTTTTCAATACAGTGGATAAAAAGGGTGTACTCTCTGCCTGAAAAATATCAATTATGCCAACAAAGGGTATCATGCTCTGCTGGTACATTGTAGAACAGATGTCCACAGGCAGAAAGTGTACAATGTAATAATGTGCAGTGTAGCCCAAAGATATTGCTTTTGTTGTATTGAACTTGACAGTAACACTTGTGTGTGAGTGAGGGGGGATTATTACATTGTTTACTCAGTGAATGTTATTTTTGCCCACATGTAGCCTTCCTTGTGCACTTGATCGATGTCTACTATAGTGACCACTATAGAGCAAAAATAGAATGCCTGTTTGTTTTATTCTATTTTTACTTTAAGAAGTTTTTTCCCAAGTGCAATATTTAGATGTGTGTGTTCACAAGCATTCTATTATAAAGGCTGTCATGGCTAACTGCAATATTAGTGTATTGTTTTTTCTCAAGACTTGAGTGTCATTTGCAGTAAAGTCTAGGCAACAAATAACATTGGATTGCTTTCTTTAATTTTTTTTAGCTGTGAGTTAGGTTCACATTAACCACTTTATTTTACACACAGAGACTGATCATGTAGATCATATTCTTTGTTGTTTAATTAGTAAAAACCTGCATTTCCCCCTAGCAGGGATTTTATTTTTAAATGTTCACCTTTTTGGGCCGTCACCAGTTTGCACCCCTGCATATTCATCATCTCCAGCACCACCACAACATCAACATGTGAAAATGGCACCTTTCTATGTTTGAGGAAAAAAACGAGAGTAAGATAAGTGTTTCCAGAAAGAAAGAAAAAAAGTGTTTCCAGTGACATCGGTGTGCATCGTGTGATTTTAACCAATTATGAGTAGGCATTGACTACTAATTGCTTACTAATTGTCTACTAATTGGTTGATTATGTCATTGGAAACACTTCTATCTTTTTTTACTACAAAACATAGAATCAAATCAAATCAAGTTTATTTTATATAGCCCTTCGTACATCAGCTAATATCTCGAAGTGCTGTACAGAAACCCAGCCTAATCCCCAAACAGCAAGCAATGCAGGTGTAGAAGCACGGCGGCTAGCACGGCGGCTTGGAAAAACTCCCTAGAAAGGCCAAAACCTGGGAAGAAACCTAGAGAGGAACCAGGCTATGAGGGGTGGCCAGTCCTCTTCTGGCTGTGCCGGGTGGAGATTATAACAGAACATGGCCAAGATGTTCAAATGTTCATAAATGACCAGCATGGTCAAATAATAGAAACATTCCATTTTCACATATGTTGATGTTGGGGTGGTGCTGGAGATGATGAATATGAAGTTAAACAATTTAGAAATGTCCCTTTAAAGGGTTATGGTTAGGTAAGCGTTATGCTTAAAGTTAGAGTAGGGGTTAAGGTTAGAGTTTAGGGTAGGGATGTCCCAAGGTTTCCTGATAGCACTAACCCTTCCACCATAGCCACAAAGTGAGATTCTACAGTACCAAAATCATATTCCAAAACCATAAACTCAAAATTGGCTACACAAAATCAAGTATGGGTAACTACAGACATGGAGTGTCAAATCACATTTGATTTTATTTGACCTGTTTGAGTGTGTCTGAAAGTGGGTGTTGCAAAAGAAGTGGGTGGATCAACGACGATGGGTGTAACATCAGCGCTTCAATATTGGTTAGACCGGCCATAGCCAGGTGCACCATGGGTCAGCTTAATGTTTACATAGCAGGCTAAGAGAACTCATGTTAGATTAGACTAGATTAGAGAGTTTAATTGTCACATGTACAGGGTTGCAGATGTAATTACAGGGTACAATTAAATTCTTGAGCTCCGAGATCCAACAATGCAGGACAAAGCCAAATATACAATATAGTGTTGGTCCCATGTATCATGAGCTGAAATAAAAGATCCCAGAAATGTTCCATATGCACAAAATTCTTATTTCTTTAAAATGCAAAAATTAGTTTACTTCCCTGTTAGTGACCATTTCTCCTTTGCCAAGATAATCCACCCACCAGACAGGTGTGGCATTTCAAGAAGCTGATTAAACAGCATGATCATTACACAGGTGCATCTTATGCTGGGGCCAATAAAAGGCCACTCTAAAATGTGCAGTTTTGTCACACAACACAATGCCACAAATGTCTCAAGTTTTGAGGGTGCAATTGGCATGGTGACTTCAGGAATGTCCATCAGAACTGTTGCCAGAGAATTGAATGTTAGTTTCTCGACCATAAGCAACCTCCAACGTTGTTTTAGAGAATTTGGCAGTACATCCAACCGGGCACACAACTGCAGACCATGTGTATGGTGTCGTGTGGGCAAGCGGTTTGCTGAAGTTAACGATGTCAACAGAGTGCCCCATGGTGTCGGTGGGGTTATGGTTTGGGCAGGCATATACTACGGACAATGAACACAATTGCATTTTATCGAATGGCAATTTGAATGCACAAAAATACAGTGACAAGATCCTGAGGCCAATTGTGAGGCCCATTTCTTTTAAGGTATCTGTGACCAGCATATGCATATCTGTATTCCAAGTCATGTGAAATCAATAGATTAGAGCCTAATCAATTTACTTCAAATGACTGATTTCACCTTTGCTGTGCTGCTATAATAGCCTCCACTCTTCTGAGAAGGCTTTCCACTAGAGCATTAGTGAGGTCGTGCACTGATGTTGGGCGATTAGGCCTGGCTCGCAGTCGGTGTTCCAATTCAACCCAAAGGTGTTCGATGGAGTTGAGGTCAGGGCTCTATTAAGGCCAGTCAAGTTCTTCCACACCAATCTCGACAAACCGTTCTGTATGGACCTCGCTTTATCCACGGGGGCATTGTCATGTTGAAACAGGAAAGGGCCTTCCCCAAACAGTTGTCACAAAGTTGGAAGCACAGAACCGTCTAGAATGTCATTGTATGCTGTAGCGTTAAGATTCCCCTTTAATGGAGCAAATGGGATTAGCCCTAGGCATTGAAAAACAGCCCCAGATAATTCTTCCTCCTCCACCAAACTTTACAGTTGGCACTATGTATTGGGGCAGGTAGCGTTCTCCTGGCATTTGTCAAACCCAGATTCGTCTGTCGGACTGCCAGATGGTGAAGCGTGATTCATCACTCCAGGGAACACGTTTCCACTGCTTCAGAGTCCAGTGGCAGCGAGCTTTACACCACTCCAACTGACACTTGGCATTGCGCATGGTGATCTTAGGCTTGTGTGTGGCTGCTCGGCCATGGAAACACATTTCTTGAAGCTCCCGACGAACAGTTCTTGTGCTGATGTTGCTTCGAGAAGCAGCCGTCACGCACCACGCCGTCAGAGTGCCTACCTCCTCCCTGTAGGCCGTCAGCCTACTACTGTTGTGTGGTCAGCGAACTTGATGATGCACTTGGAACTGTGCGAGGCCACGCAGTCATGGGGAAGACAAGGAGTACAGGAGGGAACTGAGGATGCACCTGTGTTGAGAATCAGTGTCGATGAGGTGATGTTTCCTACCTTCACCACCTGGGGGCGGCCCATCAGGAAGTCCAGGACCCAGTTGCATAGGGAGGAGTTCAGTCCCAGGGCTGTAAGCTTTGTGGTGAGCTTAGAGGGCACTAAGGTATTAATGGCCAAGATGTTGTTGATGAACAGCATCTTCACATATGCATTCCTTTTGTCCAGGTGGGTGAGGGCAGTGTGCAGTGCAGTGGCGATTGCTTTGTCCGTGAATCTGTCAGGGCTGTAGGTGAATTGGATAGGGTTGAGTGTATCGGGAGGGAGGAGGTGATGTGGGCTTTGACCAGGGCTGGGTAGGTTACTTTCTAAATGTAATCCATTACAGTTAATAGTTACCTGTCCAAAATTTTAATCAGTACTTACTTTCCCCTTAAAAGAAGACAAAAATGCATGTTACCAATTAAACAACATCTATTGCAGGATAAATCAATGTTAAAGTTTACATATATGGATGTTACATTTTACTTTATAGGTTGGTTATGTAGGCTTCTTCTAATCCACCGCTTTCTACTACATATAGTAATACAATTAAATTATATATTTTAATTAAAAACAAAGTCTATCAGAATTCCAGTCATTCCAATTAATCTTATGCTCCTTTATCTTCAAGAATAGGACTTGGAAATATGGAAGTATGACCCCAAAACTAAGGATTTATTAGCCAGCCCTACTCTGTTGTTTATGATTTTGTTGTCATAGAGGACTGATTGGGCTCATTGATTCGAGTTGAAAAATAAATGCTGCGATTATGAAAAATGGAATGCCATATTCTGCATTTGCTATAGCCCTATTGTTGACCTTTTTGTTGGTGACACTTTGATATCTTCATAATATGCAGCTGTTTAAAGGGCAAATCCACAGATGAAACAATAACAAAATGGACACCCCGCATCTGGTTTGGTAAAAGCTGAGGGATGGGCCTGGAGAAATGTAACCACTCTCAGATTAATAGACAGAGCTATGGATGCAAGGACTGACCATCCATGATATAACAATTCTTGTTTTAACCATGATATATAGAGTGTTTGTTTACATTTACAATGTTTAAAAACATTGGAGTAAAACAAGCTTATCTTTTGGGTTCTCATGGAGTATGACAGTTGAACTAAGCTCATGGCATTTATTTATTTGTGAGATATATTCTTCAAGAATCAATGGATATATATATACATAATTTCTAAGACCCAAAATGGATGTAGCAACTACAGATTGCCCCTTTAAGTCTATCAAAAGTTTGAGCATGTGTCCATCAGGCCTATGGATTTTTTTTCATCAGCATGAATTATATTGAGCAATAAAAGTCCCACTTTTATTCCATAGGTTGGGATCCGCACTGTAAAGCTGTTGCAAGAGTGCATTTTCCACTGGCTGTCCACCGATTTCAAAAACAATGATTGATAGGCAGCTTAAACTTCTTGAATTCAACCATTATTGGGTTCAAATACACATTTAGATTTGTGAATAGCCATCCACAACAACCACAATCTGTAAGGCGCAAGTAGCTAAATGAGAGAACAGCAGTGTGATTCGCATCAATGCGCAATGTAGATATCACTGCTGTCATCCTTACCTCAAAGCGTTTATTCAAGTTGAATAATCTTTGGATGCCGACAGCAGTCCCACCATTGGAAGAGATAGATTGGACTGTAGCCTACAAAAGCCTATTCCTGCTCTTTTCTCACGATCAATCAAACACATTTGGTGTGTCATCATAGTGGTCTTTGATTTGTGGTCAGACTCGCTCAGGTGGAACAAATTTAAACTTGCACCTTTCTTCAATGTTGATTTGAATGTCATTGAGAGAATAGAGAAGTGTAAAAAAAAAAAAAAAAAATCCTTTCCGAATTTAAAAGTAATCCTCTAGTTTTTCAAAAGTATCTGTAATTCAATTACAATATTTTGGATGGTAACGTAACGAATTACAGTTACTGTTTTTTTGTAATCCCTTATATGTTATGGATTACATGTAATCCGTTACTCCTCAACCCTGTCTTTGACTAGTCTCTCGAAGCACTTCATGATGATGGAAGTGAGTGCTACGGGTCGTAGTCATTCAGTTCAGTCACTTTCCCTTTCTGGGGCACCTGGATGATAGGTGGACATCTTGAAGCAGGAGGGGGGTAGCGGCCTGACCTAGAGAGCGATTGAAAATGTCAGAAAACACAATAGCCAGCTGGTCTGCAAACGCTCTGAGGGAGCGGCTAGGGATGCCATCTGGGCCTGTAGCCTTGCGAGGGTTAACACGTTTGAATGATTTACAGATGTTCTCAGTGGAGACCGTAAGTACGTAACCCTCATCCTCATGGGTTCTCCTCGTCTGCTCAGAGTCATCATTGTGCTCGAAGCATGAGAATAACGTTTTTTAGGTCATCTGGTAGAGCGGCGTTCGTGTCCTTGACGTGGCTGGCTTTCTGTTTGTAATCCGTGATTGTTAGGAGCCCCTGCCACGCCACGTGTCTGACCCACTGAATTGCTCCTCCACATTGTCTCTATACATGTTTTGCCATCTTGATGAATCTGCATAGGTCGTATTTGTTTGTTTAACCATACTATTGTCCCTGGTCACCTTACCATGTTTATAAGCAGCATCTCTTTACTTCTACAAGGCTGCCATCCATCCACGGTTTTTGATTCGGGTAAGTTTTGATAGACACTAATCGGTATCACATCATCTATGTATTTTTTTATGAATCCTTTGCCTGAGTCGGTCTATTCGTTGATGTTATCCCCAGAGGCGACCCGGAATGTAGCAGGTTAAGAGAATTAACTTAGCAGGTCAGGATAATTAACGTGGCAGGTTAGGAGAATGAGGTTAAGGATAGGAAAAGGGTTAGGTTTCGGCTTAGCTAAAATGGGTAGGAGGTTAGGATAATTAACATGGCAAGTTAGGATAAGGAAAAGGGTTAAAATGCTACAGTTGTCAACAATTGAGTTGTATTGCAGCCCAATCAGCCACGCAAAATAGTTTTGAATGGCAACAAATCTGCCCAATTATCTGATTCTCTTTCCATACACCCACTTCCCTTGTACATCACGCTTCTGTTGACACGCCCACTTTCAGACACACTCCATGTATGTAGTTACACATGACCCCCCCCCCCCAAAAAAACTTTTGGTCTTAATTTAAGGTTAGGTTTAGGCATAAAGTTAACAATGTGTTTAGGGTTAAGGCTAGGTTTAAAATACAATTTTAAGAAAATAAATTGTGGAAATGGGCTGGATTTATGACCTTGTGGCTATAGACGCTAGTGACTACTGGGTGGAAGTGGTGAGGCGAGAGGTTTTACCCTGCCCAAAATCTGTCCATGAAAATAAGCCCATGAAGTGACGAATTTTTGTATGGAGGTCAACAAAAAATGAAATTGCTAATTTGCTACGTGAGGCTTATTAGATCGAATAGAAGTGTCGTAGTGGTTAACTTGTTACGAATACACTGATATAAGTGGATGCACGTGGCATTTCGGCAACTTTGAAAAAGAGTTGCCATGGACGTTGCCATTGAGGGCTTTTTAAAGTAGTCAACTGGGTGGGGATTCCAATGAGTTGAGAGCAATCAGCCAATGAAGAACAAGAAAATTGACCACTTTAAAATGGAGATAGCCTCAATGGCACTGCCCATGCTGTTACAGATGCTATAATGGCACTGATATACAAAGATGGGTCCGATATCTATCTCTATGCCCTATGCCCTATCTGCCCTCTCAGTGGCTAGAATGGTCCCACCTTATCTTGCCTCCTCCATCCTGCCTTCCATCTTTCAGGACATGTATTTCCATTGTTAGGGTGGTCACTTGACTATCTTGTCAATATAATTGACAATCTTTAGTGACGACATGTCTGGTCCCACATGACTTCTTCTTCTTCAGTGGGGTTTTTCTGCGGTTGGCATCCAATGTCATTGCTGCATTACTATCACCTACTGTGGGCCACAGACAGTGAGGAACTACCGTAAAACTTCAATTAACAGGCCAGGCATTTATTTGCTTCAATCACTGAACACAATAGCCAGGCGTCTATTTCCTTAATGCACACAGTTTATGCTCCAAATGTTGAAAAGACTACCACACTATTTATTGTGACCAGTATAAACATTATAATAACAAATCCATCGCAGATCAGACTTGCAAAGACTAGGCTGCCTATCATACACCCTTGATTTCGCGCTTCAGAGCTGTATCCATGGTAACCTCATAAATAATTAATTTAGACCCAGCATTAATATCAAACAGACCATTGAGGTATAATAAGAACTGGAGACTGTGTCCAAGATATCCGCCCGTTGTTTTCAAGGTAATCTACTGATGTTCGCATACGCCAATTCATTGACCGTCTATATCCGGTTTGAATCTAGTTTATGTTGACCAACATCACATGTGCGCTAGCACTTACTGCACACAAGGAGCACCAAAAACATGGCAGACATTGGATGAATATAAAATGTTAATATCTTCGGCTGTGTGTGATGATTTTTATTTTATTTTGTATAATTCAATGCATGTTTTGTGCACAAAGGTGATGACTAAAGTGTCTTATTAGGAATTTTCAAATCTGACTTATTTGTATGGCATTGTAAGGAAATTGTCTTTCTGTGCCGGGTGTCAGTTAAACTGCAGTACGGAAGAAAAACTGTAGGAGCAGTCGAAACTTTGCTTCTGCCCTTAGTGTATCTATTCCACTGCTCCTGTTGACTTTTGCCTCTGCCTTGTTCATTGAAACTTCAACATCCACCTTAGCCATGGGAAGTAGGGGTGCTGCAGCAAACCCTGATAAATCCCAATGAAAAAAATGTAAAAATTAAATATTTGTTCTTCTTCACCAAATTAGTGCACTAGGCCTTTATTCCTGTATGAACGGAGAAAAATACTTGTCAGCAGAGCTGGGAGAAAAGTGTACTGATGGTGTTCTGAGTGATGGTTTATGACACCTGTGGTGTATGTGTAGCAATGGCGGATTAACATTAAAACTCGTTATCTATGATTGATGGTGCTGGTAGTCCTTGCTCGCTGTAACAAAGTAATACATGGTACCAGGAGTGGAAGTTGTGTTTTTTCTGTGAATGTTGGAGTTTATGGAAGTGCAATGGATGTAATCAAGCCACCAGAGGCTTTGAGCCTGGAAGGGAATGTGGATACGAATTGGAAAACATTTCGGCAGCGGTTGTTGCTGTATATGTCTGCCATTGGAGTTACAAAGGAGTCGGATGAATGTAAAGTTGCTCTCTTACTATAGCGGGAACACAGGCAATCGATATATTCAAAACCTTCACGTTTGCAAATGAGGATAAAGACCAGTTTGCGGAGTTACTGGATCAGTTTGATGCATATTGTTCACCTAAGAAGAACGAGACATATGAACGTTATGTGTGAAACGTCTTTCTTACTGATTTGAGATTAAATTACACGTCTATGCTTTTTGTAGACCTAACCTCATCTATGCTTCGAGATCAGATTGTGTTTGGTATAAATTATTCCAGAGTTAGATTGCCACAGGAAAGTGAGTTGCAGTAAGCTGGCACAATTGCCTTTTAAAACCTTTAGCTCCACACCGGCAAACACTGCTATGGAGGTGGAAAGCGCATCAATGGATTTTGTAGATTAGGACACAAGGGAGCGCTATGAGCAAAGGAGCCACAAACAATATGACTGATCAAAGGATTCACAAACAATATGATTGTGACAGGTGGGGCACAACACCAGGCACCAGACCAGGAAGTGTCCTGCCTTTGGGAAATGTTACTACAAGTGCAAGAGAGAAAATCATTTTGGAAAAATGTGTTTTACAAAGGACAAGTATGGGAGACAAAATGTTCACACCATTGAAATGGAGAATGAATAAAGTGATTTGTTTGTGGGCACTGTGGAATGCGTGGAGGATGGGCAAGAACCATCACAGGTCCATACTGTAGTTAGTGACCATTGGGTTGTACAATGATACAATTTTGACCTTAAAGCTGGATTCAGGAGCTAAAGCCAAACTTAATCAATATGAGGATTTTTCATGAGTTAAAGCACAAACCAGTCGTCATGCAAAAGGCTGTGGCTCTCAAAGCTTACAATGCCCAAGCAATTGAGACAAAGGGTTTGTGTCGGTTAACTGTAAAGGGGAAAACAAGAAGCCACACACTTATGTTTGTGATTGTACCAGAGGGGCATGATTCTCTTTTTGGGGATACAGCATGTGAGTCGTTGGGACTGGTTAAGTGAGTGTACACCATTAATGACTTTGACTGGCTGCACAATGTTCAACGGGTGACAAGTAATCAAAATGGTGAGGAGATTACTCAAATATATTTGGATGTGTTCACAGGATTTGGAGCATTGCCTCTCATTCACTCTATTACCCTCAGAGAATGCCAAGCCAGTGATTCATGCACCATGCAGAGTTCCGGTGCCACTACGGAAGGCTCTAAAGAAGGAGTTGGGAAGAATGGGGAATCTCGATGTGCTCGTGAAAACAGAGGAGCCAACAGACTGGGTCAATTCCATAGTGTGTGTCCGGAAAAGGAATGGAGATCTTAAAGTCTGTATGTACCCCAAGGACCTTAATACATGTATCATAAGGGAGCATTTTCAGATTCCCAAAAGGAAGGAGATAGTGTGCGAAATGGCTGGCGCACATTATTTCTCCAAGTTGGATTCTGGTAGGTGAGGTCGGATGCAGCCAGCACCAAACTGTCAATACCCCCTTTTGAAGATATTCCTTTAAGAGGTTACCTTTTGGCATAAGCTGCCCCTGAGCTCTTTCACAAGACCATGGAAAGTGTCATTGAGGGGTTAGAGAGGGAGTTTGTGTGTATGTGGATGATGGATGATTTTGTGTTCTGGGTGTTCTGGGGGTCCATTATTCAGGCACACAATGAGCGGTTGGAAAAGACTGCAGAGGGTTCAGAAGCATGGTTTGAAGCTAAATCAGGCTAAATATCAATACTGTGAAGGAAATCACAGTTCTTGGGGATAGGCTATCCTCGGAGGGTGTGCAGCCTGATCATGCCATGGTCAACGCGGTGAGGGAGATGGCTAATCCCACAGATAGGAAAGGCATTCAGTGGGTTTTGGGTATGGTCAATTATTTGGGGAAGTTTGTACCAAATCTGTCAGCTAAAACAGTGAAATTAAGAACACTCCTTCAGGACAAGACTGAGTTCTCGTGGAACAGAGAACATGAAAGAGAGTGGAACAATATAAAGAATATTTTGGCTGAAGCCAGTGCTAACTTTTTTCGAACCTGAGAGGCCTACTAAGGTGTCCACGGACGCCTCCAAAGATGGCACTGGAGCAGTGCTGCTTCAGGAGCATCAAGGTGTGTGGAAGCCTGTGGCTTATGCAGCCCGTTCTTTGACCGATGCTGAGAAGCGTTATGCTCAAATAGAAAAGGTGTGCCTAGGGTTGGTCGTTGGTTGTGAGAAGTTTCACTGTTACATTTATCACCAAAGGTGATTCTAGAAACAGACCATAAACCCCTTATTCCAATCTCTCTAAATCTGAATGACTTGCCTCTTCGTCTTCAAAGGATGATGATGAAGTTGCAACGCTATGATTTTGTTCTAAACTATGTGCCTGTGTCAACTTTAGTGGTAGCAGATGCCCTCTCAAGAGCTCCACCAGCAGTGGCACAAATCAGCCTCAGTCAGGAGTCAATGGAGGAGGAGGAGGTTGCCCTGCATGTGGATATGGTCATGGAGTCACTTCCTGTTTCTGAGCAGCAACTAAGAAAAATAGCTGAAGAGACCACAACGGATCCCATTCTTTGCAAGGTGATTCAAAATCTGGAAAATGGCTGGCAAAAAGGCTCTTGTAAGCAGTACTTCCCACTAAGCGCAGAGCTGTCAATGGTGTGCTGTTGAAGAACAATAGAATGGTGATACCGACTTCAATGCGACAGGAGATGTTACAGAGAGTACATGAAGGACATCTGGGTGCTGAGAAATGTAAGAGAAGGGCTAGAGAGTCCCTTTAATGGGCAAATATAAATGCTCACATTGAGCAAATGGTGGGCAATTGTAACACGTCTCAAATGTCATTATAGACAGCCCAAGGGGCCCATGGTTATGGGAGAGGTACCCACCTCAGCCTGGGAGAAGGTTGGAGTCGACTTGTTTCACTGCAATGGTAAGGACTATTTGTTGACTATCGACTACTTGTCAAATTACCCTGAAATTGCACTCTTGTCCAGCACAACAGCAAAGACTGTCATTTTGCACTTGAAATGTTTTGCTAGGCATGGGATTCCCCTAGTGGTGGCTTCTGATAATGCATGTCAGTTTGAGATGTTTGCAGAGCATTATGAGTCCAGACATATAACCTCTACTCCGCTATATCCTAAAAGTAACGGAAAGGTTGAAAAGGTGTGCAAATCTTGAAGAGACTCTTAAAAAAGGCAGCACACAGTGGGACTTATCCATACTTGGCTTTATTGTCTTACAGAGCAGCTCCCTTGGAATGTGGCCGGTCACCTGCGGAACTCTTAATGGCCGCAATAGACAAAACCTTTTGAGAGGAGACGTTTGAAAACGCTCAGGACACCAGCATACTGCCACTGGAAACACAGAAAAAAGAAAGGAGAACAAGTGGGGATGTGACTAGGAGTAGAACAGAAGCTTCGGACACAGTGCCTCAGACCCTGCGCTTCCCACCTCCGTACTGCTAAGGGCCTGTTTGGCCAGTACATCAGCTGCCTTGATCCCCACCAGTCCCACATGGACTGGGATCCAAGTAAATCTTATCTGTATACCCATCTGTCTCACCCTGCCATGGGTTTGTAGTACTTCATACAGCAGGTCTTGTCTACTACGTGAGCTAGAGGACTGCAGACTCACCAATACTCTCCCACATGATATTATCATAACCTGCCAGGTACTGGAAGAAAGGAAAGGGGCTGAAGCTACTCCAGATGTGGAGGTATGCCTCACTTCTCACCAATTCTGAAATTAAATATTGGTTTGCAGGTCAGAAGTGTCCGATTAGCCTTTTCCCTCTTAGAATCACTGTGGTGGAGGTAGCTTGATGTTCGATAGGCCTAGGTTTGACTTTCGCATCTAGCTAATGTTCATAACTATGAATGCCAGCATGCAGATCTAATGATGTATATACACCTGGTATAAACCCTAGAAGACTGACGGGACGCTGTTTTGAAGCCACTGTGCAGCCATGTTTGTACTCCACCATTTGTACAAAATATTTTGGAATATATAGAAATGCATTTACTAATGGCAACCACAGGAGGTTGGTGGCACCTTAATTGGGGAGGACAGGCCCGTGGTAATGGTTGGAGCGGAGTAAGTAGAATGGTATCAAATACATCAAACACATCATTTCCATGTGTTTGATGCCATACCATTCGCTCAGTTCCAGCCATTATTATGAGCCGTCCTCCCCTCCGTAGCCGCCACTGATGTCAACATTAGTTCTTGACAATATATACTCGATTACAGACACCTTAATGCATACTCAACATAAAAAAAAAACATAAAATAAAAAATATCAAAACATTTTACTCACTGGAATATAATGGGGCCACTGTGCCTATTGGCTATGGCTCTATAATTGGGTGATGGCCTGTGCTGGGGCGCATTCATTTTGTTATAGGCTGCTGTACATGAACAAGTGCACCGGGTTAGCAGAACTGCATTTGTTTTGTAACCGGGCGGCCTCCCAGGAATGAGTCCATACACACGTGCACAAATCATTTTGTTTTGGCCACATTCTTCGCTAGCTGTAATGTGCCTCTGACGAGGTAGGACTACTTAATTCCATTTTGTAGAGTGTGCTGACACATTATGTAGTGCTCCCAGCACCCATCAAAAGGTAGGCATAGTTCTCCCACCTGCTGGCTGTGGTATGTAGGCTAGGCATTCTGACAACCTTTCATCTCATTGTCAGAAGTCACAACCCGTATGTGCCTGTGTTTATGTGTGTTCCCCCTCACAGTCCCCGCCGTTCCATGAGTTGCTGTTTAATCCATTTTCTAAAGGTTATTTTGCTGTTTGCTTGAGTAACTGGAGATGGAAGGGAGTTCCATGTGATCATGGCTCTGTATAATACTGTGCATTGCTGTCAATTTGTTTTGGACTTGGTGGCATGTCTTGTGGGGTATGTAATGGGTCTCTGAGCTGAATCTTATTTGATTATGCAGACAATTTTCATCACAGTAATATTTCTCATAACTAGATGAGAAGCAGTTAGTCTCTCATCAACCCTCAACCAGGAAGTACTGGCATGCATGTTGTTGATGTTAGTTCTGTGTATTTAGTTAAGGGCAACCAGTGCTGCACTGTTTTGAGCAAGCTGCAGCTTTGCTACTGTAGGTCTTTCTTTGCTGCACTTGACTATATTAGCGGACAGTAATCAAGATGGGAAAAGACCAGAGCCTGAACAAGTAGTACAGTTGATTTGTGTCAAAAACGCAGAACAACAATTTGTGATGACAAATCCCTCCCCATCTTCTCTGTGTGTGCGTGCGTGTGTGTGTGTGAGAGAAAGAGATTACGTGAAAAGGCATTGAATAAGAGTGTGTATGTCGGAGGAATGAGTCAAAATAGGAGAGATTTGGTGAGAAGGAGACAGACAAAGGGAAGGTGCTGATGGAGCCACTGTGTGGGAGCATGGAGGGTGACCTCTGCTCTGAGTCCTGCTTTCAGGTGGAGCTGAGTGAGTGAGCTGCTGTTTAGCGATCAGATACGAAAGGAACAACTCTGATAGTCTGACAAAGACAGAGAGATGGGGGGGGGAGGTAGATTTAGAAAGAGTATTGCAGCTACAGTAATAACAAGAAAAAGCTACACAATTGTACCGTTTAGGCTAATTGCAGACTTATTAAGTAAGTGGCTTGTATTGTATGAGGAAAAACAGCAATGTACAGCAAATATTCCATAAAATATGTGAATTACATCCATGTTTAGTTTGTTGCAACAATATGTTTCTGTTGCACAATATGTCTACAGGCATTGAAACATGATCCATGATGACAGTTATTGTGTAGCTATCGAACACAAGCAGAGACATTAAATAGGGTTATTATTTGAAATGATTGCCCACTTTTTAAGTCAAATTTTGGTGCAGCAGATGGCACTGTTGTCCTACTGTACTGATGCCATATCTCAGAGAGAATAGCTCAGAAACAAACAGAGAATACTGAAGATAGTAGATGGCAGTCTTCCTCCATGACACCTTTCGCCCCCACCAAACTAAAGACCTCAGGGACTGCAGCACGGAGGGGGGATGGACTGACACTGACAGGAGAGAGGAAAGAAGGAAACTAATGTTATGACTAGAGAGGGCAGTCTTGCCCAACTATACCGGATAGGGAAAAAGAAAGAGAGAAATGAATGAAGCTGGGCTGGAGGGGTGAAGGGGCAGAGGAGGAGAGATGGGGAAGTTGGGTTTGGGGGTGTGTCAGAGAGGAGATGAGGCAGTGGGGCCAAGTGTGGGAACGACAGAGATTGAGGGGGTTGGAAGAGGAGAGCAATTGGGGAAGAGAGCTGGAGAGAAGAGAAGAAGAGGATGCAACATAGTGAGGCTGGTTGAGGGAGGGAATGTTGGTCTGGCACCCATGTGATCTCTTGGACAGCTTCCCTAGTCGACAGGCTTTCGATGACAGCCTTTTAATTACACTATGAGAGTCACCCGGTGGTGTGGTAGCTAATGGTGTTGTTATCCCTGCCGCTTGACTCTAACAACAGTTTAGCCAAGTATCCAACTTTGTTATTTATCAAAAGCAGCTCAGTTGATGTGAAGATACATTGCATAAGTCCCTTACTACTTTCCCTTCCACACCCATTGTACAGGAATAACATCTATTTCAGAGCTTTAGTGTTATGCCAATGGACATTTTGTCATGTACATTAGTTTAACCCATTTTTTTAGGCTCTGAACTACTTCCATATACTTCCAAACATTATTTTAACTGCTACCGGGCTACCTTCAGACGAGTCTTGTGAGACTTGGGGGCATCATGTATGTGTTCGTGAGAGTCTCATCTTTCCACAGAGGGGTCATATTAGTGTGTAGCCCAAACTGTCTGGCCTCTACAGACAGAAGTTGGCAGATCTGCGGTACCAACTTAAGCCTAGTCCCGTGATGCTTGTGGGGGTCGTAGAGCAAAACAGAGAGTCGTGAGAGTAAAAATTTTCCATAATAGTTTGTAGACCAAACCGTTTGGACGGTAAAGACGTTTTCGGGAGAAGTCTCATGGCCTGACAACACCGCTGTAGATATGACACTTTTCACTACAGATATGGAAGGCCGACATCGGTAGATACGGTTGATTGAGACGCAGACCATGCCTTAGATTTTTATGGGGGATTTTTTTATTATGCTCATTTGATTTCCGTGGGGGCACGGGCATCGACTCTAGAGGTCATAATACAGAAATTAAGACAAAGAGGAGACAGAAAACAAAGGGATAAAAGCAATAAGAATTTGTCGTGCTTTTGCTTTTGTATTTTGCTCATATGTATTACCGTTCCCCTGGCACCCATTCAATCCAAGGATAAGATTTATTGGCAGTATTGTTGCTAAATTAAGTCACAATTAACCAAATTACCCTCTTATCATGCCATTTTTCAGTCTATTTATGTATGAAGGCAATAATCAAATTTGATCATAGCACTCACTCTGGCGGATCGTCCAATGCAAAATATGATAATGGAAAACCAATGAAGTGTAGGAGATGCCCTTATTGTCTCTACTGCAGTCATATTAAAGAGAGCCCTTCTTCAGCATACTGTGGTACAATTGAAAACGGGCCCAGGACATTCACATACAGTATATGGATGAATGGTTTATTTAAAGTAAAACTAAAAAAGGAAAGCAAGAACAGTATGCCTATAGTAGCTACTTTTTCATTCCCCTGTGTTTCCAAAGTAATCTGATCATTCTATTTGTTGTTGGCCTAATTCCGTTGAATGTCAAAAAGGGATTACTTAAACATGAAAACAAGATGAAAGAACCCTACTAAACACATACAGTAGTGATGGAGAGAGTCTCTTCCTTCCTAGTGTGTAGTCTTTCAGCCCTCCATTTCTTTTCACTAAGTGCTGTGAGTAAGGACCATTACCCAGGCTAGAGGATAATCACCTCCCCAGAGTGGTGACCCGTTTATGGCATTGGACGGGGTTAACGAAAACAGCCCACCCAGATGTACAGAACAGCATGCACAACACAATAGGCATTCTGGAAACAACCCACTTTAGATGTACTGACCATAGAAATAAACGGTACAGACACAACACACACACAATACGCATTCTAGAACAGGCAGCTAACCTTGTAGTCTCAAGAGCATATGAAGAGTTCAAACAGTTCACCGCCATGTAGTAGATCACACAACACATAATCAGCAGTTTACTGTTAACACAGAAGCACTCTTTGTGTTCTCTCTTTACTCTTGCTTATGTACACATACTGTAAGAAGGTAAGATGAAGACATGACTGTATAAACATCTTATTCGAAAGGGTCTATATATACCCAAATGGGCATCTCAGTCTTGGTTAAGAAGACTTTTCGTATGCATGATCACATAAACATGCAGGAAAAGCTAATAGAGCTTTTCCTGTGAGGATCTTTTCCCATAGTAAATAGTGATTAGAGTAATAGGCTAGTTGACTGTCAGGATCTAGGGGGTTACAGAGAATATTCTGTGGAGCGGATTTGTGGGATTAGGATCATGTATTTTTGGCTCTATAAAGTCTATGGGATTAGGCACTGTCTATGACATGCATCTCCAGTCCTTTGTGAGGCTTAGACATACCTCATCATTCAATGCTGTGAATCAGCTACAGTATATAGCTTATTTCTTCATCATCTATTCTACATGTATTTCAGTGTCCAAACCTATATGTGAGGGAGCAGCTGTCTATTGGTGTGACACAGATGAAGAGTCATATATCAATATATATATATGAATGTTTCAGCCATCTCTGAGCCCACTCTGTACCTGTCCTTTGTTGAATTCTGGCCTAAGGACACCAGACAGAGAAAGAACAAGCCTTGATGGTTTCATCCTCTGAGGGTCTTTCTGCAAATAACATCCTACCCCTGCTGCTTGTTTCTCAGGCAGCGATGTGCATTCTGCAGGGGAAGAGTGTATGGAAGAGGCCTATTAGATGGTAACCCCCTGCTCTATATGCCATTATAGGCTTTCCTGCAGAGATCCTATAGAGTCACTGATCCAATGTTCTGATGTTGAAGAGCTCACTGTGCCATCATAAGCTCTGTGCTTATTCATTTGATCTCATTTATTGCAACATACCCAAAGTGTTACCCTAAAGAACACTGGACATTCAAGTTGGACATTATGGTTTAAATGGTGTTTCACTTAAAACAAGATAAGGAAAATCACATAAAAGAGGATAGCCAGTTTAGCCATATGCTACAAAATAATGTGCAACACTGGTAGAGATTCAGCACACTATTTGACTAGACAATTCCTAATTGCTTCAAATAAATCTACAGTAGTTGTATATTTTATGCATTGTTGTTTTTTGCACTTAATGTTGTTCAGTAGATATTGCAGATGTAATGCTTGTTTTCCCCGCTCAAAACTGCATTTATTATAAACTGCATAATTTGTCTAAATTGAACATTGTGCTGCACATTTGTTAAATTATACAGTTGCAAGGGGCTTTGAATTACAGATGCAGAAACTAGACTGATTATTGAAGATTTGTGTCTTGCCTTCTGGACATACATTTGAAGGCGCACAAAGTGTGTGTGTGTTACTTGTGTGTTTGCTTGATGGTAAACAAACATACACAATGCAGTGACAGTGGCTTCCTTATACTGTAGATATCAGAAATCAAGGCTTCTTCACAAAAGCTAATAGAAAAACCCCAAGATGAGAAAAGGCTAAGAGCAGAAAAGGTCAGGTCCTGTGAGGAAAAATGGTGGCATTTCCCAATCTCAATTTGAGTAGAGAGAGCGATAGCAGACTTATCACTGAGAGAGGAAGTCTATCTCTGCTTCCAGGTCAAGAGGATGGCTAAGACCTGATCACTGGGTCTGAAATCCACCTCAGAATAAGTGTTGCACACACACACAATTATGGTGCAGTTCATATAAGATTGTCAGGGACATCATCATATTGGGAGGGGGTGCCAACCGATTCAGTGGGTGAGATTGGGATGGAGAATAGAATGGAAACCCTTTGTAGACTATGAGATACTGTCAGTGTGGTAAAAAAATAAATCCATCACGAAGACACATTTGGTAGGTCGCCCCACCTAACCTCATTAACACTATAGAGCCAATCGGGTGGCACACATGCCAGCACATAAATAGCACTGGCAAAGATAGTCAGCTTTTCTAACTGAGAGAGAAAATCACAATTACAACCACATCTTCACAAGCCACACAACTGTCTTTTCTCACAGTTTGATTTGAACACTGTGATCTTTGCGGTATCGTAATCTCTGTGCTCCCTTATTGTAGTCAATGTCGACTGATCTGTGTTTTGACGCATGACTAAATCCAGCACATCACTGACTGTCTTAGCCATTATGCACATCATACAGTTGATAAGAGGTGTCATTGGTAGAGCAAGACAGGGTTGAAGAACATCCCCTCTGTGCTCAAATTAGTAACCATCATTTCCCATTCAACATAAAGAGATGTCTCTTCTTAATATGGCTCATCGCCTTGCATCAAATATGACATGCTATTAGACGAGACATCAAAAATGCATCATGTCATCCTTTATACATTTTCTGCGGCAGGAATTGGATTTGTTTCATCTATTCCATGCTATCATAGACATATAGGCTATTTAGACAAACACAATGGAATTGTATTTTTCCACAGCATGCACAATCAGAGATGTTATTTTCCATCAGAGGTTTTAATTCTTTATCAGTCATAAGGGAACTATTAAGCAGGCAGAGCGTAGAATTGTTTCTATTGTGTACAGTATGTTCTGTGTTTGGACAAGAAGTAATTTCCCTGTCTACCAGTTGCCATGGCACTGAGAAGAAAATATCTTACATTTTGGGAGTGAGGGTCTGGTTCTTTTTATACTTTAGGCTCTTAGCCAAACCACTCCGATCCAGATTAAGTGAAAGTGAAAATCTCTAGGCCTAATGATGAGGGCGCAGGGCACACAATTCAATGTCCACATTAATTCACAGCACCCTCAAGAGTTTCTGTTATATTATGACCACTGTTTCAGTCAACCCATGCTGCGAACCAGCCCCTGCTCTCCTACTCTTTTTCTTTGTCTGAAAAAGCTTTTTAGACTGAATAACTAGCCTCTCCTTGACTCTGAGCCTTTGGACAACTTGTAAAGGACTTGCCATACTAATCCTAATGGCAAGCAATCCCTTTTGTATCCTTTCATATGAGAATGAAACATTGTTAATTCAGTAGAGATGTCTTTCTGCCATGTTGTGGCACTTCCTAAAAACCATGTTGGAGTTTACTCATTAGGGGTATAGTACATGCTGCTTTGAGAAGCAACCTTCAGGGTGTCTAAATATTAATGTAGTCGCTTACAGTTTTCATGGCATCTTTGTTTTTAATTATTGTAATAGGCTCCAATACTCCATACTGGACAGTACTGGCTTACTTTCTCCCCTGGTCATTATAATGGAGAAGGCTTTCACTGAGCAGGAATAAGTGACATCTTGCTAAAGCATGCTGGGAGCTGTCAGGCCTAAGGGTGTGTAACGAACAGTAGTTGGAGGCCCCTCCCATCAATACTTTACTCTACATGAAGTAACAGGCATTAAAAAGCCTACACTCCTAAGACTCCTAATTCTATAACAGTCCCAACATACTGTATCAATCAGAGCATCCCACATACTCCCTTATACTGCATGTAATGCAAATACAAAATTATGAATGGCTATGCTTGTTAATATAAATTGCAATACATCTACAAATAAGCTATAACTGTTATTTCCAGGGAGCTGTATTTTTGTTGACTTTGTAGAGTAGAGAAGGCGAGGAAGTGACAGGGGCATTGACTGTGAGAGGAAGAGTTTCGGCCTCCCTCCGAGAAGGAGTTTATGAAAGGGGACCTAGCAAATGGCTGTTGACAGGGCAGGAGGTATTCATCAAAGAAACAAGCTGTGAGAGCACTGAGACCAGAGTTAAGGCTGGAATGAATCTCATTGAAACAAATCTAATCTAAGTTCAGCCACAGAAGCCATTTATAACCCTATAACATCACAACATGCATCTGCAGAGAGGAGAGAGAAAGAGAGAGAGGGGGGGGGGAGCAGAGGGGGGAATGTCCTCCCCTCATGACCAACTGATCAATCATTTCTCTCATGCAGTAGTTACTCATTTTCGTAGTACAGCCCAATTTACCATACCGTGTATTTGATGAATAAATGAATAAATGCATACATACATAGGCATTGCCATTTGAGCGTACAATTTCATAGAGTAACACAGTACATGTTGAAGCATTCAAAGAAGAAAACACTGTAGTTTTGACTAGACTGTCCTGTCTTCAATTCATGAGTGCCTGTGGGTCAGTGGAAATCCATCCATCTCCAAAGCTCTACAGACCTGACGGTTAACCTGTTTAAACCAGACATATTCCCTTTAACTCTTTGACTGCAGACAAGTCTTCTCCGGGGATGTGCTGGCTAATACAAAGCAGTGTAGAGGCAGGCCCTATTATGCTGCTCTTCACTATTGTCTTCTGACTGCTGTTCAATACACATTTATCTCTGATAATAGAGAGTGAATACAATAAATAACAGATGTTGTGTGTGATTCATCACCTTAACATACTTTTATTGGCTGTTGCAGTCGTAGTCACTGGATTAATAGTAAACAAACACAGAAGGAATGACCAGAAACTCACATTAAACACCCACTGGATTTCTTGAAAATAGGGGAGCAGCAGCTTGATGAAAGATATTGTTTTATTAGTTCTAAGAGTCAAGCTAGCAATATTTCATTCAAGGGATTTCAAGGAAAATGTATAGAAAATCTCTTCTAGTATCAGTGGTTTATAAGCAGAGAAATTGGACAATGTGAATGGAGTTTTGGGCCAACTCAGGAAAATTGGCAATCATTTAAGTTTCAAGTTTTATTAGTGGTATGTCGTATTTAAAGACATCCTCCATAAATGTTTGAACTTTTCCTGTTTAAAAGCGATATCCCAAGTATAAATACAGCAAATAAAAAATACAAAGTTGTATCATCACAAACACCAGATAGGTGCAGTGACGTGTTGATTTACAGGGTCAGCCATACCAGTACAGCACCCCTGGAGCAAAGTTAGGTTAAGTGCCTTGCTCAAGGGCACATCGATTTTTCACCTTCTCAGCTCGGGTATTCGAACCAGCAAGCTTTTGGTTACTGGCTCAACACTCTAACAACTAGGCCACATGCACACACACTAAACGGTAAAAAATTACAAAATGACTGCAAACTTCAAGAAGTAGGTCATTCAATGAGTTGGTCTGATGGGATTTTGTGATGTCATCAGCCTCCTCCCTTGCTTGAGGAACAATAGAGGAGCAATTGAGAACGGAAAACTTACCTGGACCACCTATTGAGAATATGCCTTTCGTTAAGTAAATCAGGTGTTAAATTAGGTAAAAAGTAGACTGGAGTGCCACTTTAATGATCCACTAATGTGAGTGCTGGCCCTGAATGGTTCTCAGTGGACTTCAGAGGCTCTGACAGTGTACCTCAGGCAGCTCCATGAGGTTTCCCAGCCAAACACAGAGCTCCCTCCTCACCACGCTCCCTGAGTAATCCATGATCAAAGGTCCCAGGGAAATGGGGATGGATTCTCCGCTCTAACAACCAGACTTTTTCTGATAGGGAAAATTGAAGCCATTTTCTTTATCTTCATTCTGCAGGTTAGCTCTCAGTGGTTTAGAGAGATAGACCTTGCCATGATAGTGCAGCCTGGCACAATGCAGAACACACAGGCAGATATGACTGAACGCTTCTCAGTGCGTTTGATGTCTGTTTTCACCCCCTGCATTAATGTTCCCCCATGAACAACAAAATTGATGATAAGCAAAATGTGAAACAGCAGTCCAGTGCTCAAAATTTCCCAACGAGACCAACAGGATGTGGTCTCAAGCAATTATTTCTCCAGACTTTGAATTGAATGTCTGATTGATGGTGTGTTATTCTCCAAATAACATTTGAAATACGATCATCAAAATTTTTGTCACTTTAATCAGTGAAGGAGACTGATAGGTTTATTGTGTATGGGGGACTTTGAGTACAGGGACTGTGAGTTAGTATTTGCTCCTGACATTTCATAGCATAATTACGATTCCTCTCATAACAGTTTCTGCCTATGTTTATAGTGGTTTAATTTCACTCCCATTGCTTTATTATACTGTCACAGTGTTGAAGAGGAATATCAATTCTGCTCTCCCCTTTTTAGTTAATATTTATGTTACTATGTTCCATCTCCTCCCTATCTGTGCTTGGTGATCCGTGCCTCTGGTGGTGACAGCAGAGTGAGATGGGAGACTAGCGGCCTGATCTACAGAGCTGTGAAAAAGTATTTGCCCACTTTCTAATTCTCTTTACTTTTGCATATTTTTGATACTGAATGTTATCAGATCTTCAACCAAAACCTAATATTAGATAAAGATAACCTGAGAGAACAGATAACACAACAATAACATACTTATTTCATAAAACAAAGTTATGCAACACACAATGCCCCTGTGTGAAAAAATAATTGCCCTACTACACTCAATAACTGGTTGTGCCATTTTTAGCTGCAATGACTTCAAACCAAACACTCCCTGTAGTTGTTGATCAGTCTCTCACGTTGCTGTGGAGGAATTTTGGCCCACTCTTCAATGCAGAACTGCTTTAACTCTGCAACATTTGTGGGTTTTCAAGCATGAACTGCTCGTTTCAAGTCCTGCCACAACATCTCAATTGGGATTAGGTCTGGACTTTGACTAGGCCATTTCAAAACTTCAAATTTGTTGCTTTACATTTTCATGTAGACTTCATTGTGTGTTTTGGATAATTATCTTGCTGCATGACCCAGCTGTGCTCCAGCTTCAACTCGCAAACGGATGGCCTGACATTCTCCTGTAGAATTATCTGATACAGAGCAGTATTCATGGTTCCTTCTATTAATGAAAGGCTTCCAGGTCCTGAGGCAGCAAAGCATCCCCAAACCATCACACTACCACCACCATGGTTGACCATTGGTATAAGATTCTTACTGTGGAATGCAGGTTTTCACCAGGCATAATGGGACCCATGTCGTCAAAAATAGAGAAAATCAGAAAGGAGGCAAATACTTTTTCACTGCACTGTATATGGCATTCTATCCAGAGACAAAGGATCCGTCACACACAACACTCCGAACCCAGTCAACCACAACCACACTGAGAGAGAGGGAGGGAGGTAGGGTGGAGAGAGAAAAAGAGAGTTTGTTGAGTGTTCCCATATGACGTAAGTAAGATCAAGGAGCTGATCGTGGACTACAGGAGAAAGAGGGGAGAGCACACCCCTATCCACATCGACGGCTCTGTAGTGGAGCGGATCGAGAGCTTCAAGTTCCTTGGCGTCTACATCACAAAGGAATTAACATGGTCCACACACACCTGCATATTCACGAAGAGGGCACAACATCTCATCTTCCCCCTCAGGAGGCAGAAAAGATATGGCATGGGCCCTTCTGATTCTCAAAAAGTTCCACAGCTGCACTATCGAGAGCATTGCCGCTTGGTATGGAAAATGCATCGCCCTCAACCGCAAAGAGCTACAGAGGGGGGTGTGGACATCCCAGTAAATCACTGTAGGGCTGAGCTCCCTACCATCCAGAACCTCTATACCATGCAGGGTCAGAGGAAGGCCCGAGAAATTGCCATAGACCAGCCACCCAAGCCATAGACCAGGGTTATTCAACTCTTACCCTACGAGGTCTGCAGCCTGCTGGTTTCCTGTTCTACCTGATAATTAATTGCTGTTTAGACCTGTTGTCCCAGGTCTAAATCAGTCCCTGATTAGAGGGGAACAATGAAAACATGCAGTGGAACTGGCTTCTAGGTCCAGAGTTGAGTTTGAGGGCCATAGACTGTTCACTCTGCTACCATCCGCCAAACGGTATTGGACCATCAGCTGTTGGACCAACAGACGCCGAGACAGCTTCTACCCCTTAGCCATTAGACTGCTAAATAGGAAGACTGCTAAATAGTTAATTAAATGGTAACCAGGACTATCTGCACTGACCCTATGCACTCTCACAATACCATATATACACTGTATACTGTGTACACAGTACCAGTCAAAAGTTTGGGTTGTTACTTTGAACAATCTCAAATATTAAGTATATTTTTATTTGTATTAACACTTTTTTGTTACTATTCCATGTGTTATTTTATAGTTTTGTTGTCTTCACTATTATTCTACAATGTAGAAAATAGTAAAAATAAAGATTTGATTTGAAAAACCCTTGATTGAGTAGGTGTGTCTAAATGTTTTACTGGTACTGTATATATATACACAGTATTTATACACACACACTAAATATTCACACACACACTCACACACTACACTAACACTCACACAAAAAACTCAAATAAATTACCCACACACACACCAAACAAAAAGGGGCACAGGAAGTGATACAGCCCAGGAGAGACTTCAGCTCAAACTAACTCCATTAGCCATGTGTGTTAACCAGAAGAAGTCATCATGTGCTCTGGCAAAACCTAGGCTCCACCATGCATCCGGAATACATTCACTTCCTGTGGGCAGCCACTAAGAAACACCAAACAGGGGGTTTAAATAAAAAGTCACATGACCAGGCAATTAAGCAATATAAAAAGCTTGTTAGGTTAAACATGCAAATGAGTCACACTTATGACACACACACTGTATATGGCATACAAACACACTTCTACATTCGTCATATGGTGCTGCTACTCTGTTCTTTATCTAATCTATTTTATCTCTCTTTCTTCAACCATATGACTAGAAAACTAGAGACAGAGGAAGTGTGGGGGACAGAGAGAGATCAGAGGATGGAAACTAGGCGGATGTCCAGATGCCCAGACTGACTGATTCATGCTCTGGAGCCTCCAAAACACAGAGAGGATGATTGGCAGACACATCTGACGTGTCGGGAGAAACTGTGAGGACAGAAAGAAATAACCCAGGAAACAACCAGGATGGAGTCAAACAAATCTACAAGGCAAACAGAGTCAATAATACATCAGTCAGACTGCTTATGTTTTGTGGTTCTAGGAAACATGAAAATAAAGAAGACACAGACTAAAGAAACATGCCTAAAGGCTGCCTGGATAACAGTATACCTTTCAAAAACAGTACCTTTCTGTTTGCCCCTCACGTTAAAGAGGAACAATAATGCAACAAAGTGAAGACCCCCACCCCACCCCTCAAAAAGGCTAAACGATGCAGGTTAAATCCTTTTGAATTCAATCACTTTTTGACAGCATTCCTGTTGATTTTAACAAAACTTTCCATACATATTCCCCATGGAAGAAGTGGTCAGAAAGTGATTTTTGGACTTGAATGCCAAAACATTAAGAAGATTAAGGTGTTCAAAGTTGACCCATTTTGCATACCCCACCATACCATGAGACATTCTTGTCTTCATCACTGGAAAAGATAAACGTTTGAGTTTGATATCATTTAAAAGCTTTAGAACAATGTTGCAAACTATTTTATTATTTCTTTAGAAAATGTCATTTTTAAACCATTAACGACAATTATCAAAGAATTCATAACCCCGATTTCATATTCACCTACTTACTGTATGTTGTAGCTTAGACCTTGTTTTACATCATCTGAGGCTTTTGTGTTGTGCCTGCCATCGGTTGACACACTACATGCTCTTAAATACATGGTGGGTGTCATTTCAATCATAGAAATATAATCCATAGAATGGACCTATCCCTTCAGACCACTGCAATTTAGCTGGTACATCATTGAAATTTCAATTGAATTGACATTTTAACTTCTGATTACTACCACAAAGATGTTAGCCGGTCCACCGACCATGGAATGTTAACTTAAATGGTCATGTCTATTCTATTATCTATATTTCTATGATTTCAATAAATTTCCTATGGAGGATTGGCTGTATAATTTAAAACAACAGATATTCCCCTTCAAGTCAACATTCTCTGATGTGTGGACCTCCAACCATCTTGTGGTACCATTTTAAAGTTTACATTTCAATGTATTCAAATTTTAGGACATTTATCAGCCAAAACACCTATCCTGTATTCAAGAGCATTTTGTGTTTCGACAGATGGCGGGCAAAACACAAAAACCTTAGATGTAAAATAGGGTCTAAGCTACAACACTGGCGAACATAAAAAACATTGGAGTTTACACATTTTTTGATAATTGACGTTAAAGGTGAAGAAAAGGGCATAATTTTCCCTTCATAATTTATAAAATAGCTTGACAACTCTGCATGTAAGCTTTTAAATGATATCAATCTCAAACGTTTATCTTTTCCAGTGATGAAGACATGGATGTCTCATGGTATGGTGGGGTATGCAAAATGAGTTAACTTTGAACACCTTTATCTCTTGAATGATTTGACATTCAGGTCCAAAAAGTCACTTTCTGAGCATTTCTACAATGGGCGAATATATATGGAAGGTTTCGTTCAAATCGAAAGGGGTGCTGTGAAAAAGTGATTGAATTAAAATGGATTTACCAGGTCCTGAAATCTGACAGCTGCACATCGGTTTGCAAAAAACTATGTTGACAACCCTTTGAACCTCTACCTTTCATTTATCACATTGAAGAACCTTACTTGAAATAAAATAAATAAATACAAATCTCTCTGACACCAAGATATGAGCTTGTAGTTAATAAGCCTAGGCGTCCCACTAGCGGGACAACTTCCGGTGAAACTGGAGGGTGCGCAATTCAAATAAATAATCATACAAATTATGGATATTAAACATTTAGGTACATATAAGTGTCTTATATCGGTTGAAAGCTTAAAATCTTGTTAATCTAACTGCACTGTCCGGTTTACAGTAGCTATTACAGTAAAAACATGCCATGCGATTGTTTGAGGACTGCGCCCCACATCAAAATAAAATTCCACCGGCACAGTGGAAAATAAATTCACAAATAGCGATTAAATATTCACTTACCTTTTGAAATTCTTCCTCTGATTTGTCATCCAAAGGGTCCCAGCTATAACATGTAGTGTCGTTTTGTTAGATAAAATCCTTATTTATATCCCAAAAAAAGTCAGTTTAGTTGGCGTCATCGATTTGAGTAATCCACTCATTCAACATGCAGAGAAAGGAATCCGAAAATCTACCCCTAAAATTTGTTTCAACAAGTAAAAATACATTTCTATTTACTCCTCAGATACCCTAAAATGTAATCAAACTATAATATTTCATACGGAAAGAGGTATGTTCAATAGGAAACCAATTTTAGCAGGGGTGCTTCTTGTCTTCATGGTGCGCGCAAACACACATTTCCAAGACTGTGACCCTGTACTAAAACTGATATTTCTTATTCGTTTTTGAAGTTATACTTGCCATTCTAAGAGGATGGTCTCTCTCAACAACAAAAAATTCTGGTTGGTTTTTCTTTGGATTTTCTCCTACCATATGTATTGTGTTATATTCTCCTACATTATTTTAACATTTCTACAAACTTCAATGTGTTTTCTTTCCAATGGTACCAATTATATGCATATTCTGGCTTCAGGGCCTGAGCAACAGGCAGATTACTTTGGGCACGTCAATCAGGCGGAAATTGAGAAAGAATAAGTTAAGGTAAATTCGAACTAGTATTTTGTCCTTTGATGATGGCTCCATATACCACAGTATATTTTCTCGAAAAAAAATCTAAGTCTGTATAAAAAGATAAGTCACATATTAAACAAAACATGTCGGTTTGAACAGTGTTGTTCTCATCTCAGTGTAAAAGTTAATTAGCAGCCTTTCTGTAAATATCACAGTGGAAAACTACTTAAGTACAGTAGGTGGTATCCCATTCAGCAGCTTGTTAACAGCTCAGAGACACACTGTGAACTCCAGACTAGTAGGCTATATTAGAGCTGACACACAGATATGTGTGGATAAATAAAACTAGCTGGAAAACACAAATAAACAAGTAACTATTTTTGACCATAACCAGCACTGTCCATGTTCATCTAAGTAGAAGAACATGGGCAGTGCAGTGCAGCGCAGCTGTGGTAAGGGCAGTTTCACCACTTAGGAGTGAAGTTTGTTGTCTGGAAATTGACAACTGGACAGTGTGAAGTCTTACTTTATTAAAGAGCTACCTTACTGAGATATACAACTCAGAAACATTGACACGTGGATAAAAACCAGACCAATGAAATAAGAATTGTGTTGGACTACTACTTTGTGCCAATCAAGAGGTTTAAATGTGCAGTACAGCCATTCAACCAAATGGACCTTGGTAGCCTGCCAACTGCACAATAACCTTTATTCAAGTGCTAATACATGCAGGATTGAAAGCCATCCTTGCTAATCAGTGCAACTGCCAAGGCAGTATCATAAAAGCCTGTTCCCATAACTACTGCTCAGATAAATAAAAGTAATGATGAACAGTCTCTCTCTCTCTCTCTCTCTCCTCGTTCTCACAACTATGACCCTGGATGAGATTTCACCTGGTAAATCAATACATTATTTAGTACCATGAACACCTGATGAAATTAAACAGGAGCAGAATGGCACTCCAGAGCATGTCTTTGTGGCCTGCTGCGTAGGAGGAAACCAATCAGCAGGAGAAAATCCTACTCCCACACTGAGCAGTGCAAATGTAAATGGTTGGTTGAAAACCAACACTGTACTGCCAGAGCATTGACATACAATTGTACCCAGAAAGGTTCACTGCATTGCAGAAAGAAACAAACAGGCAAGTATTTGTTAAGAAATACATTCATTAAGATGCAGTTATAGGGCCTAACACATTGTAAGACTTGTCATAAGCTTGTATTACTCCCTTACAATGTCTAGTTTAATCTCACAATGATCCCGATTAGATTATTTTCATGAAATCTACTTGATTGTGGTGGAATATAGAGCTCCAGACACTGGTTCTCTAATGTCATACAGAGCACATTAGAGTGGTGTTTCACATAAGCACTATGATAGTCGCATGTTGATGTTTATTCTCGTGAGTTTTGTCCTGGAGGCAGAACTGAGCGATTTCCCAATAGCAGTGGTGGAAAAAGTACCCAATTGTCAGAGAAAAAGTATAGATACCTTAATAGAAAGTTACTCAAGTAAAAGTGAGTCAGCCAATAAAATACTACTTGAGTAAAAGTCTAAAAGTATTTGGTTTTAAATATACTTAAGTATCAAAATTAAATGTAATTGCTAAAATGTACTTAAGTATCAAAAGTCTGAGTCTATTGTCTCTGATAATATTTACAAAAAATGTGTTTGTATTTAGTGAGTCCGTCAACCCAGAGACAGTAGGGATGACCAAGGGTTCTCTTGATAAATGTGTGAATTTGACAATTTTCCTGTCCTGCTAAGCATTCAAAAAGTAACAAGTACTTTTGGCTGTCAGAGAAAATGTATGGAGTAAAAAGTACAATATTTTCTTTAGGAATGTAGTGAAGTAAAAGTAAAAGTAATAGTAAATAGTAAAGTACAGATACATCGAAAAGCTACTTAATTAAGTAGTACTTTAAAGTATTTACAAAATACCAGTGTACAAAAGTAGAAAAATACCAGTGCCCATTAGATAGGCAAGCTACAAAGGGTTAGGTTTAAAATCAGATTTTATGACTTTGTGGCTGTGCCAGCTAGTGACCACTCTGCAGAGTTGCCTCCAGAACAAGATTCATGACGAAAAATGCTAACCTCACAAAGCCATGAATCACAGAATAGCCCTGAACCAGATTCTGCTATAAAAGCCCTAATCCTGATTCACTTGCATAGATCACAAAACTGGTAGAAGCCACAATGGAGATCACACACATTACAGCCATGGTCAGATTTGAGATCTCATCAAGCGTCACAGCTGACCATGACAATTACCAGGGTAACGCTCCTTCCTCCAGGGACTGCGGTGGAAAGAAGAAGAAAAGGAATTGATAACCCAATATGCCACAGCCATAGTAATATGATAGCTCTTGGTTTAGTAAAGCAAGATTTATTGCACCATAGAAACATAATGCTGTTCCCTGGCAGAGTCCTGATGGCACTGTATTTCATTTAAGTGGCTGCTCTGCACACAGCTATATTGGCCATTTGTAAGTTAAATGGAACATGGTTTTGATTTTGATAAGAATGCGAGATGAATTCGTTTCTTATTCATTACCTGTCACAACACAACTATGTGGAGAAGGCTATGTACGCCTATACAGTGACACGCACAGACATGCACACACTCAGTAAGGCAGGCTTGCATGAACGCCTGCATGCATGGATGGCGGCTCACATTGCAACACAAACGCACCAGTGAAATGCACACGCAAAGCTCATTAGCATGGGGGGGGCTACATTTAGTGTCCCTGCTGCTCCACCAGACTGACAGAGAAGATAAAGGAGCAGGCCATGTGATGCTGACAGACACACAGCCTCTCTGTGACCTGGCCTGTGTTTGGTGTTAATCAGGGCCAGTCCAATACATCCAGTCCCTCCCTGCTGTGCTTGGAAAAAGAGGATGAGAAAACAGTTCACAGAGGGAGCAGAAGATAAGATGATAGGCTGGCGGGCAGAAGAAAGAGATAAGAATCGAGCCAGCTTTGCAGTGTAAAAATGAATAATCATGAACACAAGAGTTTACCGAACTGAAGAAAAGCAACCATCTGAATTTTGCCTCTCACGTCAAGAATAATAATATCCACATTACGTCAATACATCCACTATTGTGTGCTTTTTACAACATTACGTACTATTACCTGTGTAAAAGGTAGTCCTGAACATTGATGATGATCTATGACATGTTTAGGAATGGGGAAAGCCTCTTTTGGAGCGGACGTAACAACCTATAATATTCATGAGAGTTGAGGTCATGTTCAGTCAACTGCTAACATGAATATCACCACACTGACCCTGACAGCCAGTCACTCTGTCTCTTTTATCATTTTAGATGATTTAAAAGTGTCTACTCTAAGCCACTCTAACATTTTGTCCTTAGATTGATCTCTAGGTTTTCTGGCTTGGTATTCCTGATATTGCATTTCATAGGATATGAAATGATAAACTAGGCTGGGAGGAAAGAACTGATTTCTTATCTCTGCTCAGATGGTTATCTCACCCTGGCCACCTGATTCTGTAGAGCTAGTTTATTGATTTTGCCTTGTAGGCATGCTAGGTCTGCTGTATGGGTACCATACTGATCATACATCTTGTCAGAAGCCAGATGAACTGGAAGCTTTCAAGTTTATGCGATAAGTCTGTAAGTGAGAGAGAAGGGGGTGTACTGAATAGGATCAGGTCAAGATGTAGTCTAAGGTCCGGATGATATAACGTTGATTATGTGGATGTGCTGAGCTGAGTTTTACATTCGTTTTTCTGGGATCTGTTCTTACAGCAAATATCAGGTAATAAAATAGAATATTATTAACGTTTCAGTATGCACTGTAGTTGCCTAGTATAGCACATTGCCTTCTGCATTGCTCAAGGAAAAGTAAGCCGGGCCAAATTTGACTACATCAGTGGGAGAATAATAAACAATATAACTTTATGCATTGTGTGCATCAAATATGACAGCCCACAATCCATACCAGCACATTTAGACAATTCAACAATCTGAATGCATTGAAGAGTTCAGGGAGCCGTAGTGAAACAAATGACACGACAACATTAGTCATCACCAACAGCGGAGGCCATTTTGTAGTAATCCCTTGAATTACATGTTGTTTGAAGAACTTCCTAGCAGTGGCAAAGAGCATTTTTTCCACTTGGTAAACTCGAATCAGACAGTTTCCATTATTTCACATAATTTCACATTGTTGTATTTCAATTTCTGACTGTCTCAAAATGCTTCCATAATTCCCATTAGTGATGGAGCGACTCACATCCAAACACAAAAGGCAGTTTCTCTCTTGGCCTTTTGAGATCCGGCCAGGCAAAAGCTCAGTTAATTAGAAATGAACAAAGAGAAGGAAGTGAACAGAGTGATGTGTTTAATAACCCAGCAGAGTGAAGAGGATCGAGGGAAAACACTCCAGACAGACAAGAGTATATGACAGAAGACTGAGGAAATGATTCAGCATTAAGGCCGAGATAAAAAGGTATGGTAACACATGGTAATGGCCATCAAACCAGTCCAATATAAAGCGTTGGAGGGCTAGAGCGCTGTCACAGTGCATTGAGTGGATAAATCCAGGACCATGGACAGATCCGTGAAGGGTCATCAGTAATCTTAGCTTTAGCTCAGTGTTGAATTGCTTTGCTCTTATTTTCAGCACCATGGACAGAGAGTTCATTCTGTTCCAATTCTGTTCCCTCAGAGCTGGGAGATGTGAGGAAATCTGCTTGACAGATACTGTAGCCGCTGTGGTTCTACATACCGTGTGGAGACATAGTTTAAATCATTGCATTATAGAATAGTTTTCTTTCAGATTCACCTCTTTTCATCCTTCCTGATACGAGCAGACAAGCTGGTTCACAGAAACTGCAGCTCAAATGTCAAATCAGGTACTATTTCTTCTCGGTATAATGGAAACATTATTTAGGGCTTCAAGGGAATTAAATGTCAAAGTGACTGTTAAAGTGCACTCTGATCTTCCATATCTCATCAAATAGTTAGTACAGCACACCTCCACTCCAACCAATCCACAGTGCTAGAAAAGATTGGTGAGTCCATACAGAGCTTCAGTGTTTTATACTTTTTATAAACACTTAGCTGTTTGTATGTTTTATATTTCTAAGACACATATTTCTAAGACACATACATATTAGTCTTTTTCAAAACAATACAGCAAAAACAGTAAAGAGTAACAACAAAAACAATACAACTAAATGATAAATAAAAGTTAACAGAAGTTGCCATCCAGTACGTACAGAATAATATACAAAGTAAGTATACAGAGTTGTGATATATTATTAGTTAATCAGGACTTCATTTTTATACTGAATGATATCCATTTCTCCCAGTTACTTTCTCCCAGTTACAAATACAGGTTTTTGGAGTCTTGAGGCATATGTCAAGCTTTCCATATTAAATATTTTTTCGATTATACTTTTCCATTGTTCACATTTTGGGACTTCTACTTTATACCAGTTACCTATTATGGCTTTTTTAATTGCAGCAAGGAGAACTTTTTTTTGTCACTGCCCATCACATTCGCTGAAATATTACCAAGATACATTACAGGGCAAGTTCTAGGGACTTCATATCCTTATACATCTCTTAACACTGAAAATACATTGTCCCAAAATAATGATATCTTCTGACATTCCACCAAAACATGGGTGTTGTTGGCATCAACATGGCCATACAGCCACCAGCATGGCTTTTGCATACCTAGGTGTTGACTTTTGATTCTAGGAGTGATAAAAAAACAGGTCGTATTTTTCCAACAAAATTTTCTCCATGTTCTTTTGAGTTTGTAGAAGTATGTTGAGTACTGCATATATTGTCCCAGTCTGCCTCTGAGAAGTCTATATTCAGTTCCTTTCCCACATGTTGCTTTAATATAAAGAGTTCAGTCTTTTCTAGAGGCTATCAGGCCAGGACAGAGTGAAGATAAAACATTCCATAAATGTTTTATCATAGATACCTGGTGTAAGTTTTGGATCAAATGCAAACCATTTCAACATTCTGATTTCCTTTTCCAGCTGTATTGTATCCTCATTCAAAACCAGAGATCTAGTGTAAATGATGATATAGTGTTAAGTATTCCTGTTAACGTCCCAAATGTGTCCCTGCTACAGACTGGATTGGGCGACCTTGAACGGCAGCTTCAATATCTTTCCATATAGCACTGTATTGTGAGTCACACCAACACACCAGTGGGCTAAATTGTGCAGCTAAGTAGTATTCCCTAAGATTAGGGAGTGCCACCCCCCCCCCCCCCCCCTTGTCTTTTGGGGGCTGTAGAGTCTAATATATAATCCTTGGTTTCCTGCCATTCCAAATGAACCGTGATATTAACTTGTCCCACAGATTGAATTGTTTCATGGGGTCCTCAACTTGTAGAGACTGGAATAGGTAAAGCAATCTGGGGAAAATATAAATTTTAACTGTCTCTATTCTAGAGCTGAAATCTAAGGGAGGAGGAACCATCTCTCTATATCTTTAAGAATATGTAGGATAATTGGTTTATCATTTGTTATATATAGCTCCAATCAAATCAAATTGTATTGGTCAAATACACATGGTTAGCAGATGTTATTTAGAGTGTAGTGAAATGCTTGTGCATCTAGTTCCCGACAGTGCATAAATATCTAACATGTAATCTAACAATTCCACAACAACTACCTAATACACACACATCTAAGTAAAGGAATGGAATAAGAATATATACATATAAATATATGGATGAGCAATGACCGATCGGCAAAGGCAAGATGCAATAGATGGTATAAAATACAGGATATACATATGGGATAAGTAATGCAAGATATGTAAACACTATTAAAGGGGCATTATTAAAGTGACTAGTGATCCATTTATTAGACTGGCCAATGATTTCAAGTCTGTATGTAGGCAGCAGCCTCTCTGTGTTGGTGATGGCTGTTTAACAGTCTGATGGCCTTGAGATAGAAGCTGTTTTTCAGTCTCTCGGTCCAAGCTTTGATGCACCTGTACTGACCTCGCCTTCTGGATGGTAGCAGGGTGAACAGGCAATGGCTCGGGTGGTTGTTGTCCTTGATTATCTTTTGAACCTTCCTGTGACATCGGGTGCTGTAGGTGTCCTGGAGGGCAGGTAGTTTCCCCCCGGTGATGCGTTGTGCAGACTGCACCACGCTCTGGAGAGCCTTGCGGTTGTGGGTGGAGCAGTTGCGGTACCAGGCGTTGATGCAGCCCTACAGGATGCTCTCAATTGTGCATCTGTAAAAGTTTGTGAGGGTTTTCGGTGACAAGTCAAATTTCTTCAGCCTTCTGAGGTTGAAGAGGTGCTGTTGCGCCTTCTTCACCACACTGTTTGTGTGGGTGGACCATTTCAGTTTGTCCATGATGTGTACGCCGAGGAACTTAAAACTTTCCACCTCCTCTACTGCGGTCCCATAGATGTGGATAGGGGGGTGCTCCCTCTGTTGTTTCCCGAAGTCCACGATCATCTCCTTTGTTTTGTTGATGTTGAGTGAGAGGTTTGTTAACATCCTTTGTTAGGTTTACCCCTAGATATTTAACCTTTTTGGAATTCCAAACCAAATGTATATTTTATTTCCTGCGATGGGGTGTAATTAAAACATTTAATTTGTGTCTTGTATACATTAACTTTGTATCCTGGAAAATAACCATATTCTTCCAGAATGTTAATTAATTTTGGGAAGCAAGTGTTAGGGTCAGTCATGTAAAATAGCACATCATCAGCATACAAGGCAGTGTTATGCTCTTTTCCTCTAATGCAAATATCTTTTAATTCATAATTTAGCCTTATCGCTTGGTCAAGGCGCTTAATATACAAGGCAAATAAAGCAGGTGAGGTGCACCATCCCTGCTGCGTGCTGCGTTGTAAAGTTATTTTATTTGTCAGGTGGCCGTTCACTTTAATTCTAGCTGTAGGTTAATGATAAATGGTTTTAAAACATTGGATTGCGTCTTTTTTGTGCCAAATCTCTCTAAAACCTGATATAAATAAGTCCAATTAACACTATCAAAAGTATTTTCTGCATCTAACATGACTAATAGTGCTTCTGAATTTTTCCTTAATCTGGTTAATGATATGTAGAGATCTTCTGATGTTATCTTGGGTTTGACAGCCTCTACTAAACCCAGTTTGCTCCAAATCAATTAGACACTGCATAAAGGTTTCAAGTCTCTAGGTAATAATCGAGGTGTATAGTTTATAGCAGTGGGGGCTCCTCAGTTGGAGGAAGGGGAGGACCATCCTCCTCAGTGAATTTCATAAAATTATAAATAGTAAAACATTTAAAACGTTATCCTTTTTAGATAAAACTATACTATATATATTGACATGTCACCAAATAATTGTTTAACTTCTTATGGCTGCAATCCCGGTAACAGGATGATATGACAACAGCCAGTGAAAGTGCAGGGCGCCAAATTCAAAACAGAAATCTCATAATTAAAATTCCTCAGACATACATGTGTCTTATACCATTTTAAAGGTGATCTTGTTGTTAATCCCACCAAAGTGTCCGATTTCAAATATGCTTTTCAGCGAAAGCACTACAAACGATTATGAATTTGTCCAAAGAAAAAAACAACCGTTCTTTTGTGTTCAAAATGTTGTATCAAGACTGCCCAAATGTGCCTAATTTGTTTATTAATAACTTTTCATGTTCAAAATTGTGCACTCTCCTCAAACAATAGCATGGTATTCTTTCACTGTAATAGCTACTGTAAATTGGACAGTGCAGTTAGATTAACAAGAATTTAAGCTTTCTGCCAATATCAGATATGTCTATGTCCTGGGAAATGTTTGTGTTACTTACAATCTCATGCTAACCGCATTAGCCTACATTAGCTCAGCCATACCGTGGAAGGGATGCCAATCGGGAAGAAGTTCATTTCTTAAATTTCTCTTGACCTATGCACCTACATTGTAAACTTTCATTCATAGGCTAGGTTGTAGCAACCTCATGATGGGTATCATGTTGTAGCCTAAACCTATCGATGTTACATTGAGTTGGGTGAATGGAATATGAATGACAGTCATCCAATATGCTGTAATAGAAATAAGGCCATGCTAATAAAAAAAAATATTGTCCTCCCTCATCTGAAACATCCCCGACCGCCACTGGTTTATAGTCATAATTCAAAATCGAGATTGGCCTAAGATTACTGATATGTCCTTTGTCTTTACCCTCTTTTGTTATGACAGTTATGATGGCTTCCTTCCATGAGGGAGGGGCTTCACCCTCGTTAAGGGTCCAAGTAAATGAGGATTAAAGTAAAGGAATTAGATCTTCCCTGAAGGTCTTATGCTTCCCTGGAGCCAGTGTGCTACATCACCCGGGAGCTGCAAACTGTTGTCGTGCATGCCGGTACTAAAAAGACACAGCTTGCACCTGAACAGGAGAGGTGCTAGGATGCTGAGCGCTAATATCGAAGAGGTACTACAAAAATGATGGGATATCTATCCTTGCCCGCAACAGGTAACCCTCATTAACTCTTGTATTAATCCACATTCTCATTTGAGGAGTAGGCCTAAGGGTTCAGTTCTAGGCAAACTTGTATCTATTCCAATTCAAGCCAACCCCATGGCATGTTCCTATTAGAGACTCTAATCTGAAATCACACACCCGCAACCTTGGGCTGATTCATGTAAATGCCAAAAGTTTGGTTTCGAAAATTTATTTTATTCCTACTCTGGCTTCTCAAACCAATGTGGACATTCTGGTTCTAACTTAATCTTGGTTAAAGAAGTTCATGCCGAACTCTGGTGTGTCTTTGATTGGTTATAATAGATCTGAGAGAGTTGGCAGAGGGGGTATCGTCATATACATAAAGAGCTAATTAAATGTTTCTGTATCCATTACCACCTCTGTCCCTAAGCAATTTAAATGTCTAGTCCTAAATGTGGGACTTGGTAATCATGCCCATCTGACGCTAGTGGGAATTATTGCCCTCCCTCGGCCTCCATATGTCCTCTTAGTAAATAGCCTAACCTGCTGTCTAAATATGTTAAATCCAAATTATTAATAGTGGATGATCTTAATTTGGATTGTTTGACACCAGTATCTGATGGGCTGAAAGATATTTGTACTGAGCTAAATCTAACTCAGCTGATAACTAAACCAACTTGCCCCAACTTTAAACACCCTGAAAAATCTACTATTTTAGAGTAGATTCTAACAAATACCCTTCATAAGTTTACAGTCTATAGGATATTTGCTAATGAGTTCAGTGACTGTAACGATTGTTCTCCTCCTCGTCTGAGGAGGAGCAGGGATCGGACCAAAACGCAGCTTTTGTGGAATACATAATGAATTTATTTAAACAAGACGAACACGAAGCACACTTGAGAAATTACAAAAACAATAAACGACGTAGACCGACCTGAACATGAGAACTTACAGAACACGAAGAACGCACGAACAGGAACAGACTAGACAAACGAAACAGTCCCGTGTGGTACATACACTGACACGGAAGACAATCACCCACCAACAAACGGTGTGAACAGCCTACCTTAATATGGTTCTCAATCAGAGGAAACGCAAAACACCTGCCCCTAATTGAGAACCATATCAGGCTAATTAACAATGAACCCAACATAGAAACATATAACATAGAATGCCCACCCAGCTCACGTCCTGACCAACTAAACACATACTAAACAAAGGAAATCAGGTCAGGAACGTGACAGTGACCATTATCCTGTTGCCTGCATAAGAGATAAAATCTTGATCTGGCATTATTACATTACTACATTATTGCATAGAAAAATTTGAGAAATTCTAACAAGCAATTTTTTGGGGTCTGAGCTGGGGTTGAGTTACTGGTGGGTTGTGTCAACTATCACGGTCTCAGATCAGGCCCTTATTTGTTTTATTTTCCTTTTTAACTCTGTTGCAGATAAGCATGTACCGTACCAAAAACGAAGGGTAAAAGAAAGATCTAATCCTTGGTTCACGCATGAATTGTCTGAGGAATTAAAGGAAATACATTTAATTCGGGCTAAGGCTAGACTGATTCTACGTCTGATTGGCAGTCCTTCAGACATCTAAGAAATAGATATCTATCCCTCGTTAAAAAAGCTAAATCAACATATTTCTCGAGTTGTTTAATCGGAGAGTGGTGGTAATCCAGCCAATTTCTGGAAAGGGGTCAAATCTTTTAAACAAAATTCCACCCCCTCATTGCCCCAGCAGGTTTTGTGGTCCTTTTAATAAACATTTTGCTTCAGCTTTCTACCTGTTTGAAGTCTCTGAAAATTAATCTCATTCCACTAGAGGGAGTCCTTTAGGCACCTCAGAACAGATTAACAGACTCACATGTTTTATTTTAATTTCAACCATTTGATGTCTATGATGTACTAAGGGGTTTGCTAAAGATTGATGTAAAAAAATAAAAAAATCTTAATGTGCACCAATCCAGTTTTAGACCTGAACATAGCACAGTTTCAATTGATACACTTGTTTTAGATGATGTGTTAAATTTCTTAGATAATAAAAATCCCTGCTCTGCCTTATTTATAGATATTTCCAAGGCCTTCAATAATGTTGACCATCACATTCTCATTCAAAGGCTGGATTCTTGCAAGTGGTTTGAGAGGACACAATCAGACAGGACACAATGTGTGATTGCTGATAGTGTTAAGTCTAGTTTTCTGGATATTACAAAAGGTCTACCACAAGGGTCGGTATTGGGACCTGTTCTCTTTACTATTTGTATAAATATTATCAGTCTATCTGTTAAAACTGAATCTGTCTGCAGCCGACACTGTTATGTATGCCATTGCCTCAACTGTTGACCAGGCCTTGTTAGAGCTGCAATCTGACCTTGTTACCTTACAGACTACCCTGGTTGGTTTTAAACTTGTACTTAATGTGGACGATACTAAATACTGTACATGTTGTTCTCTAATTCTCGCAAAAAAATGTTCAGATGGACTACATATTTATTAATTGGACGGTTCTCTCATCGAACGGGTTCCCACCTATAAATATCTGGGCATTTGGATTAACAAAGATTTAATGTTGAAAAAAACATACGAATGAGCTAGTTAAAACCTCTTAAGGATCTGACCCTTTTTTTCAATTTTCACCTAAAATGACATACCCAAATCTAACTGTCTGTAGTTTAGGACCAGAAGCAAGGATATGCATATTCTTGATACCATTTGAAAGGAAACATTTTGAATGTTTTGGAAATGTGAAATTAATGTAGGAGAATATAACATTAGGTCTGGTAAAAGATAATACAAAAACCATTATCTTTGAAATGCAAGAGAAAAGCCATAATGTATTATTCCAGCCAAGGTGCAATTTATATTTTGGCCACTAGATGGCAGTAGTGTATGTGCAAAGTTTTAGATTGATCCAATGAACCGCAGCATATCTGTTCAAAATGTTGTATAAAGACTGCCCAAATGTGCCTAATTGGTTTATTAATACCTTATCAAGTTCATAATTGTGCACTCTCCTCAAACAATAGCGTGGTATTATTTCACTGTAATAGCTTCACTGAATTGGACAGTGCAGTTAGATTAACAATAATTTAATCTTTCTGCCCATATCACATACAGTATGTCTATGTCCTGGGATTTTTTTGTTGTTACTTACAACCTCATGGTAATCATATTACCCTACGTTAGCTCAACCATCCCGTGGGGGGGACATCACTCCCGTAGAGGTTAATTTGAAGTTCCCTCAGGTCTCCACCGAACTGGGTAAATCTGCTTTTAATAAAAAAAATGTACAATACAAAACTTACACATACAAACGACAACATACAGACACACCCACATCCACAACATTGTATACTTTTTAAAGAAAGTCTTGGGTAGGGTAATTGGTATTACTAAAAATATATTTAAAAACTATCTAGATTGTGTTAAGCTTTCACAAATGGACAGTGGGGAAGTATACAGTACATATGTCAGACTATTAGTATATCTGTCCTCACTATTTTCAACATCCACTCTTACTCTCAGCTCACTTCACTCTGATTTTCCACTTCCACACTGTTTCTTCAGCCTTTTCTCTGACTGTTTCAAATGACTTGAATAGCTCTGATTCGCTAACCTCAGGTTCCCCCTCATCCACAACCGTTTAGCAAGTCTTTGAAAAAGGCCTGTGATTTCAGGACCCTGTCAATAAGTTAAGTGTGGAGAGATAATGGTTTGACTGTTCTCATCCACAGAGACCCACTGTGGGGAATAGAAGAAAGCAAAAGCTCTCTCAGAGTGACAAGGCTTTGATAGATCCTGTTCGTCCAAAAGTGCTTTAACATGCGTCGTCAGAGTGCGTGACTGGCCCAGTCGATATTGGCCCAACATCACTAAGCTCCAACTGGTAAAACTCTGCTCTCTGACTTCAAACCTCCAATCAGACTGGCTCAAACATGGAGTGATCCTGCTACCTTTCAATCTCCTGGAGTAACCTTCCTCAGTGAAGGCCTCAGTCCTGTTCTAGTCTGGAGTGGGCTCAGTGAAGGGCTCAGTCCTGTTCTAGTCTGGAGTGGGCTCAGTGAAGGGCTCTGTCCTGTTCTAGTCTGGAGTGGGCTCAGTGAAGGGCTCTGTCCTGTTCTAGTCTGGAGTGGGCTCAGTGAAGGGCTCTGTCCTGTTCTAGTCTGGAGTGCTCAGTGAAGGGCTCTGTCCTGTTTTAGTCTGGAGTGGGCTCAGTGAAGGGCTCTGTCCTGTTCTAGTCTGGAGTGGGCTCAGTGAAGGGCTCTGTCCTGTTCTAGTCTGGAGTGGGCTCAGTGAAGACCTCAGTCCTGTTCTAGTCTGGAGTGCTCAGTGAAGGGCTCTGTCCTGTTTTAGTCTGGAGTGGGCTCAGTGAAGGGCTCTGTCCTGTTCTAGTCTGGAGTGGGCTCAGTGTAGGCCTCATTCCTGTTCTAGTCTGGAGTGGGCTCAGTGAAGGGCTCTGTCCTGTTCTAGTCTGGAGTGGGCTCAGTGTAGGCCTCATTCCTGTTCTAGTCTGGAGTGGGCTCAGTGAAGACCTCAGTCCTGTTCTAGTCAAATGAGCTCTAGCTGCTCTGAGAGATGAAAGGCTGTGCATGCTCTCTAAATGACTCACGTCCTCTCATTAATCAGATCCGGGATCCAGGACAGAGTAGCTGCAGCCTAACGCACGGCCACTGACAGCTAATCAACTTCTCATTCATATCACATGTCACATCAGGCCAGAGTTCTCTGGGCTCCTTAGCCATTTATTATTGTGTTATGGACTGATTTGTCTTCTGCTCCGAAAATTGAATCTCCGCCATGTTAGATCTCTATCATTTCTGGTAATTCGTAAAATGGGGCAATATCCAATAATGAAAGAGAAACGACTAATCTAATGAAAGATATTACATTTGTCCTAATAGAATGGGCCAAGGAGATACAGTAGATCAGGGGTTCTTAAACTTTTTCAGCCTGTGACCCAAATGAGAAATTCAGTGTTTTTCTGAGAACCACCTCGTGGGCAAAACATTTTAGTGGCCCCCCTCTTGACAGCTGAGAGAAAACTTTTTAAAGTTAATTCCCTGCCATTCTATACATTTTGCCATGGGGCAAAGACCCATACTTTAAGAAAGGCTACAGTAGATAGAGAGAAGTTTCAGAGTTGACAGGGTTTTGGGAAATATATTTGAAGTCCTTAGGGTGTGTGTACAGGAAGCAAATACACCAGGCTCCTGTATCAATCAACAGACACAGGAATACAGGCTCTGTGTCGTAATAGGTACATATTTCAAATAACAATTCAAGAGGCTTTTTCTTATGCTTGTTTCGTCTGTGGTTTTCTTTGGAGGCTAAGCCAGTTCAGCCCCTTATCTGATGATAATGACATCACATGTTTTGTTCCCCTCTCTCTGTATGTAATCCAATGCAATGGCTCTCTACAATGGCTGTCTTGACTAAATGTGGGTGCGTTCCTCTGCCCAGGCGTTGCTGATGCCTGCCAAATCTTACAACGCCTTGATAGGTATTTTACGTATCAGCTAACCACATCATATGTTATAGCAATCTGTCAGTCGATGACACAGTCGATGACGTGGCATTCAACCATTGGTTGATGCATGCAACTTCTGAGCAGGGGAACGTGACCAAATATACAGACAGGTAACTGCTTAATAGGGCATTGGGCCACCACGAGCCAGAAAAGCTTCAATGAACCTTGACAACGATTCTACAAGTGTCTGGATCTCTATTGGACGGATGCAACACCATTCTTCCCCAATAAATTCCATAATTTGGTGTTTTTGATGGTGGTGGAAAACACAGTCTCAGGAGCAGTCTTAGGTTGTGGGCGGTACAGTTGCTGTACCAGGCGGTGATACAGCCCAATAGGATGCTCTCAATTGTGCCTCCGTAAAAGTTTGTAAGTGTCTTAGGGGCCAAGCCAAATTTCTTTAGCCTCCTGAGGTTGAAGAGGCGCTATTGCCCCTTCTTCACAACATTGTCTGTGTGGGTGAACTATTTCAGATTGTCAGTGATGTGTACATTGAGGAACTTGAAGCTTGCCACCTTCTCCACTGCGGACCTGTTGATGTGGATAGAGGCGTGCTCCCTTTGCTGTTTCCTGAAGTCCACAATCAGCTCCTTCGTTTTGTTGACGTTGAGGGAGAGGTTATTTTCCTTGCACCTCTCCTCCCGGGCCCTCACCTCCTCCCTGTAGGCTGTCTCGTCATTGTTGATAATCAGGCCTACTACTGTTGTGTCGTCTGCAAACTTGATGATTGAGTTGGAGGTGTGAGTGGCCACGCAGTCAAGGGTGAACAGGGACTACAGGAGGGGGCTGAGCACGCACCCTTGTGGGGCCCCTGTGTTTAGGATCAGCGAAGTGGAGGTGTTGTTTCCTACCTTCATCACCTGGTGGCGGTCCGTCAGCAGCCTGTCAGTTTAATGATGAGCTTGGAGGTTACTATGACGTTGAAGGCTGAGCTATAGTCAATGAACAGCTTTCTAACATAAGTATTCCTCTTGTCCAGATGGGATAGGGTAGTGTGCAGTGCAATGGAGATTGCATACCGCCCAAAAAGATACACAGACGATGCAAATTGAAGTGGGTCTAGGGTGTCAGGTAAGGTAGAGGTGATATGATCCTTAAAAGCCTAGGTGTCCCGCTAACAACTTCCGGTGAAACTGGAGGGCACGCAATTCAAATAAATAATCATACAAATTATGAATATTAAACATTTAGATATATACAAGTGTCTTATATCGGTTGAAAGCTTAAATTCTTGTTAATCTAACTGCACTGTCCGATTTACAGTAGCTATTACAGCGAAAGCATGCCATGCAATTGTTTGAGGATGGCACCCCATATCAAAATATTTTTTCATCGGGGCCTAGCCTGATGAAGTTAACTTGCCTCTCAAAGCACTTCATGATGACAGAAGTGAATGCTATGGTGAGATAGTCATTTAGTTACCTTTGCTTTCTTAGGTAAAGGAACAATGGTGGACATCTTGAAGCATGTGGGGACAGCAGACTGGGATAGGGAGAGATTGAATATGTCCGTAAACACTTCCACCAGCTGGTCTTCGCATGCTCTGAGGACACGGCTAGGGATGCCGTCTGGGCTGGCAGCCTTGCGAGTGTTAATATGCTTAAATGTCTTACTGTGGTCAGCCACAGAGAAAACAAAACCCACAGTCCTTGGGAGCGGGAGGCGTCGGTGGCGCTATGTCATCCCCAAAGCGGGTGAAGGTGTTAAGCTTGTCTCGGAGCAAGCCTTCGGTGTTCGCGACGTGGCTGGTTTTCCCTTTGTAATCCGTGATTTTCTCTAGCCCTGCCACATACGTGCCTGAGCCGTTGAATTACGACTCCACTTTATCTCTGTACTGACGTTTTGCCAGTTGGATTGCCTTACGGAAGGGAATATATTCCCAGTCACCTTGCCATGGTTAAATGCGATGGTTCGCTCTTTCAGTTTTGCGCAAATGCTGCCATCTATTCACGGTTTCTGGTTTGGGTAGGTTTTAATAGTCACAGTGGGAGCAACATCCCCTATACACTTCCTGATGAACTCAGTCACTGTGTCCGTGTATACGTCAATGTCATTCTCAGAGGCTACCCAGAACATATCCCAGTCCGCGTGATCAAAACGATCTTAACGGATGGATTCCAACTGGTCAGACCAGTGTTGAATAGACCTCAGCACGGATACTTCCTGTTTGAGTTTCTGCCTATTGGAAGGGAGGAGCAAAATCGAGTCATGATCTGATTTGCCGAAGGGAGGGCCATGAGAGGGCTTTGCAGGCATCCCGGAAGGGGTAGTAGAAGTGGCCGAGTGTTTTTACAGTGCGAGTACTACAGTCAATGTGTTGATAGAACTTCAATAGCGTTTTCCTTAAATTGTCTTTGTTAAAATCCCCAGCTACAATAAATGTGGCCTCAGGATATGTGGTTTCCAGTTTGCACAAAGTCCAGTGTAGTTCCTTGAGGGCCGTCATGGTATCGGCTTGAGGGGGAATTTACACGACAGTGACTATAACCAAAGAGAATTATCTTGGGAGGTAATATAGACAGAATTTGATTGTGAGGTATTCTAGGTCAGGTGAGCAAAATAACTTCAGTTTCTGTACATTATCACATTCACACCATGAGTAGTTAATCATGAAACATACAACACAGTCTTTCTTCTTCCCAGAGAGTTCTTTATTCCTGTCTGCGCGATGTACTGAGAACTTAGCTGGCTATATGTACAGTATATCCGGAGAGAGCCATGATTCTGTGAAAGAGTATGTTACAGTCCCTGATGTCTCTCTGGAAGGAGATCCTCGCCCTGAGCTCGTCTACTTTATTGTCCCGAAACTGAACATTAGCGAATAATATACTCGGAAGTGGTGGATGATGTGGCCGACTCCTGACTCGGACTATATAGCCTTGTTGATTTGATGATGCTTAAATGTTTAAGTTGAAATGGTGCTGGAATAGCGGAGGCAGTGCTCTTATTGTCTTTGTGCTGACTTGCTGTAACTGTGGTTCTAAATCAGTAGCTGTTTGGTAAACTGTTGAAAACATTACTTTGCTTGACCATGCTGCAACTCATATAACTGTGTGTTACATGCAATATTTGCTTTGTGGACTTTACCAGACAGATGTTGCACTCTGGTTTTGTTTATTCCGCCACAGTGTGACTGTTGTCTTTTTATTGTCACGGCCTTATTGTATATCACGGTGGCATATAAAGTAATGGGTTATAGAGTAAACAACGCAAATATCACAACATAGGTTGTGATATGGCTTTTTTAATGGCTTGGCTTCTCCATTTTACCCATGTACGACTACTGGTGTAGAAGCACCTGTTTTCAATATACTGTACTTTGTATCCCTGTTTCCATTATTTTGGCAGTTACCTGTATAGCTCACTGAGGAAGATGACAACTACTTAGAATATGTCACACTACTCTTTTAGAAAAGCAAAGTAAACAACTGTGAGAGCACCATGAATGACAATATATTTTAAGCATGGCAGAGTGTAGGCCTACAATGTATACATACCTGAAGAGACTCAGAATTAGATTTCAGTTCCACGGATGTGCTTATACATTTTCATGAGAGAGGGGATATGACAGAGACAGAGGAGAGAGAGAGGCTTGGGGTGGTCTCTGTAGGATAGACCCTCTCTCTCTGTCTCCATAGTGAAGAATAGAGGAGCAAAGCAGAGACGAGGGAAGGAGGCCACATTCTTATCAGTGTTGTGCTGACTCAGCTGAACTCTCTCTATGAGAGGCTGATGAGGAGGAATGGCCTTGTGGAGGAGCCGGCCGTGTGCATCCATAGCTGTCATCATCGTCTCAATACAGGAGTGCTGAGTCTGCAGCCCAGGCCCCCTGCATGGATGGGAAATGACCTGTCTGCATCAGACTGACACCCTCTCTGTCTTCACCTGGCCCTCTAACCCCTCCAGCACTATAAACTACAACGACCCCTTGGCCTTCAATACACCATAGTTATAGTATGTGAAAACCTTTTTCTCAAACTGCTTCATTGTGCAAGAAATCAAAAACCTGTTGTTGTGATGCATGGTGCTTTCAGGAGCTCAGCAGGAACATGTCCATGGAAGCCCCCAGTTCCATCTGCTGTGGTCTGCCAAGCTGGCTGGGACCTCAATACTGGAGAGGGGGCGTGAGTTGTGTGTGAGCCGATGGGGTTTTGGCTATTGGCCTATCTGATATACGGCGGGGATTTTTGGCAAGAGCAAAGAGTGAAATGTAATGTCCTACATCATGTGGGAGTGTGTGATCCACTGTGGGAAAACAATTTGGGGTTTGCTAATCGCTCACACCTGCCTCTTTTGTGTTCTCATATGCCAAAATCCAATGAGTAAACACACATGAGAATTTATGTGTCCAGGAAAGGGGAAACATTTTAGATTTGCAAATGCTCTCATAGCAGTTTGTGGACTGAATCCATATTTATAGACGACAGACGACATTCTTTGCCTTCAGTAGCCTGTGCAGTAAATTTAATTCTGGCAAGCAGCTCTCCCTGACAGACTGCTGAATAAGTGAAAGGATCTGTATTTTAGAGAAATGCATGACCGGCAAGTTAGGGCAAAAACACCCATGGCACTTGACAGACAGAAGACTCGATGCACAATAAAAACATGTAAATTAAAGCTGGACAAGACCAAATTTGATTTCTTGTTCACTACAGAAGAAATTGACCAGTGTTTCCATTCCTGTGCAGAGTTTGACAGTATTGTGCTATCCTAGGTGATGTTCTTCAATTAAGCAATAATGCCTGACGGGGTATGAGGTATGGCCAATATACCACGGCTAAGGGCTGTCCTTAATCACGACGCAACGCGGAGTGCCTGGATACAGCCCCTAGCCGTGGTATATTGGCCACACGGTAAAGCTCCGCCTTGTCTCAGCTCACTGGTCACGATAACAACACCCACCTGTAGCATGCGCTCCAGCAGGTTTATCTCACCGGTCATCCGCAAAGCCAACACTTCCTTTGGCCGCCTTTCCTTCCAGTTCTCTGCTGCCAGTGACTGGAACGAATTGCAAAAATGTTGAAGCTGAACGTTGAAGCTGGAGACTTATATTTCCCTCACTAACTTTAAACATCAGCTATCTGAGCAGCTAACCGATTGCTGCAGCTGTACATAGTCCATCTGTAAATAGCCCACACAATCTACCTACCTCATCCCCATATTGTTTTTATTTACTTTGCTGCTCCTTTGCACACCAGTATCACTACTTACACACCATCATCTGCTCATCTATCACTCCAGTGTTAATCTGCTAAATTGTAATTACTTTGCTACTATGGCCTATTCATTGCCTTACCTCCTCATGCCATTTGCACACACTGTATATAGACTTTCTTTTTTTTCTATTGTGTTATTGACTGTACGCTTGTTTATTCCATGTGTAACTCTGTGTTGGTGTTTCTGTCGCACTGCTTTGCTTTATCTTGGCCAGGTCGCAGTTGTAAATGAGAACTTGTTCTCAACTAGCTTATCTGGTTAAATAAAGGTGAAATAAAAAAATAAAAAAATACAAATATACCACAAACCCCCAGGTGCCTTACTGCTAATATAAACTGGTTACCAACGTAATTAGAGCAGTAAAAATAAATGTTTTGTCATACGTGTGGTACACTGTCTGATATACCATGTCTGTCAGCCAATCAGCATTCAGGGCTCAAACCACCCAGTTTATAATTCATTATTGATAACAACTGTGCTATTTTTTTATTTTTTTTATTTAACCTTTATTTAACTAGGAAAGTCAGTTAAGAACAAATTCTTATTTACAATGATGGCCTACCAAAAGGCAAAAACCTCCTGTGGATTCGGGGTCTGGGTTTAAAAATAAATATAAAAAAATAAAATACCATACAAATATAGGACAAAACACATATCACGACAAGAGAGAACACAACACTACATAAAGAGAGACCTAAAGACAACAACATAGCAAGGCAGCAACACATGACAGCACAGCATGGTAGCAACACAACATGACAACAACATGGTAGCAAAACAACATGGTAGCAGCACAAAACATGGTACAGACATTATTGGGCACAGACAACAGCACAAAGTGAAAGAAGGTAGAGACAACAACACATCACGCAAAGCAGCCACAACTGTCAGTAAGAGTGTCCACGATTGAGTCTTTGAATGAAGAGATTGAGATAAACCTGTCCAGTTTGAGTGTTTGTTGCAGCTCGTTCCAGTCGCTAGCTGCAGCAAACTGAAAAGAGGAGCGACCTAGGGATGTGTGTGCTTTGGGGACCTTTAACAGAATGTGACTGGCAGAACGGGTGTTGTATGTGGAGGATGAGGGCTGCCGTAGATATCTCAGATAGGGGGGAGTGAGGTCTAAGAGGGTTTTATAAATAAGCATCAACCAGTGGGTCTTGCGACAGGTATACAGAGATGACCAGTTTACAGAGGAGTATGGAGTGCAGTGATGTGTCCTATAAGGAGCATTGTGGCAAATCTGATGGCGGAATGGTAAAGAACATCTAGTCGCTCGAGAGCACCCTTACCTGACGATCTATAAATAAAGTCTCCGTAATCTAGCATGGGTAGGATTGTCATCTGAATCAGGGTTAGTTTGGCAGCTGGGGTGAAAGAGGAGCGATTACGATAGAGGAAACCAGGTCTAGATTTAACTTTAGCGTGCAGCTTTGATATGTGCTGAGAGAAGGACAGTGTCCTGTCTAACCATACTCCCAAGTACTTGTATGAGGTGACTACCTCAAGCTCTAAACCCTCAGAGGTAGTGATCACACCTGTGGGGAGAGGGGCATTCTTCTTACCAAACCTTTGTTTTGGAGGTGTTCAGAACAAGGTTAAGGATAGAGAAAGCTTGTTGGACACTAAGAAAGCTTTGTTATAGAGCATTTAACACAAAATCCGGGAGGGGCCAGCTGAGTATAAGACTGTATAATCTGCATATAAATGGATGAGAGAGCTTCCTACTGCCTGAGCTATGTTGTTGATGTAAATTGAGAAGAGCGTGGGGCCTAGCATTGAGCCTTGGGGTACTCCTTTGGTGACAGGCAGTGGCTGAGACAGCAGATTTTCTGACTTTATACACTACACTCTTTGAGAGACGTAGTTAGCAAACCAGGTCAAAGACCCCTCAGAGACACCAATACTCCTTAGCCGGCCCACAAGAATGGAATGGTCTACCATATCAAAAGCTTTGGCCAAGTCAATAAAAACAGCAGCACAACATTGCTTAGAATCAATGGCAATGGTGACATCATTGAGGATCTTTAAGGTTGCAGTGACGCATATGTAACCTGAGCGAAAACCAGATTGCATACCAGAGAGAAGACTATAGACATCAAGAAAGCCAGTCAGTTGATTACTGACAACTTTTTCCAACCCTTTTGATAAACAGGGCAAAATAGAAATAGGCCTATAACAGTTAGGATCAGCTTGATCTCCCCTTTAAATAAAGGACATATTAGCATATGTTTCATCAGAGAAACCAGGCACCAAATTCATTAAGGCTTATTTTAATGGAAATAAGAACAAGTAAGAATATTTGTTAAAAAAATACATGTTTTGATATATGCTATATTTCTCTATTGCCCCTGAGCCACCCCAGAACGAATCTTTTCTGAGACTCAGAGACAGTCTGCAGTGTTCTGCCACTGTGAATCTATTGATCTGTCAAATCTCAGAGAAGAGACTCTGTATCCTCAAGTTTTGTTTTAATCTCACAAAAAGTATTTGTAAATATAAGAACACCGCTTTTTGTAAATAAAATCTTGCAGCGGTGAAATTGATTGGCAGAGATAACGTCAACAAGCAAGCCAAATCAAAAACCTTCCTGCCATCCCAGGACGCCCACACAACTTGAGAGTTGTGTTTTTGTCAAAGAACAAAGCATCGGTGTTCAAAAGCCTGGAGATGATACAGCATAGTCCTACAACAGTTTTAAAAAGGGATTTGGTGGATTTGTAAAGGGGCATATTTTCTTTAATCAGCTAATAGTACATGTCTGTTAATTGGTAGATGCAGGGCTGAAGAGTAATCAGGGTGGTGATAGGACTGTCACATTTCACAGAGCTTACATGTGAAAGTGTAGTCAGTTTCTCACAGCTCAACATTAAATCATCACTTGAGTATGGATCACTGTCAGTTGCAAATCAAAATGTCCTTGGATAAAATTAACGATGGGATACGTCTTCAACATTAGTAACACAAGGATACCATAACTAGTGCAGAGTTTTCCTGACCACATGACCTGACCAGAAGAAACTCCTGGTCCTAATCTTCTCCAACAGGGAACCACTCTCCTCCCTCCACCAGTTTACTGTAGCAGACAGACAGAAACACAGACACACAAAGAAACAACATTCATTACCATGCTTATCAGAAACAAAGGCTGTTGTGCTAATATATTCAAGCCACAGAGAAAAACAAATAGACTCAATTATTTAGAGAGTTCTGTATGTGGGAGGAGCAATAGAGTAATGTAGTCAGTTCATTTACCTAGCTAATTACAATGCAAAACATTAGGTCAATCTAAACAGGGTGCACATGCTTTTCGAGTGGCATTAAAATGCAGCTGTTTTACTGTGGGTGGACTGGAAGGCAATACAGAAAGAGTACAGTGTCATGTAGAAATATGTGTCAGGCCCTTCGGGTGGAGAATCTGTGACTAACACACTCCATAAACACCTGTTCTCTTTCCTCTTCTCTTCTTCTCAGAAAGACTTAAAGATAAAGAAAGTCCCGCAAGCCACTTTCATCTCAACTGATAAAACAAACAAAGTGTTCCAAATGACAAACACAAGGATGGTGATGACTCAGCTTGTGTTTATTGTAACAGTCCCTAGCAGCCCCAGGGACTAGGAGGAGGCACTACAGGAGATAGCATTACTCATACAGCGGTCTCATGCAACCCTGCACCTATAAACTGACAAACCGTGTGTCAAACTGATAGCACATAGATTACAAAGAGACTGGTAAAACATTTTTTTGCGTATTGTGAAGAATGAGTCAGTGTCACATTCCTCAGAATATTAGTAAACTTATAGCAGCATTGGGCACAGAGTGCAAAGCATCAGACTGCAAGTTCTCCTTAGCCTGAAGTAGCTAAATAGAGAGTGCACTCACTGGTACTGCAGTCATTGTTTTATTCTGTAACTTCATTTAGGTTCTTTTGAGCCACTTTTTTCTCCCTGCTCTTTCACCTGGTGCAACCGTGTGTAAAACTAAACACAAACACAAACAATAACAAAACAATCCACTTTGCTTCTCATCCCAGGAGAGTAAATGGTGATTATCCAGTCAGGATGCACACTTGAACTGTAGGAAAAACATTTTGCAGTAGATGTATGAGAAAACACCAAACTGACAAGTCTTGTAACCAAGTCCCAGTAAAGCAGGAGACACCAGCCAGTTGTCATCCGTTTCCATTAGTGTTTTATCTGAGGATGGAGCTGCTTGTTGTTACTGTTGTTTGGGACCAGCTGCAGGGTAATTAATGGTACTACTCAGCCAGGAGAAGATGAAGGCAGGGGAGAGGAATAAAGGTGAGGGATTGGATCGGATACGCTGAGAGATATTGATATATTTCACTTGGGCATGGCCGGCGTGAGCTGTTTCATTAATTTATAACCGTTGTGTAAATGTAACACTAAATATCTGATAAGACTGCACACAGCTTGATAGCAAGTACCACTTCCTCACGATTTGGCCCATACCTGGTGCAAACTCAGGACCTCTGTCTCACAAGCACACATGACCTTCCTCCCTCAAGCACCTTAGCCAATGGTGCCACCTCAAAAGCTGGCTAATGAGACGACGCAAGCGGGACACTTCAGGCTGAGGAGTAAGTTTCACACATCCCCATGTGCGTCTGAACATCATATACCTTTTATGGCGACAATAACGCCCTTATTTGCTGTATTCTTTGGAAGTTTTGGAATTAGATCAAGACAGTATCTAAAAGAAATAGCAATTGCCTAATGTCTTTGGAGATGTTGGAAGAATATTTCCTTTTGCAGTGATATTTGCTGTATCTGACCATTTCTGAAAGAGAAAAACAATTGCAAATTGTCGTGAACCTGTAAACAGATCATTTGAATTCAATACTGTTTTGCATTTACATAAACCTAAATATGCTGCACCGCCCGCAAATTCTGAAACATTGTCTACTAGAAAAACAAGAAAGAAAACTACAGTAGACCTACTTACAGTGGTAGCCTACACAGTTGCAAAATATCTGTAAACCTGTTAAATTCTACTGTATGTTTTAAACCGTGCTCCCTTTCTGATGCATAGAGCAAAAACTATAGAAATTATAACAGCCTATCTAATTGGCCAAATTAAATGAGAGATGAACATTGTCATTTGTTGGATGGCTAAAAAGGGGAAAATGAACTCATCATGGCTAGAAAAGGTGAGAAATGTATTCTGCAATGGTAATAATATATGTATTATGTTTATACAGTATATTTAATATTGTCTACTCGAGAAATTTGACATTACAGTATTCAGACGTATCGTACAAACATCAAGGGAAGAGGTGAACCGTATGTTCTATAGTTCAACTGTGCTTCGGATTGGATCGCATAGAGAAAAATAGGCTAGTAGGCATTCTTGATATAGCTTACAGTTGAAGTTGGAAGTTTACATACACAATAGCCAATTACATTTCAACTCTTTTTTCACAATTCCTCACATTTAATCCTAGTAAAAATTCCCTGTCTTAGGTCAGTTAGGATCACCACTTTATTTTAAGAATGTGAAATGTCAGAAAAATAGGAGAGAATGATTTATTTCAGCTTTTATTTCTTTCATCACATTCCCAGTGGGTCAGAAGTTTACATACACTCAATTAGTATTTGGTAGCATTGCCATTAAATTGTTTAACTTGGGTCAAACGTTTCGGGTAGCCTTCCACAAGCTTCCCACAATAAGTTGGGTGATTTTTTTCCCATTCCTCCTGACAGAGCTGGTATAACTGAGTCAGGTTTGTAGGCCTCTATATTCGCAAACAATTTTTCAGTTCTGCCCACACATTTTCTATAGGATTGAGGACAGGGCTTTGTGATGGCCACTCCAATAGCTTGACTTTGTTGTCCTTAAACCATTTTGCCACAACTTTGGAAGTATGCTTGGTGTCATTGTCCATTTGGAAGACCCATTTGCGACCAAGCTTCAACTTCCTGACTGATGTCTTGAGATGTTGCTTCAATATATCCACATAATTTTCCTACCTCATGATGCCATCTATTTTGTGAAGTGCATCAGTTCCTCCTGCAGCAAAGCACCCACACTACACGATGCTGCCACCCCCGTGATTCACTGTTGGGATGGTGTTCTTCGGCTTGCAAGCCTCCCCCTTTGTCCTCCAAACATAACGATGGTCATAATGGCCATGCAGTTCTATTTTTGTTTCATCAGACCAGAGGACATTTCTCCAAAAAGTATGATCTTTGTCCCCATGTGCAGTTGCAAACCGTAGTCTGGCTTTTCTCTGGCAGTTTTGGAGCAGTGGCTTCTTCCTTGCTGAGGAAGTCGATATAGGACTCGTTTTACTGTGGATACAGATACTTTTGTACCTGTTTACTCCAGCATCTTCACAAGGTCCTTTGCTGTTGTTCTGGGATTGATTTGCACTTTCGCACCAAAGTACGTTCATCTCTAGAAGACAGAACGCGTCTCCTTCCTGAGCAGTATGTTGGCTGTGTGGTCACTTGGCGTTTAAACTTGCATACTATTGTTTGTACAGATGAACGTGGTCCCTTATTTCCCTCTCCAACTTTAAACATCAGCTATCTGAGCAGCTAACCGATCGCTGCAGCTGTACATAGTCCATCTGTAAATAGCACACCCAATCTACCTACCTCATCCCCATACTGTTTTTATTTTATTTACTTTTCTGCTCTTTTGCACACCAGTATCTCTACTTGCACATCATCATCTGCTCATTTATTACTCCAGTGTTAATCTGCTAAATTGTAATTATTCGCTCCTATGGCCTATTTATTGCCTACCTCCTCATGCATTTTGCACACTGTCACGTTCTGACCTTTATTTCCTTTGTTTTGTCTTTATTTAGTATGGTCAGGGCGTGAGTTGGGGTGGGCAGTCTAGGTTTGTATTTCTATGTTTTCCTATTTCTGTGTTTGGCCTGATATGGTTCGCAATCAGAGGCAGGTGTTTTGTGTTGTCTCGATTGGGAACCATATTTAGGTAGCCTGTTTTGTGTTGGGTTTTGTGGGTGGTTGTCTTCAGTCTTCGTGTGTCTGCACCAGATAGAACTGTTTCGGTTTCGTTTATGTTCACCTTTATTATTTTGTATTTCTTAGTGTTCAGTCTATGTTTGATAATAAACGTGATGGACACTTACCACGCTGCGCATTGGTCCTCTGATCCTTCTAACTTCTCCTCCTCAGACGAGGAGGAAGACGACAGTCGTTACACACACACTGTATATAGACTTTCTTTTTTTTCTTTCTACTGTGTCATTGACTTGTTTATTTGTGTTATTGGCTTGTTTATTGTTTACTCCATGTGTAACTCTGTGTTGTTGTCTGTGTCACACTGCTTTGCTTTATCTTGGCCAGGTCGCAGTTGTAAATGAGAACTTGTTCTCAACTAGCCTACCTGGTTAAATAAAGGTGAAATAAAATTTGGAAATTGCACCCAAGGATGAACCAGACTTGTGGAGGTCTACAATTGTTTTCAGATTTTTTAAAATTTCTTTTGATTTTTCCATGATGTCAAGCAAAGAGGCACGGAGGTTGAAGGTAGGCCTTGAAAGACATCCACAGGTACACCTTCCAATTGACTCAAATGATGTCAATTAGCCTATCAGAATCTTCTAAAGCCAAAACATAATTCTGGAATTTTCAAAGCAGTTTAAAGGCACAGTCAACTTAGTGTATGTAAACTTCTGACCCAATGGAATTGTGATACAGTGAATTATAAGTGAAATAATCTGTCTGTAAACAATTGTTGGAAAAATTACTTGTGTCATTGTCACGCCCTGACCTTAGAGATCCTTTAAATTCTCTATTTGGTAGGTCAGGGTGTGACTAGGGTGGGAAATCTATGTTTATATTCCTTTGTTGGCCGAGTATGGTTCCCAATCAGAGGCAGCTGTCTATCGTTGTCTCTGATTGGGGATCATACTTAGCCTGTCTCGCCCAGGCGTTCCGCTAGCGGAACTCCTCCCACATTCCACTGAAAAGGCAGAGCGCGAAATTCAAAAAATATTTTTTAGAAATATTTAACTTTCACACATTAACAAGTCCAATACAGCAAATGAAAGATACACATCTTGTGAATCCAGTCAACATGTCTGATTTTTAAAATGTTTTACAGCGAAAACAGCACGTATATTTATGTTAGCTCACCACCAAATACAAAGAAGGACAGACATTTTTCACAGCACAGGTAGCATGCACAAAGCCAACCTAACTAACCAAGAACCAACCAAACTAACCAAGAAACAACTTCATCAGATGACAGTCTTATAACATGTTACACAATAAATCTATGTTTTGTTCGAAAAATGTGCATATTTGAGGTATAAATCAGTTTTACATTGCAGCTACCATCACAGCTACCGTCAAAAATAGCACCGAAGCAGCCAGAGTAATTATAGAGACAAACGTGGAATACCTAAATACTCATCATAAAACAATTCTGAAAAATGCATCGTGTACAGAAATGAAAGACAAGCATCTTGTGAATCCAGCCAATATTTCAGATTTTTTAAGTGTTTTACAGCGAAAACACAATATAGCATTATATTAGCTTACTACAATAGCCTACACACAACCGCATTCATTCATCAAGGCACGTTAGCGATAGCAATAGGCACGTTAGTGTTAGCGAATAAACCAGCAAAAGATATCAATTTTCACTAACCTTCATAAACCTTCCTCAGATGACAGTCCTATAACATCAGGTTATACATACACTTATGTTTTGTTCGAAAATGTGCATATTTAGAGCTGAAATCAGTGGTTATCCATTATGCTAATGTAGCTTCTTTTTCCCAGAATGTGCGGATATTTCTATTAGACTCTCACCTATTCTGACCAAATAGCTATTCATAAACATTACAAAAAATACATGTTGTATAGGAAATGATAGTAACACTAGTTCTTAATGCAATCGCAGTGTTAGAATTCTAAAAATATCTTCATTACGACATCCACCTTACGTTATAGCGAGAGAGTGCCCAAAATCTGGACGCAAAACTACTAGTATACAGTTCGACAGATATATGAAATAGCATCACAAAATGGGTCCTACTTTTGGTGATCTTCCATCAGAATGTTGGACAAGGGGTCCTTTGTCCAGAACAGTCGTTGTTTGGATTTAGAACATCGTTTTTCCCTCCTGATTTAGCAAGCACACTGGCCAAGTGGCTCGAAGCTCTCCTTTCTGAACAAAGGCACACAACGCAACACGCCTAACGTCCCGAATAAATTTCAAAAATCTAATAAAACTATATTGAAAAAACATACTGTACGATGATATGGTCACATGTATCAAATAAAATCAAAGCCGGAGATAGTAATCACCTATAAACGACAGCTATTCAAATGGCAAATCCAGGACCAACTTCGCGCCTTCCTGAAAACATAAAATGGGTGACACGTCATTCCAAGAGGACGTATTCCATCTCAGACCAAGATAATCACTCCATTTCTTCTCTCACTGCATCTTGACATCCTGGGGAAGGTGTATGACGTGCATGTATACTCATACGTGTCATGCCCATTTATAGGCAGGCCCTTGAACAGAGCATAATTTTCAGACTTTCCACTTCCTGGTCAGAAAGTGTGCTGCCAAATGAGTTATGTTTTACTCACAGACAAAATTCAAACGGTTTTAGAAACTAGAGAGTGTTTTCTATCCAATAGTAATAATAATATGCATATTGTACGAGCAAGAATAGAGTACGAGGCCGTTTAAATTGGGCACGTTTTTCCCCCAAAGTGTAAATAGCGCCCTCTATCCTCATCAGGTTAGGCAGCCCTTTTTCCCACCTTCTGTTGTGGGATCTTGTCTTTTTGTGTTACATGTGTTGCACTCCTAGCTTTACGTTCTCTGAGTTGTTTATTGTTTTTTGGTGGAACATTTAATATTTATGAAAATGTACGCCTACCACGCTGCACCTTGGTCTTCATTTAACGACGAACGTAACATGTCATGCAGAAAGTAGATGTCCTAACCGACTTGCCAAAACTATAGTTTGTTAACAAGAAATTTGTGGAGTGGTTCAAAAACAAGTTTTAATGACTCCAACCTAAGAGTATGTACATTTCCGACTTCAACTGTATCTATTTACTACTGTGAAGTGGGTTCAATTAAATGAGAGATGGGACGAATGATACAATAGGCCTACAACAAGTTAGGATAGGCTAACGGTTGCCGTCGTCGGATGAGGAGGAATCGGACCAAAGCGCAGTGTGGTGAGTGTTCATGACTTTTATTGAAACTGAACACTTAAACAAAAATAACAAAGGGAATACACGAAACCGAAACAGTCCTGTCAGGTGAAGAACACTAAACAACTACCCACAAAGACCATGTGGGAAAATGCTACCTAAGTATGGTTCCCAATCAGAGACAACGATACACAGCTGTCCCTGATTGAGAACCATACCCGGCCAAAACAAAGAAATACAAAAACATAGAAAAAGGGACATAGAATGCCCACCCAAATCACACCCTGACCAAACCAAAATAGAGACATTAAAAGTTTTCTACGGTCAGGGCGTGACACCTATAGGCTGTTAAGCAAGTATGAAACCATCCCAGTCAGAAAATGTGAGGAATTTATTCTGCATATTAAATACATGATAGGAAATAGATGCCTATTTATAATTATTTTAGAATGCAAAGATAAAATAAGTAGATTTTTGTGTTTCTCACTAACGGCAAATGATTGCGTCTTGTTATTATATTTACCTTCGTGTTTTTTTGTTATGAATAAGAGTGTCATCATATATTCTCCATTAGCACAATGCTACTATAGATACTTTTACCTTCTTGCAATGCAATACTTCAACCCCTAGAAACTGTGCATCAGCCTACGCATGGTCTAAAGTTTTTGCTGGAGGATAAGCACATTCTCAAGTCAAGTTCAGATTTTATAAATGCAAAGTTTTGCGTGAACTGGAGTATGCAACATTTATAAATGAGGCCCCAGGAGCCATCGTCATCACACTGGACTGAACTTCCCAGGGTTATTCTGTTTTGTTAATCAACTGGATCCCTCTCGCCATTGCTATAACCTACTACAGGAACTCCCACTCAACCCATTTCATCATCCACTAAACTCCTAAACTCCTCAGGGGCCCTGTGTGAGTTTCAAACTAACACATACAATGAGAGAAAAGTGCATATTAATCTTACATGAAGTTGAATTGTGATTTTATGAAACAAGTGGGTGGAATTTATGAGAATTTTGGTTGGAATGATAACATCACATTTGGCAATGCGTGTTCACAGTGCCCCGACAACAGCGGACCATTTAGAGAGACAAGAATGTGCAAAACGCTGCATTTGCTCTCAGAGTCCTCCCCCTCACAAAATAATGAATCAATTAATGCTCCCAATTACGCATGAGACAGCACATTCATTCACACCTTGCTTTTCCTTTCTGGTCCATTTCAGCTGCCGGGCTGTCTGCAGAGAGAAAGAGGGGGAATAGAGAGAGAGAGTTGTTAGTGGCTCATAATACTAATGAGTGTAGTCCTTTGGCTGAGCATCCCAAATTGTTCAAGGCTGCAGGGGTGTGTGCATCCATGAGTCATTCATGCTTGTGAGTGTGGTCCACATGTGTGTGTACAGTATGCATGCTTGTGTGTTTTTTGTGGAGATAAAGAGTTGTGTTGTTGGGAGGATGCAGTGGAGAAGAAGACTGGAGGAACAGATGGCGTTGAATTCTCAGGATTTATTTCTTGAGAGTTCAGTCTTTATGGCTCGTATACTGACTTAATTATGAGACAGAGGGGAGAATAAACCCCTGGAAGAGGGATTTAAAAAAGGGAAGAAATTCTTCATTAAGCCCACGAGGTGCCAGCAGCACTGATAAAAATGACTTTTGCACTCCACCTAAGATCACTTTAACATTGACAAACAGAACTCTGAGATCTATCACAATGGCATGATCAATCACAAAGGCAACAGAAGGTCTTAGCTTACATGTTACTCCACTGTATTTTGTCACCTTTATCCAGGGACTATTGTTAGTTTACATATTACTCCACTACATTTGATGGATTTTTTTATCCATTCCATATTTTTTACCTTTATTTAACTAGGCAAGTCAGTTAAGAACACATTCTTATTTTCAATGACGGCCTAGGAACAGTGGGTTAACTGCCTTGTTCAGGGGTAGAACGACAGCTTTTACCTTGTCAGCTTGTGTAACAGTTTAACTTTAGTCCGTCCCCTCGCCCCGACCCGGGCGTGAACCAGGGACCCTCTGCACACATCAACTGCAGTCACCCACGAAGCATCGTTACCCATCGCTCCACAAAAGCCACGGCTCTTGCAGAGCAAGGGGAACCACTACTTCAAGGTCTCAGAGCAAGTGATGTCACCGATTGAAAGGCTATTAGCGCGCACCACTGCTAACTAGCATTTCACATCCGTTACACTCACCCCCCTTTCGACCTCCTCCTTTTCCGCAGCAACCAGTGATCAGGGTCACGGCACCAATGTAACAGTTTAACTTTAGCCCATCCCCTCGCCCCGGGCGCGAACCAGGGACCCTCTGCACGCATCAACAACAGTCACCCACGAAACATCTTTACCCATCGCTCCACAAAGGCCGCGGCCCTTGCAGAGCAAGGGGAACCACTACTTCAAGGTCTCAGAGCAAGTGACGTCACCGATTGAAAGGCTAGCGCGCACCACCGCTAACTAGCTATCCATTTCCTCATCCATTACACTTGGGGATTTGATCTTGCAACCTTTCGGTAGCTAGACCAACGCTCTAACCACTAGGATACCTGCCACCCCGTATAAAGTGCTTGTTGATTTCATACCTCTTGTTATATCATTATTTTTCTTGCAGCAATCTTGAGCTCCTGTAGAAAGACAATACAAACTTGTATGGGCTCTTTTCAGACAGAGATTAAGCCTTGTCCAGGACTATAAAGCAGTATAGAAAGCATTATCAATGGAGTTTTGTAGTCCAAGACTAAGCTTAATCTGTGTCTGAGAAACGGACCCCTGGTCTTCACTGTAATATACCCAACTCATTAATGTTTCGTCAGTTTTTTACAACATCTATGTATATTCGGCTAATATTACACAAATGTCTTTAAGTCTCCCTGTGGAACATATTTGGCATGTTCAAGACAGCCATGTCTATCATAGATTAGAGTGCTGCTAGGCATTTGTAAAAGGGTGGAACTGTTGTACTGTCTTGAACGCATCCTCTTGGTCTGTTTGGTTCCCAGGTGTGCCTTGTTGTAATTAAGGGCGTGCCCAAGGTAGAAATGTTTGTTGGTTGCGTTCATTCATTCAAGGTGTCGTATTGGCTACGGGAATAGATAGTGGAAATCCACCACGTTACACGCTTCCTGAATGGAAGAACCTACACAAGTTGTTCTGAAGTGAGGACTGGAGGATGTGGTGTGAAGAATGCCAAGCCAGCCTGTGCAGATGATTCCCCATGGGCAGGGCCGTGCCTTGCAGCAGGAGGATAATGGGGAAATAAACAAAAGATGGCCTCACCAGCAGGTCTATCCTCTATCACTACTCATATTGCCGCAACAAGCTCCAGTGAATTACCAAATAGAGAGAAATTCCTTACCCTGCACATAAGGGGGATTTTTTTTCTCCCTCAATTGAGCATTGCTAAAATCACAAATATGGGAGAACTTGGCAGATGTTCAAGTATTACATTTCACACACTATGGTGACTGTGGAAAATAAATGGTGTGTTAAGGGCTAACACGTTCATTCTCACACTATTGACCCAAGAGGAAATCAACTACCAAAAGGGTGAATCTATCACTTCACTCAAGCAAATGGTTTAACACAGTGACATAAGAAAATCCCCAATGGAACGTTCAGTACCAGGAACTCTCAGTGAAGTCAGAGGTCATAGAGTTTCTAGTGAGAGTACTTCAGGAGAGGGACTTCATTACCCATTGATTCCATTCCAGGACAATCTCTGCAAATTCTCCTTAAAAACAGGTGCTTGAGTGTGTAAGTGTGTGAGAGAGACTGATTGGTTTGGCTAATAAGAAGCCCTAGGCTTACAGAAATTCTCTTTCCCTTTCCCAGAACCCATTGTTGGGTTAGTAGAGCCTTTAAAAAACATGTCAAGTCAATTAATTTGTGCTATTCATCCACTCAATTGTTATTTTTTTTTACCACACACGCATGACATATAGTACATGCCATTTCAGAAACGTGAGCTCTCATGAATTCTAACACTTGAAGTGTGAAAGCACTCACACAGCAGTGAAGATTAGAGTTCTTTATCACCTCGGGATAGCAACAGCTGCTTCCATTTACACGTTATAAAGAGCAAAGCGCTTTAAATACGATGTTCACAAACAGTCAGTAAAATGCCCAAATTAGGTGGGGTTTGGCAGCAGGCTCCAGCTCCACTTGCTATTCAAATGTAAGGTTTAAATTAATTTCAAAGTCACTTATGACTGAATAGAACCTATAAAATAAAATACAAAATTGCTGTAAACCTATCCTTTTCTCTCAGGGACTGCCAGTTATTAAACAATCCAAATCTAGGTATCCGAGCAAACATATTCAGGATGGTAGAGTTGGTTCAGAACATCCATTGCTGTCTTGCATCTTTAGACTAAAACAGAAGAGTAGTTATAACTGAAATAAGTATGAATGCCAAAGTTAAGACCCTAATGTCTCCTTCTGACAAGCGAGACACTAGTGAAACACACCAGAACATTGTCTGTGTTCAGCCCATCCTTACAGATCACCATAAATAATAAATGAATGAGGCTGTAGTTAAGACAGGACTGAAGCACATGCTGTTCTGTGCTCTGTTCCGCAGGCCTAACTCTTACCATGTTTCCAGCCTATTTACTCTGTCATGCTATCACAACCTGTCTTGTGCCTGGCTATATTTAGACAGGCAGTCTGATTTGATTAAATTCCTGACCTCAGCACTTCAGTTTAGTAGTTTTGTGTGTGTGCGTGAGTACTTGGATGCGTGCATCTGCGTGGGTGTGAGAGAGAGACAGAGAGAGAAAGCATGAGGGAAAGACAAGACATTTGGGGAAAGGGAAAGAGAAGGAATTACCTTACATAGTTGTACAAAGCCATCCTCCCATTCCGCTTGATACACTATCATTTTAATGCAGTACGGTTTGAGCAGAAGGATTGTCATCGGTAACGGTCAAGTACTCACATAATAATAGAGAACAATCTCTTCCCTTTGAAACATAATACATCTTAATTACCCTCCATACCGTCGGTGAGGATGGTAAAGCTAACTAACTGTGCTGACTGCCTATGGGGCTCAAATACATGGCATTTAATGGCCTGGTGGCAACAGTGGCAATAATAAGTACAAAACACAGTCATTAGGAGGTGTCTATCGAGGTTGGCGTTAAAAGCTTTTAAGAGCAATAATGCTAAAACTGAATTGAAGTAAGCTCTCATCTCCTCCAAATAGTCAGTGCCAAGGTTTTGGGAAATTAATAAAGCACAGAGCAACTGAGGCTGTAACGCAATACAACCAACATTGAGTGGAGAAGTTAAAAAAGTAAATGTTTTGCTATTGCAAAACATCAAAGCACATTTGCCGTAATGTGATGAAGAACAGTGTTTACTAAATGAAAATATGTATTGTTGCGACAGAGCTACATTTGAGACATCTGATTAGTCTGAAGCGCTCATCTGAATACAAAAACTGAAGTGGTTTTTGATTGGGTTTATTCATTATACAGTGGCAAGAAAAAGTATGTGAACCCTTTGGAATTACCTGGATTTCTGCATAAATTGGTCATCAAATTTGATCTGATCTTCATCTAAGTCACAACAATAGACAAACATAGTGTGCTTAAACCAATAACACACAAATTATTGTATTTTTCTTGTCTATATTGAATACATCATTTAAACATTCACAGTATAGGTTACATTCACACCCCCCCCCCCCCCCCCCCCCCCCCCCCAACACACCCCACCCTCATCTTCCATTGTAGCATCTACATCTATTTGTTAGGGTGTATTTAGATGACTGATAGGAGGACATCTGATATCGTCTAGGTATGGATTTTCCCCCTCTCTGGATAGAATAAGGTTGCCGTCGATGCATCTCTGATGTTGTGATAGAATCATAGAACAAATAGGCAGTGTGACCATGTCATTACACGACAGAGGAGTTGGATGAATAGAAAACTCTGGAGGACAACCTTTCAAACAGCAGTGTGCTTGTATGTGTGCGTGTGTCATTTATGTGTGCTAGGAAGAAGTACATTTAAAGTAAGGAACTCAAATGAAGGCATTGGATAGTTCCATTTTTAATAACCCCCTCTTTAAAAACATGTTAAGATAACATTGATAAGGTAAGACTACTAATCTTATATTCTTCAAAATCAAGGGGTATATTTCAGAAATTTAAATAACTGAACATCTTACAGATTGTGCCTTCGGGAAACTTTAGGTACTCAAGGACACTTGATGTTGCCATAGCAACTCTATCACATTCAAATTCACTTTACAATGGACTCATACAGTACTAATGTAAGTAACTAGAACTAGTGACTGCATGCAGTCTATAGCCCAATATTAGACCTCTGATTAATGATTTCATTTATTAATAAGACAAGGTCTAAGGAAATCCCATAGCAACTACGTTCAAGATAACTCATGGTCCAATGACTGTACCTACTAGTAGCATGTGTCCCGCGTCCGGAGCTACATCCGGACGCCCTTCCAGTGACCGGCCTTAAGGTTATTCTAGCTGGTGGTGGTAGAGAAGTGAATGGTTGTCAAACTGTTGCTGAAAACCCGCAAGTGAGAGAACAAGGGTAAGTTGACATATGCTGTAAATACATCACAAGATTTACATCCATTGGTGAGAGGAAGAGAAGAAGGTGAGAGGAGAGGAAGGTGAGAGGAGAGGAAGGTGAGAGGAGAGGAAGGTGAGAGGAGAGGAAGGTGATCATTGAAAGAGTGAGCCCATAGGTTAAACAGCAAGCGTGCAAAATGTGTATTATTGTGCCGTGCTTATGGGCTATAAAGTAAATAGGTGAATGACATTTTGCACATGGCTAATGGGAAAGAGGAAAAGAAACAAGACACTATGTTGATGATGATATGTTTGTATTCATTCCCACTATGCCCGTATAATACTATTTAATTATGTTATGCACACTGGATGACGTTCAGCAAGCATTCAGACCAGCCTTCCTTATTAAACCTTCATAAACTACAGCACATAAAATTGTCATCCATATTCGATTTTGATTTGGTGAGGGGGGATAGAATCAAACTGGATTCAGTAGTTTCTTGTTCACTGCTCGGTGATGCAAACAGCGATTTTCTAATCAGAACCGTCTACCGATTATGCATGTTGCATCGGACAAAGGACACATGCTGCTAGCAGGTACGGTCATTGGACCATGAGTTATCTTGAACGCAGTCGCCCTTAGACCTTGTCTTATTAATTAAGGAAATAACTCATCAGAGGTCTAATATTGGGCTTCAGGCAGACATGTATTTCTACGTTGTGTAGCACTGTGTAGAGCTGTGTATCCCCCCCACCCCTATACTGTTTGTGTCCTCTCCGTCTCTCTCTCCCCCCCCCCCCCCCTCTCTCTCTCTCCCTCTCTCTCTCCCTCTCTCTCTACTCAACCATACAACATCTACTGAGGAGAAGGGGATGTTTGCTTCAAGTACTCATTATGCATAAATAACAAATGCAGTCTTGACATGTTTGAGTATATTTACATATAAACAACTGGCCTGAGGGTGATGCTGGGAGCTGAGAGAAACCCTTCAGAAAAGCGTTTTTAGATGATATCGATGGATGTGTCCACCTGAGGAAGCAGAATAAATACTGTTCTATGAAACCATACAGGTCACTGTTTGGGTATACAAAATAGAAGTGTTGTGACTGTGGAAGGTTTTTCTGACAGTTGTGAAATGAATGCTGTTGATGTGACTCAGTCTTGCCCTTCACTGGGGGGAATTGGAGAGAAGAGAGGGAGAAGATAGACAGATCCTATGAGGCTGGGCTCTCTGCAGCCAGAGCTCTGATGTAAAGGTCACTTCTGCTTTGAGGTAAATAAAACAACACCTGGCTCTGAGACCAGCTGCAGGCCAACAGCCAAGTCCTGCAGAGAGACAACAGGACTCCCAGTTGCCAAACACACCAGCAACCTGCACTGGCCTGGGGACGGACATGAAACACTTTATCCTAGGGGAGGGCTTGCTACACCCTTCCCACACTGGGTTCCCAAGGTCTTTGTCTGGCAAATGTTGTTGTGAACTTTGATTAAACCCCTATTTCTGAACCCTAGGACTCTTAATGGCCTTCTCCTAGCAGTTTGGTTCTCTCTGTGGTCAGACATTTTGTTTGCACACAGCAATGAGGTAAATGCTATATATATATACAGTACAGTAGGGATGTAACGATTCACCAATACCCGTCGGTCCTGGTTCAAATGTTAAAGATATGACTGCATTGGTCCACAGACCCCAAACCAATCCAAATGTAGCATACAACGGCCTGAAAATATATTCAAACCTTACGAAATGCAGATTCACAAATTTCTTTTGCTCATATTACTTTCTTTCTACCTCCCCTAAAATACCTAATCTTTTGTGACAACTGATGCATCCTCTCCTTTAGTGACGAGCTAAGCATGTAACTGTGTTGACAGTCATTGATCGACAAGTCATTTTGCGTGCCGAACAACCCTAGGGAATATCAGTAGCTTAGTGACTAGTCAAACTGCGAGGTAGGTGGCCTACTCCTGATCTTGCACATCTGCACAGCACCTTCAGCATTCAAATGCTAAAATGGCTTGTGCGATATTAGGGCTTATTAGTTGAGTGACAACCTATGTTTATTAAAAAAGATATATATTTCACCTTGATTTAACCAGGTAGGCCAGTTGAGAACAAGTTCTTATTTACAACTGCGACCTGGCCAAGATAAAGCAACGCAGTGCAACAAAAACAACACAGAGTTACACATGGGATAAACAAACATACAGTCAATAACACAATAGAAGAATATGTATACAGTGTGTGCAAATGAAGTAAGGAGGTAAGGCAAGAAACAGTCCAATAGTGGCGAAGTAATTACAATTTAGCAATTTACACTGGAGTGATATATGTGCAGATGAGGATGTGCAGGTAGAAATACTGGTGTGCAAAAGAGCAGAAAAACCAAAACAAATATGGGGATGAGGTAGGTAGTTGGTTGGATGGGCTATTTCAGATGGACTGTGTACAGCTGCAGCGATCGGTAACCTGCTCTGACAGCTGACGCTTAAAGTTAGTGAGGGAGATATATGTCTCCAACTTCAGTGATTTTTGTAATTCGTTCCAGTCATTGGCAGTGGAGAACTGAAGGAAAGGCGGCCAAAGAGGTGTTGGCTTTGGGGATGATCAGTGGTCATACATTTTAGACAATTAGCAGACACTCTTATCCAGAACGCTTTACAGTAGTGAGTGCATACATTTGAATACTTTCTTCATACTGGTCCCCCGTGGGAATCAAACCCACGACCCTGTCGCATGCTCTAACAACTGAGCAACACGTGCAAAGTTGATAATTCCATAATGAGGAATCACTTTTGCAAGGCACAATGCATGGCCAAAGTGGAAGGAAAAAGAAGCTCACTAAAAACTCCCAAACAGTCAAATCTATTCGATTTTCAGATGGGGTGAAATGCAAAGTTGTGCTATATATTCATTGGGTATGTCATAGCTAATTTGTAAACAATAAATATTTATACCCATACAAGCTCAAACACCTAATCTGCAAAAATGACAAGTTAATTAGTGGGTAATGGTGATTTCAAGAACATATGCTACATTGCCCCCCCCCCCCTAATCAGATCAGGTGCCTACATACAGTGCCTTCAGAAAGTATTCACACTGTTACAGGCTTTGGTTTTTGCATTTATGTTTTGAGGTTGGACTTTAGTGCGTATAGCTCGTTAGCACGTAGGGCACACCGATTGGTGTCACCTCGTTAGTCAGTATGTGTTACACCAGGGCTGGTTGCCATCTCGTTAGTGGGATGGTCTTTCACCTGTGCTGGCCCAGTGCTCCAGTTCTCTTGAGAGATGTGGAGGGTCAACACTTTTAGTTGGTGTTCCCTATTTGATTTCTAGAAAAACATTCCTTTCTGTTTTCCCTGATTTTGTTTTGCTCCATCTTCTTGGTTTGCTTCCTGTCTTTAAGTTTGGTGTGGGTTTTTCTTTTGCTTGCCTCCTTTTGAGCAAATTTACTGGGTGCTCATGGTGGATGTCTTTTAGGTTCCAGTTGTTGTTGCTAGTCAGCTTTCAATGGACATCCCCATGAGTATCTTTCAGAGCCCTTTCCCAAAACCCCACCGGTTTTGTTTTGGTTGTTGTCAGTGACTCTTTTTTAGTTTCCCATTCCCATTATGTTTCCCACCAACATAACACACACCCCTTGACTTTTTCCACATTTTGTTGCATGAATTTAAAATTGATATAATTTAGATTTTTTTTGTTACTGGTCTACACACAATACACCGTAATTGTGTGTTTTTATAGAATCTGTACAAATTAATAAAAAATAAAAATGTCTTGAGTCAATAAGTATTCAACACCTTTGTTATGGCAAGCCTAAATAAGTTCAGGAGTAAAAATGTGCTTGACAAGTCAAATACATTTAATTGACTATGTGTGCAGTAATAGTGTTTAACATGACTTTTGAATGATAACCTAATCTCTGTACCCCATTCATACCATTCATACCAGTCAAAAGTTTGGACACACCTACTCTTTCAAGGGTTTTTCTTTATTTTTACTATTTTCAACATTGTAGAATAATAGTGAAGACATCAAAACTATGAAGTAACACATATGGAATCATGTAGTAATCAAAAAAGTTAAGGCAAAGTAGCCACCCTTTGCCTTGATGACAGCTTTGCACACTCTTGGCATTCTCTCAACCAGCTTCATGAGGTAGTCACCTGGAATGCATTTCAATTAACAGTTGTGCCTTGTTAAAAGTTAATTTGTGGAATTTATTTCCTTCTTAATGCGTTTGAGCCAATCAGTTGTGATGTGACAAGGTAGGGGTGGTATACAGAAGATAGCCTTATTTGGTAAAAGGCCAAGTCCATATTATGGCAAGAACAGCTCAAATAAGCAAAGAAAAATGACAAGTCCATCATTACTTTAAGACATGAAGGTCAGTCAATGCGGTACATTTAAAGAACTTTGAAAGTTTCTTCAAGTGCAGTCGCTAAAACCATCAAGGGCTATGATGAAACTGGCTCTCACGAGGACCTCCACAGGAAAGGAAGACACAGTGTTACCTCTGGTGCAGAGGATAAATTCATTAGAGTTAACTGCACCTCAGATTAGAACCCAAATAAATGATTCACAGAGTTCAAGTTGTATTTATTTATTTATTTCACCTTTATTTAACCTGTTTGGCGTGCCAGCTCGACGTCGGTACACTTATGACAACAGCCAGCTCAAAGTGCAGGGCGCGAAATTCAAAAGATATTTTTTTAAAATATTTAACTTTCACACATTAACAAGTCCAATACAGCATATGAAAGGTACACATCTTGTGAATCAAGCCAACATGTCCGATTTTTAAAATGTTTTACAGGGAAGACACAATATGTAAATCTATTAGCTAACCACGTTAGCAAAAGACACCACTTTTCTTACTCCATCAGTTTTTTACTCCATCAGTAGCTATCACAAATTCGACCAAATAAAGATATAAATAGCCACTAACCAAGAAACAACTTCATCAGATGACAGTCTGATAACATATTTATTGTATAGCATATGTTTTGTTAGAAAAATGTGCATATTTCAGGTATAAATCATAGTTTACATTGCAGCTACAGTCAGAAATTGCACCGAAAGCAGACAGAAAAATTACAGACACCAACGCCAAATACCTAAATACTCATCATAAAACATTTCTGAAAAATACATAGTGTACAGCAATTGAAAGACAGGCATCTTGTGATTCCAGACAATATTTCCGATTTATCAAGTGTTTTACAGCGAAAACACAATATAGCGTTATATTAGCTTAGCACAATAGCAAACATAACAACAGCATTGATTCAAGGCAAAAATAGCGATAATGTAGAAACCACCAAAATATATTAATTTTTTCACTAACCTTCTCAGAATTCTTCAGATGACAGTCCTGTAACATCATATTACACAATGCATATAGAGTTTGTTCGACAATGTGCATATTTAGCGGCACAAATCGTGCTTATACAATGAAAATAGTGTCCAAATACTCAAGCAATCTGTCCGGCGCCATCTTGGAAAGGCCCCTATTCTTATCGAAAACTATTCATAAACTTGACTAAAAAAATACAGGTTGGACAGCAATTGAAAGACAAATTAGTTCTTAATGCAATCGCTGAATTACATTTTTAAAATTAACGTTACTGCGCAATGCAGGGTGCGATAAAGCAAGGCTACACTGCAAGTAATGGCGTCTTATGCATTTTACTTTTTCCAACAGAACAATGAATTATCAGCATAAATAGTTCTTACTTTTGGATGAACTCCCATCAGAATCTTGGGAAAGGTGTCCTTTGTCCAAAAGAATCGTTGCTAGGTTGGAGAACGTCGTCTTCAACGTTGCAATTAGCAGTAAACAATAGCCATGTGGGCCAGAGATACCCAACTTCCTACAACGTCACGAAAATAAATACCCGAAAATCGCAATATACTGACATAAACTGATATAATTCGGTTTAAAATAACAACATTACGATGTCTTTAACACCTATATCGAATAAAAACAGAGCCGGATATAACTAGGAGCTAAAACAAGAGCTTCTAACATGACATGCCAAGACCCTCCCTGCGTCAGAGCGAAGAGTGGAAAGATGGGACATTTCGGTTCCAAGCAATTTATAACCTTTGGGAACTACGTAGAAACTCCATTTCAAGTCTCCCTATTCGCTGACACCCAGGGGAAGGCGTATGCAGTGCATCTCAACCAATAGAGGACAGGCAAATTAATACACAGGTCTCAGAACAGCCAGCAAAATTCTGCATTCTGACATACACATAGGAAAATTTCTCTAAGTCGAGTTCTGTTTCACCCACAGATATAATTCAAACGGTTTTAGAAACTAGAGAGTGTTTCCTATCCAATAGTAATAATAATATGCATATTGTACGAGCAAGAATTGAGTACGAGGCCTTTTTGAAATGGGCACCTTTTATCTGGCTACTCAATACTGCCCCTTGAGCCCAAAGAGGTTAACCAGGTAGCCCAGTTGAGAACAAGTTCTAATTTACAACTGCGACCTGGCCAAAATAAAGCAAAGCAGTGCGACACAAACAATACAGAGTTACTCATGGAATAAACAAACGTACAGTCAATATACAGTGTGTGCAAATTAAGTAAGATTAGGGAGGTAAGGCAATAAATAGGCCATAGTGGCGAAACAATTACAAATTAGCAATGAAACACTGGAGTGATAGATGTGCAGAAGATGAATGTGCAAGTAGAGATACTGGGGTGCAAAGAAGCAAAAAAGAATATATGGGGATGAGGTAGATGGGTGGGTTATTTACAGATGGCTTTGTACAGGTGCAATGATATGTAAGTTGCTCTGACAGATGATGCTTAAAGTTAGTGAGGGTGATAGGAGTCTCCAGCTTCAGTGAATTTTGCAATTCGTTCCAGTCATTGGCAGCAGAGAACTGGAAGGAAAGGCAGCCAAATGAGGAGCGCGTGCTATGGGTGGGTGCTGCTATGGTGACCAGTGAGGTGAGATAAGGCAGGGCTTTACCTAGCAAAGACTTATAGATGATCTGGAGCCAGTGGGTTTGGTGACAAAAATGAAGCAAGGGCCAGCGGAAAAGAGCATACAGGTCGCAGTGGTGGGTAGTATATGGGGCATTGGTGACAAAACGGATGGCACTGCGATAGACTGCATCCAATTTGCTGAGTAGAGTGTTGGAGACTATTTTGTAAATGACATCGCCGAAGTGAAGGATCGGTAGGATAGTCAGTTTTACGAGGGTATGTTTGGCAGCATGAGTGAAGGATGCTTCGTTGCGAAATAGGAAGCTGATTCTAGATTTAATTTTGGATTGGAGATGCTTAATGTGAGTCTGGAAGGAGAGTTTACAGTCTAACCAGACACCTAGGTATTTGTAGTTGTCCACATTCTACGTCAGAACCGTCCAGAGTAGTGATGCTAGACGGGCGGGCGGGTGTGGGCAGCGATTGGTTGAAGAGCATGCATTTAGTTTTACTTGCATTTAAAGCAGTTGGAGGCCACGGAAGGAGAGTTGTATGGCATTGAAGCTCGTCTGGAGGTTTGTTAACACAGCATCCAAAGAAGGGCCAGAAGTATACAGAATGGAGTCGTCTGCATAGAGGTGGATCAGAGAATCACCAGCAGCAAGAGCGACATCATTAATGTATACAGAGAAAAGAGTCGGCCCCAGAATTGAACCCTGTGGCATCCCCATAGAGACTGCCAGAGGTCCGGACAACAGGCCCTTCGATTTGACACTGTGAACTCTGTCTGAGAAGTAATTGGTGAACCAGGCGAGGCAGTCATTTGAGAAACCAAGGCTGTTCAGTCTGTCGATAAGAATGCTGTGATTGACAGAGTCGAAAGCCTTGGCCAGGTCGATGAAGACTGCTGCACAGTAATTTTTTTAAATCAATGGCGGTTATGATATCGTTTAGGACCTTGAGCGAAGGCTGAGGTGCACCCATGACCAGCTAGGAAACCAGATTGCATAGCGGAGAAGGTACGGTGGGTGATCTGTTTGTTAACTTGGCTTTCGAAGGGTAGGATAGATATAGGCTTGTAACAGTTTGGGCCTAGAGTGTCTCCCCATTTGAAGAGGGGGATGACCGTGGCAGCTTTCCAATCTTTGGGGATCTCAGACGATACGAAAGAGAGGTTGAACAGGCAGACACATCTCAACATCAAGTGTTCAGAGGACTCTGCGTTAATCAGGCCTTCATGCTTGAATTTCTGCAAAGAAATCACTACTAAAAGACACCAGTAAGAAGAATATATTTGCTTGGGGCTAGAAACATGAGCAATGGACATTAGATTGGTGCAAATCTGTCCTTTGGTCTGATGAGTCAGATTTTTGGTTCCAACCGCGGTGTCTTTGTGAGACCCAGAGTAGGTGAACGGATGATCTACGCATGTGTGGTTCACACCGTGAGGCATGGAGGACGAGGTGTGATGGTGTGGGGGTGCTTTCACTGTCTGTGATTCATTTAGAATTCAAGGCACACATAACCAGCATGGCTACCACAGCATTCTGCAGCGATACACCATCCCATCTGGTTTGCGCTTAGTGGGACTATATTTTGTTTTTCAACAGGACAATGACCCAACACACCTCCAGGCTGTGTAAGGGGTATTTAACCAAGAAGGAGAGTGATGGAGTGCTGCATCAGATGACCTGGCCTCCACAATCACCCAACCTCAGCCCCTATTTAGATGGTTTGGGATGAGTTGGAATGCTGAGTGAAGAAAAAGCAGCCAACAAGTTCTCAGCATATATGTGGGAACTCCTTCAAGACTGCTGGAAAAACATTCCTCATGAAGTTGGTTGAGAGAATGTCAAGAGTGTGCAAAGCTGTCATCAAGGCAAAGACTGGCTACTTTGAAGAATATACAATATAAAATATATTTTGATTTGTGTAACACTTTTTTGGTTACTACATGATTCCATATGTGTTTTATCATAGTTTTGATGTCTTCACTATTATTCTACAATGTAGAAAATAGTAAAAATAAAGAAAAACTCTTGAATGAGAAGGTGTGTCCAAACTTTTGACTGCTTCTGTAGATGTAATAATATTTTAATTTAACCTTTAAAGTTAATAAAGACAGTGCAGAGAACCATTGAGGTCGGAGAGTGATGATACAGTATATGCCTTTGACCTACATTTATCAAACATTACAGCTGTTGTCATAATTACAGCAATTATTTTCAATTTGCCATCCCTTTTTACTTGGTGTATTTGAAAGACTTTGAGTGGCTTTGACTGCAGAGGGAGAATATCCTTCTGAATATTAAGTGCCACAGTCCCCAATTTAGATTAGATGAGCCTTAGGTCACGTTTTCCTTTAGCTTATTTATTTTCCGAAGAATTTGGCCAAAGCTGTGAGAACGCTGAGTACTACCTCAGTGGCCTCTGTGGGATGTGTTAGATTAGTTATTTAGTGTACGTTACATCCCTCATTAGTTCTACACCAGCGAACCATACATCAATCATGAGTCATGGTGGGATGTTAACACCTCATGACCATTCGGTAATGCTGGTGTTAAAAATGCATAATTTCTGTTGTAACGGCGAGCAGTCCAAAGTACTAAGGCTTTCTGTGTCAGGGAGTGGAAGTGTCAGGTCCTGTCCAAGCTCCAGGGAGAGAAACCAAAGTGGACAGCTGCCGATGTCGGGACGCTCTGGTACACAGGAAATGGCAAAGAGACACACAAAGGACTGTCTACTGGCATTAGCCTGAGTGACACTCTTTCTGCACCTTCACAGCCACACATCTCCATGTCTGAGTGGAAATAATACTGACATATAAAGGGAACTTGAGACATATAACACCTAGAACTTTAGAAGTGATGCAACGATTGAGATGGGAAAGAAACTCTGTCAGGATGTTCCAGTTGCATCATAAAGACCTGCATAAGGCTTTGAGGTGACTTCTGGATAGGACGAGATTGCACCAATAAGTGGTAGTTATTATGTTAGACCTTCTCACTTTAGAAAGCAGGGCTAAAGAGAGATGACTACTTTAAATCTGCAATCCATCTACATTTTGTAAATATGGCGACATATTGACCAAAGACATTTCGCGTGAGGCCTCATCGCTAGATCTTTTTCCTACTCTAAAATTCAGTATCTCTCCTCCGCAGTCAGCTCATTAATCTTCCTTTTACTGGAGTAACACACTGACATATCTCCATAAAATGGCACTTAATTTCTGCATTATTTATGCCTCATTTATGTGCTCAGGTCCTCCACTATTTATCAAATGTCCCCACTGATGTCAAAACAAATTGAGCGCCGTTACTCACGGATGCTCTCTGCAAACACATCAGTGGACAGGAAGTCACTGGAGATTTCCTCTTGACTGTCACCAGGAAGTCTCTCTCGCACATTGAGCTCTGCTGAGTGTAGAGGGTCTCTCTTAGAACCAATAAAGAAACAGGCAGTGTAGGAAGTGATGCAGTGGTAGACTAGACAAGAAGGTTGAGTAACGCTAATGTTTATCAGTGGAAATTTGTGAATGATAACTTATTTGTGTGTGTGTGTGTGTGTGTGTGTGTGTGTGTGTGTGTGTGTGTGTGTGTGTGTGTGTGTGTGTCTATGCGGAAGAGTAAATGATTCAGTCAATGATTTATGATTCCATGCTAGAGAAGGCCCTAGGCCTGCGGCAGTTCACAAGATCACAAGAGTATGACAGGCTGGGTGACACTGCACTCCCCTCACCTACTGTACCACAGAGTGCAACATTGACTCAACTGCTGAACTGCACTTAATTTATGGGTTACGTCCCAAATGGCACCCTATTCTCTATATAGTGCTCTACGTTTGACCTGAGCCTTACGGGAATAAGTTGTCATATGGGATTCAGACATAGTCTCAGCTACAACTCCACAACCCTTAGCATCTCCACGGTAACCTAGCCCTACATTAGCAGAGCCTTGTCTCCTCTCCTCATTCTTCTCCCCAGACTGTCAACGTTGATTTCTAATATGGGATTGAGTATGAAACCGCTTTTATTTTCCCTCCAACCCTCCTTTTCCTTTTTTCTTTCTGTCTGTCACTCTCTCGCTCTCAGGCTGAGGGCTGCCAAATGGAGGCCAGGAAAGTGGGAACAGAATTACCTTTCTTATCTTTACTCTGCCAAATTATGTTTTCTATTCTGTCCTTCTATCACATGTCCCCAGCCACTCTCACATTCACTATGCCTAAGACAATCCCACACAGGCATAGACACTGACATGCACCTCACATTGGTGTGCACACAAACCTGTACACCTGCAATGACCCCTACTTTTCCCATGGACACCCTAGTCTTTAAACCCGAGAGACATGGTCTTGGATGGATAGGTCTTGACCTGAGACCTCTGACGTTCAGATGGATCCATAAGGTCTCCTTAGAGGTGCACAAAGCCCAATTTGTCTCTTTCCTTGACGAGCATGAATCAATGGAGGAAGGACAAGCACCGCCACTGGCTTTCTCAGTGGAAGCTGTGTCTAGCACTTACATAAACTCTACCAGATGTGGAAGCACTTACAGCACATAAAAATTATGACACAGTGTAGGGTATCCAAGGACAGATTGATGTTGTCTTTTACAACAGCAAAGAGCATCTGTGTTTATCCTCACTCTTCGTTCAGTGTACACTGAATGTTTAACTCGAGTCATACACTTTTCGATTTGCTAACCATATGTTTAGCTATTCTGACACGCATGGCACATTCATACTTTGTAGGTATAGCTATGATAGAACATGTCCCATATAAGAACACTGTGGGTGTTCTACACTGTGGGTGTTCTTATACGTATATGCCCTGCTCTCTCCGTCTCTGACTAGAGGAGGGAGAGTAACGACCAGGGTTAACATGATTATACCCTGTGAACTCAGCACTATTTATTAATACGTATCACTATTAATACGCATCAATTCTGATACAATAAATGATGTATCAGAATTGTGACAACACGCAGCTTGGTCATTCCCTCTGGGCAATCAGATTGATGGCAGGGGCTAGCACCAAGCCCCTGCTGACATCATTAGCTATAAATGAATGTTCAGACAATGCTCAGATATTTTATGATGCGAGAAACACAAGGCTTACTTAGAACATTGCAGTTGCTGCCCCTGATGCAAAAAGCTAGGTTAAGAATAAGAACATGTGTATTTGTACAAATATGTAACCAACAATGTTCATGTGAGACAGTCAGTGTTGTTGGCTACTAGGGGTGGCTGAGTGGATTCTCACTTTCTCAGAGTGTCTTGTGTTTGGTACCAGAGCTACTGTATCTGAGGGTGTTCTCAGAGTGTCTTGTGTTTGGTACCAGATCTACTGTATCTGAGGGTGTTCTCAGAGTGTCTTGTGTTTGGTACCAGAGCTACTGTATCTGAGGGTGTTCTCAGAGTGTCTTGTGTTTGGTACCAGAGCTACTGTATCTGAGGGTGTTCTCAGAGTGTCTTGTGTTTGGTACCAGATCTACTGTATCTGAGGGTGTTCTCAGAGTGTCTTGTGTTTGGTACCAGAGCTACTGTATCTGAGGGTGTTCTCAGAGTGTCTTGTGTTTGGTACCAGATCTACTGTATCTGAGGGTGTTCTCAGAGTGTCTTGTGTTTGGTACCAGATCTACTGTATCTGAGGGTGTTCTCAGAGTGTCTTGTGTTTGGTAACAGAGCTACTGTATCTGAGGGTGTTCTCAGAGTGTCTTGTGTTTGGTACCAGAGCTACTGTATCTGAGGGTGTTCTCAGAGTGTCTTGTGTTTGGTAACAGAGCTACTGTATCTGAGGGTGTTCTCAGAGTGTCTTGTGTTTGGTAACAGAGCTACTGTATCTGAGGGTGTTCTCAGAGTGTCTTGTGTTTGGTAACAGAGCTACTGTATCTGAGGGTGTTCTCAGAGTGTCTTGTGTTTGGTAACAGAGCTACTGTATCTGAGGGTGTTCTCAGAGTGTCTTGTGTTTGGTAACAGAGCTACTGTATCTAAGGGTGTTCTCAGAGTGTATTGTGTTTGGTACCAGAGCTACTGTATCTGAGGGTGTTCTCAGAGTGTGTTGTTAGACTAATGTATGGTTGGCTGAATATTCTCAGAGTGTTTGTGTGAGAGTAGGTTTGACTGAGTGTGTGTGGTCCTACTGTTGGGCTAGCTGGTGGGGTTTGGTGAGAGCATCTGTTCCCAGTGTAATGAATGAGTCCCTCCCTCCTCTCTCACTCTCATCATTAGTGTTTAATTAAAGCTGTAGCCTACTCCTGTGGTAGGTGAGAGTTATGGTAGGGAGATGAGGGGGGAGATGACACATAATGGGATATTAAACTGGATTAGTTATGGGGAAGCATTGAGGGTCCTTTAAGGGCTAAGAAGCCTGAAAGCAGTGATCTCCTGGGTTTTTATTTTGTTTGTTTATTAGATTTAAAGACTGCTCTCAGATATGCTCTTCATTGTGGAGGTAAAATAGGAACATTGGCATTTCTCTTTCCCCTTTGTGACCTGATAACTACCAGTTTCCTGAATGTCTTGTAGTTGGTTATAAAACAGTGTACATCATGAATGAGGATAGCATTGGTAACCTTAATCTTTGCTACAGTCTACTGCTAGACCAGGTAAAGGCAATGAGATTGAAATACGCATTAACTTCCATAGGGGAGAAATAATGACGATGATATTAACATAGCAGAGACTGATTCACTCTCTGAGGAAGGGCTGACTTGGTGTTTACTGGGTAATAACAGACTATATGACTTGTAAGAGCTGACAAATTAAAGTACTGATTGAGAGGTGGGTGTGTTGGTGTTAGTAGGCAGTATTGTCATATGTAATGTTAGTGGAGTTGAGAGACCTAGTATAAAGTGTTATTCTGATCAGACAGAGTGTAGAGGACATATTATGGAAATCAGGGCCAACTTATTATGTTTCTATTCCACGGGGGCAGAGTGACACTGTTCAAACCAACATCTCAAAGTCCTCTGATTCAGACCTTTACCCTCATACTACAGCTCACCTGTCTGAGTGAAGATAACGCCTCTTCTCACTATGAAAGGCAACATTGATAGTTTGATGATTCTCTTTTAAATCTGCCCTCTGACCTCTCCACCTCATCCTATTGGTTAAGCTTTGTTCTTTGAGGACAGTTAGATGTAACTTTATGCTGATTCAAACAGGCTTTATAGAAGCAAGGACCTGTCTGCTGCTTGGTGTTATGGGACTGATTTACTGGCCTACTTAACCAAGGATAGAAGGGAGTGGGGTGGAGGTAGGAAGGGATGGAAGGGAGAGGTGAAGCATGCCTAGTGCTAGTGCTAGGATTACAGTTAGGGATAGGGTTATGGTTTGGGTTAAGGTTAGGGTTAGTGCTAGGGCTAGGGTTGAGTCTGGGATTGGACATGAAGTTAGGATTAGAGTTAGCTCAAGGGTTAGGGTTTTAGCTAGGGTTAGGGTTGAGCCAGGGTGTGAACTTGAAGCTAGGGTTAGGGTTTTAACTAGGGTTAGGGTTGAGCCAGGGTGTAGACATGAAGTTAGTGTTAGGGTCTTAGCTAGGGTTAGGGTTGAGCCATGGTATGGACATGAAGCTAGGGTTAGGGTTGAGCCAGGGTGTAGACATGAAGCTAGGGTTAGGGTTGAGCCAGGGTGTGGACATGAAGTTAGGGTTAGGGTTGAGCCATGGTATGGACATGAAGCTAGGGTTAGGGTTGAGCCATGGTATGGACATGAAGCTATGGTTAGGGTTGAGCCATGGTGTGGACATGAAGTTAGGGTTAGGGTTGAGCCAGGGTGTAGACATGAAGCTAGGGTTAGGGTTGAGCCATGGTATGGACATGAAGTTAGGGTTAGGGTTGAGCCATGGTATGGACATGAAGTTAGGGTTAGGGTTGAGCCAGGGTGTAGACATGAAGCTAGGGTTAGGGTTGAGCCATGGTATGGACATGAAGTTAGGGTTAGGGTTGAGCCATGGTATGGACATGAAGTTAGGGTTAGGGTTGAGCCAGGGTGTAGACATGAAGCTAGGGTTAGGGTTGAGCCAGGGTGTAGACATGAAGTTAGGGTTAGGGTTGAGCCAGGGTGTAGACATGAAGCTAGGGTTAGGGTTGAGCCATGGTATGGACATGAAGTTAGGGTTAGGGTTGAGCCATGGTATGGACATGAAGTTAGGGTTAGGGTTGAGCCAGGGTGTAGACATGAAGTTAGGGTTAGGGTTGAGCCAGGGTGTAGACATGAAGCTAGGGTTAGGGTTGAACCATGGTATGGACATGAAGTTAGGGTTAGGGTTGAGCCAGGGTGTAGACATGAAGCTAGGGTTAGGGTTGAGCCATGGTATGGACATGAAGTTAGGGTTAGGGTTGAGCCAGGGTGTAGACATGAAGCTAGGGTTAGGGTTGAGCCAGGGTGTAGACATGAAGTTAGGGTTAGGGTTGAGCCAGGGTGTAGACATGAAGCTAGGGTTAGGGTTGAGCCAGGGTGTAGACATGAAGTTAGGGTTAGGGTTGAGCCATGGTATGGACATGAAGTTAGGGTTAGGGTTGAGCCAGGGTGTAGACATGAAGCTAGGGTTAGGGTTGAGCCAGGGTGTAGACATGAAGCTAGGGTTAGGGTTGAGCCAGGGTGTAGACATGAAGCTAGGGTTAGGGTTGAGCCATGGTATGGACATGAAGTTAGGGTTAGGGTTGAGCCATGGTATGGACATGAAGTTAGGGTTAGGGTTGAGCCATGGTATGGACATATGCCAGCAGACACTACAGAACTCCTGTCTTATATTTTTTCACCAATATGTCCAGTAAAAATACTTTCTAATGTACTTCTTATCTACATCAAATAAGTCCCATTTTGACATATAAAAACAGTACATCAAATATATGGTGGATCATTTAACGTGAGGTGTCTTCATACTGACGTTAAGTCTGTATATTTGAGGCCCATGACACACACAGGAGCTATAGTGAAACAGAGCGGGCTTCAGCCTGGCTGGCAGTGCTCCCAAAGTCCCTGCATAGCTGATTTAGGGCCTGGCTATCTGCTGTGACAACACCTTATTAAAATCAAGTGAATTTGTCCTTCCTCTCTCCCTCCCTCCTTCTCTCTCTTACGTCTCTCCCAGTAGGTTGGCTGGGGAGAGAGTGGTTCCACAGAGCAGGATATAAATCCACAGAGCCGCCCCAGGCAAGGTCTTCATCAGAAGCTCATTCCTCATCACTTTACATAAAGTCAGCGGTGTAACTGTATAATTACGCTGTGCTTTAGAGAATATTGCCTGGGAAAATGACTGCTCACACAATAAACAGCATATCATGTACCTAGCTACATAGTATGGTACATTAAGCTTTTCTAATTGTTGTCTTTTCTTACTTTTCTGTGCAAAAGGAGATGCTTTTCCATAAGGAAGCATACGTTTTTTTGTACTGCGGAAAAAAAAAATCTGAATCAAACCAATCAATTGCAAGGTGTAAGCTTTGCCCCTGTGAGTTCACTTACAATTAGCATGAAATCCTTAAAAAAAAATCCTCATCATTATAACGACCACGGTGCTAACAGAACAGATAGGTTTACTGCAGAAAGGATCACACAAATAGAGAGCAGACAACAGATAGTCAGGTAAGGTGAAAAATCGATCTCTGTGGGATTTTCTGATGATTCTGCACTCTTGCTCTGTGCTTAATTACATCATTCATTATCCCACCATTGGAAAATTGGGGATATTTAACAAGTAGTCATTAGTTAATCTTCAGTTACAATGCACAGACACAAAGGTCAATACCATAAGTCAATTTAAATGATATACACGTTCAGATACAATGGCCTGCAGAGGTAGTTTTAGACTGAATTAGACATTGCCGCCAAGACCCATTTGTCATTTTGAAGGGGCCTCGAAGAAATAACCACTGTGCATTTTCAAGCAAACAGCACGCAGGCATTGATAGCCTTTCTTTTCTATATCAACTCTTAACTCTGCTGGAGCTTGTGTTAAAATATAATTAGAACAATCATACTTCAGTTGGAATGGGATACAGTATCACATACTACAAATTAGTATGTGTGTGTGTGTGTGAGTGAGTGGGTGCGTGTGTAAGTGTGTGTTGTGTAGGTAGCTTTGCCTGTGATTAATGTGCCATGTCCCCGCGCTGTGAGAGGGAGATAATGTAGGAGGCTGTGCCCTTTGTGTTCACAGTCTGTGTTAATGCCGGACCTATCAGGAGATTTAAACAGCATGGAAACCGAAACCTTGAATGTTTGGGGTAAACAAATCTAGGTGAAATGGGTAATATCACCCTAGGAAAAAATAGTTCTTAAACAGTTTGAACAGGATAATCAGGTCCCGACAACAAAAGACCATTCAGGTATTGTAGGTGGAAACCCCTCTATTCAGTACAGCAGTGTAAAGTCGGTGTCCCTCCAAGTTTCTAGTTCCAGGGCATTCAGACCGCCCATCCTGTGAGATCTGAAGGTGCCCCTGACTGACTGACTGACTGACTGAGCTCTATTGTACTGACGTTCTAAGGTTCAGGCACCACTGGGAGAGGAGAAGTGTGGGTGGCAGGTTGTAATCAGCAGCTTGATATGAGCAGAAAAAGACAGGAGAGGTTTGCCCTCTGAATCTCAAAGAGGACCTGTCATCTACATCGTCCATTATGATATCACAGAACCATTTTTCACCTGCATTCATAGCTGTGTCTTGAAGAACAAAAGTAGAAAAAAAAAGCAATGATATTCAGTACTGTTAAATAGGATGAAGTACATGGAAAGGGAACTCATATTATGTAAACTATTTGACGCATTGCAGCAGAGGTTGGTTGACTAATAGTGTGTACATACTGTAAGTCACATATGCCACTGTACATCTCACGTAGACCTACCATATGGACACATTCAAGTCATTCAGTATATTGGAGAACCATGGCATGTGACCGTCAAAATCACTGTTCTGCTAAACTTTGACCGTGGGAGAAGAAAACAAACACAAAAAGCATCCTATAATCAACTCGTGTCATGCACTCCAGATATGCATAACCTCGTGTCACACACAGATTATTTAACCAACATGACTTGGGCTTGGTTAGATGTTCTCCTAGAATAAAGAACAAGGATGCCACTGTTTCCCTGTGTGCAGAGGCTCTCTAGTTCTGTCAGTGCTCTACAATAGGACTTAAATTAAGTTCCTCCCAATGAATGGGATTTGAGCAGACTATTGTTGAGATCTCAGGCAGTTCCTTATCACAGGCATCTCATGTTGTGCTCATAGAGCCATCACTCAGTGCACAATGCTATACAGTCAAGTACAATAGCACTCTCTGAAAGGGGGAGTCTGTGAGTCAGTCACCTTGAGTTGGTTGATAAGCAGACACATGAAGCTCGACGAGGAGAGATTTACACAATATTTCTGAGAGCACCAGAGGACTCTCTGGATGGGATGAAATAAATAAAATAATCGGTGATCATGGCCAAGAACCCTTAAGCCAAGAGATCTGACATCTCCATGACAACTACTGTAGGCTGGAGAGCCACCACCCTGTCCAGGAAAATCCAGTGAGAGCAGCCAACATTGACAGCAGCCCACATAACCTGATTGTGAAAGAAAAGCAAGGGAAAGATATTCTGTAATAAAGTAAAGTCGTAAAATTTCAAAGGTCAGATAGATTATTACACTGGCTGCATTGCCAACTGTTCAACTCATATTACATTGTAAAATGTTTTGTTCACTTACCCACATTAAAACATTCACTTTTTTGTGAATGCACCTGTTACAGTGTGAGGCAACATCTACCCTCTCCATCTACTTATCCAAACTAGGCTGACACATGACTGTGTTAAAGGTGTGCCAATCCACTGTTCACACCTTCAAAGGCGTCCTCTTTGCCAAGCTCTGAACATGACTCAGAAGAGAAGAATCAAAGAGTGCCCTGTCAGCGGATGGTGTTCTGGGGTTTATTTTATTGTATACGATTGTCTTAGTAAAAACTGTTTCTCACACTTCAAAAAGGCTGGCAGCAGCACTGGGGTAAAGCATGTTTCAATGGGGTAATGCTAGGACTCTGTAGTTTATCCTAAATTCACAAGACCGAGGGAAGAGAAAGAATGCCCCGTCCCATGGGATATGAGGCAACGTTTCACCAGTCTTTAACAGGATGCGAAGAGGAAGAGTATGCTTAATGATTTATCCATCGCTGCCACAGTGGAAATCAAAATGGATTTTTGAATCGGCTCGACTTTTAAATCCTAACCTGGAGGATTGTGATTTATGGACCTGATGTCAGGAGTGGGCCGCTCTACTGTGCGTCTTACTGAGTCTGAGTGATACAGCATTGTGGCCTCATTGGGCTCTGTTCTCTTACTGATTGTGTCTTAAAAATAAAATAATCGTTGAAGAACACCAAAGCCAATAGATGTGACATTTCCATGACAACTAGTGTATCATACATTCCGGTCCTACTATCCTATCTTTGACAATGCGGCCGCTGTCAACAAAGATCATTCATGAATAACACTAGAACTAAATGATGTGATGTACAAGCAAACATAAGTGGATGGATCTGTTGTAGGAAAACATTGCCTCATCACCAGGCTATCAGTTGTGGTTGGGTTGGTCTCACGGGATGTTATGGTGTAAATAGGTCTAACTAGTATACAGAGAGAACCACTAGTGGCACTGAGAAAAATGAGCAAGTTTGAGTTTTCAGGTATTTTGGTCAATGATGAAACAGCATCAAGAAGCTGCAATAGTGAAGTTGCCAATCTTTGGTGTATGAAGCAATAGTAATTCCCCCCTTTGCTCCAAAGCAAAATTGACTGAGAGGACTTACTCTTGTGAACATGAAAGCTTCAAATATATGAAACAGCGTTCCTGTCTTGTAGAATTATATTGCTGATAGAGACAATGTTCTTTTCCGAGAAACCATCTGAATAAGTTTAGAATTTACTCCAGTTGAAAGTGAATTATACACAAGTGCATGTGTGCATGATCTGGGAATATGATCAGAGAGTTATTTTTGTATGGATGCTTTGACATATTGATGAATAAGTAATTGGTGTGGTTCAGTTTTCAAAAGAAAATGTGTTATTTTGTTCTGAATGATGCAATAATTGATGTGACAGCTGACATGGCCTTTAGCTTAACCAAGATGTAGACTCCAGCATTTGACATTACCTGACACACTGAGTATACCAAACATTAGGAACACCTTGCTAATATTGAGTTGCACCCCACTCCCTTTTGCCCTCAGAACAGACTCAATTCGTTGAGGCATGGGCACACGCATACTCAGGCTGACTGGCTCTCGTTCTGGCAAATGACAAATAAGAGCATATCTGAAAGGCCAAAGTTAGTTACTTTTAAGGAGCAGTTCTCTCTCTGTGGGTCTAAACCCAAGAATTTATAGAAAATGGTTAAAGAACTGGAGAGTAAATCCTTCATCTCACAGCTGCCCATGTCCCTTAAAGTTGATGGTGTGGTTGTTACTGACAAGGAGCACATGGCTGAGCTCTTTAATCATCACTTCATTAATTATGGATTCCTATTTGACTCAGCCATGCCTCCTTGCCCATCCAAAATTTCCTCATCTCCCACCCCTTCTAATGCGACTAGCCCCGATGCTCCTCCCTCTTTTTCCCCTGCCCCGCTACAAAGTTTCTTCCTGCAGACGGTTACTGAGTACGAGGTGCTAAAGGCCAAAAACCGGCATTATGTATCTGTTACTGATGGCATACTTCCACAATGTCTAACTATTGAATTACTTTTTTTCTGTGTCGAAAGACTCAGTTCGTTTTATTGACAATGGTGCTGGCTCCACCAAGTCCTCACGCATTGGGCAACTGAGATTTGTTGTTGGTCTCTGGTAATGTGTGACCAAACCCTGGGCCGGTAGACACCATGCAATCTCTACCGACTCCCTATGATTTTAAAAACAGAGCAGGTTTAGGCCTCTTGCATGTTAATGTCGGAAGTCTATTTCCAAAAATATACATGATTAGAATATGGGCCAAAATGACAAATGCAGACATAATGGTTTTATCAGAAACTTGGCTAAAGAAATCTGTGTCAAATAACTCGATTTCTATTGACAGGTACATGGTTTTTAGAACGGATCGGATGAGTAAAGGAGGAGGGGTTGCAATTTATGTGAAATTCTCTCAAAGCCAAACATTTTGAATTGCTTGCGGTTACATGAACATATATAAGGACTCCCACATCACTGTAGTCAGCTGCTACAGACCGCCCTCGGCTGCTACAGACCGCCCTCGGCTGCTACAGCCCGCCCCCAGCTTCGGGAGACGCACTTAACTCTCTTTCTGATGTCCTGCACAAGCTAAATGACTCTGAATTCATTCTTTTGGGAGATTTGAACAGGGACATGCTTACATCTGAACCGGACTTTTTTAAAGAACTGTGCGACTCTCTGAATCTTGCTTAATTAATTAATGCGCCTACAAGACCGAATCCCAGAGCACCTAACAAATCAAAGCTATTGGACATTATTCTAAAATACACAAATACACATCGACTGGGATATTGATCACTGTGCAATTGCTTGTGTTAGAAATACAAAAATGACCAAAGCAAAACCCCGTTAAATTTTTAAAAGACATTTTAGACAGTTTGTTGAGCAAGCGTTCTTACATGATCTGTACCATAATATTGACAGAGTAAGTCTGATTCCCAATGTTGACATTGCTTGGGACTATTTTTATATTAAATCTGTGTCGATTTGTGATAAGCATGACCCTGTGAAGAAATGTAGAATAAGTGGAAGGGACAATTCCTGGTTTTCAGATAACTTGGCAGAACTAAATAAAAAGAGATATCTCTTGGGATCAAGCTAGACATACAAATGCTCCTGTTGACTGGGCCTCCTTCAGAGCGCTAAGAAACAACTGCAATGGATTGATCAGGAAGTCCAAATCAGATGACTATTTAAATGCAGTCACAGAGAACCTAAACAACCCTACCAAGTTCTGGAAGCAAACCAAATCAGTGTCAGGTTCTAATATATCCTCTGGCCTTCCTGACCATTTAATGATGGCTTCTAATGAAGTAAAGGATAAAGCCAATATTGTAGGGTTTTTTAACAAGCACTTCATATCTGGTGGTTCAGTTTTCGATAATGGTGGGGCCCAGGCCTCTAATGTAAGCTCTGTTACAGTCAACTATGATATATGCCCTCATGGGAACCATTTTAACTTTGAGCCTGATTCTTATACTGAGGTCTATAAAGCACTGAAGGCAATAGACACTAACAAGTCTGCAGGTTCAGACAACATGGACCCCTACCTCTTACCAATTCCAAACACAGCATTTGGAAATCAGCTTATGTCCTCCCACTGCTAAAGGGTGGAGATCCCTCAGATGCTAATCACTATCGTCCTATCTCTAAACTCCCTATCTTGGCCAAAGTCTATGAATCCCTAGTGAACTCACAGTTAAAAAACTTCTTAATTGAAAAGAACATACTGAGCGGGGTTCAGTCTGGCTTTAGATCGGGGCACAGCACCACAACTGCAGCTATGGCAGTGGCAAACAACATCATTAATGCACTTGATAAAAAGCAACATTGTGCTGCTCTGTTTGTTGATTCATCAAAGGCCTTTGATTCAGTTGACCATGAATTGTTGCTAGCTAGACTCAGAAACATTGGTCTCAGTGAAGGGCAGTAAATTGGTTTAGGAACTATCTTTCGGACAGAACACAAAGTGTATATACTGACAATCACAAGTCTAGCTTTTTTGAGATTAATACAGGTGTGCCCCAGGGTTCCATTTTAGCTCCTGTGTTGTTCTCAATTTTTATTAATTTGGGAAATGGAATGGAAATGGAATGCAACCAGCAAAGTTACATCCATATGCAGATGATACAGTTATATATTCATGTGCTCCTTCTCTGGTTCAGGCTGTTGCAAAGCTCCAGGCTGCTTTTCAGTCTCTGCAGGCCTCCCTTTACGGTCTCAAACTGGTCTTGAATATACAAAAAAACTAAATTGATGACCTTTACCAGAGCTAGAACTCTGCCAGAGAATGTTAGCATTGTCACATCTGGTGGCTTATCCATTGAAAAAGTGTCATCCTACAAATACCTAGGTATTTGTTTGGATGACAAGTTGTCCTTTAAAGTTCATGTGGATAATCTTGTGACAAAGCTTAAATTGAAATTGGGTTTTTATTTTCTTAATAAGTCTTGCTTCCCGCTTATGGCTAGAAAGAAGCTTGTTCAGGCCACTTTTCTCTCTGTAATTGATTATGGTGACTTGTTGTATATGCATGCAGTCTCCTCCATCTTACAGAGACTGGACTCTGTTTATCATGGATCCTTGCGCTTTATTACAAATGCCAAGTCACTCACCCACCATTGCACATTGTACCAAATGGTAGGCTGGACCTCACTTTAAATGTGCAGAAACATACATTTGTATGTGTTCATCTACAAAGCTCTTTTGGGTAAACTACCTCTTTACCTCTGTAGTCGGGTATCCTTCACCACCAGCAGTTACCATACCCGGTCTGTTAGGTGGTTGCAACTTAAAGTCCCCAGGACATTCACAGTACTAGGCAAGACTGCCTTCTCGTCTTGCGCACCAGACAAATGGAATAGTCAACAATCCATGCTTCATCTAGATATGTTAGTGCCACTGAATTAATTTAAAATATTGATGGGAGACTGTTACAGAGGAGTGTAAATGCTTTTTTTAGGCTGGATGGTGTTGTTGTATGGTATTGTTGTATGTTTTGATTCTGTAATGTATTGATTGTTGCTGCCTTCTTGGCCAGGTCTCCCTTGAAAATGAGACTCTGTGTCTCAATGGTCTTTTCCTGGTTAAATAAAAGGAGCTCCTTAAACTTGACCCCAAAAAAACATCTGGGTCCGATAGTTTAGACCCTTTCTTCTTTAAGGTTGCTGCCCCTATCATCGCCAAGCCTATCTCTGACTTTTTTAACCTGTTCTTGTCACGCCCTTATCTGTTTCACCTGTCTTTGTGATTGTCTCCACCCCCTCCAGGTGTTGCTTATTTTCCCCGGTGTATTTATCCCTGTGTTTCCTGTCTCTCTGTTGCCAGTTTGTCTTGTCTTATCAAGTCAACCAGCATGTTTTTTCCCATGCTCCTACTTTTTATTATCTCTTTTTTGCTAGTCCTCCGGGTTTTGACCCTTGCCTGCCTGCCTCTGAACACGCCTGCCGGACTTTCTGCCTGCCCTGACCTCGAGCTTGCCTACCACTATGTACCTACTGGACTCTGACCTGGTTTTGATCTTTTGCCTGTCCACGACCATTCTCTTGCCTACCCCTTGGATTATAATAAACGTCAAAGACTCTAACAATCTGCCTCCCGTGTCTGCATCTGGGTCTCGCCTTGTGACCTTATATTTCTCCTCTCTGGGGAGGTTCCTATCGCTTGGATGGCAGCCACGGTGCGTCCTTTATTTCAATAGGGAGATCAAGCTGATCCTAACTGTTGTAGGCCATTTTGTATTTTGCCCTGTTAATCAAAAGTGTTGAAAAACTTATGGCTTTCTTGAAGTCTATAGTATTCTCTCTGGTATCTGGTTTCCACTCAGGTAATGGATGTCTCACTGCAACCTTAAAGGTCCTAAATGATGTCACCATTGCCCTTGATTCTAAGTAATGTTGTGCTGCTATTTTTATTGACTTGGCCAAAGCGTTTGATACGGTAGACCATTCCATTCTTGTAGACCGGATAAGGAGTATTGGTGTCTCTGAGGGGTCTTTGCGCTGGTTTGCTAACTACCTCTCTCAAGTAGTGCAGTGTATGATGTCAGAACATCTGCTGTCTCAGCCACTGCCTGTCACCAAGGGAGTACCCCAAGGCTCGATCCTAGGCCCCATGCTCTTCTCAATTTACATCAACAACATAGCTCAGGCAGTAGGAAGCTCTATCATCCATTTATATGCAGATGATAGTCTTATACTCAGCTGGCCCCTCCCATGATTTTGTGTTAAATGCTCTACAACCTCATACAAGTACTTGGGAGTATGGCTAGATGGTACACTGTCCATCTAACAGCACATATCAAAGCTGCAGGCTAAGGTTAAATCTAGACTTGGTTTTCTCTATTGTAATCCTTCCTCTTTCACCCCAGCTGCAAAACTAACCCTGATTCAGATGACCAGCCTACCCATGCTAGATTACGGAGACGTAATTTATAGATCAGCAGGTAAGGGTGCTCTCGAGCGGCTAGATGTTTTTTTACCATTGGACCATCGGATTTGCCACCAATTCTCCTTATAGGACACATCACTGCACTATATATATCTATGTAAACTGGTCAGCTCTGGATACCTGTCACAAGACCCACTGGTTGATGCTTATTTATAAAACCCTCTTAGACCTCACTCCCCCCTATCTGAAATACCTACTGCAGCCTCATCCTCCACACACAACACCCGTTCTGCCAGTCACATTCTGTTAAAGGTCCCCAAAGCACACACATCCCTAGGTCGCTCCTCTTTTCAGTTGGCTGCAGGTAGCGACTGGAATGAGCTGCAAAAAACATTCAAACTGGACAGTTTTATCTCCATCTCTTCATTCAAAGACTCAATCATGGACACTCTTACTGACAGTTGTGACTGTATCGCGTGATGTATTGTTGTCTCTGCCTTCTTACCCTTTGTGCTGTTGTCTGTGTCCAATAATGTTTGTACCATGTTTTGTGCTGCTACCATGTTGTTTTGCCACCATGGTTCCAAGATGGCGTAGCAGTCAGACGTGTTTTGTCTTCTCCCGTCCTGTCCCGTGTAAATATAATTTTCCTGTTTTTTTTTGTATATATTTCCTACAGTATATATTTTAATCTCACTTTCCATCTATGGACTGAATTTACTCTCCTGCAACTTGCCTCACCTAATGTGGTACGTATCTGTGATTTTTATACTTTAGAACCGGAACCCCCATCAGAAGCTAGCCAGCTAACTAGCTACTTGCTAGTAGTCAGTTAGCCACTGCTATCGGTCTTCACCGTTAACTCGTACACCAGCCAGCCTCAGCTTGGTCGATACCTGCCAGTATGCACAGCGCGATATCAATCCAGAGCATATCGGACTGCTTTTTCTCTACCACATCTCTGGATTCCTACCGCAAGCTCTGAACCTTTACACCGGATCATCGCTAGCTGCAATCCGAGTGGCTACTACTTGCTAACGTCTCTGTCCCGAAGCAAGCACCAGTTAGCCTTGAGCTAGGCCCATCTCCCGGCTTGCCGAAGAGGTCCACCAGCTAATTCTTGGGCTACAATACCATTTTTGCCAATTGGCCTGGACCCTTTACTGCAGACACGGACCCCCTCCGATCCATCACGACTGGTCTGCCAACGTAATCATCCGAGGTGGTTTCAACAGGCTCTTTCGTTTCGACATCTGCTAGCCCCGGACCGCTAGCTGTCTGAATCGCTGTGTCTCCAGCTCGCCTAGCATAGTAGCGACTACTGAATTGGTTCCCTGACTCACCTATTGCTACTCATTGGATCCTATGATCACTCGGCTACACATGCCTCTCCCTAATGTCAATATGCCTTGTCTATTGCTGTTTTAGATAGCCCTATTGTCCCACCCCCCACACATGCGGTGACCTAAGTTTGTTTTATTCACTGCTTCAGCACACTCCACCAACACTGATGTCCTAGCCGTGTCTGAATCCTGGCTTAGGAAGGCCACCAAAAATTCTGAAATTTCCATCCCCAACTACAACATTTTCCGACAAGATAGAACTTCTGTCATACTATGCAGGTCTGTGCCCAAACAATTTGAGCTTCTACTTTAAAAATCCATCTCTCCAGAAACAAGTCTCTGACCGTTGCCGCTTGTTATAGACCCCTCTCAGCCGCCAGCTGTGCCCTGGACACCATGTGTGAATTGATTGCCCCCCATCTATCTTCAGAGTTCGTACTGTTAGGTGACCTAAACTGGTATATGACCACGGCCATCCTACAATCTAAGCTAGATGACCTCAATCTCACACAAATGATCAAGGAACCTACCAGGTCCAACCCTAAATCCGTAACCATGGGAACCCTCTTAGATATCATCCTGACAAACTTGCCCTCTAAATACACTGCTGCTGTCTTCAACCAGGATCTCAGCGATCACTGCCTCATTGTCTGCATCCGTAATGGGTCCGTGGTAAAATGACCACCCCTCATCACTGTCAAACGCTCCCTAAAACACTTCAGCGAGCAGGCCTTTCTAATCAACCTGGCCCGGGTATCTTGGAAGGATATTGACCTCATCCCATCAGTAGAGGATGCCTGGTTGCTCATTAAATGTGCTTTCCACCCCATCTTAAATAAGCATGCCCCATTCAAAAAATCTAGAACTAAGACCATATATAGCCCTAGACTTGACTGCCCTTGACCAGCACAAAAACATCCTGTGTCATTCTGCATTAGCATTGAATAGCCCCCGCGATATGCAACTTTTCAGGGAAGTCAGGAACCAATATACACAGTCAGTTAGGAAAGCAAAGGCTAGATTTTTCAAACAGAAATTTGCATCCTGTAGCACTAATTCCCAAAATTTTGGGACACTAAAGTGCATGGAGAATAAGAGCACCTTCCTCCAGCTGCCCACTGCACTGAGGCTAGGAAACACAGATAAATCTACGATAATCAATCATTTCAATAAGCATTTTTCTACGGCTGGCCATGCTTTCCACCTGGCTATCCCTACCCCGGCCAACAGCTCTGTACCCCCCACAGCAACTTGCCCAAGCCCTCCCCCCCGCTTCTCCTTCACCCAAATCCAGACAGCTGATGTTCAGAAAGAGCTCCAAATTCTTGATCCCTACAAATCAGCTGGGCTAGACAATCTGGACCCTCTTTTTCTAAAATTATCCGCCACAATTGTTGCACCCCTATTATTAGCCTGTTCAACCTCTCTTTCGTATCGTCTGAGATCCCCAAAGATTGGATAGCTGAAGCGGTCATCCCCCTCTTTAACGGGGGAGACACTCTAGACCCAAACTGTTGTAGACCTATATCCCTGCCTTTGTAAAATCTTCGAAAGCCAAGTTAACAAACAGATCACCGACCATTTTGAATCCCACCCACATTCTCCACTATGCAATCTGGTTTCTGAGCTGGTCATGGTGCACCTCAGCCACGCTCAAGGTCCTAAACGATATCATAACCGCCATCGATAAAAGACAGTACTGTGCAGCCGTCTTCATCGACCTGGCCAAGGCTTTCGACTCTGTCAATCACCGCGTTCTTATCGGCAGACTCAACAGCCTTGGTTTCTCAAATGACTGCCTCGCCTGGTTTACCAACTACTTCTCAGATAGAGTTCAGTGTGTCAAATCGGAGGGCCTGTTATCCGGACCTCTGGCAATCTCTATGGGGATGCCACAGGGTTCAATTCTCGGGCCAACTCTTTTCTCTGTATATATCAATGATGTCGCTCCTGCTGCTGGTGATTCTCTGATCCACCTCTACACAGACGACACCATTCTGTATACCTCTGGCCCTTCTTTGGACACTGTGTTAATTAACAAATTTCCAAACGAGCTTCAATGCCATACAACTCTCCTTCCGTGGCCTCCAACTGCTTCAAATGCAAATAAAACTAAATGCATGCTCTTCAACAGATTGCTGCCCGCACCCACCCGCCCGACTAGCATCACTACTCCGGATGGTTCTGGCTTAGAATATGTGGAAAACTACATATACCTAGGTGTCTGGTTCGACTGTGAACTCTCCTTTCAGACTCACATTAAGCATCTCCAATCCAAAATTAAATCTAGAATCGGATTCCTATTTCGCAAGCCTCCTTCACTCATGCTGCCAAACATACCCCCGTAAAACGGACTATCCTACCGATCCTTGACTTCGGCAATGTCGTTTACAAAATAGCCTCCAACACTCTACTCAGTAATCTGGATGCAGTCTGGATCACAGTGGATCACAGTGTCATCTGTTTTGTCACCAAAGCCCCATATACTAACCACCACTGCGACCTGTACGCTCTCATTGGCTGGCCCTCGCTACATATTCGTCGCCAAACCCACTGGCTCCAGGTTATCCATAAGTCTTTTCTAGGTAAAGCCCCACCTTATCTGAGCTCACTGGTCACCATAGCAACACCCACCCATAGCACGCGCTCCAGCAGGTAGATTTCACTAGTCATCCCCAAAGCCAACACTTACTTTGGCCGCCTTTCCTTCCAGTTCTCTGCTGCCAATGACTGGAACGAGTTGCAAAAATCCCTGAAGCTGGAGACTTATACAGATGATTTCGGAAGTTTACATACACTTAGTTTGGAGTCATTAAAACTTGTTTTTCAACCACTCCACAAATGTCGTGTTAACAAACTATAGTTTTGGCAAGTCGGTTAGGACATCTACTTTCTGCATGACACAAGTCATTTTTCCAACAATTGTTTACGGGCAGATTATTTCACTTTTATTTTCACTGTTTCACAATTCCAGAGAGTCAGAAGTTTACATACACTAAGTTGACTGTGCCTTTAAACAGCGTGGAAAATTCCAGAAAATTATGTCATGGCTTTATAAGCTTCCAATAGGCTAATTGACATTATTTGAGTCAATTGGAGGTGTACCTGTGGATGTATTTCAAGGCCTACCTTCAAACTCAGTGCCTCTTTGCTTGACAACATGGGAAAATCAAAAGAAAATACTTTGGCGCGAAAAGTGCAAATCAATCCCAGAGTAACAGCAAAGGTCCTTGTGAAGATGTTGGAGGAAACAGGTACAAAGGTATCTATATTCACAGTAAAACGAGTCCTTTATCGAAATATCCTGAAAGAAGCCACTGCTCCAAAACCGCCATAAAAAAGGCAGACTACGGTTTGCAACTGAACATGGGGACAAAGATCGTACTTTTTGGAGAAATGTCCTCTAGTCTGATGAACCAAAAATAGATCTGTTTGGCCATAATGACCATTGTTATGTTTGGAGGAAAAAGGGAGATGCTTGCAAGCCAAAGAACACCATCCCACCCGTGACGGACGGGGGTGGCAGCATCATGTTGTGAGGGTGCTTTTCTGCAGGAGGGACTGATGCACTTCACAAAATAGATAATCACGAGAATGGAAAATTACGTGGATATATTGAAGCAGCATCTCAAGACATCAGTCAGGAAGTTAAAGCTTGGTCACAAATGGGTCTTCCAAATGGACAATGACCCCAAGCATACTTCCAAAGTTGTGGCAAAATGGCTTAAGGACAACAAAGTCAAGGTATTAGGGTGGCCATCACAAAGCCCTGACCTCAATTTTATAGAAAATGTGGGCAGAACTTAAAAAGCGTTCGCGAGCAAGGAGGCCTACAATCGTGACTCAGTTACACCATCTCTTTCAAGTGGAATGGGCCAAAATTCACCCAACTTATTGTGGAATGTGAATTGTGAAGCTTGTGGAAGGCTACCTGAAACGTTTGACTCAAGTTAATAAACAATTTAGAGGCAATGCTAGCAAATACTAATTGAGTGTATGTACACTTCTGACCCACTGGGAATGTGATGAAATAAATAAAAGCTGAAGAAAATAATTCTCTCTGCTATTTTTTACATTTCACATTCTTAAAATAAAGTGGTGATCCTAACTGACCTAAGACAGGGCATTTTTACTGGGATTAAATGTCAGGAATTGTGAAAAATGTTGTTTAAATGCATTTGGCTAAGGTGTATGTAAACTTCCGACTTCAACTGTATCTCCCCCTCTAACTTCAAGCATCAGCTGTCAGTGCAGCTTACCGATCTCTGTACCTGTACACAGCCAGTCTGTAAATAGCACACCCAACTACCTCATCCCCATATTGTTATTTTTCTTCTTGCTTTTTTGCACCCCAGTATCTCTACTTGCACATCATTATCTGCACATCTATCACTCCGGTGTTAATGCTAAATTGTAATTATTTTGCCTTAATGGCCTATTTATTGCCTTACTTCCCTAATCTTCTACATTTGTACACACTGTACATAGATTTTTCTATTGTGTTATTGACTGTACGTTTGTTTATGTGTAACTCTGTGTTGTTTTTGTCATACTGCTTTGCTTTATCTTGGCCAGGTCACAGTTGTAAATGAGAACTTGCTCTCAACTGGCCTACCTGGTTAAATAAATGAAAAAAAAAAAAAAAAAGAAATGTTGTTTTGCTACCATGCTCTTTTGTCATGTGTTGCTGCCATGCTGTGTTGTTGTCTTAGGTCTCTCTTTATGTAGTGTTGTGGTGTCTGTCTTTGTCGTGATTTGTGTTTTGTCCTATACTGTTTTATAGATTTGTATTTTTAATCCCAGCCCCGTCCCCGCAGGAGGACTTTTGCCTTTTGGTAGGACCTCATTGTAAATAAGAATTTGTTCTTAACTAACTTGCCTATTTAAATGAAGGTTAAATTTGAAAAAAATTAAGAAATGGACTCTACATGGAGTCGAAAGCATTCCACAGGGAGGCTGGCCCATGTTGACTTCAATGCTTCCCACAGTTGTGTCAAGTTGGATGGATGTCCTTTGGGTGGTGGACCATTCTTGAGACACATGGGAAACTGTTGAGTGTGAAAAACCCTGCACTGTTGCATTTCTTGACACAAACCGGTGCACCTGGCACCTACTACCATACCCCGTTCAAAGGCACTTAAATCTTTTGTATTGCGCATTCACCCTCTGAATGGCACACATACACAATCCATTACTAAATTGTCTCATGGCTTAAAAATCATTATTTAACCTGTCTCCTCCGCTGATTGAAGTGGATTTAAGAGGTGCCATCAATAAGGAATCAAATATTTCACCTGGATTCACCTGGTCAGTCTATGTCATGGAAACATCAGGTATTTGTATTGTTTTATCTACTCAGTGTGTATCTTTTTGTGAAAGTGATTCTCAGTAACGCCAAATATGTTTTTGTTAGTACGATGCTGTAGGCTGAAGTAGAAAAACAACATTCTGTTTGGATACTTTGGAGTAAAATAAGGCACAAGACATTCCCAGAACCTATTTACAACATATTCCTTACCAAAGAGACTGTCCTTGATGTGTGGATCCCTGGCCCTCTCCAGGAGAGGACAGGAGAACAAGCAGTGTGGGAAAGAGAGACCACCATAAACGTCCAACAACGTTGCAGTAGCATCGTAGTCCTCAGACCCCTTGTCTTGTCCTGCTCTAACTGTGGGAACGTCTCAACTCCACTGAGGTAATTAATGAGGACCCAGCTGGCTGATAGCAGAACATCAGAGTTCTCACATGGAACAAATTACCTCACCAGAGTGCTACTGCCCCCTCACACATCATCTCCTTAGAAACAGGACACATGCAGAGGAATGTTTAATCATGCTACCAGCAGTCAAACCATTCATACAGTAACGCCTCTGTGGATGCCCAATTATTCATATGCTTTTGGCATTAATTTCTATTAGACTCAAGTTTCATGAAGTATTGCATTTTTAAAAGGAGCATTTCACTTAAAAAATGCATGTATAATGTTTCTAAACTTGCAACCCCTGTCGACAAGCAAGCCTTTACAAAGCATTATGCAAAAATCTTAAATTTCACCTGGTGAGCCATATTTGATAATTTACTGGAAATCTGTTGGGAATTTCATCTGTGAGAAATGCTTGGATGGCCAATAAAATAAGTGTCTGCAGAATACATTGTGTAATGAAGCATTAAAACTAGCGTGGATTGTGTGGAGAGAAATAGAGAGTATTCTACATCTGTGCACACAAACAGATATTCTCAGCTATTACTTACCTGCCTGCAAAGTGCATTTGTGCCAGATAGAATGTCTGAGGCATGGTTGGATTGATTTAGGGGCTCTGAAACATGCTGTGGCAGACAGAAAAGACTATGTCGGGTGAAATGGCAGGGAGCATCCCACTGACATATCGCCAGCACCCCGAACCGCCTCTGTCCCCTCGGCAACGGCACACATAAATAATGAAATAAACATGTGGATGAAAGTCAGAGATGTTAAAAACCATAAATTCTCAAGGAGGAGAAGCAGAATTATTCATCAAGCTTGAAGGAAAAGCAAAAAATAAAACAAAGAAGTGTGCTTCAGGGGATAAAAAGAATAAACTACAATGGATGAGTAAGATGAGTGAGGGCATTTGGTGAGAATATTTTTCCCTGTGATGATGAATCATTCTCTGTGTTTTAATCATACCCTCTACACAGACTGGAAACCGACGACAGCTTACATTTAAGAATTATACATCAGTGCGTTGTTCACAAAGTCTAGTCATGCTAGCTGGGAGAAAAGCTCAGCAGTTCAAACAATACGTCAATATTTTCCTTCAGCCAAGATTTCTGTTGTAAAGCACTATAATACAGACTCTTAAACGCAAATGGGGGATGCAAATAAATGGACCAAATAGCATTTCTCTGTTGTTCAAGGCTTTTGATACAAAATGCAAAAAAGCTTGGTTAAGTACTTATGTCTTCACCTCAAGCACACAGCAGTGCAATAGTCTAGAGCTATTCAGCAATAAATGTCAGGACCATAGTTTTGTAAAAAAACATTCAGTATTGTGTAGACTGTTCAATATGTCCAATAACAGAAGAGGACAATGGAACATTGCTTTACGAAGTCCAAAACATATCTGAACCTTGTTGCTGACTATTCACATGTTCAATGCCATGACCTCGTGATTTTTGAAGAATACAGCCTAGAAATACCTGAAATAGGGACATAGTGTGACCATTGTTAAAGTGTTTAATCTCCGAGATTGAGAACCAATCATGAGGAAGACTCTGCAGTTCACAGTGTGGCCTATACTGAGAGTGACCTTACCGGTAAACTAAGATTATTATTATTATTTGTTTAACAAGGAAATGTATTCCTTTACTATAACAGATAATGTATATTGAACAAAAATATAAAATGCAACATGCGACTAATTCAAAGATTTTATGGATTTACAGTTCATATAAGGAAATCAGTCAATTTAAATAAATTCATTAGGCCCTAATCTATGGATTTCACATGACTGGGAATACAGATACGGTATCCATCTGTTGGTCACAGATGCCTGAAAAGAAAGTAGGGATGTGGATCAGAAAGCTAGTCAGTATCTGATGTGAGTGACCACCATTTGTCTCATGCAGCACGACACATCTCCTTTGCGTAGAGTTGAGCAGAGTGTTGATTGTGGCTTTGGAATGCTGTCCCACTCCTATTCTATGGCTGTGTGAAGTTGCTGGATATTGGCGGGAACTGGAACACGCTGTCGTACACTTTGATCCAGAGCATCCCAGGTATGCTCAAACAGTGACATGTCTGGTGAGCATATAGGCCATGGAAGAACTGGGACATTTTCAGCTTCCAGGAAGTGTGTACAGATCCTTGCGACATGGGGCCGTGCACTATCATGCTGAAACTTGAGGTGATGGTGGCGGATGAATGGCACAACAATGGGCCTCAGTATCTTGTCACTGTGTCGCTGGCCTTCAATTGTCCGAAAAACAAGGTGCACCTGTGTAATGATCACGCTGTTTAATCAACTTCTTGATATGCCACACCCACCAGGTTGATGAGAAATGCTCACTAAGTGGGATGTAAACACATTTGTGCACAGAATTTGAGAGAAACAAGCTTTTTGTTTATGGACAATTTCTGCGATCTTCTATTCAGCTCATGAAATATGGGACCAACACTTTACATGTTGCGCTTAAATATATATTTTTGTGTATACAGTTGAAGTCGAAAGTTTACATACACCTTAGCCAAATACATTTAAACTCAGTTTTTCACAATTCCTGACATTTAATCCTAGTAAAAAGTCCCTGTATTAGGTCAGTTAGGATCACCACTTTATTTTAAGAATGTGAAATGTCAGAATAATAGTAGAGAGAAGGATTTTTTAAAGCTTTTATTTCTTTCATCACATTCCCAGTGGGTCAGAAGTTTACATACACTCAATTAGTATTTGGTAGCATTGCCTTTAAATTGTTTAACTTGGGTCAAACATTTTGGGTAGCCTTCCCAAGCTTCCACAATAAGTTGGGTGAATTTTGGCCCATTCCTCCTGACAGAGCTGGTGTAACTGAGTCAGGTTTGTAGGCCTACTTGCTCGCACATGCTTTTTCAGTTCTGCCCACACGTTTTTAAAAGGGATTGTCAGGGCTTTGTGATGACCACTCCAATACCTTGACTTTGTTGTCCTTAAGTTAAGCCATTTTGCCATAACTTTGGAAGTATGCTTGGGGTCATTGTCCATTTGGAAGACCCATTTGCAAACAAGCTTTAACTTCCTGACTGATGTCTTGAGATGCTGTTTCAATATATCCACATAATTTCCTACCTCATGATGCCATCTATTTTGTTAAGTGCACCCTGCAGCAAAGCACCCCCACAACATGATGCTGCCACCCCCATGCTTCACGGTTGGGATGGTGTTCTTCGGCTTGCAAGCCTCCCCCTTTTTCCTCCAAACATAACGATGGTCATTATGGGCTAACAGTTCTATTTTTGTTTCATCAGACCAGAGGACATTTCTCCAAAAAGTACGATCTTTGTCCCCATGTGCAGTTGCAAACCGTAGTCTGCCTTTTTTATGGCGGTTTGGAGCAGCGACTTCTTCCTTACCTTTCAGGTTATGTTGATATAGGACTCGTTTTACTGTGGATATAGATAGTTTTGTACCCGTTTCCTCCAGCATCTTCACAAGGTCCTTTGCTTCTGTTCTGGGATTGATTTGCACTTTTCGCACCAAAGTACGTTCATCTCTAGGAGACAGAACGCGTCTCCTTCCTGAGCGGTATGACGGCTGCGTGGTCCCATGGTGTTTATACTTGTGTACTATTGTTTGTACAGATGAATGTGGTACCTTCATTCATTTGGAAATTGCTCCCAAGGATGAACCAGACTTGTGGAGGTCAACAAAACATTTTCTGAGGTCTTGGCTGATTTCTTTTGATTTTCCCATGATTTCAAGCAAAGAGGCACCGAGTTTGAAGGTAGGCCTTGAAATACATCCACAGGTGCACCTCCAATTGACTCAAATTTTGTCAATTAGCCTATCAGAAGCTTCTAAAGCCATGACATCATTTTCTGGTATTTTCCAAGCTGTTTAAAGGCACAGTCAACGTAGTGAATGTAAACTTCTGACCCACTGGAATTGTGATACAGTGAATTATAAGGGAAATAATCTGTCTGTAAACAAATGTTAGGAAAATGATTTGTATCATGCACAAAGTAGATGTCCTAACCGACTTGCCAAAACTCTAGTTTGTTTACAAGAAATTTGTGGAGTGGTTGAAAAACACGTCTTAATGACTCCAACCTAAGTGTTTGTAAACTTTCGACTTCAACTGTATATGTAGTACCAGTCAAAAGGTTGGACAGGTTTTTCTTTATTTTTCTTTATTTTTACTCTTTTCTACATTGTAGACTATTAGCGAAGACAACAAAACTATGAAATAACACATATGGAATCATGTAGTAACCAAAAAGTGTTAAACAAATATATTTTACATTTGAGATACTTCAAAGTAGCCACCCTTTTCCTTGATGACAGCTTTGCACACTCTTGGCATTTTCTCAACCAGCATCAGAAGGTAGTCCCCTTTAACAGGTGTGCCTTGTTAAAAGTTAATTTGTGGAATTTATTTCCTTCTTAATGCGTTTCAGCCAATCAGTAGGGGTGATATACAGAAGATAGCACTATTTGGTAAAAGACCAAGTCCATATTATGGCAAGAACAGCTCAAATAAGCAAAGAGAAACGACAGTCCATTATTACTTTAAGACATGAAGGTCAGTCAATGTGAAACATTTCAAGAACTTTTAAAGTTTCTTCAAGTGCATTCGCAAAAGCCATCAAGCGCTATAATGAAACTGGCTCTCATGAGGACCGCCACAGGAAAGGAAGACCCAGAGTTACCTCTGCTGCAGAGGATAAGTTCATTAGAGTTACCAGACTCAGAAATTGCAACCCAAATAAATACTTCACAGAGTTCAAGTAACAGACACATCTCAACATTAACTGTTCAGAGGAGACTGCGTGAATCAGGCCTTCATGGTTGAATCGCTTCAAAGAAACCACTACTAAAGGACACCAATAACAAGAAAAGACTTGCTTGGGCCAAGAAACATGAGCAATGGACATTAGACCTGTGGAAATCGGTCCTTTGGTCTGATGAGTACACATTTGAGATTTTTGTGATGGTGTGGGGGTGCTTTGCTGGTGACGCTGTCAGTGATTTATTTAGAATTCATGGCACACTTAACCAGCATGGCTACCACAGCATTCTGCAGCGATACGCCAGTCCCACTAAGCGTAAACCAGATTGGAAACCATTTGTTTTTCCACAGGAAAATGACCCAACACACCTCCAGGCTGTGTAAGAAGGAGAGTGATGGAGTGCTGCATCAGATGACTTGGCCTCCACAATCACCCGATCTCAACCAATTTGAGATGGTTTGGGATGAGTTGGACCGTAGAGTGAAGGAAAAGCAGCCAACAAGTGCTCAGCACTTGATGATTTCTTCCTCAAAGAAATCTTGAGACATGATACCTGAAAAAGGAGGCAAGAGTGAATTATTGTCTAACACATAACAGTCCGTGAGGTGTAGGATAAAATATTTTATGTACCTTTTGCTTTGTAAATAGCCAAACTTACCATCAAAAATCAAATATGGGCCTGGTCCCTGGGGAGAAATTGCCCCCCACACATGGAGTTTGAGCAGATGCTTGGGACTCGGCTTGCTTGATTTTCTTCCTTTTTTTCTTTAGCAATTTTGAGCAAATTGGGCCATGGTTGAATAATCTGTGAAGATGACATTATTGAATGTCTCGCCATCTTTGATACATGCCTGGGCCTGTAGGGCAGACAAATCATTGGGTTGAAACTACAGAACAGAACAAAACAAGCGAACACACATGGTTAATGTTCTGATAATAAAACAATAAAAAAATATACATAATTCTAAATAACAAACTGGCTTTATTTACAAATTAGGGAGAATGTCTCACCTCATGTTCAAGAATTGTATTTTTCTTGCTCACTCTAGATTAAATGAAAATGAAATCTCCAAAATATTGTTACTTTTTAAACAAAGCAATTATTATTATTATTATTAATTAATTTAGAATTATATAAAAGATATTCTTAGATATTCTCAGATATTCTCACAGATCCTAACTGAAAATGCCCCTTAGATATTAATATCGAGTCCTCCAATCCAATTGGTGGAGAGTCACGTCATTGAAAAACCTTTTTTATATATACTGTAGGCCTACCATAGGCAAAATTAGTCTCACTAGTGTTGAGTAATGGGCTGTTAAAAATGGTTTAGGTCTTATTTATTTAAAGAGCATGTTGAAGTTAGGAGCAAAAGCCTACAACTATTTTAGCACTGTTTGGCGCTGCTCTGAGACAAGCATGGGGACTGGTCTTGATAAATCAATGAGATTTTTATTGTCACTTTATCTCTGTTTGGGTATTGGTTAGATAAGAATTGGAAAATTAGGGCGCAGAAATTTTATGCTCTTAGTGTAACCTTTATTTAACTAGGCAAGTCAGTTAAGAACTAATTCTTATTAACAAGGACAGCCTACTCCTTCCTCCCATTGTACAGCGCCATATTTTCCATTCCAACCTAACAGAAACCCTGAGGGTTTTGTTTTTTCGTTTTTCTCTGAATAGAAACACCATAATATTAATCAAATTAATTAAGCCAAATTTCTTAAAATCAATCCCATTTACTATGTTATTACAAAAAAGGTTTTAAATTCTCTGTTAATGCCGATATGGAAGACTATCAAATGCTTCTCAAAGATGCCCTCTGGTGGTCAAACTAGCAATAACTTGCATTAACAGAAAACATGGCTGACAAATAGATAACGTGCCACAGAATGCCGCAGCAGCCCGCAAGGTGTGACGCAGTATGACACAACTTTTAAAAGAGGAACCACTGTATGTGGGAACTCCTTCAAAACTGTTGGAAAAGCATTCCAAGTGAAGTTGGTTGAGAGAATGCCAAGAGTGTGCAAAGCTGTCATCAAGGCAAAGGCTGGCTACTTTGAAAAACCTCAAATATAACATTTATTTAGATTTTTAACACTTTTTTTTGCTACTACGTGATTCCATATGTGTTATTTTATAGTTTTGATGTCTTCACAATTATTCTACATTGTAGAAAATAGTAAAAATGAAGAAAAACCCTTGAATGAGTAGGTGTGTCGTTACTGTATGTCAATTATATTTTGTGCTATTAGCAGGAGGAGTTGTTGCGTGGAGCACCTTTAAAATATAATGTAAAAAAAAGATAGAACATATCTACTGGAAGGTAATTTATTTGGTTCCTTGTGGTGTGTGGCATTTGATCACTGATTGTATAGCCTTTTATTCTAGCTATTTATTACAGCTTTGTCTCCTAACTGATACACCTGAGGGGTTTGAATGGTAAGAACAAAGCCATGCACCTGCTGTGCCTCACCTGCTGAGCAGCTCATAGGGCAAAACAGCCTCCTGATGGCGGTTCCAGTGGGGAGGTGGAGGGAAGGAGGGGGTCGTATTGGAGCATGGCAGGTCCACAATGGGAAAGTTCAGAGGTGTCACACGGTGAACAGGCTGCAGGTTGCTGGATGAGGTGGAGGCTTTAGGGGTATTTTCTGCCTGTCTGATCTCAGCAGGCGAGGCCTTCTGAACAAGCGTCTCACTGCAGGGATCTAATGCAAAGGAGGAGAAGACATGTTTTGTAAATGAGGGGGGAGGTCATGTAAAGGAGGGCAGAGACGAGAGAGCCAATCAACAGGTAACAATCCCATTAGGAGATGGAGGCCTGCCTCCTTGTCACTCCGGCCTCCTCTGGGTGAAGATGGAGTTCTTGGGAGTTCCGGGATGGACTGAGAGGGACTGGGAGAGACTGGGAGAGACTGAGAGGGACTGGGAGAGACTGGGAGAGACTTGGGAGGGACTGCTTAAAGGCATGTCATGTCAGTCTTGCTGGTGACCATAATTAATCATCCAATTGACCATGTAATGGTTTAACTTCTTAGCGCTAGGGATCAGAATTTTTTATTTTTTTTAATAACGTGCCCAATGTAAACAGACATTTTCTCTGGCCCAGATCGTAGAATATGCATATAATTTACAGATTAGGATGGAAAATACTCCAAAGTTTCCAAAACTGTCAAAATATTGTCTGTGAGTATAACAATACTTATTCTGCAAGCGAAAACCTGAGAAAATGTAACCCGGAAGTGATATTTTAAAAAAACTATCTGTGTTCCCTGGCCCGTCTAACCTCCATTTAAAGGGGTATCAACCAGATTCATTTTCCAATGGCTTCCTCAGGCTGTGACCAGGCTTTAGACATAGTTTCAGGCTTTATTTTGAAAAATGAGCGAGTTCTTTCAAAAGTAGTCAGGTGTCCTCTGAATATTTCCTGCGCGCGAGAGAGGGGCACCCCATTTTCCTTTTGTCTCTTAATGAATAGGTTATGGTCCGGGTGAAATATTATTGATTATGTTTGTTAAAAACAACCTGAGGATTGATTATAAAAAACATTTGACATGTTTCTACGACCATTACGGATACTTTTTGGAATTTGTCGAACAGAACACGGCTTTGATTTTCTGAACATAATGCGCAACCCAAATGGCGTTTTTTTTTGGTGATGAACAAAAATAACATTTGTTGTGTAACTGGGTGTAACGCTCTGGGTGTCGGGGGTGTGAAGTCAGGCGCAGGAAACAAAAGATAGTTCAATAAAGTGCTTTTAATGAGCACACGGGAAACAATGTCCCCACGAAAACACTGAGTGTAACAAAACAAATGTCCCATACACGGGGGACAAAAACCCAGTCCAAATATACTCTAATGAACGCAACAAACAAATACGTTCGTCTACTCCCGAATCCCAATGAACAACTGAATCAATCCCGCACAAAGAAACGTACGTGCTGGCTGACTAATAAAGCCCAACTAATGATAATCACCTCCACACAGGTGTAACAAATAAACACATAAGGAGGGGGAGGAAAAAGAGTCAGTGGCAGCTAGTAGGCCGGCGACGACGACCGCCGAGCGCCACCCGAACGGGAAGGGGAGTCACCTTCGGTTGGAGTCGTGACAGTACCCCCCCTCTGACACGCGGCTCCCGCAGCGCGCCGACACCGGCCTCGAGGTCGACCCGGAGGACGAGGCGCAGGGCGATCCGGATGGAGGCGATGGAAATCCCTCAACATTGATGGATCCAAAATGTCCTCCACCGGTACCCAGCACCTCTCCTCCGGACCGTACCCCTCCCAGTCCACGAGGTACTGCAGGCCCCTCACCCGGCGTCTCGAGTCCAGAATGGCCCGTATCGTATACGCCGGGGACCCCTCGATGTCCAGAGGGGGAGGAGGGACCTCCGGCACCTCACCGTCCTGCAGGGGACCAGCTACCACCGGCCTGAGGAGAGACACATGAAACGAGGGGTTAATACGATAATAGGAAGGGAGTTGTAATCGATAACACACCTCGTTTATTCTCCTCAGGACTTTGAAGGGCCCTACACACTGCGGCCCCAGCTTCCGGCAGGGCAAGCGGAGGGGCAGGTTTCGGGTCGAGAGCCAGACCCTTTCCCCCAGTACAAACACGGGGGCCTCACTGCGGTGGCGGTCAGCGTTCCTCTTTCTGCCTTCTCCTAGCTTGTTGTAGGGACTCCTGGACGGCCCTCCAGGTCTCCTTGGAGCGCTGTACCCATTCCTCCACCGCAGGAGCCTCGGTCTGGCTCGGATGCCATGGTGCCAGGACCGGCTGGTACCCCAACACACACTGAAAGGGGGACACGTTAGTAGAGGAGTGGCGTAGTGAGTTCTGGGCCATCTCGGCCCAGGGAATGTATCTCGCCCACTCCCCTGGCCGGTCCTGGCAATACGACCACAGAAACCTACCCACCTCCTGGTTCACTCTCTCCACCTGCCCATTACTTTCGGGGTGATAACCGGAAGTCAGGCTGACCGAGACCCCCAGACGCTCCATGAACGCCCTCCATACTCGGGACGTGAACTGGGGGCCCCGATCAGAAACGATGTCCTCCGGCACCCCGTAGTGCCGGAAGACGTGGGTGAATAAGGCCTCCGCAGCCTGTAGGGCTGTAGGGATACCGGGCAACGGGAGGAGACGGCAGGACTTAGAAAACCGATCCACAATCACCAGAACCGTAGTGTTCCCCTGAGACGGGGGAAGATCGGTCAGGAAATCTACGGACAGATGAGACCATGGCCGTTGTGGAACGGGGAGGGGTTGCAACTTCCCTCTAGGAAGGTGCCTAGGAGCCTTACTCTGGGCGCATACCGAACAGGAGGAGACATAAACCCTAACGTCCCGAGCTAAGGTAGGCCACCAATACCTCCCCCGAAGGCTCCCCACTGTCCTCGCCACCCCAGGGTGACCCGAGGAGGGTAGGACGTGAGCCCACCGAATCAGTTGGTCCCGAACACCAAGCGGCACGTACTTCCGCCCCGCCGGACACTGAGGAGGCGCGGGTTCCGCCCGTAGCGCCCGCTCGATGTCCGAGTCCACCTCCCATACCACTGGTGCTATCAGCCTCGAGGCGGGGAGGATGGGAGTGGGTTCGGTGGACCTATCCTCCGTGTCGTAAAGGCGGGACAGTGCGTCAGCCTTTACGTTTTGGGAGCCTGGTCTATAGGATAATGTAAACCGGAACCGGGTGAAGAACATGGCCCACCTTGCCTGACGTGGGTTCAGTCTCCTAGCTGCCCGAATATACTCCAGATTCTGGTGGTCGGTCCAGATGAGAAAGGGGTGCTTAGCCCCCTCAAGCCAGTGTCTCCACACCTTCAGAGCCCTGACCACCGCTAACAACTCCCGGTCCCCCACATCATAGTTACGCTCCGCTGGGCTGAGCTTCCTAGAGAAGAAAGCGCAGGGGCGGAGTTTTGGTGGCGTACCCGAGCGCTGTGATAGCACGGCACCCACCCCAGCCTCGGACGCGTCCACCTCCACTATGAATGCTAAAGAGGGGTCCGGATGCGCCAACACAGGCGCATCCGTGAACAGAGCCTTCAACCTGTTGAAAGCTCCGTCCGCCGCTGCTGACCACCGCAACCGCACCGGGCCCCCCTTTAGCAGTGAGGTAATGGGAGCCGCTACCTGGCCAAAACCCCGGATAAATCTCCGGTAGTAGTTGGCAAAACCCAAAAACCGCTGCACCTCTTTTACCGTGGTCGGAGTCGGCCAATTACGCACGGCCTTAATGCGTTCACTCTCCGCCACCACCCCCGAGGTGGAAATGCGATAACCCAGGAAAGAGACGGCTCGTTTGGAGAACACACACTTCTCAGCCTTGACGTATAGGTCATGCTCCAGCAGTCTACCAAGCACCTTGCGTACCAGAGATACATGCGCGGCGTGAGTAGCTGAGTAGATCAGAATGTCATCGATATACACAACCATGCCCTGCACGTGCAGGTCCCTGAGAATCTCGTCTACAAAGGATTGGAAAATGGCTGGAGCATTCTTTAACCCATACGGCATGACGCAGTACTCATAGTGGCCCGATGTGGTACTAAATGCGGTTTTCCACTCGTCTCCTTTCCGAATACGCACCAGACTGTACGCGCTCCTGAGGTCCAGTTTTGTAAAGAACTGCGCTCCGTGAAATGATTCCACCGCCGAAGCGATGAGAGGTAGTGGGTAACTAAACCCCACTGTGATGGCATTTAGACCTCTATAATCAATACACGGACGCAAACCTCCCTCCTTTTTCTTCACAAAAAAGAAACTCGAGGAGACGGGTGAGATGGAGGGCCGAATGTACCCCTGTCCCAGAGACTCCGTGACATATGTCTCCATAGCCAACGTCTTCTCTTGGGACAAGGGGTACACGTGACTCTTGGGAAGCGCAGCGTTTACCTGGAGATCTATCGCACAATCCCTTCCCGGTCGATGGGGTGGTAATTTCGTCGCTTTCTTTTTACTGAAAGCGATTGCCAAATCGGCATACTCGGGGGGAATGCACACCGTGGAATCCTGGTCTGGACTCTCCACCGACGTGGCACCGATGGAAACTCCCAGACACCTTCCAGAACACTCCTCGGACCACCCCTGGAGAACCCCCTGTCTTCACGAAATACTGGGATTGTGCCGGGCCAGCCAGGGAATTCCCAGCACCACTGGAAACGCAGGCGAATCAATAATATAGAGACTGATGCGTTCCCTATGATTCCCCTGCGTCATGATGTCCAGTGGGACTGTGGCCTCCCTGACCACCCCTGACCCTAATGGCCGGCTATCTAGGGAGTGCACGGGAAAGGGAGAATCTATCGGCACAAGCGGAACGCCCAACTTACGGGCGAGTCCGCGATCCATAAAGTTCCCAGCTGCACCTGAATCGACTAGCGCCCTATGCTGGGAAGAGGGAAAAAATTTAAGGAAAAAAATCAAGACAAACATGTGACCAACAGGGGGTTCTGGGTGAGTTTGGTGCTGACTCACCTGGGGTGATCGAGAAGTGTTCCGCCTACCATCTCGACTACCAGACGGACCCCCCCAGCACCAATCGGCCGTGTGTCCTCTCCGACCACAGCTGGTGCAGGGGGGAGCTCCTCCTCCGATACCCCTAGGCGCGGCCGCTCCCAACTCCATCGGGATGGGAGCCGGGGTGCTGGGTGGTGGAACGCACAGGACCCTCTCCGAACGCCCGCGGGCAGCCAGCAGATTGTCCAGTCGGATGGACATGTCAATTAGCTCATCAAGGGAAAGAGCGGTGTCCCGACACGCTAGCTCCCTGCGGACGTCCTCCCGGAGACTACACCGGTAGTGGTCAATAAGGGCCCTGTCGTTCCACCCTGATCCCGCGGCCAAGGTCCGGAACTCCAGCGCGTAATCCTGGGCGCTCCTCTTCTCCTGCCTGAGATGGAATAGTCTTTCACCTGCCGCTCGGCCCTCTGGGGGGTGGTCAAACACGGCACGAAAACGGCGGGTAAACTCTGGGTAGTGCTCCTTCGCTGAGTCTGGGCCATTCCAGACTGCATTTGCCCACTCCAGAGCACGACCCGTTAGGCAGGAGACGAGGACACTCACCCTCTCCGCTCCTGAGGGAGTGGGGCTAACGGTGGCCAGGTATAGTTCCAGTTGGAGTAAGAACCCCTGGCACCCCGCCGCCGCTCCATCATAATCCCTCGGGAGCGTAAGACGGAGCGCGCTGGAGCCAGGGGATGGAGAGTCCTGGGGGGGGGGAGCCGAAGGTGGAGAGAGGAGCCTACTCCTCTCCCATCGGTCCATTCTCTCCATCATTTGGTCCATGGCCGATCCGATCCGATGGAGGACGGTGGTATGGTGGAGAACCCGTTCCTCCATCGATGGGAGAGGGTTGGCTGCTGCTCCTGCTGACTCCATTCAGCGGTGCGGGATTCTGTAACGCTCTGGGTGTCGGGGGGTGTGAAGTCAGGTGCAGGAAACAACAGATAGTTTAATATAGTACTTTTAACTTCTTATGGCTGCAAGCCCGAAGCCGGGCACAATATGACAACAGCCACTTCAAGTGCAGGGCGCGAAATTCAAAATGTATTTTTTAGAAATATTTAACTTTCACACATTAACAAGTCCAATACAGCATTTGAAAGATAAACATCTTGTGAATCCAGCCAACATGTCCGATTTTTTAAATGTTTTACAGCGAAAACACCACGTATATTTATGTTAGCTCACCACCAAATACAAATAAGGACAGACATTTTTCACAGCACAGGTAGCATGCACAAAGCCAACCTAACTAACCAAGAACCAACCAAACTAACCAAGAAACAACTTCATCAGATGACAGTCTTATAACCTTTTCTCAATAGGGGGTGCTGTTTGCACTTTGTAATAATTTCGTTCCCAAATTAAACTGCCTCATACTCAATTCTTGCTCGCACAATATGCATATTATTATTACTATTGGATAGAAAACACTCTCTAGTTTCTAAAACCGTTTGAATTATATCTGTGAGTAAAACAGAACTCGAGTTGGAGCAATTTTCCTATGAGGAAGTGAGAAATCTGAAATCTGCAGGCTGTTCTGAGGTCGGTTTATTAATTTGCATGTATTCTATTGGTTGAGATGCACTGCATACGCCTTCCCCTGGATGTCAGCAAATAGTGAGAATTGGAATGGAGTTGCTAGGCAGATCTGAGGCCTTATAAATGGGCTGGCAACGTGGTGTACTCTCTTTTTTCCCTTCGCCATGACGCAAGACAGACCTCAGGATGGCGTTCTAGAAAGCTCCCGTTATAGCCCTTAGATATATCCGGCTCTGATTTTATTCGATATAGGTGTTAAAGACATCATAATGTTGTTATTTTAAACCGAGTTATATCAGTTTATATCAGTATATTGCGATTTTCGGGTATTTATTTGTGCTGCGTTCTAGGGAGTTGGGCACGTCTGGCCCACATGGCTAATGTTTACTGCTAATTCCAAAGTTGAAGGCGACAATCTACAACCGAGCAATGATTATTTTGGAAAAAGGACAACTTGCCCAAGATTCTGATGGGAGCTCATCAAAAAGTAAGAACTATTTATGATGTTAATTCGTTGTTCTGTTGAAAAATGTAAAACTCATATTCCGCCATTAATTTCGGTGCGGTCTCGCTTTAACGCACGCTGTATGTCGTAGTAACGTTAATTTTAAAAATCTAACACAGCGATTGCATTAAGAACTAATGTATCTTTCATTTGCTGTCCAACCTGTATTTTTTTGTCAAGTTTAGGATTAGTTACTGATTAGATTAGGTGCCTCTCCCAAGATTTCTCCCGACATATTGTTGGCAGCTTGGCTACTATTCTCATTGCATAACCACGATTTGTGCCGCTAAATATGCACATTTTCGAACAAACTCTATATGTATTGTGTAATATGATGTTATAGGACTGTCATCTGAAGAAGTTTGAGAAGGTTAGTGAAAAAATTAATATCTTTTGCTGGTTTATTCGTTATCGCTATTGTTGGCTTGAATCAATGCTGTTGTGTGGTTGGCTATTGTAGTAAGCTAATATAATGCTATTTTGTGTTTTCGCTGTAAAACACTTAAAAAATCAGAAATATTGGCTGGATTCACAAGATCTTTGTCTTTCATTTGCTGTATGCTGTGTATTTTTCAGAAATGTTTTATGATGAGTATTTAGGTAATTCACGTTGGTCTCTGTAGTTATTCTAGTTGCTTTGGTGAGAGTTGTGATGGTGGCTGCAATGGTAAACTATGATTTATACCTGAAATATGCACATTTTTCTAACAAAACATATGCTATACAATAAATATGTTATCAGACTGTCATCTGATGAAGTTGTTTCTTGGTTAGTGGCTATTTATATCTTTATTTGGTCGAAATTGTGATAGCTACCTATGCAGGAAAAAAATGGTGGAAAAAAAAAGTTGTGTCTTTTGCTATCGTGGTTAGCTAATAGATTTACATATTGTGTCTTCCCTGTAAAACATTTTAAAAATCAGAAATGATGGCTGGATTCACAAGATGTGTATCTTTCATCTGGTGTCTTGGACTTGTGATTTAATGATATTTAGATGCTAGTATTTACTTGTGACGCTATGCTAGGCTATGCTAGTCAGCTTTTTTACTGATGGGGGTGCTCCCGGATCCGGGATTGTGTGCAAGTAGAAGATAACATGTTATTCAATAAATCTATGTTTTGTTCGAAAAATGTGCATATTTGAGCTATAAATCAGTTTTACATTGCAGCTACCATCACAGCTACCGTCAGAAATGGCACCGAAGCAGCCAGAGTAATTACAGACACCAACGTCAAATACCTAAATACTCATCATGAAACATTTCTAAAAAATACATGGTGTACAGCAAATGAAAGACAGGCATCTTGTGATTCCAGCCAATATTTTTTTTATTAAGTGTTTTACAGCGAAAACACAATATAGCATTATATTAGCTTACCACAATAGGCAGAAACACAAGCCATTCCCCAGCAGCAAAAGTTAGCGATCGTAACAAACCAGCAAAATATATATAATTTTTGACTAACCTTGATAAGCTTCATCAGATGACAGTCCTATAACATCAGGTTATACATACACTTATGTTTTGTTCGAAAATGTGCATATTTAGAGCTGAAATCAGTGGTTATACATTGTGCTAACGTAGCATCTTTTTCCCACAACGTCCGGATATTTTTCTGACACTTTTTCTGACACACATATTCTGACCAAATAACTATTCATAAACATAACTAAAAAATACATGTTGTATAGGAAATGATAGATACACTAGTTCTTAATGCAATCGCCATGTTAGAATTCTAAAAATAACTTCATTACGATATGCAGTTTACGTTATGGCGAGAGCGTGCCCAAAACCTGGCCGCAACCTACTAGTACAACATGTTCGACAGATATATGAAATAACATCATAAAATGGGTCCTACTTTTGATGATCTTTGTCGGGAACAATCGTTGTTTGGATTTAGAATGTCCTCTTCTCCAGTCAATTAGCACGGAAAGCTAGCAAAGTGGCGCTAAGCTCTCCTTCGTGAACAAACGCAGACAACGCAACACGCCTAACGTCCCGAAAAAATTTCAATAATCTAATAAAACTATATTGAAAAAACATACTTTACGATGATATTGTCACGTGTATCAAATAAAATCAAAGCCGGAGATATTAGTCGTCTATAACGACAGCTTTACAGAAGGCAAAAACAGGTCCCTTCACGCGCTCTCCAGAAAACAGGAAACTGGTGACACGTCATACAAAGAGCATTTATTCGAGCCCAGATCAAGTTATACACTCAATTTCTTCTCTCACTGCCTGTCGACATCTAGTGGAAGACGTATGAAGTGCATATATTCTAATAAATATCAAGGACCTTTACAGGCAGGGCATAGAAGAGAGCATTGATTTCAGATTTTCCACTTCCTGTCAGGAAGTTTGCTGCAAAATGAGTTCTGTTTTACTCACAGATATAATTCAAACGGTTTTAGAAACTAGAGAGTGTTTTCTATCCAATAGTAATAATAATATGCATATTGTACGAGCAAGAATTGAGTACGAGGCCGTTTGAAATGGGCACCTTTTATCCGGCTACTCAATACTGCCCCTGCAGCCCAAACAGGTTAATGAGCACACGGGAAACAATGTCCCCACGAAAACACTGAGTGTAACAAAACAAATGTCCCATACACGGGGGACAAAAACCCAGTCCAAATATACTCTAATGAACGCAACAAACAAATACGTTCGTCTACTCCGAATCCCAATGAACAACTGAATCAATCCCGCACAAAGAAACGTACGGGCTGGCTGACTAATAAAGCCCAACTAATGATAATCACCTCCACACAGGTGTAACAAATAAAAACATAAGGAGGGGGAGGAAAAAGAGTCAGTGGCAGCTAGTAGGCCGGCGACGACGACCGCCGAGCGCCACCCGAACGGGAAGGGGAGTCACCTTCGGTCGGAGTCGTGACACTGGGAGTCTCGTGAGTGGAAACATCCGAAGATTATCAAAGGTAAGCGATTAATTTCATTGCTTTTCTGACTTTCGTGACCAAGCTAACCAAGCTAATATAAGGCTAGCTGTTGTAGCATTGAAAGCTACACTCACAAAGGCTTGGATTTCTTTCGCTGTAAAGTATATTTTCAAAATCTGACACGATAGGTGGATTAACAACAAGCTAAGCTGTGTTTTGGTATATTTCATTTGTGATTGCATGATTATAAATATTTTTAGTCATATTTTTTAATCTGATACGTTTGGAAATTTTCATCTTCCTTTCAGGACCGGAACGAGACTGTAGTTTTCTCAGCATAACGCGCAACCCAAATGGCGTTTTTTTGTTATAAAAGTAATATTTATCGAACAAAAAAAACATTTATTGTGTAACTGGGAGTCTCGTGAGTGCAAACATCCAAAGATTATCTAAGGTAAGCGATTAATTTTATTGCTTTTCTGACTTTCGTGACCATGCTAATTTGGGGATAGCTGTTACACTCACAAAAGCTTGGATTTCTTTTGCTGTAAAATATATTTTCAAAATCTGACACGATAGGTGGATTAACAACAAGCTAAGCTGTGTTTTGGTATATTTCACTTGTGATCGCATGATTATAAATATTTTTAGTAATATTTTTGCATTTGGCGCCCTGCAATTCTAGCGATTGTTTAGGAAGGGGATCCCGTAAAAGGGATCCGTAGCGCAGAGAAGTTAATAAAGTTATCTCAATCATGTAATATAAATCTACAGAGAAACATGCATAGGAAAAAGTACAAAAATATAGTAGATGTTTGCTGTCAAGTTTCCCAGGTTAGGCTTCCATGTGGTTAGAGCCATCTTCTCCTCGGTGCAATTGTGCCATCATTAACTAAATGATACAGATGTAGGATCTTAATTTGATCACCCTGTTGCAGGAGACATTTCCTGCAAGGAATAACTTGTAATGTATTTCATGTTTAAACAGGCATCTGTAATCTACATTGTTACATTTCTGACTTGATTTTCCCTTATGAAAAAAATGCATCAGCCCCTACAAAAATGTCCATTAATTGTAATCCACAAAATAATTCACATTTCCTTTTGCTGGAGGATTATTTTCCTGCTGTAGAAAACTGGCTTGAATTAAGATCCTACATCTCTACATGATGCAGCTGTTAAAGATGATTGTCCTTTCATCAATGAACAATGTACCAAAGTTTCATGAATGGACAAAATAAAGAAATTGTGTGGGCATTTCAATCATGAATGATTGACAGAGGAAGCCCGTTTCAATTTGTATTTAGAGACTGGATCGAATAGCTGTGGGCATATTGCCTCAATTGGGTTTATGGGTAACGTAAAAACACATGGACCAGAGCCAAGAAGTTTATCTAGCAGGAGGATTCCCACAGCTCGTCTTTTGGACAGTGTAGGCCCGAACTGTAGTTCAAACCTCTCACAGACGTGATGAATCATATCTCTAATCATGAGCTTTCCTTTCTTCCATTGTATTGTAGATAACAGTAAAACTCAACATAAAAAATGCTAATGTTTCATGTGTTAAAACTTTACGTTCATGTCTTGAGATCTCCATTGGAGCTTGACTTCAACTTCACATTTTCGATTTCCGTTTGTTGGGGGAAAATATATTTGTTTTGACAGGTTATGATAAAGAATACAAATATTTCCATCAGTAAAGAGCTGTGATGTTGGCGGAGATGCAGAGGGAAATTGAGGAAAAGTCACAGCTCAATGGGCTGTGGCCATTCCAGCAAAACAGAATGAAATATCCATAGCTGGCGTTTATTAAAAGGAAAACTGAATATTTTGTACATCCAATAGTTGCATGTTGGTGTGAATACAATGACAGGGTGGTGTGCTGTTGTGGTTTTGTGAGCATACACTAATATGTTGACTAAACTGGCGTTGCAAAATAAATGTACATATTCATGTTATTCAGTTATTTCATCCAAACTGCTTGCGCGCATCAATGGGCATCTGTGTAGTCAAACGCAGAAATAGAACTTGGATCTATTTTAGACTCTTGACGCACTGCAAGCCCTGCCTATCCCATCTACTCATTGGTTTTTATGAGCATACTAACCCACATGGGTGATTTGAAAGATGAAGTCCACACTCCAATCCAGTTGGTGGCGGTAATGCACCTTTGTTGCCACAAAAGAAGAGAAGAAGTAAAATAATAAAAGGAGCAGAATGATGAACAAAAAACTGCACTAGGTTTCCCCATTCATCTGTGGATTAATTGTCTGAGTAGAGAACAAAAGATTTCCGATGACTCAAAATGTGCAAAAATTCTACAAAGATCCAGATAAAAAGGATCATATGCATGTTTATCTCCCAGGACACAATGTTTATCTCCCAGGACAAATTAGCTAGCAACAGCAAGCTATCTAAATGTCCATGAATGTTTCAAATAGGTTTCTGCCTGTCCCCAAATTATACTGAACAAAAATATAAAAGCAACATGTAAAGTGTTGGTCCCATGTTTCATGAGCTGAAACAAAATGTCACAGAAATGTTCCATATACACAAAAAACGTATTTATTTCCAATTGTGTGCACACATTTGTTTACATACCTGTTAGTGAGAATTTCTCTTTTGCAAAGATAATCCATCCACTTGAAGGGTGAGGCATATCAAGAAGCTGATTAAACAGCATGATCATTACACAGGTGCACCTTGTGCTGGGGACAATAAAAGGCCACTCTAAAATGTGCAGTTTTGTCACACAACACAATGCCACAGATGTCTCAAGTTTTGAGGGAACGTGCATCTGGCATGCTGACTGCAGGAATGTCCGCCAAGGCTGTTGATAGAGAAGTGAATGATCGTCTCTCTACCATAAGCCGACTCCAAACATTATTTTAGAGAATTTGGCATTACGTCCAACCAGCCTCAAACCACAGACCGAGTGTAACCACGTCATCCGAGGACCTCCACATCTGGCTTCTTCACCTGCGGGATCGTCTGAGATCAGCCACCTGGAAAAAGCTGACAAAACTGAGGAGTATTTCTGTCTGTAAAAAAGCCCTTTTGTGGGGAATAACAAATTCTGATTGGCTGGGCCTGGCTCCCCAATGGGTGGGCCTATGGCCTCCCAGGTCCACCAATGGCTGTGCCCCTGCCCTGTCATGTGAAATCCATAGATTAGGGCCTAATGAATTCATTTCAGTTGACTAATGTCATTATATGAACTGTAACTGTAAAAAAAAATCTATTGGTAAATGTTGTGTTTATATTTTTGTACAGTATAATATAATTGGTTCACAGTTGGTTTTGATATTTTAACCTGTCTGTCATGAACGTGTCTGGTGGGGATAGACAAAATCAACATGCGCACGATGGAGCACACGGACGCACGTTCGGAGCCGGTTTGGTCAAGGTGTAAGAGTGAATTTTTAGACCTGCCTGTTCATAATGTCCTCTCTAGCAGCTCCTAAATGACCCACTCACAGCAGCTTGTCCACACTGGCGTAACACAGTTTTTCTGGACCCCCCCCCAAAGAAAGAAAAAAATGAGTTACCTAATGAATGAGTTACCTAATGGATAAATGGACCTACCAATACATGTATATTGGTAGGCCCATTTGGTCAACATTTTCTCATATTAAGCCTAACACTTCACAAAGCTATACACGGTGTCGCAAGGTTGTCATGGTTTAGACTGCTGGCGACAAATAATGTAATTACCTGTTCAGTAATTAAAGCATGCAGCGATAATGACAACTCAGGGAGAGAGGGTTTATTTTCAGGTCATTTCAACATCTCTTTCCTAGCTACATGTCTCTGAAATGCCTTTCACGAAATCTATCTCTAGTAATTAATTTTGACTACATCTGGTGCCCGTGGTCAAACAGGTGTTACTTGATTGACATTTCTAAAATGCTAAAGACTGTGGAGGGCAGAGGAACGAGGACAAATTAAGAGGTAAGGTAAGGTTGCCTGGTGTTGTTGGTGCTGTAGTGGTGGGAATTCATAGCTAAAAACTAAAATGTAGTTATATAGCTGCTGCTTTGAGTTGCCTCCATGTAGCAGCTCATGTGTCTTTCAGAAGAATTGAGAAAGTGGGCAGTTGGAATGGGGTTTTTGTGTGGTGGGGGAAAATCATTGTTAATGTCACAGATGATGCCATGAGTCCTTTGGCACTTGAACAAAAAATGAGTAAAATGGTCATTTGGAGTGACAGAGATTGGCCCAGGGAGTGATAAGATAAGATGGAAGCAGGTGGCATCAAGGCAGAGGATCAAATAGATAACCATTTATCTGATGGGACTCATCCCTGACAGGGACGGTGAAACGAAAACATCAAAGAAAATAAGAACAATTATTTGACCTAGTGTTAACGACCATTCATATAATAATTCACATATCCTGTTGCTGCAGGATTATTTTCCTGCTGTAGCAAACTGGCTAAAATTAAGATCCTACATCTGTACATGTTCCACCTGTCAAAGATGATTGTCCTTTCATCAATGATCAATGTACAGTGGGGCAAAAAAGTATTTAGTCAGCCACCAATTGTGCAAGTTCTCCCACTTAAAAAGATGAGGCCTGTAATTTTCATCATAGGTACACTTCAACTATGACAGACAAAATGAGAAAAAAAAATCCAGAAAATCACATTGTAGGATTTTTAATGAATTTATTTGCAAATTATGGTGGAAAATAAGTATTTGGTCACCTACAAACAAGCGAGATTTCTGGCTCTCACAGACCTGTAACTTCTTCTTTAAGAGGCTCCTCTGTCCTCCACTCGTTACCTGTATTAATGGCACCTGTTTGAACTTGTTATCAGTATAAAAGACACCTGTCCACAACCTCAAACAGTCACACTCCAAACTCCACTATGGCCAAGACAAAAGAGCTGTCAAAGGACACCAGAAACAAAATTGTAGACCTGCACCAGGCTGGGAAGACTGAATCTGGAATAGGTAAGCAGCTTGGTTTGAAGAAATCAACTGTGGGAGCAATTATTAGGAAATGGAAGACATACAAGACCACTGATAATCTCCCTCGATCTGGGGCTCCACGCAAGATCTCACCCCGTGGGGTCAAAATGATCACAAGAACGGTGAGCAAAAATCCCAGAACCACACGGGGGGACCTAGTGAATGACCTGCAGAGAGCTGGGACCAAAGTAACAAAGCCTACCATCAGTAACACACTACGCCGCTAGGGACTCAAATCCTGCAGTGCCAGACGTGTCCCCCTGTTTAAGCCAGTACATGTCCAGGCCCGTCTGAAGTTTGCTAGAGAGCATTTGGATGATCCAGAAGAAGATTGGGAGAATGTCATATGTTCAGATGAAACCAAAATATAACTTTTTGGTAAAAACTCAACTCGTCGTGTTTGGAGGACAAAGAATGCAGAGTTGCATCCAAAGAACACCATACCTACTGTGAAGCATGGGGGTGGAAACATCATGCTTTGGGGCTGTTTTTCTGCAAAGGGACCAGGACGACTGATCCGTGTAAAGGACAGAATGAATGGGGCCACGTATCGTGAGATTTTGAGTGAAAACCTCCTTCCATCAGCAAGGGCATTGAAGATGAAACGTGGCTGGGTCTTTCAGCATGACAATGATCCCAAACACACCGCCCGGGCAACGAAGGAGTGGCTTCGTAAGAAGCATTTCAAGGTCCTGGAGTGGCCTAGCCAGTCTCCAGATCTCAACCCCATAGAAAATCTTTGGAGGGAGTTGAAAGTCCGTGTTGCCCAGCAACAGCCCCAAAACATCACTGCTCTAGAGGAGATCTGCATGGAGGAATGGGCCAAAATACCAGCAACAGTGTGTGAAAACCTTGTGAAGACTTACAGAAAACGTTTGACCTCTGTCATGGCCAACAAAGGGTATATAACAAAGTATTGAGATAAACTTTTGTTATTGACCAAATACTTATTTTCCACCATAATTTGCAAATAAATTCATTAAAAATCCTACAATGTGATTTTCTGGATTTTTTTTCTCATTTTGTCTGTCATAGTTGAAGTGTACCTATGATGAAAATTACAGGCCTCTCTCATCTTTTTAAGTGGGAGAACTTGCACAATTGGTGGCTGACTAAATACTTTTTTGCCCCACTGTATGTAAGTTTCATGAATGGACAAAATAAAGAAAATGTGTGGGAGTTTAATTCATGAATGATTGACAGAGGAAGCCCGTTTCAATTTGTACTCATAGATAGAATGGTTGTCGCTGGTGGGCATATGGCCTCAATTGGGTTTATGGGCAACGTGAGAACACATGGAATAGAGCCAGGAGGTTTAACTAGCAGGAGGCTTCCCACAGCTCATCTTTTGGACAGCGTATGCACAAACTGGAGTCAAAACTTCTCACAGACTTGATGAATCATATCTCTAATCATGAGCTTTCCTCTCTCTCATTGTAACGTAATGTAACAATAAAACTCACCATAAAATGTTTTAATGTTTCATGGGTTATGAGTTAATGTTCATGTCTTGAGATCTCCATCGGACCTTGACTTCAACTTCACATTTTCAATTTAATTTTGTTTGGGAAAAATATATTTGAATTTACAGGTTAGGATACAGAATACAAATCATTCCATTAGTAAAGAGCTGTGATGTTGATGGAGATGCAGAGGGAAATTGAGGAAAAGTTACAGATAAATGGACTGTTGCTATTCCACCAAAACAGAATTAAATATCCATAGCTAGCTTTTACTATTTAATTGTGGGGAATCGAAAAGGATAGACCAAAACTGTAAAGGAAAATAGAATATTCTGTACATCCAATAATTGTGTGTTGGTGTCAATGCAATAACAGGGTGGTGGGTTGTCGGGGTTGTGTGAGCACACAATAAGAGGGACTTCACCGACCTGCCTGTTCATCAAGTACTCTTTACCAGCTCCTAAATGACCCACACACAGCAGCTTGTCCTGACGGAAGAACATCATCATCTGTATCGCTGGGTGTTCATTGGTTTAAAGTAGACAACACTGTCAACATGCTCAGGGTGCTACATTGTAGCTATAGGGCTGTGAATCACCTGTGTCGGCTGTCCCTATAAGCACCAATGAAGCACAACATTAGTAGTACTGTAGTTACCCATCTGAATGAGCAAGGCGCCGACTGTTGTGAAAGAACCATTCCAAAAAACTCTCAAAAGTATTGAAATAGAGCCCACACTGTGAAGCAGCATGCTTTAACACACCTCAGCAGTGTTTTACTGGGAAGAGTATTTAATGATGAACCATTATCATTAGAGTGAATCAGGGAGGAGGAGGAGGAGGAGACCCTTTGAGCTACTGAAGCATGCAGCAATAATGACAACTCAGGGAGAGAAGGGTTATTTTCAGGTTATTTCAGGTTATCTCTTTCCTAGCTACATGTCTGAAATGCCTTTTTCAAACTCTTATCTCCAGTAATTCATTTTGAGTACTTCTATTGTCCGAGGTCAAAAAGGTGTTACTTGATTGAAATTGTTGAAATGCTACTGCTTCTGGAGGGCAGAGGAAGGAAGACAATTAAGAGGTAAGGTTGCCTGGTGTTGTTTGTGCTGTAGTGGTGGATACCAAGATGGCGTAGCAGTGCAGACGTGGTTTGTCGTCCTCTCGTTTACTTTTAGTATTTTTAGATTTTTTTTGTAGATATTCCAATTTATTTTTCAGCCTCTTTTTCCATCTTTAAATTAAATATACCTTCCGGTAACCCACCTCACTCAATGTGACACGGATCCGCAATTTTTTTTTAGACCTTATAGCCAAAACTTGCATCAGAGGCTAGCCAGCTACTTAGCTACTCACTATTTAGTCATTGCTAGCGACCTTTACCTTCTGCTCAGGCACCAGCCGGTTTTTAGCCTGGATAATACCTGCCAGCCTCGGACTGTTTTTCTCCACTACAACGCCGGATTCCTGCCGTAAACCCTGGACCATTACTCCTGATCATAACAGCTAGCTAGTTGCCACTGAGTGATCCAGCCCCGAAGCTATCCCTGAGCCAGGCGCATCTCCCGGCTAGCAAACGTAATTACCACAACTACAATACCTCTTTCGCCATCTGGCCCGGTCCCTTCGTAGACACGGCGCCCCGCCGTACCACAACGACTGGTCCGCAGACGTAATTTCATCAGCTGTGCCTTCAACCGGCCTTTGCCGAACGTCGGAGCAGACGCTTCTACTTACCCCGGACTGCTAACTTCAAACGCCGTGTCTCCCGTGTGCAACGAGTACCCCGCGGCTTCCCTGTTCCATCTATTGCTGTACACTGGACCCTATGATCACTTGGCTACATAGCTGATGCCTGCTGGACTGTTAATTTATCACGGTACTCCACTTTGTTTACCTTGGTTTATCTGTCGGCCCTAGTCCCGAACTCATGCCCTGTATGTAGTTAACTGACCTTCTCTGCCCATTCTTCGCCATTTTACCTGTTGTTGTTGTCTTAGCTGATTAGCTGTTGTTGTCTTACCCGTTGTTGTCTTAGCTAGCTCTCCCAATCAACACCTGTGATTGCTTTATGTCTCTCTCAAATGTCAATATGCCTTGTATACTGTTGTTTAGGATAATTATCATTGTTTTAGTTTACTGCGGAGCCCCTAGTCCCACTCTACATGCCTTAGATACCTCCTTTGTCCCATCTCCCACACATGTGGTGACCTCACCCAGTATAATCAGCATGTCCAGAGATGCAACCTCTCTTATCATCACTCAGTGCCTGGGCTTACCTCCACTGTACCCGCACCCCACCATACCCTTGTCTGCACATTATGCCCTGAATCTATTCTACCATGCCCAGGAATCTGTTCCTCGGGTGATGTGGAGGCTAACCCAGGCCCTGCGTGTCCCCAGGCACTCTTATTTGTTGACTTCTGTAATGGAAAAAGCCTTGGTTTCATGCATGTTAACTTTTTATGGCTGCAGGGGCAGTATTGAGTAGCCAGATAAAAGGTGCCCATTTCAAACGGCCTCGTACTCAATTCTTGCTCGTACAATATGCATATTATTATTACTATTGGATAGAAAACACTCTCTAGTTTCTAAAACCGTTTGAATTATATCTGTGAGTAAAACAGAACTCATTTGGCACAAACTTCCTGACCAGGAAGTGGAAAGTCTGAAATCGAGGCTCTGTTCTACTTCCTGCCTATAAATGGGCATGATACGTATGAGTATACATGCACGTCATACACCTTCCCCTGGATGTCAAGAGGCGGTGAGAGAAGAAATTGAGTGTTTATCTTGGTCTGAAGTGGAATACAAGCTCTTTGTATGACGTGTCCCCCATTTCCTGTTTTCTGGAGAGCGCGAGGAGGTACCTGGATTTGCCTTCTGTTTAGCTGCCGTTATAGGCGACTACTATCTCCGGCTTTGATTTTATTTGATACATGTGACCATATCATCGTAAAGTATGTTTTTTCAATATAGTTTAATCAGATTATTGAAATTTTTTTGGGAGTTTTGCCGTGTTCCGTTCTCTTCCGTTTGTTGACATGGAGAGATTCGCGCCACTTGGCTAGTGTGCTTGCTAAATCGAGAGGGAAAGAGGCCGTTCTAAATCCAAACAACGATTGTTCTTGACAAAGGACCCCTTGTCCAACATTCTGATGAAAGATCAGCAAAAGTAGGAAACATTTTATGATGCTATTTCATATATCTGTCGTACATGTGAACTAGTCGTGGGCGCCCAGCTTTTGGGTACTCTCTAGCTATACCGAAGCTGTATGTCGAAATGAAGTTATTTTTAGAATTCTAACACAGCGATTGCATTAAGAACTAGTGGATCTATCATTTCCTATACAACATGTATTTTTTAGTTATGTTTATGAATAGCTATTTGGTCAGAATATGTGTCAGAAAAAGTGTCAGAAAAAAATCCGGATGTTGTGGGAAAAAGTAGCTACGTTAGCACAATGTATAACCACTGATTTCAGCTCTAAATATGCACATTTTCGAACAAAACATAAGTGTATGTATAACCTGATGTTATAGGACTGTCATCTGATGAAGAATATCAAGGTTAGTCCAAAATTATATATCTTTTACTGGTTTGTTACGATCGCTAACTTTTACTGCTGGGAAATGGCTTGTGTTTTTGGCTATTGTGGTAAGCTAATATAACGCTATATTGTGTTTTCGCTGTAAAACACTTAATAAATCGGAAATATTGTCTGGAATCACAAGATGCCTGTCTTTCATTTGCTGTACACTATGTATTTTTCAGAAATGTTTTATGATGAGTATTTAGTTATTTGGCGTTGGTGTCTGTAATTATTCTGTCTGCTTTCGGTGCAATTTCTGATTGTAGCTGCAATGTAAACTATGATTTATACCTGAAATATGCACATTTTTCGAACAAAACATAGATTTATTGAACAACATGTTCATGATGAAGTTGTTTATTGGTTAGTTTGGTTGGTTCTTGGTTAGTTAGGTTGGCTTTGTGCATGCTACCTGTGCTGTGAAAAATGTCTGTCCTTTTTTTGTATTTGGTGGTGAGCTAACATAAATATACGTGCTGTTTTCGCTGTAAAACATTTTAAAAATCGGACATGTTGGCTGGATTCACAAGATGTGTACCTTTCATATGCTGTATTGGACTTGTTAATGTGTGAAAGTTAAATATTTAAAAATATATATATTTTGAATTTCGCGCCCTGCACTTGAGCTGGCTGTTGTCATAAGTGTACCGACACCGGGCTGCAGCCATAAGAAGTTAAGTAGGAAACCACCAGGTACAACCCTGAATAAGTAAACATGGGCACCCTCATAGATAGTATCCTGTCCAACTTGCCCTCCAAATATACCTCTGCTGTTTTCAATCAGGATCTCAGCGATCACTGCCTCATTGCCTGCATCCGCTATGGGTTCGCAGTCGCACCACCACCCCTCATCACTGTCAAACGCTCCCTAAAACACTTCTGCGAGCAGGCCTTTCTAATCGACCTGGCCCGGGTATCCTTGAAGGATTTTGACCTCATCCCGTCAGTCGAGGATGCCTGGTCGTTCTTTAAAAGTAATTTCCTCACCATCTTAAATAAGCATGCCCCTTTCAAAAAAAATTGAACTAAGAACAGATATCGCCCTTGGTTCACTCCAGACCTGTCTGCCCTTGACCAGCATAAATACATCCTGTGGCGGACTTCAATAGCATTGAATAGTCCCCGCGATATGTAACTGTTCAAAGAAGTCAGGAACCAATACACACAGTTAGTCAGGAAAGCTAAGGCTAGCTTTTTCAAAAAGAAATTTGCATCCTGTAGCTCTAACTCAAAAAAGTTTTGGGACACTGTTATCATCCATGGAGAACAAGAGCACCTCCTCCCAGCTGCCCACTGCACTGAGGCTAGGCAACACGGTCACCACCGATAAATCCATGATAATCTAAAATTTCAATAAGCATTTCTCTACGACTGGCCATGCTTTCCTCCTGGCTACCCCGGCCAACGGCTCCACACGTCCCGCAGCTACTTGCCCTCCCCAGCTTCTCCTTCACCCAAATCCAGATCGCAGATGTTCTGAAAAAGCTGTAAAATCCTGGACCCATACAAATCAGCTGGGCTAGACAATCTGGACATTCTCATTCTAAAATTATCCGCCGCCATTGTTGTAACCCCTATTACCGGTCTGTTCAACCTCTCTTTCATATCGTCCGAGATCCCTAAAGATTGAAAAGCTGCCGCGGTCATCCCCCTCTTCAAAGGGGGTGACACTCTAGACCCAAACTGTTATAGACCTATATCCATCCTGCCCTGTCTTTGAAAGCCAAGTTAATAAACAGATCACTGACCATTTCGAATCCCACCGTACCTTCTCCTCTGTGCAATCCGGTTTCCGAGCTGGTCATGGGTACACCTCAGCCACGCTCAAGGTACTAAACAATATCATAACCGCCATCGATAAAAGACAGTACTGTGCAGCAGTTTTCATCGACCTGGCCAAGGCTTTCGACTCTGTCAATCACCGCATTCTTATCGGCAGACTCAATAGCCTTGGTTTCTCAAATGACTGCCTCGCCTGGTTCACCAACTACTTCGCAGACAGAGTTCAGTGTGTCAAATCGGAGGGCCTGTTGTCCGGACCTCTGGCAGTCTCTATGGGGGTACCACAGGGTTCAATTCTCAGGCTGACTCTTTTCTCTGTATATATCAACGATGTCGCTCCTGCTGCGGGTGATTCTCTGATCCATCTCTACGCAGAAGACACCATTCTGTATACATCTAGCCCTTCTTTGGACACTGTGTTAACTAACCTCCAAACGTGCTTCAATGCCATACAACACTCCTTCCGTGGCCTCCAACTGCTCTTAAACGCTAGCAAAATCAAATGCATGCTTTTCAACCATTCGCTGCCCGACTAGCATCACTACTCTGGACGGTTCTGACCTAGAATACGTGGACAACCACAAATACCTAGGTGTCTGGCTAGACTGTAAACTCTCCTTCCAGACTCACATCAAACATCTCCAATCCAAAATAAAATCTAGAATCGGCTTTCTATTTCGCAACAAAGCCTCCTTCACTCATGCCGCCAAACTTACCCTAGTAAAACTGACTATCCTACCGATCCTCGACTTCGGCGATGTCATCTACAAAATAGCTTCCAATACTCTACTCAGCAAACTGGATGCAGTCTATCACAGTGCCATCCGTTTTGTTACCAAAGCGCTTTACACCACCCACCACTGCGACCTGTATGTTCTTGTCGGCTGGCCCTCGCTACATATTCGTCGCCAAACGCACTTACTCCAGGTCATCTATAAGTCTATGCTAGTTAAATCTCCGCCTTATCTCAGCTCACTGGTCACGATAACAACACCCACCCGTAGCACGCGCTCCAGCAGGTATATCTCACTGGTCATCCCCAAAGCCAACACCTCCTTTGGCCGCCTTTCCTTCCAGTTCTCTGCTGCCAGTGACTGGAACGAATTGCAAAAATTGCTGAAGCTGGAGACTTACATTTCCCTCACTAATTAAACATCAGCTATCTGAGCAGCTAACCGATCGCTGAAGCTGTACATAGTCCATCTGTAAATAGCCCACCCAATCTACCTACCTCATCCCTATATTGTTTTTATTTACTTTGCTGCTCTTTTGCACACCAGTATCACTACTTACACACCATCATCTGCTCATCTATCACTCCAGTGTTAATCTGCTAAATTGTAATTACTTTGCTACTATGGCCTATTTATTGCCTTACCTCCTCATGCCATTTGCACACACTGTATATAAACTTTCTTTTTTTTCTATTGTGTTATTGACTGTACGCTTGTTTATTACATTTGTAACTCTGTGTTGTTGTTTCTGTCACACTGCTTTGCTTTATCTTGGCCAGGTCGCAGTTGTAAATGAGAACTTGTTCTCAACTAGCTTACCTGGTTAACTTCTTATGGCTGCAAGCCCGACGTCGGTACACTTATGACAACAGCCAGCTCAAGTGCAGGGCGCGAAATTCAAAATATATATTTTTTTAAATATTTAACTTTCACACATTAACAAGTCCAATACAGCATATGAAAGGTACACATCTTGTGAATCCAGCCAACATGTCCGATTTTTAAAATGTTTTACAGCGAAAACAGCACGTATATTTATGTTAGCTCACCACCAAATACAAAAAAGGACAGACATTTTTCACAGCACAGGTAGCATGCACAAAGCCAACCTAACTAACCAAGAACCAACCAAACTAACCAACAAACAACTTCATCAGATGACAGTCTTATAACATGTTATTCAATAAATCTATGTTTTGTTCGAAAAATGTGCATATTTCAGGTATAAATCATAGTTTACATTGCAGCTACAATCAGAAATTGCACCGAAAGCAGACAGAATAATTACAGACACCAACGCCAAATAACTAAATACTCATCATAAAACATTTCTGAAAAATACATAGTGTACAGCAATTGAAAGACAGGCATCTTGTGATTCCAGACAATATTTCCGATTTATCAAGTGTTTTACAGCGAAAACACAATATAGCGTTATATTAGCTTACCACAATAGCCAAAAACACAAGCAATTTCCCAGTAGCAAAAGTAAGCGACAAACAAGCAAAAGATATATAATTTTTGACTAACCTTGATTTTCTTCCTCAGATGACAGTCCTATAACAGTCCTATAACACGAAAATGTGCATATTTAGAGCTGAAATCAAAGGTTACACATTGTGCTAACTTAGCTACTTTTTCCCACTACGTCCGGATTTTTCCTGACACTTTTTCTAACACACATATTCTGACCAAATAGCTATTCATAAACATAACTAAAAAATACATGTTGTATAGGAAATGATAGATCCATTAGTTCTTAATGAAATCGCAGTGTTAGAATTCTAAAAATAACTTCATTACGATATGCAGCTTCGGTATAGCTAGAGTACCCAAACGTTGGGCGCCCACGACTAGTTCACATGTACGACAGATATATGAAATAGCATCATAAAATGTTTCTTACTTTTGCTGATCTTTCATCAGAATGTTGGACAAGGTGTCCTTTGTCCAGAACAGTCGTTGTTTGGATTTAGAACGTCCACTTTCCCTCTCGATTTAGCACGCGCACTAGCCAAGTGGCACGGATCTCTCCATCGTCAACAAAGTCAGAGAACGGAACACGGCAAAACTCCCGAAAAAATTTCAATAATCTGATTAAACTATATTGAAAAAACATACTTTACGATGATATGGTCACGTATCAAATAAAATCAAAGCCGGAGATAGTAGTCGTCCATAACGGCAGCTAAACAGAAGGCAATCCCACTGTCCACCTCGCACTCCCAAGAGTACCGGAAATGAGGGACACGTCATACAAAGAGCTTGTATTCCAATTCAGACCAAGATAAACACTAAATTTCTTCTCTCACAGCCTCTTGACATCCAGGGGAAGGTCTATGAAGTGCACGTAGACTCTTACGTATCATGCCCATGTATAGGCAGGAAGAAGAACAGAGCCTCGATTTCAGACTTTCCACTTCCACTTTCCACTTTCCATTTGTGCCAAATGAGTTCTGTTTGACTCACAGATATAATTCAAACGGTTTTAGAAACTAGAGAGTGTTTTCTATCCAATAGTAATAATAATATGCATATTGTACGAGCAAGAATTGAGTACGAGGCCGTTTGAAATGGGCACCTTTAATCAGAGCTGCTCAATACTGCCCCTGCAGCCATAAAAAGTTAAATAAAGGTGAAAAAAAGGGGGGGGAAAGCCGTAGCTCAAAACTAAAATGTAGTTATTCAGCTGCTGCTTTGAGGTGCCTCCACCATGTAGCAGCTCATGTGTCTTTCAGAATTTAGAAAGTGCCCTTCTGGCACTTCAACAACAAATTGTGAAATGGTGATTTGGAGTGGCAGAGATTGGCCCAGGGTATGATAACATAAGATGGAAGCAGGTGGCATGTAGGCAGATAATCAAATAGCGAACCATTTATCTGATGGGACTCATCCCTGACAGGGACATTGAAAAGGAAACATCAAAGTAAATAGGAACAATTATTTGACCTACACTCTTAGAAAAATAATTGTTATTTAGCACCTAAAACGGTTCTTTGGCTATCCCCATACGAGAACCCTTTGAAGAAAGCTTTTTTTTTCAGGTAGAACCATTTTTGTGTTCCATGTAAAACCCTTTCCACACACAGAGTGTTCTACATGGAAACCAAAATGAGTTATCTGTAACCAAAAATAGTTATTCTATGGGGACAACCGAAAAACCTTTTTGAAACCACTTTTTCTAAGTGTAGTCTTGACGACCACCTGAATGTGTACTATTCTCTACATATGTGTATCATATATTGCTAAATGAAGGTCAGCTTTTAAATTCTCTTAACAGGACTTCTATGCCCCTCATAACAAAGGTCATCCTGAATCTTGATTTCTAAAACATTCTCAGATTCCCTATAGCTAGCATAATTGGATCGTTTGGTTAGTGAGAATTTGACTTGCTGTTTTACAGTAGGTTACTATATGAGTTAATTTAAGCCTAAGACACGCCAATGATACTGACTGCCGAGAGGTACTTAGTATCTCTGCCCAGAGTGTTGGTAATCAACTTTTTGTTGTTCATATTGCACAGATCAAACGCTGATCAGCCTCGATAAAGTTCTCCAGACCACAAGGTGGCAGTAGCTTCTTGGCGCACCGATCCCTTTAGCGGGATCTTTTTCATCAACATCCGCTGAATTGCAGAGCGCCAAATTCAAATTAAATTACAAAAAATATTAAATTTTCATGAAATCACAAGTGCAATATACCAAAACACAGCTTAGCTTGTTGTTAATCCACCTGGCGTGTCAGCGAAAGCAAACCAAGCGTTTGTGTGAGGACATCGATCAGTAGACAAAACATTACAAACAGCTAGCAGCAAAGTAGCTTGGTCACGAATGTCAGAAAAGCAATAAAATTAATCGCTTACCTTTGATGATCTTCGGATGTTTGCACTCACGAGACTCCCAGTTACACAATAAATGTTTGTTATGTTCGATAAAGATAATTTAATATCCAAAAACCTCCATATGGTTGGCGTGTTTTGTTGAGTAACAGGCTCGTGCAGGTCTACAGGCTCGTGCAGGTCATGACGGGCAGACGAAAATTCCAAATAGTATCCGTAAAGTTCGTAGAAGCATGTCAAACATTTTTTATAATAAATCCTCAGGTTGTTTTTAACATAAATAATCAATAATATTTCAACCGGACGGTAAACTATTCAATACAAGAGAGAAAGAAAATGTCTAGCTACCACTGTCGCGCGCATGAACGAATCGAAGGACATCTGGCAGTCCACTGACGCGATGTGATAAATATCGCTAATTTTTCAGAATAAAAGCTTGAAACTATGTCTAAAGACTGTTCACACCCTGTGGAAGCCATAGGAAAAGGAATCTGGTTGATATCCCTTTAAATGGAGGAAAGGCAGGCAATGGAACAGGGATTTTTCAAAATAAGAGGCACTTCCTGGTTGGATTTCCTCAGGTTTTCGCCTGCAAAATCAGTTCTGTTATACTCACAGACAATATTTTGACAGTTTTGGAAACTTTAGAGTGTTTTCTATCCTAATCTGCCAATTATATGCATATTCTAGCATCTGGGCCTGAGAAATAGGCAGTTTACTTTGGGAACGTTATTTTTCCAAACATAAAAATACTGCCCCCTAGCTTCAAGAGGGTTAGGGTGATGTTTGGCTTTTGCCTGCTGTAGATAGCTAATGTAAGCTAACTAGCAAGCTGCACTAATGTTGTTGCTACTTAACTAGAATTTGTAGTAAGCCCCTGTTAATACCAGCTAGATGGCCACAACCAGATTACTAGTGTAGCTTGCAACATTATTAAATCAAAATGGATTTGTTTTTTAGCAAAGCAGCTGCCTGTTTGCTGCTGAGAGTCAGCGGAGTACCTAGGTAGCTATGTTGTGCTAACTGGCAAATTGTGATGCTAAACGTTTAGCTAATGTTAGCTAGCAAGCAATCTGGCGCTGGCAGTATGGGATAATGGAGAGTGAATTAAATTACTTCTTCATCTTGCTAGATAGCTTGCTTGGTAAAGCATTTAGAGTTGTGTGTATTTTCCTGCACTTACCACTCCATTTGTTTCAAATGAAATGTGTGTGACTGCCTGGCTTAGTTAGCAAGTAACGTTAGCTAGCAAACTAATGAGAAAGTGCAAATGGTCAAACCTAACAAAAAAAATTACATTCAAGCACAAAACTCTTTTTTTGATGCACTTTTATTGTTTTAGTTAGAACAATTCCATTTCAAGTCGAACATTTTAGAGGTGGGACCAAGTCACCATTATTCGAGTCACAAGGTCAAGTCTCAAGTAGAACGGATTTAACTGGTCGAGCCTCGAGTCAAATCGAAGTCGTGCATTCTAAGAACAAGTCAAGTCAAGACTCAAGTCAGCAAAAAGTCTAAATAAATTCAAATATATAGTATATATACACAGTATCAGTCAAAAGTTTGGACACCCTGACTCATTCAAGGATTTTTCTTTATTTTTACATTGTAGAATAATAGTGAAGACATCAAAACTATGAAATAACATATGGAATTATGTAGTAACCAAAAGTCTTAAACAAATCAAAATACATTTGAGATTCGTCAAAGTAGCCACCCTTTGCCTTGATGACAGCTTTGCATTCTCCCAACCAGCTTAATGAGGTAGTCACCTGGAATGCAATTCAATTAACAGGTGTGCCTTGTTAAAAGTTAATTTGTGGAATCTCTTTCCTTCTTAATACATTTGAGCCAATCAGTTGTGTTGTGACAAGGTAGGGGTAGTATACATTTACATTTTACATTTTAGTCATTTAGCAGACGCTCTTATCCAGAGCGACTTACAGTAGAGTGCCCCCCCTCCCCCCCAAAGGTGCGGACTCTGGCCGCAAACCTGAACCTATAGGGGAGGGTCCGGTTGGGCATCTACTCTCGGTGGAGGTTCCGGTGCGGGACGCAGACCCCGCTCCGCTTTAGGCTCCCCCCACTTCAGTGAAGCCTTCGGTGCAGGGATCGTCGCCGGGACCTCCGAACCGTAGATCGTCGCTGCAAGCTCTTGACTGGGCACCCTTGTTGCTAGCCCTGGACTGGGCACCCTCGTTGCGAGCCCCGGAATGGGCACCCTCGCTGGAGGCTCCGGACTGGAGACCGTCGCTGGAGGCTCCGGACTGGAGACCGTCGCTGGAGGCTCCGGACTGGAGACCGTCGCTGGAGGCTCCGGACTGGAGACCGTCGCTGGAGGCTCCGGACTGGAGAACGTCGCTGGAGGCTCCGGACTGGAGAACGTCGCTGGAGGCTCCGGACTAGAGAACGTCGCTGGAGGCTCCGGACTGGAGAACGTCGCTGGAGGCTCCGGACTAGAGAACGTTGCTGGAGGCTCCTGACTGGAGAACGTCGCTGGAGGCTCCGGACTGGAGAACGTCGCTGGAGGCTCCGGACTGGAGAACGTCGCTGGAGGCTTCGGACTGGAGAACGTCGCTGGAGGCTCCGGACTGGGAACCCTCGCTGATTGGAGGAGACATATAGACAGCCTGGTGCGTGGGGCTGCCACAGGGCCCACCAGGCTGGGGAGACAGACAGGAGGCCTGGTCCTTAGAGGCACAGGCTGAACCGGGCTGTGGGGGAGCACTGGCGATCTGGTGCGTAGCCTTGGCACCACTCCTCCAGGCTGAATTTAGCCTGGCACCTCCCGAGCGCAGGCACAGGTCGAACCGGGCTGTGGGGGAGCACTGGAGATCTGGTGCTTAACACGTGCACCTCTCCTTTTTGCTGCATGCCCACTTTAGCCCGGGATGTGCGGGAAACTGGAACAGGCCGCACTGGGTTCTCCTGGCGAACTGGGGATACCGTGCGAAGAGCTGGCGCAGGATAACCCGGGCCGAGGAGGCACACTGGAGACCAGGAGCGCTGAGCCGGCACCACCCTACCTGGCTGGATACCCCTCTTTACACGGCAGGTACGGAGAGCATGTACTGCACGCACCGGGCTGTGACTTTGCACTGAAGGTACGGTGCGTAAAACCGGAAAACATGGCACTGGAACCGTGACCAACTCCGCTCGCCCCGCTCGCCAACCCGTGTGGCTCCCCCCATTTTTTGGGGGGGTTGCCTCTCGTGCTCCCGTCTCTGCCGTAACTCCTGATCTCTCCGCTCCTCTCTATCTGCCTCCGCCTGTTTCCATGGCAGGCTTTTGTCGCCTGCCATGATCTCCTCCCATGTCCACGATGTCCTAAACACCCTTCTCTCCCGTGCCCAAGATCCCTTCTCCTCCTGTCCACGCTGCTTGGTCCTTCTTTGGTGGGGTGTTCTGTAACGTTCGTCGTCGGAATGAGACCAAAGCGCAGCGTGGAAAGTGTTCATAATTTAATGTTCACAAAAACACTCAAACAAAAGGAGAAAACGAAAGCGGACAGTTCTGTCAGGGAAACAACCTAAACAGAAAACAACACCCCACAAAACCCAAATGGAAAATGACAACTTATATATGATCCCCAATCAGAGACAACGATAGACAGCTGCCTCTGATTGGGAACCACACACGGCAAAACAACAAAGAAATAGAAAACATAGATTTTCCCACCCGAGTCACACCCTGACCTAACCAAACAGAGAATAAATAAGGATCTCTAAGGTCAGTGCGTGACACCATTCTCCTTATATGACTGGTGGAGAAGAGTTATGCGTGTTCTACTGATGCTGAAAGACAAATTCCAGATACAAATATTTTATCATTATTATACAACAGATGGCCGTAATCACCGTCAGACACACCTGGCTAACTTGATGGGTCATGTAATCATCTGGAAAAGTGGAGTCTTTTGTTTAGACATGTAGCTAGCTAAACAATGAAGTATTAGCAATAGAAACCGTTTGTCATAGCTAGCTAAAGTTAACCAAATAGGTTCAATGTTAGCTACAGTAGCTAACATTAGGCTATAACTAGCAATGCATGTGGCTTTCTGAGATAATATTACTACACAGATCATACACGTAACAATAGCTAGCAAGCCAGCCAGCTAACGTCAGCTAGCTACCTAACAGTAAGCTTTAACTTGGGGTCTTTTGTTTAGACATGTAGCTAGCTAGAAAGCTAAAGAATGAACCATAATCCCATTCCAAACCGATTGTCATAGCTTGCTAAAGTTAACCAAATAGGCTAAATGTTAGCTGGTTAGCTAGCTAACATTAGGCTATAACAAGCAATGCATAATGATATTACTGCACAGATCATACACGTAATGTTAGCTAGAGAGCCACCCACCTAAAATTTGCTAGCTAGCTAACAGTTAGCTTTAAATTGCAATGAAAATAACTTTCTGACAAAATTAGGAAAGTATTAGAAATGTATCTGAAACTGTAGCTAGACTCTTACCCCTATACATGGATGAACGCTTCACTGCAGACTGCAACCCCTTTCATGAAATAAGACTGTCAAACTCTGATCTGTTTCACCTGTCTTTGTGCTTGTCTCCACCCCCCTCCAGGTGTCACCCATCTTCCCATTATCCCCTGTGTATTTATATCTGTGTTCTCTGTTTGTGTTAGGTGCCTCCTAAGAAGAGGTAGGTGCAGGAGTCAGGAGCAGGAGAGCAAGGAATTCCAGTTGGCACAGTCGTTTATTATAAGTCCTAACCCACCAACAACAGGCGGGGAAAATCACGAAACAAACGGAGGAGAAACCACTACTCCTAATACAATACCAACGGTACAACAACTGTGAGGGAGAAAAAACCCTGTGGCGCAAACACGCACCCCTAACAGAGCTAACACAGCAAAACAATCCCGCACAAAGACTAGCAGGCAGCGGAGGTTAATAAACCCACCGAAATAAACTAATCAGACACAGGTGATAACAAAAGAGACAGACACTAACGAAAAGGAAAAATGGATTGGTGGCAGCTAGTAGGCCGGTGACGATGACCGCCGAGCACCTTCGGTGGAAGTCGTGACAGTTTGTCTGTTGCCTGTTCATCGTGTCTTGTCAATCAATCAATCAATCAAGTTTATTTTATATAGCCCTTCGTACATCAGCTAATATCTCGAAGTGCTGTACAGAAACCCAGCCTAAAACCCCAAACAGCAAGCAATGCAGCTGTAGAAGCACGGTCTGGTCTTATCAGCGTGCTTTTCCTTCTTCTTTTTTCTCAAGTGCTGTTTCCTAGTTTTCCCGGTTCTGACTATTCTGACTGCCCTGACATCAAGCCTGCCTGACTCTGACCTAATTTGAACCTCTGCCTGCCCTGACCCCGAGCCTGCCTGCCATCCTTTACCTGCCTGACTCAGGCCTGATCACGAACCCCTGCCTGTCCTCGACCTGCCCTTTGCCTGCCCTGTACTTATAATAAATCATCTGAGAACTGTACTATCTGCCTCCTGTGTCTGCATCTGGGTCATATCATGAGTCCTGATAGTACAAACAGGCCATAATTGACCCAGCAGACTAAGACCAGCTCCACAATGCTGACTCCCAGCAAGGAGCCACCATTGGAAGACACAAGGAGTTACTGCAATGCCTTATGGAGTGACACTATACCCTGGCAGAACGCCATGACCAGGCATTTGATACATTGCTCGAGCAATTCTGCAGATTCCCTAGTAGGCAGTGGGCCACACCAGTAATCCCCCAGACTCTCAGCAACCCCTCCACCAGCAGTGTTTCTTCCCTGCCTACCCCAGTGTCCCGAGAACCCTGCTTACCTCCTCCAGAGCGCTATGCTGGAGATTCTGGAACCCGCCGGGCCTTTCTCTCCCAGTGCGCTCTCATCTTTGAGCTGCAGCCTTCTTCGTTCCCCTCGGACCACTCGAGGACAGGGTACCTCATAACGCTGACGTCCGGGAGGGCACTCGACCTGGGCTACGGCGGTGTGGGAGCAACAGTCCGCCCTCTGTCTCAGTCTGGAGGAGTTTGTGGCGAAAGTACGGAAGGTGTTTGATTCTCCTATGTCCGGGAGAGAGGCTGCTCGTAAGCTGCTCCAGCTACGTCAAGACTCCCGTAGTGTGGCAGACTACGCGGTGGATTTTCGCATGCTGGTGGCTGAGAGTGCCTGGAACCCGGAAGCATTGTTCGACATGTTCCTTCATGGATTATCGGAAGTGGTCAAAGATGAGATCACAGCCAGGGAGCTGCCCATGGACCTTCACTCCCTCATAGCCTTGACCATCCGGATGGCTACGAGAATGTAGGAGGGAGAGGGAATCTGTGCCCTGTCGCACTCGCTCGCCCTCGATTCCCACCTCACCTCCGAGGAATCCCGGAGACTCCCGAAGTCTACATGAACCCGATGTCACCCGAGTTCTTTTGGGAATCACCGAGAGCTGCAGACTCGCCTCCTTCGTAGCCCATGCAACTGGTCAGGGCTAGATTGTCTCCGGCTGAGAGCTTACGTAGACTTAACACCCAGAGCTGTCTATATTGTGGGGATACAGAACATTTCTTAGCTACCTGCCCATTAAAAACCCAGGCTCATCAAGTAGATACGAGTACACTGATGAGCCATACGGGGAGTTTCCCATCCTTGATTGCTCATACCCCTCTCCATGCTACCCTGTTGTGGGGTGAACGGTCCAAATCTCTCCGGGTGCTCATTGACTCTGGGGCCGACGAGAGCTTTATGGATGCTACCCTGGTGTTGGAGCTGGGAATCCCCACGCATACCCTCTCTACTCCCATGGACGTCAGAGCATTGGATGGGCGCTCTACTGGCAGAGTCACAAAAATTACATTTCCCATTAAACTGAGAGTTTCGGGCAATCACAGTGAGAGTATGCAGTTCCTGCCCATTGAATCCCCTCATTCATACGTGGTTGTGGGGTTCTCCTGGCTCCAGAGGCACAATCCTCAGATCGACTGGGCTACTGGTTCTATCCTGGGTAGGAGCCCGTTTTGCCATGCGCATTGTCTGAAGTTGGCACTGCCTGCCCCGGGGCGTCTTCCTGCGGGCTTGGGAGAAGCCCCAAACCTCTCTGTTGTTCCCGTGGAATACCAGGACCTCCGGGTAGGTTTTCAAGCCCGTGCCACCCCGCTTCCTCCGCATCGGCCCTATGACTGCGCCATCGACCTTCTGCCGGGTACTACACCTCCTCGGGCGTGACTTTATTCCCTGTCGGGGTCCGGAGACCAAAGCGATGGAAGGGTATATTGAGGACTCTCTCACTGCTGGGTTTATGCGTCCCTCTTCCTCCCCCGCCGGCGCAGGGTTCTTCTTTGTGGAGGAGAAGGACAAGACCCTGCGTCCATGCATTGACTACCGGGGTCTCAATGACATTTCGGGTAAAAACCGTTACCCGCTACCACTCATCTCCTCAGCAACCATCTTCTCCAAGTTGGACCTTTGGAACACCTATCATCTGGTTCAGATATACGGGAAGAGGATGAGTGGAATGAGTGGCACCACCATCTCCTTGCTAGGATACGTCATCACTGCAGGGATTGTTCAGATGGACCCTGACAAGGTGAGAGCTGTGGTTGATTGGCATCAACCTATGTCCAGAGAGCAACTGCCACGTTTCCTGGGGTTTGGCCATTTCTACCGTCGTTTCATCCGGGGTTAGAGCATGCTTCCCCTTCTTCCCCTTCTCTGCACTCACCTCTACCAAGTTCATATGGTCTCCAGCAACTGACCGGGCATTCTCTGACCTCAAGCAGTGATTCACTACAGCCCCCATCTTAATCCATCCGGACCTGTTCTGTCAGTTCGTGGTGGAGGTTGACGCCTCAGACTGGGGGCTGTCCTGTCCCAACACTCTGCCCAGGACCAGAAGCTGCAGCCCTGTGCCTTCCTTTCCCATTGCCTTAACCCCGACGAGAGTAACTACAACATGGAAAATCGTGAATTACGCTGACAAGATGGCGTTGGAATAGTGGAGGCACTGGTTAGAAGGGGCGGAACATCCATTTATGGTGTGGACGAACCATAAGAAACTGGAATAACTCCACACCGCCAAGCTCCTCAACTCCAGGCAGGCGAGAGGGGCCCTGTTATTCACTCGCTTCCATTTCACTATTTCCTACCGCCCGGGGTCTAAGAATGTGAAGCCTACACCCTTGGACCCCGAGACCATCCTCCCTACTTCCTGTCTAGTGGCTGCTATTGTCTGGGGAATTGAGAGTCTGGTCCGCAAGGCACAGTGTTCCCAGCCGGACACCGGGGGAGCCCAACTAACCGGATGTTTGTCCCGGACTCTGCCCGTGCTTCGGTTCTGGAATGGGAACATTCCTCGAGACACAACTTTCATCCTGGTTCCCGTCGGGAACTTGGATTTTCTCCGACAACGGATTTGTTGGCGCATCATGATTCCTGATGTCTCTGCATTCGTTGCCGCCTGTTCTGTGTGTGCACAGAACAAGACTCCGTAGCAAGCTCCGGCTGGCCTCCTTCATCCACTTCCTGTCCCTCACCACCCCTGGTCCCATATATCCTTGGACTTCGTCACGGGCCTCCCGCCGTCTGATGGCAACACCACCCTCCTTACGGTAGTGGACCGGTTTTCCAATCCATTTTATTCCCTTCCTAAATTGCCCTCAGCTACAGTTGAACTCGGAAGTTTACATACACTTAGGTTGGAGTCATTAAAACTCATTTTTCAACCACTCTACAAATGTCTTGCGGCTGAGATCCCGTTAACGGGATCGATATGACAACAGCCAGTGAAAGTGCAGGGCGCCAAATTCAAACAACAGAAATCTCATAATTAAAATTCCTCAAATACACAAACACCATTTTAAAGATATACGTGTTGTTTATCCCACCACAGTGTCCGATTTCAAAAAGGCTTTACGACGAAAGCACACCATGCGATTATGTTAGGTCAGTACCTAGTCACAGAAGAACACAGCCATTTTTCCAGCCAAATAGAGGAGTCACAAAAAGCAGAAATATAGATAAAATTAATCACTAACCTTTGATGATCTTCATCAGATGACACTCATAGGACTTCATGTTACACAATACATGTATGTTTTGTTTTATTTATATTGTTTTATTTATATCCAAAAATCTCAGTTTACATTGGCGCGTTATGTTCAGTAATGTTTAGCTTCCAAAACATCCGGTGATTTTGCAGAGAGCCAAATCAATTTACAGAAATACTCATAATAAATATTGATAAAAGATACAAGTGTTATGCATGGAACTTTAGATAAACTTCTCCTTAATGTAACTGCTGTGTCAGATTTAAAAAATGCTTTACCAAAAAAAGCACACCATGCTATAATCTGAGTACAGCGCTCAGAGACCAAAACAAGCCATACAGACACCCGCCATGTTGTGGAGTCAACAGAAGTCAGAAATAGCAATATAAATTTTCACTTACCTTTGATGATCTTCATCAGAATGCACTCCCAGGAATCCCAGTTCAACAATAAATGTTTGTTTTGTTCGATAAAGTCCATAATTTATGTCCAAATACCTCCTTTTTGTTCGCGCGTTTAGTTCACAAATCCAAATTCACGACGCGCAGGCCAGACGAAAAGTAAAACAATTTCCATTACAGTTCGTAGAAACATGTCAAACGATGTATAGAATCAATCTTTAGGATGTTTTTAACATAAATCTTCAATAATGTTTCAACCGGAGAATTCCTTTGTCTTTAGAAAGGAAAAGGAACGCAGCTACCTCTCACGGGCGCACGCCTGACTGAGCTCATGGCATTCTGCCAGACCTCTTACTCAATAAGCTCCTATTCTCTCCTCCTTCACAGTAGAAGCCTGAAAAAATGACCCCATAGACACTGTATATTGGATAGGCAATGACTTGAAAACCTACAAACCTCAGATTTCCATTTTTATACTCACAGACCATTCAAACAGTTTTAGAAACTTCAAAGTGTTTTCTATCCAAAATCTACTAATAACATGCATATCTTAGCTTTTGGGCCTGAGTAGCAGGCAATTTACTCTGGGCACCTTATTCATCCAAGCTCCTCAATACTGCCCCCAGCCATAAGAAGTTAAAAAACAATAGTTTTGGCAAGTCGGTTAGGACACCTACTTTGTGCATGACACAAGTAATTCTTCCAAAAATTGTTTACAGACAGATTATTACACTTATAATTCAATGTTTCACAATTCCAGTGGGTCAGAAGTTTACATACACTAAGTTGACTGTGCCTTTAAACTCCTTGGAAAAGTCCAGAAAATGATGTCATGGCTTTAGAAGCTTCTAATAGGCTAATTGACATGATTTGAGTCAATTGGAGGTGTACCTGTGGATGTATTTCAAGGCCTACCTTCAAACTCAGTGACTCTTTGCTTGACATCATGGGAAAATCAAAATAAATCAGCCAAGACCTAAGAAAAAAAATTGTAGACCTCCACAAGTCTGGTTCATCCTTGGGAGCAATTTCCAAATGCCTGAAGGTACCACGATCATCTGTACAAACAATAGTACGCAAGTACAAACACCATGGGATCACGCAGCCGTCATACCACTCAGGAAGGAGACGCGTTCTGTCTCCTAGAGATGAACGTACTTTGGTGCGAAAAGTGCAAATCAATCCCAGAACAACAGCAACGGACCTTGTGAAGATGCTGGAGGAAACAGGTACAAAAGTATCTATATCCACAGTAAAACGAGTCCTATATAGACATAACCTGAAAGGCCACTCAGCAAAGAAGAAGCCACTGCTCCAAAACCGCCATAAAAAAAGCCAATCTACGGTTTGCAACTGCACATGGGGACAAAGATTGTACTTTTTGGAGAAATGTCCTCTGGTCTGCTGAAACAAAAATAGAACTGTTTGGCCATAATGACCATCGTTATGTTTGGAGGAAAAAGGGGGAGGCTTGCAAGCCGAAGAACACCATCTCAACCGTGAAGGACAGGGGTGGCAGCATCATGTTGTGGGGTGCTTTGTTGCAGGAGGGACTGGTACACTTCACAAAATAGATGGCATCATGAGGAAGGGAATATTTCTGGATATATTGGAGCAACATCTCAAGACATCAGTCAGGAAGTTAAAGCTTGGTCACAAATGGGTCTTCCAAATGGACAATGACACCAAGCATACTTCCAAAGTTGTGGCAAAATGGCTAAAGGACAACAAAGTCCAGGTATTGGAGTGGCCACCACAAAGCCCTGTCCTCAATCCTATAGAAAATGTGTGGGCAGAACTGAAAAAGCGTTTGCGAGCATGGAGGCCTACATACCTGACTCAGTTACACCAGCTCTGTCAGTAGGAATGGGCCAGAAATCACCCAACTTTTTGTGGGAAGCTTGTGGAAGGCTGCTCGAAATGTTTAACCCAAGTTAAACAATTTAAAGGCAACTCACCAAATACTAATTGAGTGTATGTAAACTTCTGACCCACTGGGAATGTGATGAAAGAAATAAAAGCTGAAATAAATAATTCTCTCTACGATTATTCTGACATTTCACATTCTTAAAATGAAGTGGTGATCCTAATTGACCTAAAACAGGGAATTTCTACTCAGATTAAATATCAGAAATTGTGAAAAACTGAGTTTAAATGTATTTGGCTAAGGTGTATGTAAACTTCCGACCTCAACTGTATGTTCTCTAATTACCTTCTTTCTCTCTGTACCCAAGGCTCAGGGGAACCGTACTTCTGCTAATGAGAGGGTTACACACAGGGAGCAGTAGTCACCAAGGGCAGCAAGAGGTTATGTCTCATCAAATGACTAGCACTTCCATTCCCTTCTATACTGTACCTTGACAACAGCCAGTGTTGAGACAATGGACAGCTACAACCCTCATTACCTTTACTCTAGTCTTGAACAGGGCTACACAATTCCAGGCCTCCAAGGCCAAAGAACTGCTGTTTTTCTTTTCTTCCTGGTAGTTAATTATCAATTACTGTCAGCGATTAGCCAGAGAGTTTGCTTACCTTGTGTCCAAGGTCTGAAACAGTTGTCACACCCTGGCCTCTGTTATATTGATTTTCTTTATTAGTTTAGTTAGGTCAGGGTGTGACATGGGATGTTTGTGTGTTTTGTCTAGTTTAGGGTGTGTGTATTGTTTAGGGGGGTTTGTATAGTGTATGGGGTTGTGTTCAGTAGAGAGGTTTAGGAAAGTCTATGGTTGCCTGGTTTGGTTCTCAATCAGAGACAGCTGTTTATTGTTGTCTCTGATTGGGAGCCATATTTAAGGCAGCCATAGGCTTTAGGTGATTGTGGGTAATTGTCTATGTTCTATGTTGCATGTGTGCACTTAGTTCGTTTTAGCTTCACGATCGTTTGTTTTTTGTTCGTTTAGGAAGTGTTTGTTTTTCTTCATTAAAAGAAGATGGCTTTCTTTCACGCTGCGCCTTGGTCCACTCATTCGTCATATAACGGTCGTGACAGAATTACCCACCAAAAAAGGACCAAGCAGCGTGTCAAGCAGCAGCAGGAGCTATATACACAGGATTCTTGGACTTGGGAGGAGATACTGGATGGTAAGGGACCTTGGGCACAACCGGGAGAATATCGCCTCCCTCATGAGGAGCTGGAGGCAGCTAAAGCCGAGAGGAGGCGATATGAGGAGGCAGCACGGAAGCAAGGCTGGAAGCCCGTGAGTAAAACCCAAAAATTTCTTGGGGGGGGGGCTACAAGGGAGTGTGGCGAAGTCAGGTAGGAGACCTGCGCCAACTCCCTATGCTTACCGTGGAGTGCGAGAGTACGGGCAGACACCGTGTTATGCGGTAGAGCGCATGGTGTCTCCTGTACGTGTGCATAGCCCGGTGCGGGTTATTCCACCTCCCCGCACTGGCAGGGCTAGATTGAGTATTGAGCCAGGTGCCATGAAGCCGGCTCAACGCGTCTGGTCTCCAGTGCGTCTCCTCGGGCCGGCATACATGGCACCAGCCTTACGCATGGTGTCCCCTGTTCGCCTACACAGCCCAGTGCGGGTTATTCCACCTCCCCGCATTGGTCGGGCGACGGGGAGCATACAACCAGGTAAGGTTGGGCAGGCTCAGTGCTCAAGGGAGCCAGTACGCCTGCATGGTCCGGTATATCCGGCGCCACCTCCCCGCCCCAGCCCAGTACCACCAGTGCCAACACCACTACACCACGCACCAGGCTTCCAGTGCGTCTCCAGAGCCCTGTTCCTCCTCCACGCACTAGCCCTATGGTGCGTGTCTCCAGCCCAGTACCACCAGTGCCTACACCACGCACCAAGCCTCCTGTGTGTCTCCAGAGCCCTGTACGCACTGTTCCTTCTCCCCGTACTCGCCCTGATGTGCGTGCCCTCAGCCCGGTACCACCAGTGCCGGTACCACGCACCAGGCCTACTGTGCGCCTCAGCCGGCCAGAGTCTGCCGTCTGCCCAGTGCCGCCTGCACTGTCCGTCTGCCCAGAGCCGTCAGAGCTGCCCGTCTGTCCCGAGCCGTCAGAGCTGCCCGTCTGTCCCGAGCCGTCAGAGCTGCCCGTCTGTCCCGAGCCGTCAGAGCTGCCCGTCTGTCCCGAGCCGTCAGAGCTGCCCGTCTGTCCCGAGCCGTCAGAGCTGCCCGTCTGTCCCGAGCCGCTAGAGCCGTCCGCCAGACAGGATCAGCCAGAGCCGTCCGCCAGACAGGATCAGCCAGAGCCGTCCGCCAGACAGGATCAGCCAGAGCCGTCCGCCAGACAGGATCAGCCAGAGCCGTCCGCCAGACAGGATCAGCCAGAGCCGTCCGCCAGACAGGATCAGCCAGAGCCGTCCGCCAGCCAGGATCAGCCAGAGCCGCCAGCCCGCCAGGATCCGCCAGAGCCGCCAGCCCGCCAGGATCCGCCAGAGCCGCCAGCCCGCCAGGATCCGCCAGAGCCGCCAGCCAGCCAGGATCCGCCAGAGCCGCCAGCCAGCCAGGATCCGCCAGAGCCGCCAGCCAGCCAGGATCCGCCAGAGCCGCCAGCCAGCCAGGATCCGCCAGAGCCGCCAGCCAGCCAGGATCCGCCAGAGCCGTCAGTCAGCCAGGATCCGCCAGAGCCATCTGCCAGTCATGAGCTGCCAGAGCCGTCAGTCAGCCAGGATCCGCCAGAGCCATCTGCCAGTCATGAGCTGCCCCTCAGTCCGGAGCTGCCCCTCAGTCCGGAGCTGCCCCTCAGTCCGGAGCTGCCCCTCAGTCCAGTGGCGCCCTCTGGAATGGTATTCAGTCCGGGACTCGCCGTTCCAGAGGCGCCACCAAAGCGGGTAGTGACTATGGTGGAGGGGGGTCCACGTCCCGCACCCGAGCCGCCGCCATAGGAAGGCCCACCCGGACCCTCCCCTTCTGTGTCAGGTTTTGCGGCCTGAGTCCGCACCTTTGGGGGGGGGGTACTGTCACACCCTGGCCTCTGTTATATTGATTTTCTTTATTAGTTTAGTTAGGTCAGGGTGTGACATGGGATGTTTGTGTGTTTTGTCTAGTTTAGGGTGTGTGTATTGTTTAGGGGGTTTTGTATAGTGTATGGGGTTGTGTTCAGTAGAGAGGTTTAGGAAAGTCTATGGTTGCCTGGTTTGGTTCTCAATCAGAGACAGCTGTTTATTGTTGTCTCTGATTGGGAGCCATATTTAAGGCAGCCATAGGCTTTAGGTGATTGTGGGTAATTGTCTATGTTCTATGTTGCATGTGTGCACTTAGTTCGTTTTAGCTTCACGATCGTTTGTTTTTTGTTCGTTTAGGAAGTGTTTGTTTTTCTTCATTAAAAGAAGATGGCTTTCTTTCACGCTGCGCCTTGGTCCACTCATTCGTCATATAACGGTCGTGACAACAGTCCCCGAATAGCCCCTGATTATAGCTGTTCTCTAGTGTGACGTTTTGAAGATGCAGATTCCACTCTTACCAACTCATTACTGCACTGTAGATGGGTTTCCCTGTTGAGGCTGGTGTGTGTCTTGTTTTTTTACAAGAAATTTTCTTATTCACTCTCAAGCTCCATATAGCTCCTGGTTATTCTGAGCTAATTGACAGGAAATTAGGACATCAATCGGCTGTACCAGATAGATAAAGTTCCCCTTGAAAAAGATAACACAACCCACAATCTCCACCACCTTAGTATTTCTCTAACTTATTATCCATAGCCAGTGGAAAATGTCAACCATTCAATTATGTTCATGTAAGTTCAACTGAGGATGCAAAATGGGGGGAATGGAAAGAAAACGTTTTTTATAATGTTAAGGCTGATGTTTTATTTATTTCTGTTTATTGATCTGAATGTTTACTTTAATAATTTACAAGTCAGTCACATGCTAATCCTATGGAGATATCTAGCAAGTTTACCATGGTGTGTTCATGACAGCTCCGCAATACTTTGTTCATCAGGTTAAAAAGTGACCCATGAAAGGTAGAAATACTAAATATGCATGTGTATGTGTGTGTCCTGGTGCATGTGTGTGTCCCGGGGCATGTGTATGTCCCGGTGCATGTGTGTGAGGGAGATTAGAGTCTAAGACCATGCAGTTTCCTATTACTTCTCCCCAGGTAGGCATCTGTATTTGCTATCTCTTCTCTGACTATGTACATGCCATTACGGTGGCATGCGTGTGTGTGTGTGAGAGAGAGAGAGAAAGAGTGCGAGGGGGGGAGAGAGAGAGATTCTATCAACGGTGGAGCAGTGTGGTATTATAGTTGTCACATACAATTAACCCTGAGAACGGTGTTTGCTCTCCTGTGGCCATCAGTGCTCTGCTTCTATCAAACTGGGTTTGAGACAGACTCACTGGGGATAAGTAGAATGGCTGTGGAGGGTTAAAGAAATCTGGAGCCCAAAATAATCAGAGCATGTAGGCAGATAACAGCCCGGCACCTGCCTCACGGCCCCTTCCTCTGGCTAGCTTCATGGCAATGAGCAGCCTAAACGGCCAACAGCACTGGACATCCTCATTAAATTTCTCCCTTCTATGAAGGCACTGAATGCGGTCTGCATGGTATGAGGGGACTTGGTAGCTGCATAAACCCATATAAAAATAGACAACATCTCCATATGTGCTACTGTAAAAAAGAGACAACTCATTAGTTATTTTTTTTGTTGATAGATCACTAATACACACATCTTTTTTTTACATCCATGCAGGACAGGGAAGCACAGCTCTGCATGTTGCTGCCAGAGGTCATCAAATCAATCGTTTGGGCCATCCTAGGGGTTCCATATTTACTGTGATGTTTATGGATGGACGGAATGAGGCAGAGACCACCAGGACTGGAGGGGTAATGAGGACTGATGGAGATGCCTGGTACTGGGCCTGGTCCTGGGTCTGGTGCTGGGCCTGGTGCTGGGCCTGGTGCTGGGCAAGATACCACACAGCTACAGCAGTCAGACCATCAGGCATGTGCACAGATAGGGCTCTGTCTGTGCAGAGCACATGCCCCTTTGCCCTTGCAGTCTCCAAAGTGCCCTTTTCGGCGGTGGTATAATTTCCCCCAAAATTTACATTTTTTAAATACTTTTTTTGTCATTATTCTGAACCCACTGCTGGCAAGTCGTTGTTCAATTCTGATCTATGCTTCAGCTCTAAAAGGATGTGCATCTTGATTGTTGCCCAATGATCAGTCATCAGCATTGTCACGTAAAGGCGGGCATGCATGACCAGAAATAACTTGTTTAATTTCCTCCAGTTTCACCAGGCAAAACCATACTAGGCCCTTGTTTATCATCCCATATAAAATGCAGATTAGCAATTTAATACGGACTCATCTTTGCAAGAACAATAGGCTACCTTGGCGATATGATTGATCACTTTCATATTTAATATATGGCTAGTTTGAGTGGCTACTGGCTATAGGTCTAAAGATAAGCAACTATAACATCACACTACCTTCAATATTATGGGATGAAGATGTAACATATTCTGGGGAATTTATTACGATATTTGTGAGAAAGAACAAGGTATCCCGGCTGGCAACGAGCACTGCAGGCAGGCTGCCCTCCAAAGTGATGTTGCAGGCAGGCTGCCCTCCAAAGTGATGTTGCAGGCAGGCTGTTGCAGAACATGCTTTCCATCCGATGCAACAACCTCTACTACAAGAAGCTGTGTGATTTTGCTTTCTCTGGACTCCAGACTAGTGTCATGATATTGGCTGCTAACATGAATGACTTTCAGGTCTAAATGCAGGTGTAACACACAGTTTATTTCTGTAGTCTATCTTGTGTTTTGAAAATGCATCACCATTGATGGCTGTAATGTTCGCTTGTGCACTAATGCATGTGCGTGCGCAGGGGTCTCATGATTTTTACCACTCCTTTTTGGCCATCTTGGGTGAAAAAGTTTGAAAACCACTGGCATACATGATAGTGGCAACAAATGTAGTTGGGTTGGCTTAGTAATGGTAGGCTACAGTATTTCTTACAGTCTTCTATTGTGACTGGAATTGTGTTGGTCATTGTTGATAAATGCAGCATCTATTCCAATTCAAAATAGTTTTGCAAGATACTTTACTCATCAGATTGTGCTGCATTCCCCTCTTCTTGTAATCTCAACACCATTTTTGCTTGAGCACACGCACCCCTGCAGACCATGACATGTTTGGACTGTTAGGTTGGATTACTACTGAAATTAAATGTTTGGACAGTGGATGGATTCTCAATTGATCCTCTCTCGGTTCATTTGGGCCTTACTTCTATGACTGGAGGGGATCATGTGTATCAAATGTGGCCACATAATTCAGAAAGCCCCCTCCAGAGGTGGTTGTCTGTCTGTCTGTCTGTCTGACTGCCTGCCTGATGGGCTCATGGAAGGGGTGAGAACACATCAAAGAGTGTTTAGGAGATGTGTTTGATGTTCTTTAATGGCTAATGCCACTCGCTGAGAGAGGAAAACATCCATAAACAATGATGATCTCTCTTGTACCAGCATATATTACTTTGATTGACATGAATTACTTATCTCAGGACATCATTTTCCAGCTTCAGAAATAGATTGAATACATTTTCTTCAATAAACCAGGCATTAATCTATATGGCTTGATATGACATCTATTACATTTTTGACAGGAACTCCAATTGCAGTACATCATCAGATACAATGCAACAGGAGATTCTTTTTTTGTCAACTGTAGCCAGTAGCACTATACCTACACTGTGCACACATGGGTACTATCAAGACAGACAAAATAGATACTTTCCATACCATAACTGGAATAACCATTTTTTTGTTATGGTTGCAGAGGTAAGAGAAACGCAGACATGTCAGATTTGACAGAAACAGGAAGAGAGGGATGCTGATCTGACAGGTCAATCAAACTGCTGGTAATAGTTCATGAGAATCCACTTTATCTGTGTTTCTGTTCCTTCGGCCGTATTGTTGGCAGACACCTGCAACCCAGAGAAAATGAGGGAGTAGCGAGAGGTTCTGCACCTTCAAATAGGGCCTGGGATTTGTGTCAATGATTCCAATCAGCAGTGGCATTATCAAAGCTACCAGGCCACTATCAGTGGAACTGCTTATCACGGGGACAGGCTCCGGGCTCTGCACTACAAGGGACATTTACCTTTGAGGATATGGCCATGGAGTCGGAAATATTCAGAAGATTCAGGAAAAGCTACCATACCTTAAGGGAAGTGTGAGACGGGAGCCGTATGGTTAGTGAAGAAAGTCCCATTGCAAATGTACGGTCCCTTACCTGACGTCTTGCGACGTCGCAGAAAATCGCGGACGGCGTCGGGCCGTGGGCGGCGGAGAGCTCTTTCAGGAAGTCACTCAAAAAAACGTCTCGGACTTTCGGTTTCCGTTTTATAAAAATGACAAATTTTTGACTTTTTTCTGCATTCTCGAAAATTCCCACAAGAGGGAAAATAAATCATATTGCAGGCGCACGAGCACGTGGCAAACGAGCGCGGCCTTTTCTCCTAAACTGAAAATATTTCGAAGACGAAACTCGGCGAGCGTAGGTTTGGAGTAATGGGCAGTTGGCCCCGAACAAGATGGCGTCGAGACCTCGGCGCTTTTTGAGTTATGGCCATTTTTCTGGGATTAAAGGGTTAAAACGCAAGTAGGGTGCTAATTTGACCGCTTCATGTCAAAGTACATAAGCATACGGTGTCAGGAAAAAAAGAACCAGCCATTTATCTATCGTAATTTAAGAGAAATCGTACATTGACCGTTTGGTGATGTTCACAAAGAGGAATTTTTTTTTCAAAAAATTCACAGATCCAGTTGCAGTGTGTTCAGACGTACATTTTTAAAGTGGGTCTCGAAGCTCTGCGAGAATCCTGTGATTTTATATGATTTTATGAAATAACACACACTCATTTAACCCTCTTTAAATAAGTCAGTTCTTAACATAAAGACTTAAAACTCAATATTATATAAGAGCCTACGCCAAGGAGGGTATGTGTTCAATTTCAGCTTCCTATGTCAACTGGAAGTACCTTAAAATGGTGCCACAGGGTCAGGTTTGAAGGGTAATAAAGGTCAGATCTTTTCAAAACTTCACTTGTGTGATTAGACAACCCTCATGAACTGTAATCAGTCATTTATCCCAACAGATGTCAAAGAAAAGCTCTCTCACACAAACACACACACACAAAAAGGAAGGATGGAGTGAAAAAGTACAGTGCTTAAAGACACACAAAGCCCACAATGGCATTACTATTATCTCTAGGCCGTGCCGAGTTCAACGAGATGCCCCGCTTGACCGTAGCTCGCTCGGTCTGAGCGCAGCGACCGTTACAAGAGAACGGACACAAATGACCTTTTGACCTCAATGTCAATTTTCTTTGATTTTGGGAGACAGAGAGAGAACCATTAAGGTTAGAAGCACAATTTCACCTCAGGAACAATCCTAAGGTCCTCCCGATCTGTGCAAGCCCAACCTTGACCTTGTGGCATTAACCCTTAACAGTTAAAAGAAGGTGTTTACATCAAATAGTTTACAATGAAATGTCTCCCCATTGGAATACATTGACTGCACCTCTAAATTCAACCTAAAGCCTATGTGGGTTATGAATGTCTTATGAACCTGTCTTTGATGTCAGTCCATCAGGCCACCATGAGGTCTACCTGTGTCGATTCTAAGCTTCCTGGAGCAACCGGAAGTGGTTAAATCACCCTAAAAGTGTTTGCCATAGCCAACCTGCAGTTTGAGAGAAATAGTGCATTCAGCCCTATGTAAATCAGTCAATTTTTAACATACAGACTTAAAACTCAGGATTCTGTAACAGCCTACTCCAGTGATGATATGTGTTTATTTATAGCTTCCTGTGACAACCGGAAGTGCCATAACTGGTGTCAAATGGGCTGTTTCGAAGGGTTAAAAATGTCAAATCTTTCCAAAACTTCATATATGTGAATAGACAACCCTCATGAACTGTAAATCAGTTCTTCATCCCATCAGATTTCAACAAAAAAAAATACACACCGACACAGAAATGATGGAGGGACACACTGAGGGGCTAAGAGGCAGACAGTGCCTGCAGTAGTTACTTTTGTTCCAACTTTTAAAGAACCGTCAGACCTAGAGTTCTGAAAATTTACAAACCTGTTCTAGACCTCAGGTTGATTGTGCACGGTGAATTATATGACTCTAGAAGGTTCTCGGATCGATAAAAAGCCTCGTGTATTTGCCATGTTTTCAATTCATTTTGACCTCAACGAAACGGACGACCTTTAGAAAAGTCCCAGAGTCTCAAGACTAGGTGCGTTGAAACCGGCTCGGCCCATAGAGACAGACCCCAACGAGCCTGTTTGATTGCTCATTCAAGGACCCCGTAGCAAGGCAATGAAAAAAGTGGAATTTCAGCACCAATTAGGGTTTTGCTCGGGCACCGAATGACCTATCGAGCCGAAACTTGGGATTCGAGGTCGCTTCACATAGGGCTAAACATAATGTGTGAACTGGACCCGCAGCTAGAACATAACTACGTATTATTTGTTTTATTATGGTTTAAATGGAAGGCGCTGTGAATTTTGGGCCTGCTCTGAAATATGTTATAGTTGGCATCTAAAGGAGTTGGAAAAAGTGAGTTTGGAGTCAGATGGTATCAGTTTGGTGTCTGAAAATATCTATTTGACTGATGGACACTGACTTGCTCGTTGACTTTTGTACATTTGCAATATGTTTCAACGGGGAGGTACCATGAGGAAAAAGCGACATGATGAAATTTCACGAAACGAGCGATGGAGAGGAACCACTATCACTGCCCGGCCATCCTGAGGTCATCAGACCGTTGACTTTTGCATTTCTAAAGTATTTAAGAGAATGTACGTTACATTTGCAATATGATTCAACATCACATCATATTGCAAATGCACGTTAGATTTGCAATATGATGTGATGTTGAATCATATTGCAAATGTAACGTGCATTCTTTAAATACTTTAGAAATACAAAAGTCAACGTCCTGATGACCTCAGGATGGCCGGGCAGTGATAGTGGTTCCTCTCCAACGCTCGTTGCGTGAAATTTCATCATGTCGATTTTGGTGATGGTACCCCCGCGTTGAAACATATTGCAAATGTACAAAAGTCGACTAGCAAGTCAACTAGCAAGTGTCAACAAAAGTCAACTAGCAAGTGTCCATCAGTCAATTGGATATTTTCAGACACCAAACTGATACCATCTGACTCCAAACTCACTTTTTACAACTCCTTTAGAAGCCAACTATCACATATTTCAGAGCAGGCCCAAAATTCACAGCGCCTTCCATGAATGCACCAAAATAGCATTCTGAAATCACCACTAAAATGACATCGCCATATTCTCCAGGCCGTGCCGAGTTCAACGGGATGCCCCGCTTGACCGTAGCTCGCTCGGTCTGAGCGCAGCGACCGTTACAAGAGAACGGACACAAATGACCTTTTGACCTCAATGTCAATTTCATTTGCTTTTGGGAGACAGAGAGAGAACCGTTAAGGTTAGAAGCACAATTTCACCTCAGGAACAATCCTAAGGTCCTCCCGATCTGTGCAAGCCTAACCTTGACCTTGTGGCATTAACCCTTCACAGTTAAAAGAAGGCGTTTACATCAAACATTTTACAATGACATTTCGCCCCATAGGAATACATTGACTGCTCCTCTAAATTCAACCTGAAGCCTATGTGGGTTATGAATGTCTTATGAACCTGTCTTTGATAACAATCCATCAGGCTACTATGAGGTCTACCTGTGTTGATTTTAAGCTACCTGGAGCAACCGGAAGTGGTTAAAATCACCCTAAAAAGTGTCCAGATATACATGACTTGCAATTTTGAAAATCACTGCATTCAACCCTATGTAGATCAGTCAATTCTTAACGTATAGACTTAAAACTCAGGATTCTGTAACAGCATACCCCAGTCAAGATATGTGTTTACCTATAGCTTCCTGTGCCAACCGGAAGTGCCATAATTGGTGTCAAATGGGCTGTTTTGAAGGGTTAAAAATGTCAAATCTTTCCAAAACTTCATATTTGTGATTAGGCAACCCTCCTGAACTGTAAATCAGTCATTAGTCCCATCAGATTTCAAAGAAAAATTTACATACCCAAACAGAAATGATGGAGGGACACACTGAGGGGCTAAGAGGCAGACAGTGCCTGTGGTAGTTACTTTTGTTCCAACTTTTAAAGAACCGTCAGACCTAGAGTTCTGAAACTTTGGAAACCTGTTCTAGACCTCAGGTTGATTGTGCACAGTGAGTTATGTGGCTCTAGAAGGTTCTCAGACCGATAAACAGCCTCGTGTATTTGCTATGTTTTCAATTCATTTTCAGCTCAACGAAACTGACGACATTTAGAAAAGTCCCAGAGTCTCAAGACTAGGTGCATTGAAACCGGCTCGGCCCATAGAGACAGACCCCAACGAGCCTGTTTGATTGCTCATTCAAGGACCCCGTAGCAAGGCAATGAAAAAAGTGGATTTTCAGCACCAATTAAGGTATTGCTCGGGCACCGAATGACCTATCGAGCCGAAACTTGGGATTCGAGGTCGCCTCACATAGGGCTAAACATAATGTGAGAACTGGACCCGCAGCTAGAACATAACTACGTATTATTTGTTTTATTATGGTTTAAATGGAAGGCGCTGTGAATTTTGGGCCTGCTCTGACATATGTTATAGTTGGCTTCTAAAGGAGTTGGAAAAAGTGAGTTTGGTGTCAGATGGTATCAGTTTGGTGTCTGACAATATCCAATTGACTGATGGACACTGACTTGCTACTTGACTTTTGTGCATTTGCAATATGTTTCAACGGGGGGGTACCATCACCAAAATCGACATGATGAAATTTCCACGCAACGAGCGATGGAGAGAAACCACTAACACTGCCCGGCCATCCTGAGGTCATCAGGACGTTCAATTTTGTATTTCTAAAGTATTTAAAGAATGCACGTTACATTTGCAATATGATTCAACACATCATATTGCAAATGTAACACTGTGTGTTATGTTTGCAATATGATTCAACACATCATATTGCAAATGTAACACTGTGTGTTATGTTTGCAATATGATTCAACACATCATATTGCAAATGTAACACTGTGTGTTATGTTTGCAATATGATTCAACACATCATATTGCAAATGTAACACTGTGTGTTATGTTTGCAATATGATTCAACACATCATATTGCAAATGTAACACTGTGTGTTATGTTTGCAATATGATTCAACACATCATATTGCAAATGTAACAGTGTGTGTTTGCAATATGATTCAACAGTGTGTTATGTTTGCAATATGATGTGATGTTTTTCACTGTTGAATCATATGCAAATGTAACGTGCATTCTTTAAATAAACCCTATGTGGGTTATGAATGTCTTATGAACCTGTCTTCAATGACAATCCATCAAGCCACTATGAGGTCTACCTGTGTTGATTCTAAGCTTCCTGGAGCAACCGGAAGTGATAAAATCACCCTAAAAGTGTTTTGCCATACCCAACCAGCAGTTTGTGATATATAGTGCATTCAACCCTGTGTAAATCAGTCAGTTCTTAACGTATAGACTTAAAACTCAGGATTCTGTAAAAGCATACCCCGATCAGGATAGGTATTTACTTATAGCTTCCTGTGCCAACCGGAAGTGCCTTAAAATGGGGTCATAGGTGCTGTTTCAAAGGGTTAAAAAAGTCAGATATTTCCAAAACTTTAAGTGTGTGATTAGGCAACCCTCATGAAGTGTAAATCAGTCATTTCTCTAAACAGATGTCAAAGAAAAGCTCACACACGCACACACAGACACACACAGCAAGGATGGAATGAAAAAGTATGGTGCTTAAAGACACACAGAGCCTTAAATGCTTTTAGGGGGGATCCAGACTTCCATACCCGCTCTGGGAGCACTATACTACGGGCAAAAATCAATGGGTGCTGGCCTGAGTGATTTATGGAGGTTTTCAAAAAAAGTCAAAAAATATTCTGTTTCATGTTTTGGGTTACCACGCACGATTTTCAATACAGTTTTAAATGCTTCATTTTGGCCTTTAAAAAAAAAATGTTATTTTCGACTATGAAGGGGGTGATACGTTTTTTCCAAATTTTTGACATTTTTGACTTCCTATGAAATCACATTCCAAATGCACAAAACATATTCCTTAAGTACAAGTAAACATTTATAAAAAATTATGATAATAAAATGTGACTAAAGTACTTTCATACAGTTCTTACACATGTGTAATTGACATAAAACTCGAAAGAATTTCGAAAAACGGTCCAGAAAGCACTTTTTTAAAGGGGGTGATACGTTTTTTCCAAATTTTTGACATTTTTGACTTTTGACTTTTGACTTCCTATGAATTCACATTCCAAATGCACAAAACATATTTCTTAAGTACAAATAAAAATTTCAAAAAAATTATCTTAATAAAATTTGACAAAAGTATTTTCATACAGTTCTTACACATGTGTAATTGACATAAAACTCGAAAGAATTTCGAAAAACGGTCCAGAAAGCACTTTTTTTAAGGGGGTGATACGTTTTTTCCAAATTTTTGACATTTTTGACATTTGACTTTTGACTTCCTATGAAATCACATTCCAAATGCACAAAACATATTTCTTAAGTACAAATAAAAATTTCAAAAAAATTATCTTAATAAAATTTGACAAAAGTATTTTCATACAGTTCTTACACATGTGTAATTGACATAAAACTCGAAAGAATTTCAAAAAACGGTCCAGAAAGCACTTTTTTAAGGGGGTGATATGTTTTTGCCAAAACTTTCAAAATCTCAAAATTTTACTCTTGGGTCTTGACTTGCGTTACAAAAGGCCTATGAAAAATTTAGATAGAACAAACTCGCCCACTATAGGAATTTTGGAGTGTTACACAGCTCATTTGCAGCATGGCATTTGCCATCAACTTTGGATGAAACACCGCCAGAAGTAGTGTATTTGTCCATCGTGTATATGCTGCGCTCGGTGCCAATAACTTGCCATGTTATTTTGTACAATTGGGGGGGGACTTCCCTTACATTTATTACTATGGTGAAAATTAGACTTGTCAAAAGTTATGTGAAATCATACAAAAATGCATTTGGCCTAAAATACAGATTTTGGAATGGAGATGATTTAACTAGAGATGATACTGTCTCTTAACACCTTCACAGCAAAATATAGAGTGGTCATTCCATGAGAAAAAGAGTGCTTCCCTTTGATAATAGCAATTTTCAACAAATATTTTATTTTTAAAGAGTGTTACATATAGACATATGAAGTCAGAAGTTTATATACACTTAGGATGGATTCATTAAAACTCGTTTTTCAACCACTCCACAAATTTCTTTTTAACAAACTATAGTTTTGGCAAGTCGGTTAGGACAGATTATTATATTATTATACAGACAGATTATTTCACTCATAATTCACTGTATCACAATTCCAGTGGGTCAGAAGTTTACATACATATACAGTGGGGCAAAAAAGTATTTAGTCAGCCACCAATTGTGCAAGTTCTCCCACTTAAAAAGATGAGAGAGGCCTGTAATTTTCATCATAGGTACACTTCAACTATGACAGACAAAATGAGGAAAAAAAATCCAGAAAATCACATTGTAGGATTTTTAATGAATTTATTTGCAAATTATGGTGGAAAATAAGTATTTGGTCACCTACAAACAAGCAAGATTTCTGGCTCTCACAGACCTGTAACTTCTTCTTTAAGAGGCTCCTCTGAAGATGCTGGAGAAAACAGGTACAAAAGTATCTATATCCACAGTAAAACGAGTCCTATATCGACACAACCCGAAAGGCCGCTCAGCAAGGAAGAAGCCACTGCTCCAAAAACGCCATAAAAAAAGCCAGACTACAGTTTGCAACTGCACATGGGGACAAAGATCGTACTTTTTGGAGAAATGTCCTCTGGTCTGATGAAACCAAAATAGAACTGTTTGGCCATAATGACCATTGACTATGTTTGGAGAAAAAAGGGGGAGGCTTGCAAGCCGAAGAACATCATCACAACCGTGAAGCAAAGTCCAGGTATTGGAGTGGTCATCACAAAGCCCTGACCTCAATCCTATAGAAAATGTGTGGGGAGAACTGAAAAAGCGTGTGCGAGCAAGGAGGCCTACAAACCTGACTCAGTTACACCAGCTCTGTCAGGAGGAATGGACCAAAATTCACCCGACTTATTGTGGGAAGCTTGTGGAAGGCTACCCGAAATGTTTGACCCAAGTTAAACAATTTAAATGCAATGCTACCAAATACTAATTGAGTGTATGTAAACTTCTGACCCACTGGGAATGTGATGAAAGAAATAAAAGCTGAAATAAATCATTCTCTCTACTATTATTCTGATATTTCACATTCTTTAAATACAGTGGTGATCCTAACTGACCTGAGACAGGGAATTCTTACTTGGATTAAATGTGAGGAATTATGAAAAACTGAGTTGAAATGTATTTGGCTAAGGTGTATGTAAACTTCCGACTTCAACTGTATATACAGTAAGTGCCATTTAAAATAGACTGCATGGAGAATTCAATAAAAAAAAAGTTTATATAAGTAAAACTTTCTAAATTGCCACAATTTAGCATTTTGACATGTCCCTCTGTGCACCCTCTGAATTGTAGGAAGATTTTAACCCACTTAACCCTAACATAGCTTTTCACCATCATTGCAAATAGCAAGTTATTTTGTTGCTTTGAGAAAGTCATTTTTAAAGATGAGTATTTATATAATGTGATAAGAGATTAATTTATGGCTGGCACACATTTCAAGGTCAAACGTGTTACGTGAAATTATCTTTCGTTTTAATATGTCAAAAGAAACATTGAACATAAAATAATGCAGGTGAGCTGCTTCTCCCCTTTTTTGGCCATGTTCTGGTGTTGTGGTGGGAAAATAAGTGGGTTGAGCATAAAACATTAACAATGTTACCCATTGATAGACAGGCTAGACATTTTTTTTACAGTTAGGTTTTTTGGGTTAAGCTTGCATTCACTTGCCACTCACTCCCTGTTGCACAGAACAAGCTACCACTCCCCCTGTCACAATGGGATTTTTGGCTGATTTAAGATGAAATCGTCAACCCTGTTATGGTCAACCCTGTGACATTATTTGTCACTTAATAGGCATGTAAAATAGTATATTTTTTACATTTCACTTCTTGAGATGAGAAAACGTGTTTTTATGTTTAACATGTGCTCTTTTGTTTAACAGTTTAACATGTGCTCTTTATGACAGAAGGTTACAACACAGAGACGCATACAAAGCTCCCCCTTGCCCTTCATTTGGAAAATCTGACTATAATTCTATCCTCCTGATTCCTGTTTACAAGCAAAAACTAAAGTGGGAAGTACCAGTGACTCGCTCAACACGGAAGTGGTCAGATGACGCGGATGCTACGCTACAGGACTGTTTTGCTAGCACAGACTGGAATATGTTCTGGGTTTCATCCAATGGCATTGAGAACTATATCACCTCAGTCACCGGCTTCATCAATAAGCTCATCGATGACGGCATCCCCACAGTGACCGTATGTACATATCCCAACCAGAAGCCATGGATTACAGGCAACATCTGCACCAAGCTAAAGGCTAGCCTCTTTGGGATTTGGGGGCGCTGTTTTCACTTTGTAAAAAATCGTTCCCAAATTAAACTGCCTCGTACTCAATTCTTGCTCGTACAATATGCATATTATTATTATTACTATTGGATAGAAAACACTCTCAAGTTTCTAAAACCGTTTGAATTATATCTGTGAGTAAAACAGAACTCATTTTGCAGCAAACTTCCTGTCAGAAAGTGAAAAATCTGAAATCGAGGCTCTGTTCCAGGGCCTCCCTATTCATTTGCTTGAAATCTATGGATATACATGCACTTCATACGCCTTCCACTCGATGTCAATAGGCAGTGAGAGGTGGAATGGGGTGTCTAGCTTTATCTGAGGTCAAAAGAGAGCTCTTGGAATGACATGACCCCAATTTCCTTTGTTTCAGCAAGGCGCGGGAAGGAACTCTGGATTGCCTTCTGAAAAGCTTTCGTTATAGACGGCTAATATCTCCGGCTTTGATTTTATTTGATAAATGTGATAATATCATCGTAAAGTATGTTTTTTCAATATAGTTTTATCAGATTATTGAAAGTTTATCGGGAGTTTTGGCGTGTTCCGTTCTCTGCGTTTGGTGGAGTTGGACAGCTTCGCGCCACTTGGCTAGCTTTGGTTGCTAATTCGACAGACGAAGAGGACATTCTAAATCCAAACAACGATTATTCTGGACAAAGGACCCCTTGTACAAGATTCTGATGGAAGCTCAGCAAAAGTAGGACCCATTTATGATGTTATTTCGTATTTCTGTCGAAAATGTTTAGTATTATTTTCCGCCCTGATTTTGGGCGCTGTCTCACTATAACGTAAGCTGTATGTCGTACTAAAGTTATTTTTAGAATTCTAACACGGCGATTGCATTAAGAACTATTGTATCTATCATTTGCTGTACAACATGTATTTTTTAGTAAAGTTTATGATGAGTTATTTGGTCAGAATAGGTGAGTGTCAGAAATATATCCGGAGATTCTGGAAAAAAGTTGCTACGTTTTCACAATGTATAACCACGGATTTCAGCTCTAAATATGCACATTTTCGAACAAAACATAAGTGTATTGTATAACCTGATGTTATAGGACTGTCATCTGATGAAGCTTGTCAAGGTTAGTGAACAATTATATATCTTTTGCTGTTTTTTTGCGATCCCTAACTTTTGCTGCTGATAAATGGGTTGTGTTTTTGGCTATTGTGGTAAGCTAATATAATGCTATATTGTGTTTTCGCTGTAAAACACTTAAAAAATCTGAAATATTGGCTGGATTCACAAGATGTTTGTCTTTCATTTGCTGTACACCATGTATTTTTCATAAATGTTTTATGATGAGTATTTAGGTATTTCACGTTGGTCTCTGTAATTGTTCTAGCTGCTTCGGTGCTATTTGTGATTGTAGCTGCAATGTAAAACTATGATTTATACCTGAAATATGCACAAAACATAGATTTATTGTATAACATGTTTAAAAGACTGTCATCTGATGAAGTTGTTTCTTGGTTAGTTTGGTTGGTTCTTGGTTAGTTTGGTGCAAGCTACCTGTGCTGTGAAAGAAATGTCTGTGCTTTTTTGTATTTGGTGGTGAGCTAACATAAATATACGTGGTGTTTTCGCTGTAAAACATTTAAAAAATCGGACATGTTGGCTGGATTCACATGATGTTTATCTTTCATTTGCTGTATTGCACTTGTTAATGTGTGAAAGTTAAATATTTCTAAAAAATATCTTTTGAATTTCGCACGCTGCCTTTTCAGTGGAATGTGGGCAGGGTTCCGCTAGCGGAACCCCTGTCCTAGACAGGCTAGAGCTGCCGCTTTCAAGGAGCGGGACAATAATCCGGACGCCTAAGAAATCCCGCTATGCCCTCAGATGAACCATCAAACAGGCAAAGCATCAATACAGGACTGAGATTGAATCCTACTACAACCCTCGTCGGATATAGCAGGGCTTGAAAACTATTACGGACTACAAAGGGAAGCCCAGCCGCGAGCTGCCCAGTGACGTGAGCTTACCAGACGAGCTAAATGCCTCTATGCTCGCATTTTGGCAAGCAACACTGAAGCATGCATGAGAGCACCAGCTGTTCCGGACTACTGTGTGATCATGCTCTCCGTAGCCAATGTGAGCATACCTTTAAACAGGTCAACATTCACAAAGCCGCAGGGCCAGACGGATTACCAGGACGTGTACTGAAAGCATGCGCGGACCAACAAGCAAGTGTCTTCACTGACATTTTCAACCTCTCCTTGACCGAGTAATACCTACATGTTTCAAACAGACCACCATAGTCTCTGTGCCTAAGAAAGCGAAGGTAACCTGCCTAAATGATTACCGCCACGTAGCACTCACATCGGTAGCCAGGAAATGCTGGTCATGGCTCACATCAACACCATCATGCCGGAAACGCTCGACCCACTCCAATTCGCATAACACCTCAACAGATCCACAGATGACGCAATCTCAATCATATGTGAATGTGAGAATGCTGTTCATTGACTATAGCTCAGCGTTCAACACCATAGTACCCACAAAGCTCATTACTAAGCTATGGACCCTGGGACTAAACACCTCCCTCTGCAACTGGATTCTGGACTTCCTGACGAGCCGCTCCAGGTGGTAAAAGTAGGCAACATCACATCTGCCACACTGATCCTCAACACAGAGGCCCCTTAGAGGTGCGTGTTTAGTCCCCTCCTGTACTCCCTGTTCACCCTCGACTGCTTGGCCAAACACGACTCCAACACCATCATTAAGTTTTCTGACGACACAACAGTGGTAGGCCTGATCACTCACAAGACAGGAGGTCAGAGACCTGGTCGTGTGGTGCCAGGACAACAACATCTCCCTCAATGTGAAGAAGGCAAAGGAGCTGATCGTGGACTGTAGGAAAAGGAGGGCCGAACAGACCCCCATTAAATCAAATCAAATGTATTTATATAGCCCTTCTTACATCAGCTGATATCTCAAAGTGCTGTACAGAAACCCAGCCTAAAACCCCAGTCCTCTTCTGGCTGTGCCGGGTGGAGATTATAACAGAACATGGCCAAGATGTTCAAATGTTCATAAATGACCAGCATGGTCAAATAATAATATTCACAGTAGTAGTCGAGGGTGCAACAGGTCAGCACCTCAGGAGGAAATGTCAGTTGGATTTTCATAGCCGATCATTGAGAGTATCTCTACCGCTCCTGCTGTCTCTAGAGAGTTGAAAACAGCAGATCTGGGACAGGTAGCACGTCCGGTGAACAGGTCAGTGTTCCATAGCCGCAGGCAGAACAGTTAAAACTGGAGCAGCAGCACGGCCAGGTGGACTGGGGACAGCAAGGAGTCATCAGGCCAGGTAGTTCTGAGGCATGGTTCTAGGGCTCAGGTCCCCGAGAGAGAGAAAGAAAGAAAGAGAGAAAGAGAGAATTAGAGAGAGCATACTTAAATTCACACTGGACACTGGAGAAATACTCCAGATATAACAGACTGACCCTAGCCCCCCGACACAAACTACTGCAGCATAAATACTGGAGGCTGAGACAGGAGGGGTCAGGAGACACTGTGGCCCCATCCGATGATACCCCCGGACAGGGCCAAACAGGCAGGAAATAACCCCATCCACTTTGCCAAAGCACAGCCCCCACACCACTAGAGGGATATTAACATTGACAACAAACTATCACACATGACCAACAAACTATCATAGTCCAAATACACCAAGACAGTGACGACAACATCTTTTCCGCCTCAGGAGACTGAAAAGATTTGGCATCGGTCCCCAGACCCTCAAAAAGTTCTACAGCTGCACCATTGAGAGCATCCTGACCGGTTGCATCACCGCCTGGCAACTGCTCGGCATCTGACCACAGCAGTTGTGGTCAGATGCCGACACTGACAAACTGAGATCAAGCAACAGCCTATGCCTATAAAGCGACACACAGATTGTACAATATTAGCAGGAAATATATATACTGTAGGCTACTCACTCACCTAATGATGAAGATGAAGCCATAGGCTAGTACTCATGGTGATGGCCGACGCGCTTGTCTTGGCAATAGCCTATCTCAAGATGAGCTACTTTGAAAACAATGTTGCTGTTCACTAAAATTGGGAGTTGTTGAAAAGAAAAATGTCTATTGGTACGTCTCAGTACATCTCTGGGGCCAAGCTTCCTGACATCCAGGACCTATATACTAGGCGGTGTCAGAGGAAGGCCACAAAAATTGTCAAAGCCTTCAGTCACTCAAATCATAGACTGTTCTCTCTGCTACCGCACGGTAAGCGGTACCGGAGTGCCAAGTCTAGGACCAAAAGGCTCCTTAATAACTTCTACCCCAGCCATAAGACTGCTGAACAATTAATGAAATTGCCACCCAGACTATTTACATTGACCCCCCCCTCTACTAACCTGTACCCCCACACATTGACTCGGTACCGATACCCACTGTATATAGCCTCGTTATTGTTATGTAATTTTCTTGTGTTACTTTTAGATTTTATTTTATTTAATTACTTTAGTTTATTTAGTAAATATTTTCTTAACTTTATTTCTTGAACTGCATTGTTGGTTAAGGGCTTGTAAGTAAGCATTTCACGGTAAGGTCTACTACACCTGTTGAATTCTCAAAAGGCACCAAATTGGTGGAAAGACCTAGAGATATTACAATTATGAGTCCTTTCTGTGTCATTCTCACATGAGTTGCTGTGATAATGAATGAGGATCCATAATTAATCATTATATCTTAGGCAAATGAGAAAGAGTGTGATGGTAGGCTCAGAATTAATCTGAATCTGAAACTACTCTGGGTATTGATTCAAAGGCCGACACTGGAGTAGAGAAGTAGGGGGATGAGTAACCTTAATTCTGAATTGATATCAGAACTGCCCCCCAATTCTAATGGCCTCATTTATACTGTAAGAGGTCAGACTCAGCAGATGGGTACTTAGCTCAGTAGGAGGCCATTCCTTCTCTTGCTAAAACAAAAGATGTACATTCTGCATACCATCCTGGTACTGACGAACCTGCCGTTTCTACTTGTAGAATCCCCACTCGACAGTGGCCGACAACTTGACTTTGAGCCAATCATAGAGCACAAATCTCAACAAGGGAAAGCCAACAGGAGTGACAAGTAAAGAAAAAGATATGGAACTTTTCCCAGTGTAATCCTCCCCCTTTTCATCATCAGAGTTGTGGACTCGTCACAAATTTGATTACTTAATTAATACTCAACTTGATAGCAAATTTAAAAAATACTTGATTCTTGACATAGACTCGGGACTGATGACTTGAAATTATCTGGCCATGTTTTGTAATGTTTTGTCACTAATTATGTGGCACAGAGTCTCCATGGATTACTCTCCACACAGCCAGAGACAGTAGCTGCAGCATCACCTTTGCAAAAAAAAAAAGTGCAACAGATTGGCTAGTGAAATACACATTCGGCCCTCAAATTGGACCAGCAAACTGTCATTCAACACAGGTCGGGTGAGCTAGTGAACAGATTGCTGATTTAGTGTACAGCTATAGGATCAGGTGCAGCATAAACGTCAAATTGTAGGGAGAGAGGACAGGGCCGGATTAAGAAATCATTGGCCCCGTGGAAATTATATGGCCTTTTAAAAACGGAATTCATGCAATTCTACGTCATTTACATGATAGACATTTGCTGAATCTTTTTTAATACCACACAAATGATCGAAATGTGTGGCTACTCTGACACTGACAAACTGAGATCAAGCAACAGCCTATGCCTATAAAGCGACACACAGATTGTACAATATTAGCAGGAAATATATATACTGTAGGCTACTCACTCACCTAATGATGAAGATGAAGCCATAGGCTAGTACTCATGGTGATGGCCGACGCGCTTGTCTTGGCAATAGCCTATCTCAAGATGAGCTACATTGAAAACAAAGTTGCTGTTCACTAAAATTGTGAGTTGTTGAAAAGAAAAATGTCTACTGGTTCTACAGGCAGATTAGTCTCCTCTTTTCAGCAGTAGACATTTGCTTTCTAAACTGTACGTTTTCTCCACGAGATTGCATTTAGAAATTTGCCAAATGCAAACAGATAGCTGCATGATGGCTAAATTGCGTCCTTCCCGACTCTAGGCAACCGATAACTGGCAAAATAAAGGAAACACTTGAGTAAACAAGGGATGCAAATAATATGTTATGGTGTGGGGTGCATTTTTCTTGTCGTGGTTTTGGTCCACTTATAGAATCTATGACAAGGCGCATTGAATCTGTTCTGTCAGCTCGTGGTAGCCAAACACTCTTTGCTGTTACCTTTATTTTGGCAGTTACCTGTATGTGCTTGTGATAAAATTTCATCAACAATATTGTTTTTGAAACTATTGATCCGCTGTAGTTAAATTATGCTCTCTGATGTATTTTGAAAATTGAGAGCGGGCTCTTGTGTTCGGATAAAAATGTAAAATAAACATAATTTTTTATTTGTATTGCCTCTTGGGTCCCCTATGGATTTTGGTCCAGCCCCTGACTCACAATTGACCAGTCACATTTATTTATTATTAAAAAATATATATTAATCAGTTACCCAATCAAGGCAGGGCCCCGCAGTAACCCACGTGTGCCCCCTACCTCCGCTCCTCCCCCATCTGACGATTAGCAGAGCGGCAGTAGGCTGTCTACGTTGGTTGAAAGCGGGCTCCTGAATCGTCCTGGGGTTGGTGGTTGCAGTAAAAAAAGAATACTGTATATCTATACTTTATATATAATATATACTGTATATATTTCCTTTATTTATTTGTGACCGACCGCGTCGATTCAGTTTTATGTAGCAAAATTTGAAATTGTGTTTTTTACATTTAATAAAAGTAGAGACTCCAAGCTATAAAATGGTATATCTTATGTACACTGCAGTTGAAGAACAATGGGCAGAAGGTGTGCTGACCTCTGCCTCTTGCTCTGGGAAGAGTGGGTGCTGATAACCTAGGGAACACTCAAATGGCGATAGGCCCGTAGCAGAACAGGGAAGGGAGCATTTTCCACAAACAAGAATTGCTGGCTCCAGGTGGTGGGATTAGTGGAGATGAGGCAGTGAAGATTTGTCTCCGGGTCCTGATTGGATCGCTCCGACTGGCCTTTGGACTGGGGATGAAAACCAGAGGACAGGCTAGCCGACGACCCAATAAGGGTGCAGAACGCCTTCCAGAACTGGGACGAGAACTGGGGACGGCAATCAGAGACCATGTCGAAAGGCAGTTCATGGATCCGGAAGACGTGCTGCACTATGAGGTTGGTCATCTACTTACAGTTGAAGTCGGAAGTTTACATACGCCTTAGCCAAATATATTTCAACTCAGTTTTTCACAATTCCTGACATTTAATTCTAGTAAAAATTCCCTGTTTTAGGTCAGTTAGGATCACCACTTTATTTTTGGAATGTGAAATGTCAGAATAATAGTAGAGAGAATGATTTATTTCATCACATTCCCAGTGGGTCAGAAGTTTACATACACTCAATTAGTATTTGGTAGCATTCCCTTTAAATTGTTTAACTTGGGTCAAACATTTCGGGTAGCCTTCCACAAGCTTCCCACAATAAGTTGGGTGAATTTTGGCCCATTCCTCCTGACAGAGCTGGTGTAACTGAGTCAGTACTATTGCGTACTATTGTTTGAACAGATGAACGTGGTACCTTCAGGCATTTGGAAATTGCTCCCAAGGATGAGTTGTTCCGTTTTAGGACCACTATTGTTTTCACTATATATTTTACCTCTTAGTGATGTCATTCGGAAACATAATGTTAACTTTCACTGCTATGCGGATGACACACAGCTGTACATTTCGATGAAACATGGTGAAGCCCCAAAATTGCCCTTGCTGGAAGTGTTTCAGACGTAAGGAAGTGGATGGCTGCAAATGTTCTACTTTTAAACTCGGACAAAACAGAGATGGTGGTCTAGGTCCCAAGAAACAAAGAGATCTTCTGTTGAATCTGACAATTCATCTTTATGGTTGTACAGTCGTCTCAAATAAAACTGTGAAGGACCTCGGCGTTACTCTGGACCCTGATCTCTTTTTTGACGAACATATCAAGACTGTTTCAAGGACAGCTTTTTTCCATCTACGTAGCATTGCAAAAATCAGAAACTTTCTGTCCAAAAATGATGCAGAAAAATGAATCCATTCTTTTGTCACTTCTAGGTTAGACTACTGCAATGCTCTACTTTACGGCTACCCAGATAAGGCACTAAATAAACTTCAGTTAGTGCTAAACACGGCTGCTAGAATCTTGACTAGAACCAAAAAATGTGTTCATATTACTCCAGTGCTTCCTGTTAAGGCAAGGGCTGATTTCAAGGTTTTACTGCTAACCTACAAAGCATTACATGGGTTTGCTCCTACCTATCTTTCAGATTTGGTCCTGCCGTACATACCTACACGTACGCTACGGTCACAAGACGCAGGCCTCCTAACTGTCCCTAGAATTTCTAAGCAAACAGCTGGAGGCAGGGCTTTCTCCTATAGAGCTCCATTTTTATGGAATGGTCTGCCTACCCATGTTAGAGACGCAGACTCGGTCTCAACCTTCAAGTCTTAATTGAAGACTCTTCTCTTCAGTAGGTCCTATGATTGAGTGTAGTCTGACCCAGGAGTGTGAAGATGAACGGAAAGGCACTGGAGCAACGAACGGCCCTTGCTGTCTCTGCCTGGCCGGTTCCTCTCTCTCCAATGGGATTCTCTGCCTCTAACCCTATTACAGGGGCCAAGTCACTGGCTTACTGGTGCTCTTCCATGTCATCCCTAGGAGGGGTGCATCAATTGAGTGGGTTGAGTCAGTGATGTGATCTTCCTGTCTGGGTTGGCGCCCCCCCTTGGATTGTGCCATGGTGGAGATCTTTGTGGGCTATACTCGGGCCTTGTCTCAGGATGGTAAGTTGGTGATTGAAGATATCCCTCTAGTGGTGTGAGGGCTGTGCTTTGGCAAAGTGGGTGGGGTTATATCCTGTCTGTTTGGCCCTGTCCGGGGGTCGCGTCGGACGGGGTCACAGTGTCTCCCGACCCCTCCAGTCTCAGCCTCCAGTATTTATGCTGCAGTAGTTTGTGTCGGTTGGCTAGGGTCAGTCTGTTATATCTGGACTATTTCTCCTGTCTAATCCGGTGTCCTGTGTGAATTTAAGTATGCTCTCTCTAATTCTCTCTTTCTTTCTCTCTCTCGGAGGACCTGAGCCCTAGGACCATGCCTCAGGACTACCTGGCCTGATGACTCCTTTCTGTCCCCAGTCCACCTGGCCGTGCTGCTGATCCAGTTTCAACTGTTCTGCCTACGGCTATGGAACCCTGACCTGTTCACCGGACGTGCTACCTGTCCCAGCCTGCTGTTTTCAACTCTCTGGAGACAGCAGGAGCGGTAGAGATACTCTGAATGACCGAATATGAAAAGCCAAATGACAATATACTCCTGAGGTGCTGACCTGTTGCACCCTCGACAACCCCTGTGATTATTATTATTTGACCCTGCTGGTCATCTATGACAATTGAACATTTCGGCCATGTTCTGTTATTATCTCCACCAGGCACAGCCAGAAGAGGACTGGCCACCCCTCATAGCCTGGTTCCTCTCTAGGTTTCTTCCAAGGTTCTGGCCTTTCTAGGGAGTTTTTCCTAGCCACCGTGCTTCTACACCTGCATTGCTTGCTGTTTGGGGTTTTAGGCTGGGTTTCTATACAGCACTTTGCGATATCAGCTGGTGTAAGACGGGCTTTATAAATACATTTGATTTGATTTGATGAACCAGATCTACACATTTTTTTCTGAGGTCTTGGCTGATTTCTTTTGATTTCCCATGATGTCAAGCAAAGAGGCACTGATTTTGAAGGTAGGTCTTGAAATACATCCACAGGTACACCTCCAATGGATTCAAATGGTGTCAATTAGCCTATCAGAAGCTTCTAAAGCCATGACATAATTTTCTGGAATTTTCCAAGCTGTTTAACTTCTTATGGCTGCAGCCCGACGTCGGTACACTTATGACAACAGCCAGCTCAAAGTGCAGGGCGCGAAATTCAAAAGATATTTTTTTTTAATATTTAACTTTCACACATTAACAAGTCCAATACAGCATATGAAAGGTACACATCTTGTGAATCCAGCCAACATGTCCAATTTTTAAAATGTTTTACAGGGAAGACACAATATGTAAATCTATTAGCTAACCACGTTAGCAAAAGACACCACTTTTTTTACTCCAACAGTTTTTTACTCCATCAGTAGCTATCACAAATTCGACCAAATAAAGATATAAATAGCCACTAACCAAGAAACAACTTCATCAGATGACAGTCTGATAACATATTTATTGTATAGCATATGTTTTGTTAGAAAAATGTGCATATTTCAGGTATAAATCATAGTTTACATTGCAGCTACAATCAGAAATTGCACCGAAAGCAGCCATAATATTTACAGACACCAACGTCAAATACCTAATTACTCATCATAAAACATTTCTGAAAAATACATAGTGTACAGTAATTGAAAGACAGGCATCTTGTGATTCCAGACAATATTTCCGATTTATCAAGTGTTTTACAGCGAAAACACAATAGAGCGTTATATTAGCTTACCACAATAGCCAAAAACACAAGCAATTTCCCAGTAGCAAAAGTTAGCGATCGTAACAAACAAGCAAAAGATATATAATTTTTGACTAACCTTGATTTTCTTCATCAGATGACAGTCCTATAACATCAGGTTATACATACACTTATGTTTTGTTCGAAAATGTGCATATTTAGAGCTGAAATCAGTGGTTACACATTGTGCTAACTTAGCTACTTTTTCCACAACGTCTAAACAAGCAACGATATTTTTCTGACACGTTTTCTGACACACATATTCTGACCAAATAACTATTCATAAACATAACTAAAAAATACATGTTGTATAGGAAATGATAGATCCATTAGTTCTTAATGAAATCGCAGTGTTAGAATTCTAAAAAATAACTTCATTACGACATCCAGCTTCGGTATAGCTGAGTACCCCAAAGTTGGGCGCCCACGACTAATTCACATGCACGACAGATATATGAATTAGCATCATAAAATGTTTCTTACTTTTGCTGATCTTTCATCAGAATGTTGGACAAGGGGTCCTTTGTCAAGAACAGTCGTTGTTTGGATTTAGAACCTTCATTTTCCCTCTCGATTTAGCACGCGCACTTGCCAAGTGGCACAAAGCTCTCCAAGTCAACAAACGGAAAAGAACGGAACACGGCAAAACTCCCGAAAAATTTTCAATAATCTGATGAAACTATATTGAAAAAACATACTTTACGATGATATGGTCACATGTATCAAATAAAATCATAGCCTGAGATATTAGTCGTCCATAACGACAGCTAAACAGAAGGCAAATCCATGTCCCCTTTCGCGCGCTCCAGAAAACAGAAAATGGACGGTCACGTCAAACAAAGAGCTTTTATTCCACCTCAGACCAAGATAAACACGAAATTTCTTCTCTCACCGCCTCTTGACATCCAGGGGAAGGTGTATGAAGTGCACGTAGACTCTTACGTATCATGCCCATGTATAGGCAGGAAGAAGAAGAGAGCCTCGGTTTCAGACATTCCACTTCCTGGTCAGGAAGTGTGCTGCAGAATGACTTCTGTTTCACTCAGAGAAATAATTCAAACGGTTTTAGAAACTAGAGAGTGTTTTCTATCCAATAGTAATAATAATATGCATATTGTACGAGCAAGAATTGAGTACGAGGCCGTTTGAAATGGGCACCTTTAATCTGGCTACTCAATACTGCCCCTTGCAGCCCAAACAGGTTAAAGGCACAGTCAACTTAGTGTATGTAAACTTCTGACCCACTGGAATTGTGACACAGTGAATTATCAGCGAAATAATCTGTCTGTAAACAATTGTTGAAAGAATTACTTGTGTCATGCACAAAGTAGATGTCCTAACCGACTTGCCAAAACTATAGTTTGTTAACAAAAAATGTGTGGAGTGGTTGAAAAATGAGTTTTAATGACTCCAACCTAAGTGTATGTAAACTTCCGACTTCAACTGTAGCTGAGGGCAACTTAGGAAGGGAATTAAATGGGCAGCTTTGGAAAACCGGTCCACCACTGTAAGGATGGTGGTGTTGCCATCAGACGGCGGGAGGCCCGTAACGAAGTCCAAGGATATATGGGACCAGGGGCGGTGAGGGACAGGAAGTGGATGTTTTAAAAGGCTATGTGATCATTAGAAAACCCTTTTGGAATTATGTTAGCATAGCTGGAAACGTTTCTACTGATTAAAGAAGCAATAAAACTTGCCTTCTTTAGACTACTTGAGTATTTGGAGCATCAGCATTTGTGAGTTTGACTACAGGCTCAAAATGGCCAGAAACAAAGAACTTTCTTCTGAAACTCATCAGTCTACTCTTTTTCTGAGAAATGGTGCCCTCTTAAGTGCCCTCAGGCCCCTACTCTACTACCACATATCTACAACACAAATTCCATGTGTACGTGTGTGTACAGTGCGTATGTTATTGTGTGTTTGTATACATGTGTCTGTGCCTATGTTTGTGTTGCTTCACAGTCCCCACAGTTCCACAAGGTGTATTTCCATCTGTTTTTTAATCTAATTTAACTGCTTGCATGTGGAATAGAGTTCCATGTAGTCATGGCTCTATGTAGTACTGTGCATCTCCCATAGTCTGTTCTAGACTTGGGTACTGTGAAGAGACCTCTGGTGGCACGTCTTGTGGGGTATCCATGGGTGTCCGAGCAGTGTGCCAGTAGTTCAAACAGACAGCTCGGTGTATTCAACATGTCAGTACTTCTCACAAATACAAGTAGTGACGAGATCAGTCTCTCCTCAACTTTGAGCCAGGAAAGATTGACATGCATATTTTTTACGTTAGCTCTCTGTGTACATCCAAGGGCCAGCCGTGCTGCCCTGTTCTGAGCCGAATGCAGAGCAACGCTTTATAATGGACAGACTTCTCACCATCCTAGCTACTGTTGTATCAATATGTTTTGACCATTACAGTTTACAATCCAGGGTTACTCCAAGCAGTTTGGTCTCCTCAACTTGCTAAATTACCACATTATTCATTACAAGATTTAGTTGGGGTTTAGGGTTCCGTGAATGATTTGTCCCAAATACAATGCTTTTATTTTTTGAAATATTTAGGACTAACGTATTCCTTGCCACCCATTCTGAAACTAACTGCAGCTCTTTGTTAAGTGCTGTAGTCATTTCAGTCGCTGTGGTAGATGATGTGTATAGTCTTGAATCATCTGCATACATTGACACACTGGCTTTACTCAAAGCATGTCGTTAGTATACATCTTAAAAAGGGGCCTAGACAGCAGCCCAGGGGAATTCCTGATTCTACCTGGATTTTGTTGTAGAGGCTTCCATTAAAGATCACTTTCTGTGTTCTGTTAGACAGGTAACTCTTTATCGACAATAGCAGGTGGTGTAAAGCCATAACATGTTCGTTTTTTCAGCAACAGACTATAATCGATAATGTCAAAAGCCACACTGAAGTCTAACAAAACAGGCCCCACAATCTTTTATCATGCATTTCTCTCAGCCAATCATTAGTCATTTGTGTAAGTGCTTTGCTTGCTGAATATCCTTCCCTATAAGTGTGCTGAAAGTCTGTTGTCAATTTGTTTACTGTAAAATAGCATTGTATCTGGTCAAACACAATTGTTTCTAAAAGTTTACAAAGGGTTGGTAACAAGCTGATTTGTCAGCTATTTGAGCCAGTAAAATGGGCTTTACTATCCTTAGGTAGGGGAATAACTTTTGCTTCCCTCCAGGCCTGATGGCACAGACTTTCTATTAGGCTTAAATTGAAGATATGGCAAATAGGAGTGACAATATCATCCGCTCTTGTCCTCAGTATTTTTCCATCTAAGTTGTCAGACCCCGGTGGCTTGTCATTGCAACAAAAAATGCACCTTACTTTTCTGAATTCAAAATTACAATGCTTTTCTTTCATAATTTGGTCAGCATTTGTTGCTGGCATGTCATGCCTAAATTTGATAATCTTGCCAATGAAAAAAGCATGAAAGTAGTTGGTAATATCAGTGATGGAGTTTGAATTTTTACCCAAAACGTAATTTAAGTTGCTCTAAAGCTTTTTACTATCATTCTTTATGTCATCTATCTTTATTTTATAGTGTAGTTTCTTCTTTTTATTCAGTTTAGTCACATTATTTCTTAATTTGCAGTATGTTTGCCAATCGGTTGTACAGCCAAACCTATTTGCCATTTATTTTGCCTTATCCCTCTCAACTATATCATTTTTCAATTCCTCATCAATCCCTGGGGATTTAATAGTTTTTACAATCATTTTCTTAATGGGTGGGTGCATGCTTATTAGTAACTGGGATAAGCAATTTCATAAATGTTTCAAGTGCAGTGTCTGGTTGCTCCTCATTACACACTACGGACCAACAATTATTCTTTACATCGACAACATAGGAATCGCTACAAAACGTAATGTATGACCTCTCATACACTATATTAGGCCCAGCCTTTGGAACGTTGGTTTTCCTAGATATGGCTGCTATATTGTGATCACTACATATGATGGATCTGGCTACTGCTTTCAAACAAATCAGTAAAGGTGTGATCAATACATGTTGATGATTTTATTCCTGTGCTGTTTGTAACTACCCTGGTAGGTTGATTGATAACCTGAACCATTTGTTTTTATGAAACTCCCCTCACATGTCAGGCTCATACACTCTTAGAAAAAAGGTACTTCGGCTGTCCCTATAGAAGAACCCTTGTATTAACCCTTTTTGGTCCCATGTAGAACCCTTTCCACAGAGGTTTCCACCTGGAACCAAGAGGGGTTCTACCTGGAACCAAAAAGGTTTAATCAAAGGCTTCTCCTATGCGGACAGCTGAAAATGTAAGGATCGATGCTGGAGATGAGAAGTAGGTACGGGGAGTCAACAATAATTCAGGAACAGACAGGTTACAAAACAGGGACAGCGTCAGCACACGGGTAAACAACGACAAACTACAATTAATTCTGCAGTGGGGAACAGAGCAAGGAGAACCAGACAGGTAAAGGGGAGGTAATGACAAAGGTGATTGAATCCAGGTGAGTCCAATAATCTCTGATGCGCGTGACGGGGGTAAGGCAGGTGTGCGTAATGATGGTGGCAGGAGTGCGTAATGCTGGGGAACCTGGCGCCTTCGAGCGCCAGGGAGGGGGAGCAGGCGTGACAGAAAAACCCTTTTGGAACCCTTTTTTCTGAGAGTGTACAGCAGTTTAGAGAGAGCTCCATTTGCCTATGTGTGAAAGCCCTTCTTATCCACTGTGTGGAGACGATAAGACAGCTATTCCTGTAATGCCATCAGCTCTGTATTGTGTTGCAGTCATTGTGTTCTCCTCCCACTCATGCATCTGATACAGCCTGAATAGAGCCTTCATTCACTCTCAGTCAATGATTACTATCCTACCTGTATGTTCAAACTAATGAGCACAACCATGTACATACAGTATGTCATAGCAGCACAGGGGGAAAACATCATGAATACAGAGTTTCCCATTCACTCTGAATTTAGTATAGTGAAAGGAGAATGTTTGGTTAGATTGGTCATGATGAAGAGTGAGTATTTCTAAACCTGGTCAATGAATGCTGAGTGGGAGGCTGAGGGCTACAGAGCACTCAGTAACACTGAGCCCTCCTAACTAAGAAGAAAGTGAGAGAGTTACTCAGCAGGGAATAGTTTCACAGTCCAAAGTAATTTGATCTGTTTCAATTGGCATACTAGAACATAATTTAAATAATTTGCTCCCAAATTAGAAATGTTATGTGCGCAAGGCATTCAATTACTAGTAACAGATACGAGGTGCACATCATTGTAGTGTTAGGAAGATACTCCTGAGATTAATTGTAGGCTTTTAATAAAATGTCAACCTTACCAAATTTCAACTGTTTATGCTTTCATGTACGAGACTTGAGTTAAGGGGTAGGGTAAGGTTTAGTTAACATGCTGGCTAAGTATTTGAAATGTTGCTAATTAGCTAAAAGGTTCCATCATGTGATTCAAACTCGCAATATTTGGGTTGCTAGACCTTTGCGTTACGCCCACCCATCCTCCCTGACAAACCTCCCTCCTACTGTTTCTGTCATAACTACTACTGCCTTCATCTTTGATTGAAATCCACTATATACAAAATCATATGGTGGACATGAAAAACATTTATTTTTCATGTGTCTGTCAGAAATTTTCCATAAGTAGTTTCTGTCTATTGCACATTTGTGATAGTGGATTGCAACGTCTCCATTTAATGTCTCCCTTTAATTTGTGTGATTAAAGAGCAAAAACTAAATTATTTTCAAAATCTAACATTATTAATTGTTGAAGGGATGAATTGGTTAACTAAGCCCACAACCTGTTTTCATGAATGGTACTCTTGGTGATATAAATGAGTAGCATTGTTCCACAGTGCTCAAGTGCTCTTCCTCTGGGTGACAAGCTTCTGACTGGTCTAGCAAAGATACTTTATACTGTTGAACATTCCCTCCAGTGTCACGATTCCTACAGAAGGTGGCTCCCCTTCCTGTTCGGATGGCGCTCGGCGGTCGTCGTCACCGGCCTACTAGCTGCCACTGATCCTTTTTTCCCCTTTTCTGTTTATTGGTTTCACCTGTTTTTTGTGTTTGGTTGATTAGTCGGGCTATATTACCCAGCAGGCCCGCCAGCTATTTGTGCGGGATTGTTTGTGTGACTAGGGTGCACGTTTGAGGTATACATGTTTCTTATTTTGTGGGTTTTGCTGGACTGTTGCAGTCCCCGGTTTTGGGGCATTTGTTTTGTGTGCGCCCTGTGTTTTGTGGGGTGGCTTATGTTCGCCGTTTTGTGCATTAAATACCACTACCACTGAACTCTCTGCTTCCTGCGCCTGACTTCGCACCCACTACACCCAGAACGTTACATCCAGACCCATAAATCAGTGTATGTCTATGTACAGCACTGGCTTTGTATTTTGGTTTGGTACTACTGAGCAGTCTATAACGTTATTATTGCTGTGTTGCATTTCTATCACATCTATCCAGATCCAGTTTATCATAGTGCCTAGTGGCAACCAACCTAATATGCTATAATGTGGTGTGGTGTTTGCATAGTATATGAAAGATAACTATTGTGTGTTTTTGCCTGTCCATCAGATGTTGGTACATAGTTATGTCATATTCCGTGCTTGTTTGTTTAGTGTCTATAGCAGTAGAGGAGTGTCCTATATCCCCTCTGATATCTTTGGAGCAGCTTGTCCCAGATAGGCCTGTGATTGATCGGGACACTTTAGCTTGGAGGGTCCTGCTGTGTCCACAGTGGGCCTGCAGTCATCTTCATCACTTTCACTTAAACCAGGGGATCATCCTGCAGTGATACATGAAGGGGTGTGGGGGGGGGGGGCTGGGTTTAGAGCAGTTAACAGAGAGCAGGCTGGGGGCACAGAGACAGAGAGAAGGGGGAGGGAGGGGGTCTAATAAATGGCCACTGGTTTGGGCCAATTAATCAATTAGCGGATCTGACAAAGTGCCATTGTATTTCTGGCTTGGCACAATGTTTGCCCTCAGTACAAAGGTGGAGGAGGGAGAGAAGGAGGGATGTCTGATGAGAGTGCAAGGTCAGAGAAGGCGACACAGCCCCGCTATTCATCTTGCAAGTTCGCTCTCTCTCTCAATTCAATTCAAAGGGCTTTATTGGCATGGGAAACATATGTTTACATTGCCAAAGCAAATGGAATAGACAATAAAGAAAAGGGAAATAAACAAGGGAAACATTAGTAAACATTTCTCTCTCTCTCTCCTACCTAAATCTTCCCCCTCCATTTATCTGTAAGTATTATGTGTTGTATATTGTATGTGCGTTGTTCAACACTGTGCTACAGTATCTCAAGCTGAACCCTGTCTGGCTTGATAAGGAAAGTTTCAGAGTCCAGGGATGTATTCCAGGATAATGTTTTGAGAAGAGCTGAGCAGATGATATGGGATAAGGAAAATGAGAGCTGAAGCACTCTCAGGGTTTATTCTCATCTCTCTTGGAACACTTGGGGGCTTTTCCAAGAGTTCCACTGGAAGATAGACATGCTGATGCACTTCTACCGTATGCCTCGCACTGGGAAACTTAAAGCAATATGTTCAGTCATGGGCTTCCTTACAATGCCAAAAACACTGTTTCCTCCTGCTCGTGGCATGTGGTTTATAGGTAAATTATAATTAATGGACACAGATATGCCATGGTGGCATTGAGTGCTGTCACCATGGAGATGTAGCCTTCTTCAAGGCCTCAGCCAGGAGGGTTTGTGTGAGGAGGAATGGGATGAGGAGGGATGGGATGAGGAGAGATGGAGTGAGGAAGGTTTTGGTGAGGGCTGGGATGAGGAGGGGTGGCGTGAGGAGGGATGGTGTGAGGAGGGATGGGGTGAGGAGGGATGGAGTGAGAAAGGTTTTGGTGAGGGCTGGGATGAGGAGGGGTGGCGTGAGGAGGGGTGGAGTGAGGAGTGAGGAGAGATGGAGTGAGGAAGGATGGGGTGAGGAGGGATGGAGTGAGGAAGGATGGGGTGAGGAAGGTTTTGGTGAGGGCTGGGATGAGGAGGGATGGAATGAGGAGAGGTGAGGAGGGGTGAGGATGTATGGAGTGAGGAGGGATGGGGTTATGAGGGATGGGGTGAGGAGGGATGGAGTGAGGATGGATAGGGTGAGTAGGGATGGAGTGAGGATGGATGGAATGAGGAGGGATGGAGTGAGGATGGATGGAGGAGGCTGAGGGCAAAATAAGGGATCTGTCAACGATGCTCAGTAGAGTGTGATTAGTAATTAGTCCTCCATCATTACTGGGAATGAACAGCAAGGCCTGAGGAGCTTACCGGGACCCTCCAGATAACACATAGAAATTCGATGCAATGGAGCACACACACCCCACTAAACTACGGAACACACAGTGGTCCTTATCAGGAGGCTCCAGCGTGAGACTCACATAAACACACAGAGAAGAATCCCCCACAGAGAGAGTATTTACACATGCATGTGTACAAACACATGCACGCAAACACAGACACGTCACCACCGCATTGCCTACACCGTGTTATAGAGATTCTCATTTGAATATAGATTTAAGAATGCTATTCCCAATTCCCTGTCTTTCCTTATCCAAATTAATATTTTATGTCCCATCAGCACCTTTCCAACCCATCTCTGTTTGTCTTTCCCACGTTATCAGTGGCTCCGGCCAGGAGAGTCAGTACGGTGCTGCTCCCTTCCCTGACCTCTCCTCAGGGCAGGCCCACCAGGTATACCTGTGAACCCTGCAAAGCGGCAGGGCCAGAGGACAGAATCACAGAATCCTGTAATCCTGTAACTATGAGAGCAATCCTGCCAAAACACTTGGGTTTCTTAGCTCTGGCTGAGGTGAGTGACTGGACCTCATACAGTTCCTTGGGGACTTAATTATACAGAAATAATATAATCCACTGATATTTAGAGAGTTGATTATCATATGATTATGAAAACAATGCAATCAGAATAGTTTAATTATGCTAATATATAGGTCCACACTATATGTACTTAATGGTATTAGGTAAGTTAAGGTAATAAAACTTTAAAATTACTATATTTTTATTTGGATAAAAACAATGTAATGCTTTTACATAGTTCACTCTGCATGGTTCTGTAGAAGTCTGCCATTTGTTCCTGCACAGTGATTAAAAATGTCACTTGGACATTTTAAGGGCAATTCCATGGTAACGGAACTACGCTGAGACTCAGATTTTCACTTTATAATGTATATGTAACAGTATAACTTTATACTGTGCAGAGCGAACCAGGGACCCTCTGCACACATCAACAACGGTCGCCCACGAAGCATCGTTACACAAAGGCCGCGGCCCTTGCAAAGCAAGGGGAACCACTACTTCAAGGTCTCAAAGCGAGTGACGTAACCGATTGAAACGCTATTAGCGCGCACCACCGCTAACTAGCTAGCCATTTCACATCCGTTACACTCACCCCCCTTTCGACCTCCTCCTTTTCCGCAGCAACCAGTGATCCGGGTCAACAGCATCAATGTAACAGTTTAACTTTAGACCGTCCCCTCGCCCCGACACGGGCGCGAACCAGGGACCCTCTGCACACATCAACAACAGTCACCCACGAAGCGTCGTTACCCATCGCTCCACAAAGGCCGCGGCCCTTGCAAAGCAAGGGGAACCACTACTTCAAGGTCTCAAAGCGAGTGACGTAACCGATTGAAACGCTATTAGCGCGCACCACCGCTAACTAGCTAGCCATTTCACATCCGTTACATATACCAAATAAAAAACATTTATTTCAAAGTTTAACAAACCATATACTTCCTTGCACACGGATTACTTTTAACAATTTCCTTTTAACAGTATTTTACATAAACCTAGTCTCAGCGTTATTCCATTATCGTGGTATTGCCCTTAATCATCTGCGTTCCATCACTTGTTCCATACCTAATGATCTGGTCTGAATGTCCGTAAACAGAGGAACACAATAAATTGTTTGACTGCACTTGATTAATTCACGGGAAGCTGTAACGACAACTATTTCCTGAAAGGAAATGGATGCATATTAGAAAAGGTTAGCTGAAAGCTGCAGCAGTGCAGCTTGTGTAATTTTCATGGTGTATTCATAACCTTTGTTCCCTGATTAAATTCAAAATATCTGACTCCAACCATTTATGCAAGCCTGAACTTACAGATGGAAAATGCTGCTGATTAATAGCAACTCCTGCCGGTGTATATTTCACAGCGTGAAGTGTGTGTGTGTGTGTGTGTGTGTGTGTGTGTGTGTGTGTGTGTGTGTGTGTGTGTGTGTGTGTGTGTGTGTGTGTGTGTTAGTGTGCGGGAAATACGGGTAGCACATAACTTCATAGATCTGAACTGCTTTTACAATCACCATGCTGCTAAAGCCATGCTCTACCCACTAAGCGTGCAGGTCAGGATCCTGCCCTTTGCTCCTCTCACTCCAAGTCTATAATTCCTGCATTCTCTAAGGACATTCAGGTATCCATCCACTTTCTTCCCAGGTGAAAACATTCTATAAAGTACATTTTCATGAGGAAGACTTCGTGATAAAAATGTGATCATTATATTGGTTTTATAATCTACTCCTCTCAACTGCTTGGACTGTGTCACTACACACACAGCTCTAGTTTGAACTGCATGTTAGAAAGGGGAGATCGTTCAAAGTGCCTGTGATTTTACTTCATAACAAGTTAAAGATATTCATCACCTAGTCGTTTCCATCAAGATTTAATTTTGCCTATGGGGAGTGCGTGCTATTGACATTTCTAAATGTCAGTTCAGGCAAAAAAACTCACCCAATCATGAAAATGACAGAAGGCGATAGTTAGAGAGATACAGGATAGCGCCGTGGAAGGTAAGGTACGAGACTGAGGGGGAAATAATGAATCAACACTATTGACTTGATTGTTGTTTGATTTTCTGCTGCATAATATCATGGAAGTGTGATATTATCCTTTATTAGAACTCACATCTTCCCATTTACTCTTCCTATGTTAACTCACCTTCATAGTTCACACCAGCGAACCAAACCAAATGACATCCATGCCATTAACAATGGAAGTTAACGTCCATAAAATAAAATAAATCTACACAGACAGATATCTAAATACTTATCGTCACTTGAGGCAGCTCTTGAGGTGTTGCCCTCTCATCCTCTTCCATTTCATTAAGGAGTTGGAACACAACTAATAAAGGATCAATATTCTCCTGTGTGCTTATCAGAGTTCTGACTGGCAGCTCTTCTCAGAACTCCCTTTCCAACTAATTCAATTGCTCACACACACAGTACTTTGTTGAACTAGCAGGCGACATCCTTTAGAGCTTTTGTCATGAATGTGGGTCTTAGGGAGGCTTCTTGTTTATCACTCCTGTAACAACGACAGATTAATCTCGCTTTGTCTGGAGAATACTTTCCAGCAGTAGGAGTGGTTCAATAAATGTGAGCTGCGTACAATGATGAAGTTGAATTTAGATTTTTTTTATGGATAGGCCTATTGATATTTTGTACAGTCTGCAACCCATATTGTAAATGATGAGTGAGTAACAATTATGACTAGGGTTGGATATTTTTTACACCCATAGATACATTTTCTTGGGTGCTGGGTGTGCCCATATCTCATTATTACATGATTATTATGAAATGTTACATTACATCTTAGATCTGTCATTCATTGTCCCCATTGGTATGTCCAGCCCAGCCTTCTTGAATGTATTTTCTGGGTGTTTTTTTGTTTCCATATCCATTCCATCTGTCTGGGTGGAAGTGGTGGCCCTGCTTCACGTTTGGTCACCCTGAGGGGCTGAATTTTAATCACGCTCTGTTTCCAAGCTATTAAAAAGAGCGAGGGACGTTTATCAGACGGAGGAGGAAAATAAACAATCTTTAATTAGCTCACATGGAGACCATTGCTCTCTCTGCTTCACCAAGTGTTGGAAAATAAAATTGTCACTAATATTCTGAAACAGATTGTAATGGTATATACAGTATAGCTCTGCACTAACATTCTGGCAATCAAAGATAGGGGATGCAAGACTTTGAATCATCTGCAGTGCAAAGACTTGAGACTGATCTCTGATATCATGCTTGAGACTTGACTTGGACAATCAACTTAACAGGCAGGGACAACAGTTTATGAACAGCATATGGGGTTATTTTTTATGTCTTCGGGTTAGATTATCACTTTTCCTGCATGAATAAAAACAGAGGTGATGTGACAGAACTGTTTATGAAAGGAATGGTAATTTCTCAATAATAGATATGCAAATAGTATTCTAACAATAAACTGATTTGCCTAAAACAGACAATAAAACTGGTGATTTTCACTTCCTTAGAAAGTATCTTCCCTGTAGTTGTTTCCTTCCTGCGTAGGAGGACCCCTGTGGCCTTCCTTGTAGATGAGGCACAGCTCTATCTCTCTGCTGCAGATGGATCCCTCATTTAACTCAGGACGAGCCTGACAATGAGGAGAAATCTCATTAAGATATTTCTCAATGCCTGAATTATGCAACAGAACAGACAATAAAGTCAGAAAACATTCTTGTTTTATCTCTACTTCCTGTGATAAAACAACTTTGATTAAAAGGACAAGCTAGCGTTGAAACAAATGTCCCGCAGGCAGTCTTGACATCCTGCAGAGCTTGTTGTGCTGATAACCATCCTTCCTTTCACTTTGCTAAATGTCGTTTCCCCCCCCAAAAAATTAAACGTCAAAGAAATAAGACACACTTCACACATTTAATTTGTGCGTTTGGTTTCTTTGATGAAAGACATGTTTCTATTTATTTGTCAAATTACAGACAAGAGAGAAAGATCACACCAAGTACAGGTTAATGATGCATGTTTTATTTAGTTTCCCAAGACCAAGAGTTTATATAGAGCCAGAGCAACAGTACATGACAAACCTGAGCAGAAAAGTGTTGTCGTTTGTAGTTTATTTGAAATTATGAACTTTCCAAATCCTCGAGGTAGTCAAATATAGTTTATATTGAGATTCAACTAAAAGCCTACAATTCCCAATACAGGTATCAGAAAATCAAATAATATTTGAAGGTACTTTAATATATTATGCAAATTATTCGAAAACAAACAAAAAAAGATGCATTTAATCGCTGCCAAATATTTGATGAAGAACCAAAAACTACAGTTAGTTTAATTAGTCTAAATATATTATCATAAGCACATGGTTTGGAGGGCTCTTAGATATTAATCTAAATATAGCCTATAGCTTATAATTAAATACTTGAAGGACATGGAATCACCTCTACATTAGAGTAGACCACTTTTGCAGCTTCAAAATGACTAAGAAATATATATTCATAATGAGTGTGACATAAGGTAATATCTTGACATCAAGTTCTTATACAGGTACATGTATATTAACTTTGTGATTATTATAATAGCAACATTGTTGGTACATTAGACTTCGAAAATTGCTTTATAATTGCATAATAATGGAGTTATTTCATAAGTGAAATAAGGAATTGTCACTATTCCTCTTGTGTACAGTAGTTACAAACACTCTCAGCTAATTGCTATGCGATTAAAATGCAATGACAAAAGTATTATGTAACAACATGCTAATAAAATGTTAGTTTTATTACACAGGCACAAGATCAGTTTAATGTTACTGAGAAAAATAACAGTAACAAAATATGGCTATTAAGCGTCTAAAGGAAACTAAATATCCCAAAACTGCCATCTTGAAATCAACTACAGCCAGGTAGGTGGAAAATCATGTCAGTAAACTATACCTTTAAAGATGGTATAGTGTGTGTTTTAAACAAGAACACTTACTCTAAGGTGGACATAGAGGTTCGAAGTTGTTTTTGATAAGCATCCAACTTGCTGTTTGCAAATGGCTTTGATCTATTCTGCAGTATTTTCAGCTATCATAAAATGTATTGCAGCGTTTTACCTTTTCAGTGGCATGTTGAAAGAGTCATGCAGTAGTTGAGCATCAAAAAGTATTTATACTTATCTGTACAAATAGATAGACTGGAATAGTATAGGAGATTATGTGATCTATTCAGTCTCTTTCTATCTTCAATATGAAGTTCGAGACACAGCCCTTCCATTAGTTGATGGCAGCCAATCCAATTGTTTCAGAAATGTAGACACTTCCTAAGATCTGTATTGAAATATTTTTTTTTCTCAAATCTGTATTCAAATAGTTGTAGTCACCTCCAAAGTAACTATTTGTTCCCCTGGAAGAAAAAAATATTTTCACAAAGTATAGTTAAAACTAAAGTTATCCTCTAATTCCTCCCAAACCCGGATCCGGGAGCACCCCCATCAGTAAAAAAGCTGACTAGCATAGCCTAGCATAGCGTCACAAGTAAATTCTAGCATCTAAATATCATTAAATCACAAGTCCAAGACACCAGATGAAAGATACACATCTTGTGAATCCAGCCATCATTTCTGATTTTTAAAATGTTTTACAGGGAAGACACAATATGTAAATCTATTAGCTAACCACGTTAGCAAAAGACACCACTTTTCTTACTCCACCATTTTTTTACTGCATCAGTAGCTATCACAAATTCGACCAAATAAAGATATAAATAGCCACTAACCAAGAAACAACTTCATCAGATGACAGTCTGATAACATATTTATTGTATAGCATATGTTTTGTTAGAAAAATGTGCATATTTCAGGTATAAATCATAGTTTACCATTGCAGCCACCATCACAACTCTCACCAAAGCGACTAGAATAACTACAGAGACCATCGTGTATTACCCAATTACTCATCATAAAACATTTCTTAAAAATACACAGCGTACAGCAAATGAAAGACACAGATCTTGTGAATCCAGCCAATATTTCAGATTTTCTAAGTGTTTTACAGCGAAAACACAATATAGCGTTATATTAGCTTACCACAATAGCAAACATCACAACAGCATTGATTCAAGCCAAAAATAGCGATAACGTATAAACCACCAAAATATATTAATTTTTTCACTAACCTTCTCAGAATTCTTCAGATGACAGTCCTATAACATCATATTACACAATGCATATAGAGTTTGTTCGAAAATGTGCATATTTAGCAGCACAAATCGTGGTTATACAATGTGATTAGTGGCCAAAACTTCAAGCAATCTGTCCGGCGCCATCTTGGAGAGGCACCTATTCTAATCGAAAACTATTCATAAACTTGACTAAAAAATACAGATTGGACAGCAAATGAAAGACAAATTAGTTCTTAATGCAATCGCTGTGTTACATTTTTTAAATTAACGTTACTTCAGCATACAGCGTGCGCTAAAGCGAGACCGCACCGAAATTCATGGCGGAATTATTATTTGACATTTGTCAACATAAATACGAATTAACAACATAAAGATTGCTTACTATTTGCCGAGCTTCCATCAGAATCTTGGGCAAGGTGTCCTTTCTCCAGAACAATCGTCTTTTGGTTGAAAGATGTCCTCTTCTCATGTGGAAATAGCAGCTAACGATAGCCACCCACTGGAGAGGTGTCCAACTCGTGAAAGCGCATCACAAAGAAATCCAGGAAAATTGCAATAAACTGATATAAACTGCTATAAGTCGGTTTAAATTAACTACCTTATGATGTCTTTAACAACTATAACGAATAAAAACATGACCGGAGATATAGAACTGCTAAAACGAAAGCTTTGCAGGAGGACATTGTGATGTCCCTGCTGCGCCAGGCGCCCCGTTGAAAAGAACGGTACTTCCGTTCCACGGTCTTATATAGGGCCCCAGATTGCGCAATCCACTCCATTCAAATTCTCCCCGCTTACTGACTTCTAGAGGAAGGCGTATGCAGTGCATGTAGCCCGATGGCTTACATGGGGACTTATAAACTGACCTCAGAACAGGGACCTCGATTTCTGAAATCTCACTCCCTGACAGGAAATGTGCTGCAGAATGAGTTCTGTTTCACTCAGAGAAATAATTCAAACGGTTTTAGAAACTAGAGAGTGTTTTCTATCCAATAGTAATAATAATATGCATATTGTACGAGCAAGAATTGAGTACGAGGCAGTTTAATTTGGGAACGAATTTTTACAAAGTCGAAATGGCGCCCCCCTAGTGTCAAGACGTTTAACCCCTTACCTTAACCCCTAACCCTTACTCTAACCCCCTAACCCTAACATTAACCGCTAGCCTAGCTAACATTAGCCTCCTAGCTAACCTAGCTACAAATTGGAATTCTTTATGAAGAAAATCGTGTTCGGGACACAAATGAATGAAGAAAACCGAGTGGTGGACATGAAAATATGTAATAATTAATTTCTGTCTATTTCACGATAATCTGTAATAGTGTTGCACAATTTGTAGAGGATTTAAATAATATGGAAGGCCACAGGATTGTGGTGCCAGGCTGCATTTGACCCTGGGCAACTTATTTGAGGAGATAAGAACATTATTAAAATATCGGAGAGTGAACAGAGTGCTCCATTGTTGAGATTTATGCCCAGACTAGAGTGCCTTTCAATCTAAACAGCCTTGGGTCTAGTGGTATTTCTTGTGAGACATTTCTTTGTTATATATTTGCACCTATTAAAAAAATAAGACATGCAAACATTAAATACTGTCATTTCATAATTTACTTTCTAAATTGAAAGGCAGGTGTAACATTCCAGTCTCAATGCCCGAGCTCTGTACATCTCCAGAAGAGAGCAGCCATGTCTTATCTTATTAACCGTCGTTGAGCAGAGGGCTCTGGCGCTTTAGACAACAACAATAGTAGCGAGGAGCGGCTGTGGAGGGTAAAACGGCTCTGTCTTACTAGGATCCCTGTGGACCTGCCGTCTAATGAAACGCTGTCAGAGTCCAATGAACAGAACTGCCAGAGGAGAGGAAAGCATCACAGGAGAGCCTGAGAATACACACCCCTGACACTTAAATTATTATTCCATTTTGGGAGGAAAACCTGTCTGAACACACAACTGAAGTCAGGCAAGTCACCTAGCTTTTGACAGAGTTTGAAATTAAGAAGAACTTGCCTTAAGAGTTATGAGTACGACATTTCTTGCACTTCAAACACAACACAATTTATAGTATAATGTATTCTGTTATTATGATCTAAAGTAATGTCATGGACACCCATGAATAGAAACTGCTTACAGATTAGGGATTGTTTGTGCTGCTCCCTGTTGTGCAATAGTTTCATTATGTTGAACAATTTCTTGCCTCACTTTTACAATATAGCTCCATTTATAGACCTCTAGGGAAAAACACCAAACAATCCCTTTCCAGTTCTCTTGGGGCACTGTGATAGGCTAACATGCTACCTAGCTCTCCAGTGCAGTGCTCTGATCTGTGGAGTGAACTCTTACCACATGGCTGGTTAGCTGATAGCCCCAGAGTGGAAGGTTTATGGAGTCATTAGTAACGTTTTCATATGTCTCTGCCTGCTGTTAATTACCGGAGAGTTAATGGGCATGTCCGTCCAGTGGAGAGAGGCGGAGGAGAGGGGGACAAGTGAGATGTTCATCCATGTAGTCTCATTAATATCTGGAGAGGCTCGGCCCTTCCCTTATTGACTCATCATGAGGAGAGTGGAACACACTTCTCAGCGTTCCGTGGTGCTGGAGGTCAGTGTGGCGTCCACCTGTGTGTTTGTCTCATGTAGATGTTTCAACATGGTATGATAATGCACCCTCGTGGCTGTCGTCATGGTAATGATTACATTTAGTTTTGTTTTCAGACCAATGAGATGGTGTTATGATCACATAAAGCTGCTTACAACGGCATTTGCCAAAGATGTAAGTAATGGACAGCTTATCTAGGGAAATTAGCTGTACAAGCCACACCATTCTCCTCTCAAGGCCCTTTTCCAGCTAATTGAACAGGTATCAACTGGACAGAGAACAAGAATCAACCTGCTGCGTATGACAGAAAATATAATGTACTGTCAAAAAAGGGAATGGTTAGATAACAGGGACCATTATTTACATCCTCTGTAATATGCTGACATGGTCAGGATAGCAGTTTTATTCTCATTAAAAACAGTTTACACACGTCTCTCTTTGTCACGTTCTGACCCTAGTTCTTTTGTATTTTCTTTGTTTTAGTGTTGGTCAGGACGTGAGTTGGGTGGGTTCTATGTTTTCTGTTTCTATGTGGGGTTTTTCTTTGGCCTGATATGGTTCTCAATCAGAGGCAGGTGTTTGTCATTGTCTCTGATTGGGAGCCATATTTAGGTAGCCTGTTTTCTGTTGGGGTTGTGGGTGTTTGTTTCCGTGTGAGTGTTTGTTGCCACACGGTACTGTTTCGGTTTTGTTCATGTTCACATTTATTGTTTTGTATTTCATAGTGTTCAGTTTATGTTTTAAAATAAACGTTATGGACACTTACCACACTGCGCATTGGTCTTCCGATCCTTCAAACTTCTCCTCCTCAGATGTGGAGGAGGACAGCCGTTACAGAAACACCCACCAAAACCGGACCAAGCAACGTGGTAACAGGCAGCAGCAACAGGAGCGGCAGCGATACCTGGAGAAATGGACTTGGGAGGAAATATTAGATGGCAAGGGACCATGGGAACAGCCGGGTGAATATCGTCGCCCCAAGGCAGAGCTGGAGGCAGCGAAAGCCGAGAGGCGGCATTATGAGGAGCTAGCTCGGCAGCGCGGCTGGAAGCCCGAGAGGCAGCCCAAAAATGTCTTGGGGGGGGCACACGGGGAGTGTGGCGAGTTCAGGTAGGAGACCTGCGCCAACTTCCCGTGCTTACCGTGGAGAGAGAGGGCGTCGTACCGGGCAAGCACCGTGTTATGCGGTGGAGCGCACAGAGTCCCCGGTGCGTGTGCATAGCCCGGTGCGGTACATTCCAGCTCCTCGTATCGTCCGGGCTAGAGTGGGCATCGAGCCAGGTGCCATGAAGCTGGCTCAGCACATCTGGTCTCCAGTGCGTCTCCTCGGGCCGGTGTACATGGCACCAGCTTTACGCATGGTGTCCCCGGTTCGCCAGCACAGCCCAGTGCGGGCTATTCCACCTCGCCGCACTGGCCTGGCTACAGGAAGCATTCAACCAGGTAAGGTTGGGCAGGCTCGGTGCTCGAGACCTCCTGTGCGCCTTCACGGTCCGGTCTATCCGGTGCCACCTCCTCGCCACAGCCCAGGACCACCAGTGCCAACACCACGCACCAGGCTTCCTGTGCGTCTCCAGAGCCCTGTATGCCCTGTTCCTGCTCCCCGCACTCGCCCTGAGGTGCGTGTTCCCTGCCCGGGACCACCTGTTCCGGCACCACGCACTAGGCCTACAGTGCGCCTCGGAAGGCCTGAGCCGCCCGTCCGTCCAGCGCCGCCTGCGCCGCCCATACGTCCGGCGCCGCCTGAGCCGCCCGTCCGTCCAGCGCCGCCTGAGCCGCCCGTCCGTCCGGCGCCACCTGAGCCGCCCGTCTGTCCCGCGCCGTCTTAGCCGCCCGTCTGTCATGAGCCGCCTGAGCCGCCCGTCTGTCCAGCGCCGTCTGAGCCGTCCGTCAGTCAAAAGCCGCCAGAGCCGTCCGTCAGTCAGGAGCCGCCAGAGCCGCCCGCTAGACAGGAGCCGCCAGAGCCTCCCGCCAGTCAGGAGCCGCCTGAGCCGCCCGCCAGTCAGGAGCCGCCAGAGCCGCCCGCCAGTCAGGAGCCGCCAGAGCCGCCCGCCAGTCAGGAGCCGCCAGAGCCGCCCGCCAGTCAGGAGCCGCCAGAGCCGCCCACCAGTCAGGAGCTGCCAGAGCCGCCTGTCAGTCCGGAGCTGCCCGTCAGTCCGGAGCTTACCTTCAGTCCTGAGCTGTCTCTCAGTCCTGAGCTGCCTTACAGTCCGGGGCTGCCCTTCGGTCCGGAGCTGCCCCTCGGTCCTGAGCTACCCCTCAGTCCTGAGTTACCCCTCAGTCCGGAGCTGCCCCTCGGTCCGGAGATGCCCCTCGGTCCGGAGATGCCCCTCGGTCCGGGGCTGCCCCTCGGTCCGGGGCTGCCCCTCGGTCCGGGGCTGCCCCTCGGTCCGGGGCTGCCCCTCGGTCCGGAGCTGCCCCTCGGTCCGGGGCTGCCCCTCGGTCCGGGGCTGCCCCTCGGTCCGGGGCTGCCCCTCGGTCCGGGGCTGCCCCTCAGTTCGGAGCTGCCCCTCAGTCCGGAGCTGCCCCTCAGTCCGGAGGCGCCCCTCAGTCTAGTGGGGCTCTTTATTGGGGTTCCCAGTCCGGGATCTGCGGCGAGGGTCGCTGCTCTGAAGACGTTACTGAAGTGGGTAATGACTATGGTGGAGTGGGGTCCACGTCCCGCGCCAGAGCCGCCACCGCGGACAGATGCCCACCCAGACCCTCCCCTATAGGTTCAAGTTTTGCGGCCGGAGTCCGCACCTTGGGAGGGGGGGGTACTGTCACGTTCTGACCCTAGTTCTTTTGTATTTTCTTTGTTTTAGTGTTGGTCAGGACGTGAGTTGGGTGGGTTCTATGTGGGGTTTTCGTTTGGCCTGATATGGTTCTCAATCAGAGGCAGGTGTTTGTCATTGTCTCTGATTGGGAGCCATATTTAGGTAGCCTGTTTTCTGTTGGGGTTGTGGGTGTTTGTTTCCGTGTGAGTGTTTGTTGCCACACGGTACTGTTTCGGTTTCGTTCATGTTCACATTTATTGTTTTGTATTTCATAGTGTTCAGTTTATGTTTTAAAATAAACATGGACACTTACCACGCTGCGCATTGGTCTTCCGATCCTTCAAACTTCTCCTCCTCAGATGAGGAGGAGGACAGCCGTTACACTCTTAGCATAGGGCTGTTATGGTTGTTTTTTCAGACAGTGAGGAAGTACCAGGTGATGTTTTTCTCTGTGTGCCTGTTTGCTTGTCTACCAGCAGTCTCTATGTGGGGTTGTTATATTTCAGGTCTGAAAGGTTTCAGAGAAAGGCCCAGTATGAGGAGGTCTGTGGTGCAATCAGTTCCATGATGGGTCTATGAAAACCACACAAAAAGACACAGACATGAAAGCTGCTGGTTCACCTGCAAACTGCCTTCCACCTCTCATTTTCCAGAAGCAAAACACGTGCTGGGAGTTGAATTTGTTATATTTCTCTCTGTGTGTGTGTGTGTGTGTGTGTGTGTGTGTGTGTGTGTGTGGTGCATACATACCTTCAGAAAGTATTCATACCTATTGACTATTTCCACATGTTTTGTGTTACAGCCTGAATTTAAAATTGATTACACTTAGATTATTTTGTCACTGGCCTACACACAATACCCCATAATGTAAAATTAATAAAAAATGAAAAGCTGAAATAAGTATTCAACCACTTTGTTTCCTTTTCCCCCACTCCGGCGCTTGACGTTGCTGGTTTACCATCCACCAGACCTGGCAACTCATTTTTATGCACACCTGGCAACCCTCATTATGCACACCTGCATCTCATCATCAGTCACACCTGGACTTCATTACTCCCTTGTTTACTCACCCTTTATATAGTACTCTTCTGTTAGTAGTCGTCAGGTAGTATTGTTTATGTTTCCGTGTCAGACGCTTAGCTTGTTTTGTATTGTTCCATGTTTATTATTATTAAACTCCTTAACTTCTTATGGCTGCAGCCCGGCGTCGGTACACTTATGACAACAGCCACTTCAAGTGCAGGGCGCGAAATTCAAAAGATATTTTTTTTTAAATATTTAACTTTCACACATTAACAAGTCCAATGCAGCAAATGAAAGGTACACATCTTGTGAATCCAGCCAACATGTCCGATTTTTAAAATGTTTTACAGCGAAAACAGCACGTATATTTATGTTAGCTCACCACCAAATACAAAAAAGGACAGACATTTTTCACAGCACAGGTAGCATGCACAAAGCCAACCTAACTAACCAAGAACCAACTAAACTAACCAACAAACAACTTCATCAGATGACAGTCTTATAACATGTTATTCAATAAATCTATGTTTTGTTTGAAAAATGTGCATATTTCAGGTATAAATCATAGTTTACATTGCAGCTACAATCAGAAATTGCACCGAAAGCAGCCATAATAATTACAGACACCAACGTCAAATACCTAATTACTCATCATAAAACATTTCTGAAAAATACATAGTGTACAGCAAATGAAAGACAGGCATCTTGTGATTCCAGCCAATATTTCCGATTTATAAAGTGTTTTACAGCGAAAACACAATATAGCATTATATTAGCTTACCACAATAGCCAGAAACACATGCCATTTCCCAGTAGCAAAAGGTTAGCGATCGTAACAAACAAGCAAAAGATATATAATTTTTGACTAACCTTGATATTCTTCATCGGATGACAGTCCTATAACATCAGGTTATACATACACTTATGTTTTGTTCGAAAATGTGCATATTTAGAGCTGAAATCAGTGGTTATACATTCTGCTAACGTAGCTACTATTTCCCACAACGTTCGGATATTTTTCTGACACTTTTTATGACACACATATTCTGACCAAATAGCTATTCATAAACATAACTAAAAAATACATGTTGTATAGGAAATGATAGATCGTTTGTTCTTAATGAAATCGCAGTGTTAGAATTCTAAAAAATAACTTCATTACGACATCCAGCTTCGGTATAGCTAGAGTACCCAAACGTTGGGCGCCGACGACTAGTTCACATGCACGACAGATATATGAAATAGCATCATAAAATGTTTCTTACTTTTGCTGATCTTTCATCAGAATGTTGGACAAGGGGTCCTTTGTCCAGAACAGTCGTTGTTTGGATTTAGAACGGCCACTTTCCCTCTCGATTTAGCAAGCGCACTAGCCAAGTGGCACGAATCGCTCCATCGTCAACAAAGTCAGAGAACGGAACACGGCAAAACTCCCGAAAAAATTTCAATAATCTGATTAAACTATATTGAAAAAACATACTTTACGATGATATTGTCACATGTATCAAATAAAATCAAAGCCGGAGATATTAGTCGTCCATAACGACAGCTTATCAGAAGACAAATCCAGGTCCCTTCTCGCGCTCTCCAGAAAACAGGAAACTGGTGACACGTCATGCCAAGAGCTATTATTCGAGCCCAGATCAAGTTACACACTCAATTTCTTCTCTCACTGCTTGTCGACATCTAGTGGAAGACGTATGAAGTGCATCTAAACTAATAAATATCAAGGACTTTAATAGGCAGCCCCTAGAACAGTGCATCGATTTCAGATCTTCTACTTCCTGTCAGGAAGTTTGCTGCAAAAGGAGTTCTGTTTTACTCACAGATATAATTCAAACGGTTTTAGAAACTAGAGAGTGTTTTCTATCCAATAGTAATAATAATATGCATATTGTACGAGCAAGAATTGAGTACGAGGCCGTTTGAAATGGGCACCTTTTATCTGGCTACTCAATACTGCCCCTGCAGCCCAAACAGGTTAACTGCACTTGTTTCCTGACTCCCTGCGGCTACTTTACATTACTGAGTAACACTCTCCATATTTTCAAGCATAGCGGTGGCTCCATTATGTTATGGGTATGCTTGTAATCGTCAAGGACTGGGGAGTTTTCAGGATCAAAAAGAAATGGAATGGAGTGTAAGCACAGACAAAATCATAGAGGAAAACCTGGTTCAGTCTGCTTTCCACCACACACTGGGAGACAAATTCACCTTTCAGCAGGACAATAACCTAAAACACAAGGCCAAATATACACTGGAGTTGCTTATCAAGACTACAGTAAATGTTGCTGAGTGGCTTAGTTACAGTTTTGACTTAACCTGTTGAGGACAGAGGGCGCTGTTTTCACTTTGGGGGAAAATCGTGCCCAATTTAAACGGCCTCGTACTCAATTCTTGCTCGTACAATATGCATATTATTATTACTATTGGATAGAAAACACTCTCTAGTTTCTAAAACCGTTTCAATTATATCTGTGAGTAAAACAGAACTCCTTTTGCAGCAAACTTCCTGACAGGAAGTAGAAGATCTGAAATCGATGCACTGTTCTAGGGGCTGCCTATTAAAGTCCTTGATATTTATTAGTTTAGATGCACTTCATACGTCTTCCACTAGATGTCGACAAGCAGTGAGAGAAGAAATTGAGTGTGTAACTTGATCTGGGCTCGAATAATAGCTCTTGGCATGACGTGTCACCAGTTTCCTGTTTTCTGGAGAGCGCGAGAAGGGACCTGGATTTGTCTTCTGATAAGCTGTCGTTATGGACGACTAATATCTCCGGCTTTGATTTTATTTGATACATGTGACAATATCATCGTAAAGTATGTTTTTTCAATATAGTTTAATCAGATTATTGAAATTTTTTCGGGAGTTTTGCCGTGTTCCGTTCTCTGAGTTTGTTGACGATGGAGAGATTCGCGCCACTTGGCAAGTGTGCTTGCTAAATCGAGAGGGAAAAAGGCCGTTCTAAAACCAAACAACGATTGTTCTGGACAAAGGACCCCTTGTACAACATTCTGATGGAAGATCAGCAAAAGTAGGACCCATTTTATGATGTTATTTCATATATCTGTCGTACATGTGAACTAGTCGTTTGCGCCCAGAGTTTGGGCACTCTCTCGCTATACCTAAGCTGGATGTCGTAATGAAGTTATTTTTAGAATTCTAACACGGCGATTGCATTAAGAACTAGTGTATCTATCATTTCCTATACAACATGTATTTTTTAGTTATGTTTATGAATAGTTATTTGGTCAGAATATGTGTGTCAGAAAAAGTGTCAGAAAAATATCCGGACGTTGTGGGAAAAAGATGCTACGTTAGCACAATGTATAACCACTGATTTCAGCTCTAAATATGCACATTTTCGAACAAAACATAAGTGTATGTATAACCTGATGTTATAGGACTGTCATCTGATGAAGCTTATCAAGGTTAGTCAAAAATTATATATCTTTTGCTGGTTTATTCGCTATCGCTAACGTGCCTATTGCTATCGCTAACGTGCCTTGATGAATGAATGCGGTAGTGTGGTAGGCTATTGTAGTAAGCTAATATAATGCTATATTGTGTTTTCGCTGTAAAACACTTAAAAAATCGGAAATATTGGCTGGATTCACAAGATGTTTGTCTTTAATTTGCTGTACACCATCGATTTTTCAGAAATGTTTTATGATGAGTATTTAGGTATTTGACGTTGGTGTCTGTAATTACTCTGGCTGCTTCGGTCCTATTTGTGACGGTAGCTGTGATGGTAGCTGCAATGTAAAACTGATTTATACCTCAAATATGCACATTTTTCGAACAAAACATAGATTTATTGTATAACATGTTATAAGACTGTCATCTGATGAAGTTGTTTCTTGGTTAGTTTGGTTGGTTCTTGGTTAGTTAGGTTGGCTTTGTGCATGCTACCTGTGCTGTGAAAAATGTCTGTCCTTTTTTGTATTTGGTGGTGAGCTAACATAAATATATGTGGTGTTTTCGCTGTAAAACATTAAAAAAATCGGACATGTTGACTGGATTCACAAGATGTGTATCTTTCATTTGCTGTATTGGACTTGTTAATGTGTGAAAGTTAAATATTTCTAAAAAATATCTTTTGAATTTCGCGCTCTGCCTTTTCAGTGGAATGTGGGAGGAGTTCCGCTAGCGGAACGCCAGAGCCAGACAGGTTAAATCCATATGGCCAATATGGCAAGACTTGAAAAAGCAAAAAAAAAACAAAATGTAAGACTAATGTGCAAATATTGTACAATTCAAGATACTTACCCAGAAAGACACATCTGTAATCACAGCCAAAGGTGATTCTAACATGTATTGCTATAGCTACAGTTGAAGTCGGAAGTTTACATACACTTAGGATGGAGTCAGTAAAACTCATTTTTCAACCACTCCACAATTTGTTAACAAACTATAGTTTAGGCAAGTCGGTTAGTACATCTACTTTGTGCACGGCACAAGTAATGTTTCCAACAATTGTTTACAGATTATTTCACGCATAACTGTCACACCCTGGCCTTAGTTTTCTTTGTTTTCTGTATTATTTTAGTTAGGTCAGGGTGTGATATGGGGGATGTATGTGTTTTGTATTGTCTAGGTTTTTTTTGTATGTTTATGGGTGTTGTGGTTTAGTTGGTTTAAGTGTCTAGTCTAGGTGTATGCATGTCTATGGTTGCCTGGATTGGTTCTCAATTAGAGACAGCTGTCTATCGTTGTCTCTGATTGGGAACCATATTTAGGCAGCCATATTCATTAGGTAGTTCGTGGGTGAATGTCAATGTGTAAGTTGCCTGTGTCTGCACTTATTGTTTGTATAGCTTCACGGTCGTCGGTTTGTTGTTTTGTTTAGTGTGTAAAGTGTTCGTTTCGTCTTCGTCTTCAAATAAAGAAGATGTATTGCTATCACGCTGCGCCTTGGTCCTCCTCTCTTCCACGTTACGACGATCGTGACAATAATTCACTGTATCACAATTCCAGTGGGTCAGAAGTTTACATACACTAAGTTGACTGTGCCTTTAAACAGCTTAGAAAATTCCAGAAAATAATGTCTTGACTTTAGAAGCTTCTGATAGGTTAACTGACATCATTTGAGTTAATTGGATATATTTGAGGATATATTTCAAGGCCTACCTTCAAACTCAGTGCCTCTTTGCTTGACATTATGGGAAAATCAAAAGATATCAGCCAAGACCTCAGAAAAAAATTTGTGGACCTCCACAAGTCTGGTTCATCGTTGGGAACAATTTCCAAACGCCTGAACGTACCACGTTCATCTGTACAAACAATAGTACGCAAGTATAAACACAATGGGACCACGCAGCCGTCATACCGCTCAGGAAGGAGAGTCTCCTAGAGATGAATATACTTGTGTGAAAATCAATCCCAGAACATCAGCAACGGACCTTGTGAAGATGCTGGAGGAAACAGGTACAAAGGTATCTATATCCACAGTGAAATGAGTCCTATACCAACATAACCTGAAAGGCTGCTCAGCAAGGAAGAAGCCACTGCTCCAAATCCGCCATAACAAAGCCAGACTACAGTTAGCAACTGCACATGGGGACAAAGATCATACTTTTTGGAGAAATGTCCTCTGGTCTGATGAAACAAAAATAGAACTGTTTGGCCATAATGACCATCGTTATGTTTGGAGGAAAAAGGGGAGACTTGCAAGCCAAAGAACACCATTCGAACCGTGAAGCACGGGGGTGGCAGCATCATGTTGTGGGGGTGCTTTGCTGCAGGAGTCACTGGTGCACTTCACAAAATAGATGGCTGCATGAGGATGGAAAATTATGTGGATATATTAAAGCAACATCAAGACAGGCAGGAAGTTAAAGCTTGGTCGCAAATGGGTCTTCCAAATGGACAATGACCCCAAGCATACTTCCAAAGTTGTGGCAAAATGGCTTAAGGACAACAAAGTCAAGGTATTGGAGTGGCCATCACAAAGCCCTGACCTCAATCCCATAGAAAATGTGTGGGCAGACCCGAAAAAGCTCAGTTACACCAGCTCTGTCAGGAGGAATGGGACAAAATTCACCCAACTTATTGTGGGAAGCTTGTGGAAGGCTGCCCAAAATGTTTGACTCAAGTTGAACTCGACCAAATACTAATTGAGTGTATGTAAACTTCTGATCCACTGGGAATGTGATGAAAGAAATAAAAGCTGAAATAAATCATTCTCTCTACTATTATTCTGACATTTCACATTCTTAAAATAAAGTGGTGATCCTAACTGACCTAAAACAGGGAATTTTTACTAGGATTAAATGTCAGGAGTTGTGAAAAACTGACTTTAAATGTATTTGGCTAAGGTGTATGTAAACTTCCTACTTCAACTGTATTTTAGTGTTTTATTAGTCATATTTTTTTATATATTTTTTTTTACAAATGTTCATATTTGTCTACCACTTTGACATTAAAGTATTTTGCATAGATCATGCACAACTAAATTACATTTAAATCCATTTGAATCCCACTTTGTAACACAAGAATATGTGAAAAAAATGGTTAAAGTCTTACAATGTTTATTAATCCAAAGGGGTTGGCAAGAGAATGGTCGTGGACAGGCAAAAAGGTCAAAACCAGATCAGAGTCCAAGAGGTACCGAAGGGCAGGCAGAATCAAGGTCAGGGCAGGCAGGATGATCAGGCAGGCAGGAAAGTAGTCCAGAGTCAGGCAGGGGTCAGAACCGGGAGGACTGTAAAAAGAGAATAGAAAGGGAGTACGGGGAAAAATCCACTGGTTGACTTGACTAAAAATACAAGACGAACTGGCACAGAGAGACAGGAAACACAGGGTTAAATACACTGGGGAAAATAAGCGACACCTGGAGGGGGTGGAGACAGTCACAGGAACAGGTGAAACAGATCAGGGCGTGACAGTGTGTGTGTGTCATTGAGAGTCATTGAAATGCACTGTGTGTGCTGTGGTAAATGGTAGGCTTGGTGATCCCCGAAGGCTGCCCTTTATAGTGCTATGTTCTTTTATTTATTTGTATTTTACCTTTATTTAAGCAGGGAGTCACCTTTGAGACCTGGGTTTCATTCACAAGGGGGCGCTGCATATACAATTTCATAATACAAACGAAAATCAAATCAAATCAAATATAAAACAGATCAAATACAGCGCAACACACAATGTTTAAGAAAAACAATTACATTCCTCAGTTAGAAGGTCCTCAATCAATATTTAGAATTGCCCGAGCGGCACCAGAACACCCAATTGTAATGTATTTTGTAGTTGGTGCTTTAAAACTAAACATGGATTTACCTAGTTCGGTGGAGACCCGAGGCATGTTAAGAGTTAACCAAACTTGCAAATGGATTTGGTATCTCTTTTTCATATATTTAAGCAAAGTTAGTTAAGTCAGAAGCTTGTGTATCAGAGCTTTGTGAACAAAAAGGGAATAATGAAGTGATCTATGGGACTTTAATGAGGACCAGCCAACCTTTGGATACAGGATGTCTCAGGTCCTGTACTCTACTGTGTCATTGCCCCAGTGGCCAGGAGGAATGAATGGCAGAGAGGCTCTAGAGACACTCATAACATGCAGACTGCCACTAGACATTGAGCATACAGGTGCACACCTCCAGTCCTTTACCGACCCTTTAATAAAGCTCTAACAAACCAACATCTACATGTAAAGTATAACTATTCCTTTTGATTCCGTTTTTGAGAAAGTGATGAAAATGAAAATCTGAATAAATCCTGAAGGTGAACTTCCTGAATAAACTAATGTTGTAGACGCTGAGCTGAAAACTACTCTCTGCATCTCCTAACCCTCAGATTGCCCACTAAGAGCTGAAGGCAGAGCTAGACAGGGTGATTGATTCACTCTACTGATATTTTTTATTTACGTCCGTTTCAAACGTCCATTTTATTGCAACGTGGTTTGTCTAAGGCTCTCTAAGCCTGACTAAATCCTGAAGGTAAACTCCCTGAACCTCCGAGACAGCGGAACTGCATGAAAATAGGAAATTATGTAAGAACCACTGACGCTCTCAATGATTAGGACATCGAGCTGATGGAAGTAGACAGGACGTGGATGGAGATTTTACACCGCCGTTTCCTGTTTCAAAGGTTCTGATTTGTCTTCAGCAGGCTCAACAGTTGCCTTGAGTCTGGCGATCTTCAAACACACCTTCTGTGTGTTTGATATCAAGCTCCTCAAATTCATTTTCCAGCTTCATTATTTACCTACAAAATCTCTCTCAAAACTGACTGAAGCAGCATGCAGAGTCCCTGTAAGGCTTCTGGCAGAATCCTTCACAGTGCCTGGTTGTCTTGTTCTGATGAAGAGGTGTGAGCTCCGCCTACCTGTTCATACAGACTGTCAGTCATGAAGACTTTCACAAAAACTCCTCTATTCCCGTGACCATAGAGAGTGTCACACTCTCATACATCCTCATCAATAGTGTCAGTCAGTCACACAACCGCCCCCAGCCTGTCCCTCCCATACAGTATATCTCCAAAGGAATGGATTTCCCCTACAGAGACCAACATGTAACTTAGACACATCAGAATCTAGCCTGCCATCCACGTGGAACCATTGGGGGATAAATTCTGGAATTCTGACAGGATTCTATGCTGAGACTGACCCAAACCAGGTTTCCATCCAAACTTTTTATGCGAATAAAGTATGTATATGTTGGATAAAAAATGTCACGAAAGGCCTGACTGAAACAGCAAATTTGTCTGTAAACTTTCCAAATGTCGACAAAACTAAATAAGTGGGATCTTTTTGTGTCTGTAAAATTATTATGAGAGAAGTAGCAGTGGAAATACCTTTATGCGCGAATATTGATGTTGTGTGGTCCTCCCACTACGACTCTGGAAATCATGCAGTTTATTAGGCTATTGATTAAATAAGTTATGATGAACTTCACAAGGTGGTGAAAGTGCACAATGATTGATGCTCCTTTCCAATAAATATCAAGGGTCTTATTCTGGTGACATGATGTTTGATGCTTGGCTGCTGTTTTTTCCATAATAATCTCATTATGTAGGCAAGTCTAACTGCACGCTATGTGCAAGCTGTTGGCTAGAGCACACATACCAAGACTAGAGTGGGCACTTTCGTTATAAAACACAATCTTTTCTTGAACAAAATCATTAGAGTTGAAAATGCGATGGAAAACCATTTCACTTGTATTTTTTTATTCGGTACATGGGAATTTTAACGCAAAAGTTATTTTTACGTCATCCACACAGCCTTTATTCACAACAAGTCAATTTGATGGAAACGTATTTTGTGTGAAAATGCAGATGTTATAAAATTTGCATGAAAATCTATCGCAAATTGGATGGAAACCTAGTTATTGTTACCATTCTTTTTATGTGCCAAGTTCCTTTCAAGTGTTGTCTGAGACCAAATGGAATGATAATGATGATAATTATATTGGAATTTATGATTTGGACATCACCATCAGGGTAGCAGCTGCATTGTGCTTGACTGGAAAAGGGCATAGGGATATACCTCCATTGAATACTTATTTTAAGTCTTTCGCAACTTTTAATTGTAAAGTTTGCTAAGGCAACATTTCAAAAAAAAATTGGGGAAACTAGTTTGAACCTCAAAAGTGTTGGGCCAGTAACCAAAAGGTCGCTGGTTCGAATCCCCGATCTGACTAAGTGAAAATTCTGTAAATTTGCCCTGGAGCAACTTACTTAACCTTAATTGCTCCTGTAGGTCACTCTAGGTAAGAGCTTCTACTAAAATGAATAATTGTTTTAGTGTGACTAGGGATAAGGGGAGTTAAGCTTTAAGCCTTCAGAATGTTTTGATGTATGAGTAGAGAAAAGGGTTATTGCATATTTGTGGATCTGTTTGGAGAAGTGTCTGTATACTCCCTGTGACAGGAGACCCCAGATGTGTTATCTGGAGCAACAGCAAGAGAAGAGGAAGCGGCACCAAGAGCTGTTGAAATGCCTGACAATGACTTAAATCAGGGTGAAAGGGTCTGTGTCAAGCCAGTTTATCACTGTATAGGTGTGGGGGAGCTTTGTTTGGATATAAGAGAGTGCTACGCCACTCAAGGGGTAAGTATCCAGCTGTTGTGTCTATGGTATTAAACAATTGAACTTCACTCGGAACTTCACTCTGGTAAATAAGTTTAATGCAAATTGAATCAGATTCATCAACATACAGAACTGATTTACCATGGAGAGAATGCACAAGAACACAGTCTGTCTCTACTCTCTACTGTCTCTACAGTTTACTGCCCTGAGGAAGAGTAGGACACCCCTGTAAAACAACTTAATGTTTCTGTCAATACAGCATGTTTGTCCTGCTGCAGTGTGTACCTAAAATCATGATGAGAAAGATACTGTGGCTGTTCATCACTTACAGGGAGGCAGTTGTTAAATGTTGACTTACATTGACATAACTTATCTATAGGGTGTGTGTGTGCAGCAGAGGCAACCTTTCTGGACCATGGACAGTGCCTTCCCAGGATAAAGTCTAGTACAGTGCCAGATAAAACCCATTTTTATTTCAAAATCAAGGAAGAGTAGTCAGGGCTGTTTCTAAGTCAGGGCTATATTGTGATTAAGAGCACACCTGTGTGGATACCCAGAATGCAGTGCTGTTCCAAAGTGAGAGATGATGTATTGACCCGTGACATCCTTCTGCTCTGACCTGTGTCTTCACAGTATACTTTGCATTCGGAAAGTATTCAGACCCCATCCCTTTTACACATTTTGTTACGTAACAGCCTTATTCTAAAATTTATGATTTTTTTCCCTCATAATGACAAAGCGAAAACATTATTATTATTTTTTTTAACATATTTGTAAATATATAAAAAACAGAAATACCTTATTTACATAAATATTCAGACCCTTTGCTATTAGACTCGAAATCGAGCTCAGGTGCATCCTGTTTCTATTGATCATCCTTGAGATGTTTCTACAACTTGATTGGAGTCCATCTGTGGTAAATTCAATTGATTGGACATGATTTGGAAAGGCACACACCTGTCTATATAAGGTCACACAGTTGACAGTGCATGTCAAAGCAAAAACCAAGGCATTATTTTAAATGATTTTTAAATGTTTTATTTAACTGTCATTTAACCAGGCAAGTCAGTTAAGAACAATTTCTTATTTACAATGACGGAATTGTCTGTAGAGCTCCGAGACAGGATTGTGTCAAGGCACAGATCTTGGGAAGGGTACCAATTTTTTTTATTGAAGGTCCCCAAGAACACAGTGGCCTTCAACATTCTTAAATGGAAGAAGTTTGGAACCACCAAGACTATTCCTAGAGCTGGCCGCCTGGCCAAACTGAGAAATCAATTGGTCACCCTGACAGAACTCCTGAGTTCCTCTGTAGAGATGGGAGAACCTTCCAGAAGGACAACCATCTCTGCAGCACCAATCAGGCCTTTATGGTAGTGGCCAGACACAAGCCACTCCTCAGTAAAAGGCACATGACAGCTCGCATGGAGTTTGCCAAAAGGCACGTAAAGGACTCTCAGACCATGAGAAACAAGATTCTATGGTCTGATGAAACCAAGATTGAACTCTTTGGCCTGAATGCAAAGAGTCACGTCTGGAGGAAACCTGGCACCATCCCCACGGTGAAGTATGGTGGTGGCAGCATCTTGCAGCATCATGCTTGAGAGGATCTGCAGAGAAGAATGGGAGAAACTCCCCAAATACAGGTGTGCCAAGCTTGTAGCGTCATACCCAAGAAGACTCGAGGCTGTAATCGCTGCCAATGGTGCTTCAACAAAGTACTGAGTAAAGGGTCTGAATACTTATTTGAATGTGATATTTCAGTTCTTTATTTTTTTATACTTTATATTTTTATAAATATTTTTGCTTTGTCATTATGGGGTATTGTGTGTAGATTGAGGGGGAAAAACAATTAAATACATTTTAGAATAAGGCTGTAACGTTACAAAGTGTGGAAAAAGTCAAGGGGTCTGAATACTTCCGAATGCATCATTTGATACACTGGGTCAATGACAGGGTAGAGCTATTTCTCCTCATCTGCGCAACATTGGAACACCTGCTTCATTAATAAAGGAGAGGAGAGAAGGGAGAGGGATAGTCTATTACATGGTAAACCTCTTTTCCTGAGTCCTGATCATTTTTTGGGGAAAAGGGCACCATGTTGGTTGATGAAAGGATAATGCATTTCTTACACTGCATTTTTGGCATATTACAACAGTGGTCAGTGTCTCGGCTAGTTGGTTGGATGACGGACCAGCTTCATTTTGTGTTATGTGTTCTGAGCTGTGTCTGACATAATTGCCCATGACACAGTGTGTTGGCCACTGTGAGTGCTGCTTGTGAATGGATTGGATCTCAGGAGAATCAAAGTCTCCCGTTGGCACACTGGGTTTACGTTCACAGCCAGATCAAAGGGGACTGTGTCTCTCCTCTCCTTTCAGTTCAGGCTTCACTACACACTCAAAGTGCCTGCCCTGAACAGACCCTTCTTCATGAGGTGCAATCTTGTCATTTTCCTCATCCATATCTCAAGGTTATGGAGTTTTTCATTGATTGTCGGTGTCATTCTTTCACAGTATAGCCTAAGGTGTACAGGAGGTACTGTTTTCTGGGATGACACTGTTCATGGTCCTGAGAAGTTTTGCATCAGATCCACACACACACACACACACACACACACACACACACACACACACACACACACACACACACACACACACACACACACACACACACACACACACACACAAACTTCAAGGGTGCTGCTACAGTGCTTATTTGACAGAGATTCATGATTCATTTGTCAAATGTAAACATGAGCCTTGTAATATGAGCTATAGCTATAAAGCGTGAGATGTTTTGGATGAGACTGCCTTCCCATCAGAATACATGCTACATTGGAGGGTAAGAGAAATGGGTCAGGAGACAAAAAGAGGAGACAAATGGTCCCAAATGAAAGACGCTTCCTAAAGTATGAGAGGTACTCAGTCCCTCCTGGCTATAATCTCATCCCCACCCTGATGGTAAGGAACCTTGAGGTTTGGCACTGAGCTCAGGGGAGTTTGGCTTCGGCTCGCCCTTGGTCCAAATCAGCGTTGACTAAGCGATTAATCCCTGTCCGGATCTCTGCGCTCCGTCAGCCTCACTCCCAGTTGAGATAAATCAGGCCAGCACAGTCTTTAACGAGGGAACTCTGATGGTAACGTCTCCCTCACTACCTCATTAACCTGTCTGGAAGAAAAGGACAGAAAAGGAGAACATTAATTGTGTCTTAATCTCTCACTTACAACACATTTTACTCTTGTGCTAATTGAAAAGAGTGCTTTGCTTTGATTGAAATGATATTTATTATATACAACCAGTGACTCCATTGGCAGTGGCACAAGAAAGAATTAGGAGGATACCATCTTTATTAGAGCAAGATCAGCTACCAGAATTCCAAAATAAAGTCACCAGTAGTAGCCAACACACCCAGAAACACAGTGAAAAGCAGTCGACCCTGTGGCATTCAATTGAGTATGTTAGTTTCTCTAGTCCAGAGGAAATTACATAGGTGTTACCTTGCAGCCCTGATTGAAAGGGTTTTGCTATCGATGGCCAAGAAATATCAGATAAAGTCGGGTCAGAGGATAAGGCCACAAATCATTAAAGGGGTTGCAGATCATTACATCGTCAATGTTCTAATGAAGTGTTGATACGGCTGATACAAAGGGCTGGTGAAATGGACTCAGGAGCTTTATCTCATGTTGGGTTTGTGCACCTTGTCTCGCACTAAAATCATTTCTCAAAAACACACGCACATAAACACGTGCACATGCACACACAGATCAGCGAAAGCCCCAATGTCTTTGAGCCTAGACTGAATTAAACCCAGCATGTGATCATGTCAAAGGAAATAATCCCCCTCCTCACCCCCCTAACGTGAACTAGCACTTGAACTTGACCCCCACGTCCCTTATAGCTCTGACTCTACTGATAGCAACTTTGAGGAAAATTTTACTTTCTATGCCTGTGATATGTGGTTGTCCCACTTAGCTATCTTAAGATGAATGCGCTAACTGTAAGTCATTTTGGATAAGAGAATCTGCTAAATTTCTCAAATGTAAAACGTAAAAACGCAGCACAATCACACATCAGATATAGGGTTTATAGGTAAATTAATTTAGGATCATTTTAATCCACACCTTTCACTGTCACTTTCAGCTATTTATGGTTCAGATTTGATTTGAGTCATTGTAGCAGAAGAGATATGTACCATCTCCTGCATTATAAAGGCTCAGAGAATGCATTGCTTTGAACTTGACACCAATATTTAAGTCCCTAAGCAACAATGTCACACATGCTCACATAAGCCTCGCTGTGAAATGACACAGTTCAGTTTGTGATTATAGGAGATGTAAAATGGCAGTTGTCACATATACTGGCGCAACATAGAGCCGTGAACAGAAAACGAATTGCTTACAAAACAACACTAAAACTATAGCTAGGCTATAGCACACTGTTCTCCAACATTCCATCCTTCAGAGAGAGCATTCATTGAATAATGACTAATAGTTGGTATTTACTTTATGACCTTAGAAATGTATCAATTATCTCTTACTGTTATTCTCAATGATTTTGCATGAAACAGTGACTTATGGAGTCTCCATTAAAGGAAATTGAACAGTAAAATAGGCAGGGTGAAAAGACATACCGTTAGACATTCTATCAGCAGTCAGAGAAAGACTCACATCAAAGCATGCATATAGGTAGCTTCCATTCACACTCCCTGTTTTACACAAATGAAAGCCTGTTCATATTAATCTCACTTTACTAAGTGTAGAGTATATGGGAATCACATCACAAGATAAATATATTAATGAGTCTAAAGGCTGCATTCGGGCAAATGTGTGTCAGGAGGTGTGCTGTAACTACACAACTGCACATAAAGAGCATTCAGAAAGTATTCAGACCCATTGACTTTTTCCATGTTTTGTTCCGTTACAGCCATATTCTAAAATGTTTTAAATATTTTTTTCTCCCTCATCAATACACACATTATACCGTATAATGACAAAGCAAACATTTTTTGGGGGAAATCTTTGTAAGTATTCAGACCCTTTACTCAATACTTTGTTGAAGCACCATTGGCAGCGATTATAGCCTTAAGTCTTCTTGGGTATGATGCCGCAAGCTTGGCACACCTGTATTTGGGGAGTTTTTCCCATTCTTCTCTGCAGATCCTCTCAAGCTGTCAGGTTGGATGGGGAGCGTCGCTGCACAGCTATTTTCAGGTCTCTCCAGAGATGTTCGATCGGGTACAAGTCCAGGCTCTGGCTGGGCCACTTAAGGATATTTTTGCCTTGCAGCAGCTAATGGTGATCCATAATAAATACAAATAGAAAATACAAATTCAGAGACTTGTCCCGAAGCCAGTCCTGTGTTGTCTTGGCTGTGTGCTTAGGGTCGTTGTCCTGTTTGGAAGGTGAACCTTCACCCAAGTCTCATGTCTTGAGTACTTTACTCTGTACTTTACTCCATTCATCTTTCCCTCGATCCAGACTAGTCTCCCAGTCCCTGCAGCTGAAAAACATCCCCACAGCATGATGCCACAACCATGCTTCACCGTAGGGATTGTGCCAGGTTTCCTCCAGACTTGACTCTTGGCATTCAGGCCAAAGAGTTCAATCTTGGTTTCATCAGATCAGAGAATCTTGTTTCTCATGGTCTGAGAGTCCTTTATATGCATTTTGGCAAACTCCAAGCAGGCTGTCATGTGCCTTTTACTGAGGAGTGGCTTCTGTTTGGCCACTCTACAGTAAAGACCTGATTGGTGGAGTGCTGCAGAGATGGTTGTCCTTCTGGAAGGTTCTCCCATCTCCACAGAGGAACTCTGGTGCTCTGTCAGAGTGACCATCGAGATCTTGGTCACCTCCCAGACCAAGGTCCATCTCTCCCGTTTTCTCAGTTTGGCTGGGCCGCCGCTTGTTCCAAACTTCTTCCATTTAAGAATGATGGAGGCCACTGTGTTCTTGGGGACCTTCAATGCTCTAGAATTTCTTTGGTACCATTCCCCAGATCTTTGCCTCAACACAATCCTGTCTATGAGCTCTACGGACAATTCTTTCAACCTCATGGCTTGGTTTTTGCTCTGACATGCACTGTCATAAAAGTGCCTTTCCAAATCAGAGTGTGCCTTTCCAAATCATGTCCAATCAACTGAATTTACCACAGGTGGACTCCAGTCAAGTTGTAGAAACATCTCAAGTATGATCAATGGAAACAGGATGCACCTGATCTCAATTTTGAATCTCATAGCAAAGGGTCTGAATATTTCTGTAAATAAGATATTTAGTGTTGTCCTTATGGGGTATTGCGTGTAGATTGATGAGGGGGAAAAACTATTTAATCCATTTTAGAATAAGGCTGTAACATAAGAAAATGTGGAAAAAGTCAAGGGGTCTGAATACCTTCCGAATGCACTGTATGCACTTTGACACACACACACACACACACACACACACACACACACACACACACACACACACACACACACACACACACAAACAAATATACAACATGATTCAACTGAAGTGTCTTGTGTAAGAAGCAGTCAATAGCATTACATTTGAAACTGGTCTACTGTAGGTCAAAGAGGGGGTGGAGGAGAGGTGGGTGTTGGTGCTGTTATTGACTTACGATCCTGTCGAACATAGCCAAGTTAAATTTCACAGCAGTAGCTCAAGATTTTTGAATTTATCATAGATGGAGTCTGTGACTGTGTAACTTTGTGTGTGTGTATGTGTGTGCAGAGAGAAAGTACACACATTGCATTACCATGTAATTTCAAAAGAATAAATAGACATACAATGTTTTATGTTTGGCTCTACATTTGTGTGCATAAAAGATGCATCTAATCTACATTATGAAAAGACAGTGGCATGTATTCATGGATGCCAAGGGAAGCCAGGCTTCCCCAAAAATATGACCTAATAAAAATGATAAAATAATTTATCTTCTGTCTCGCTCTGTGTTTTCATGGATGGAGATGGGGATTTGGACCTGTGGTTTTGACTTCATTTTTTGTACAGCCCAATGATTATGACAGCGATTCTGATCTAACCATCAATGTATATATTGTACCACTAGTCTGAGACGATTGAAGTTCAATATGTAGTCTAGAAGTAGACTAGTAGGCTCAGCTTAACTAGCTAGCTAACTTAGTTGGCACATTGTTGCCCATGCGATGAAGTTAGGCATACACAAACAGATAAGTATTATTTTACTGATTAGTACGGTATAACAACTGGTTTAATACACTCCACCATGACAGCTTGAACTCTGGGCCTGCACTCCCCTATGGTGAATCATCTCTCCCCACATCAGTACACATCAAAAGGAATAGCGCCTATATTTAGACACTGGCTGTTTGAGCTATAGAGAAGGGTGGCATAAAGAGCAGAAAGACGTACTAGTCAGTTCAAGGGTGACTCAAATGTACTTAGGTTAATTTGCTTTTTCAGATATCAGTTTGTTGTTAAAACTTAAAGTGAAATGTCTCAGTAAAGTAGTCCTACTGTTATTATAATCGTTTATAATTGGATGAGTACATTAACTTGTTTTCCCCAACAAAAATACATCATAAAAAATAGATATGAATTAAATGTGCTGTCAACTAACATGCAATCTTTGTTTAAAGCCTTCATTTAGCTGTGGTTCCCCTTGAAGGCACTTTGAATCATTAACCAACTCAGAGTAATTATGTAGTGTGCTCACCCTCGCTTCTTCCCCAATTAAAGGATAAATATGCTGCAATTAGATCTGCTATTTACAGGGATTAAACATATAATTTACTTGTGAATCCGACCTTGTCACCTTAAATGGTTAATTGACCATAATTAATTCAAATATGGACCAACTAAGATCATTAAAAGAGCCCATTGACTAGGAGTATGGAGTAACAGTGCTGGTTAATAACATGTGAGACCGGGATATTGAACTGATTTCTCTTCAAAATGAGGATGGAAAAGCAAACATTTAAAGGGTGGACACTGGCCTCCCACTCTGGAGCCAGGCCCTGCCAGGCCCACCCAATCAGACTGAGCAAAAAGAAAAAGAGTGAGTACAGTAGTGTACTAAAAAAACAAAGATTTCAAGACTAAAGGCCGGTTTATACTACGTCTATCGACAAGTTTGTAGACAGTTGTCGTTAGTGACATCATGAGCATTCTATTATCGTCCGACATTAAACTTGTCATTGTGTTTATGAAAAAGTATAAACACAAAAATAACAGGCTGCAGGACATCAGTAGTCTGGTGCTCCTAAATATCATACCAGATGTATTTTAACACCAATAAACCCATTAGTTTATGTCAATCTAGCAAACCAGGCAACTAAAAGCTCCTTTCTTGGTTCGTTTCTAGCTTGTTAGCTAGCTAGCTATCTTTAAGTTAGCTGGCTAGCCAGTTCAAATAATGACCATGTCATATAGCTGACAATGTCTTAACTATAGCTAATTTGTATTCATTATTACAGGAAAATAAACTCACAACAATATCATTATTTACAAGTTAACGACAAGCTATCTACAGAAAATAGCTTATGGTTGTGGGTGTGAAGAAATAAAAGCAGGGCATTCTACTAGTGAATAGAACTTGGACAGTGTCTGGTTGGCCTAACATTATATCCACATTTGACTGTGGAGCAGGTCATGTTGTTCTTCACATTACCATGTCTGGTAAACACACACTATATGAAATAAAATCCAAGTTAATTTGTCACATGCACAGGATACAGAAGGTGTAAACGGTACAGTGAAATGGTTACTTGCAGAGTGGAGTCTTTTGTTTTGACATGTAGCTAGCTAGTTAGCTAAACAATGAACCATAATCCCAACTCATAACGTTACTACTGTGCATGAATTTGCTGGTAGCTAAAGTTAACCAACTAGCTAGGTGTAATGTTAGCTAGCTAGCTAACATTAGGCTATAACTAGCAATGCAAATGTCTCTGAGATACAAATAATATTTCTACACAGATCATCAAAGTAGCATTATCTAGCGAGCCAGCCAGTTAACCTTAGCTAGCTAGCTAACAGTACGCTTTAACCTGCGATGAAAATGACTTTCTGACATAATTTGAAACGTATAATATATGAAAATGTAGCTAGCTAGACTCTTTTACTACCCATATACATGGATGAACACTTCTCCCTCTTTGTCGCAGATGCCATGGTTGCCCTTAGTTTGAAGATGTAATCCGGAGACAGGTGTTTTATAAAACAGTGTTCTCTTTTCAACTCCCTCCACATTTTTTTGCAATCAAACAGCAGAATTTTCTTAATCTCCTTATACTCTGCTTCCACTGGGCATTCCACTGATTTCAAAACTCGGTCCTCTAAAAAATGGAGAGCATTAGCAGCACTTATGCAGTTCTTTGTGATATATTTTAAAAAAGCCGCTTTAGAAAAGATTACCTATACGTACTGAGCAGCTCATGTTATAGACAGAGGCGTAATACATGGCAGATCAATCCGAACTCATCTCTCTGCCTGTCCAGGCCATCCATTATATCAGCCAATCAATGCATCTTCCTGCCTTTTTCCTTGGCTAAATCAACTAGGCTCGTCTTTAGATGTTTTAAACAATATTTACAGAAGGCATACAAGTTTGCTTTTAAGGCACATGAAAGTTCACATGTTCCAGAAGGCATTTCTGTCAAAAAATGCATTTTGGTTATGTTCAAATGCCTCTCCTGTGAAGTAGTGACATGCGAATAGTTTCCTTAAACGAGTCACACATGTATCTCACAACTCCTGTGAATGTGTCAACCTCGTAAATATATAAAGAGGGGAGAGGGGGTTGTGAGATTTTGGATTTGAGCTGCCGAACAGCTTGTGTGGAATTCAACCATGTAAATGCAGTCCCCATCAGAACCTATTTCCCATTCATTTTCCAAATTAAAGTTGTCAGGGAGTCAGTTACTGAGCAGAAGGTACTCCTGGAAAATGCCAGTCTAGACATTTCAAGGAGACATTTAGCTTCTAGTGGATTCCCTAAGTGGTACCTTGTTATGACAATTGATATGGAGATGAAATTACATGTAGAACAATCTCACTATAATAAGGAATCACGCTGATATGGATTGGAATGCTGAATAGAGAAGCAATATTGAATTTATGAGTTAAGTCAGGCTTAGTTTTAATTATTGCGATAACTGATTTTTCAACATTGCAATAAGATCAGAGAAAATCTGAAAATAGGACATAACTGATACACTAACCACCCACACACTGCCACGGTGCATGAGTCTGAAAAAACCATGCCCCTGATCTCCATATCTGGAAGACAGCCTAATGCTACTTTTAACAAGCACACTGTCCGCAGTGCTGACTGTCATACTCCTCTGCCCTCCTCTGAAATCTATTCATTTGGAGCGCGACCCATCTTTTATATTCCTGTAGCACTCCTCTCCCCACACCATCTCACCCTTCTGCTTACAGCAGCACTTCACTACTGGCATGCACAGGCCCAATTACCAGCCTAATCATACAGCCACCACCTCAAGTTGCCAACACAAATTACTCGACACAAAAAAGGTGCTATCTGTCCCTATAGAAGAAGCTGTTGTAGAATTACAACATTATGTTAATTGTCACACCCTGATCTGTTTCACCTGTCTTTGTGCTTGTCTCCACCCCCCTCCAGGTGCCACCCATCTTTCCCATTATCCCAGTGTATTTATACCTGTGTTCTCTGTTTGTCTTTTGCCAGTTTGTTTTGTTTCATCAAACCTACCAGCGTTTTTCCCATGCTCCTGTCTTTCTCTAGTTCCTGTTTTCCTGGTTTTGGCCATTCAGCCTGCCTGCCGTTCTGTACCTTGTCACACCACCCTCTCCTTTGATTATAATAATTATGACGACAAACTCTTTATAGAACCCTTTTTGCTTCTAGGGAGAACCCTTTTGGTTCCAGGTTAAAACAGTTTTCGGTTTCATGTAGGACCCTTTCCACAGAGGGTTCTACATGAAACCCAAAATCGGTTCTACGTGGACGCAAAAAGTGTTCTCCCTGGAACCAAGAAGTGTTCTACTATGGGGACAGCCGAAGAACCGTTTTATCTAACAGTTTATCTTTTTAGGGATAGGGGGCAGTATTAAGAAGTTTGGATGTCTGAGGTGCCCAAGTAAACTGCCTATTACTCAGGCCCAGAAGCTAGGATATGCAAATATTTGGTAGATGTGGATAGAAAAAACACTCTAAAGTTTCCAAAACTGTTTAAATAATGTCTGTGAGAATATCAGAACAGATACGGCAGGCGAAAACCTGAGGAAAATCCATCCAGGAAGTGGGATATTTTTGATGTGGGTACTTTTCAATTGAATGCCTACACAGTATGTAATGGGTTAGGACCCATTCCTATGGCTTCCACTAGATGTCAACAGTCTTTAGACACTGTTTCAGGCTTGTATTCTGAAAAATTAGGAAGAATGAGACCATTTTGTAAGTGGACTGTAGAATGAAGCAGAGCTGGTTTGTGCGCGTGACCGATTGCGCGCCCTTCGTTGTTTTTCCTTTCTATTGAATACGCTATTGTCCGGTTGAAATATTATCGATTATTTAGACAATAGACAACCTGAGGATTAATTATAAACATTGTTGGACATGTTTAGACAAACTTTACCGGTACTATTAGGATGTATTCGTCTGCATGTTGTGACCGCCTTTGAGCCAGTGGATTACTGAACAAAATGCGCCAACAAAACTACGTTTTTGGGATATAAAGAGGGACTTTAACGAACAAAACAAACATTTATTGTGTAACAGTCACTCTTGTGACTGCAACCAGATGAAGATCATCAAAGGTAAGTTAATCATTTTATCGCTATTTCTGACTTTCGTGACTCCTGTACTTATCTTGATGATGTTTGTATGCTTTTGTAAGCGGGGCGCTGTCCTCAGATAATCGCATGGTATGCTTACGCCGTAAAGCCTTTTTGAAACACTTTACGGAAAAAGCATAATCTGAATACGGCGCTCAGAGCCCAAACCAGCCAAAAGAAATATCCGCCATGTTGCGCAGTCAACATTAGTCAAAAATAGCATTATAAATATTCACTTACCTTTGATGATCTTCATCAGAATGTACTCCCAGGAATCGCAGTTCCACAATAAATGTGTGTTTTGTTCGATAATGTCCATCATTTATGTCCAAATAGCTTCTTTTGTTAGGGCGTTTGGTAAACAAATCCAAACGCGCGTTCAGGTCCAGTCGGATGAAAAGTTCAAAAAGTTATATTACAGGTCGAAGAAACTTGTCAAACTAAGTATAGAATCCATCTTTAGGATGTTTTTATCATAAATGTTCAATAATGTTCCAACCGGAGAATTCCATTGTCTGTAGAAAAGCAATGGAACGAGAGCTACCTCTCATGTGAACGCACGTGACTGAGAACGAGGCTGCTGCCAGACCCCTTAGTCAAACAGCTCTCATTCGCTCCCACTTCACAGTAGAAGCCTGAAACAACCCATTTCCCACTGTGTATTCGATAGGGTCTGAGTTCAAAAACTACAAACCTCAGATTTCCCACTTCCTGGTTGGATTTCTTCTCAGGTTTTTGCCTGCCAAATAAGTTCTGTTATTCTCACAGACATGATTCAAACAGTTGTAGAAACTTCAGAGTGTTTTCTATCCAAATCTACTAATAATATGCATATCTTATCTCCTGGCGATGAGTAACTGGCAGTTGAATTTGGGTATGTTTTTCATCCAAACGTGAAAATGCTGCCCCCTACCCTAGAGAAGTTAACGGCCTTTCAGGTTATGTTGATATAGGACTCGTTTTACTGTGGATATAGATACTTGTGTACCTGTTTCCTCCAGCATCTTCACAAGGTCCGTTGCTGTTGTTCTGGGATTGATTTGCACTTTTCGCACCAAAGTACGTTCATCTCTAGGAGACAGAACGCATCTCCTTCCTGAGCGGTATGACGGCTGCTTGGTCCCATGGTGTTTATATTTACGTACTATTGTTTGTACAGATGAACATGGTACCTTCAGGCATTTGGAAATTGCTCCTAAGGATAAACCAGACTTGTGGAGGTCTCCAATTTTTTTCTGAGGTCTTGGCTGATTTCTTTTGATTTTCCCATGATGTCAAGCAAAGAGGCACTGAGTTTAAAGGTAGGCCTTGAAATACACTGCTCAAAAAAATAAAGGGAACACAATGTAACTCCAAGTCAATCACACTTCTGTGAAATCAAACTGTCCACTTAGGAAGCAACACTGATTGACAATACATTTCACATGCTGTTGTGCAAATGGAATAGACAAAAGGTGGAAATTATAGGCAATTAGCAAGACACCCCCAATAAAGGAGTGGTTCTGCAGGTGGTGACCACAGACCACTTCTCAGTTCCTATGCTTCTTGGCTGATGTTTTGGTCACTTTTGAATGCTGGCGGTGCTTTCACTCTAGTGGTAGCATGAGACGGAGTCTACAACCCACACAAGTGGCTCAGGTAGTGCAGCTCATCCAGGATGGCACATCAATGCGAGCTGTGGCAAGAAGGTTTGCTGTGTCTGTCAGCGTAGTGTCCAGAGCATGGCGGCGCTACCAGGAGACAGGCCAGTACATCAGGAGACGTGGAGGAGGCCGTAGGAGGGCAACAACCCAGCAGCAGGACCGCTACCTCCGCCTTTGTGCAAGGAGGAGCACTGCCAGAGCCCTGCAAAATGACCTCCAGCAGGCCACAAATGTGCATGTGTCTGCTCAAACGGTCAGAAACAGACTCCATGAGGGTGGTATGAGGGCCCGACGTCCACGGGTGGGGGCTGTGCTCACAGCCCAACACCGTGCAGGACGTTTGGCATTTGCCAGAGAACACCAAGATTGGCAAATTCGCCACTGGCGCCCTGTGCTCTTCACAGATAAAAGCAGGTTCACACTGAGCACGTGACAGACGTGACAGAGTCTGGAGACGCCGTGGAGAATGTTCTGCTGCCTGCAACATCCTCCAGCATGACCGGTTTGGCGGTGGGTCAGTCATGGTGTGGGGTGGCATTTCTTTGGGGGGCCGCACAGCCCTCCATGTGGTCGCCAGAGGTAGCCTGACTGCCATTAGGTACCGAGATGAGATCCTCAGACCCCTTGTGAGACCATATGCTGGTGCGGTTGGCACTGGGTTCCTCCTAATGCAAGACAATGCTAGACCTCATGTGGCTGGAGTGTGTCAGCAGTTCCTGCAAGAGGAAGGCATTGATGCTATGGACTGGCCCACCCGTTTCCCAGACCTGAATCCAATTGAGCACATCTGGGACATCATGTCTCGCTCTATCCACCAACGCCACGTTGCACCATAGACTGTCCGGGAGTTGGCGGATGCTTTAGTCCAGGTCTGGGAGGAGATCCCTCAGGAGACCATCCGCCACCTCATCAGGAGCATAACCAGGCGTTGTAGGGAGGTCATACAGGCACGTGGAGGCCACATACACTACTGAGCCTCATTTTGACTTGTTTTAAGGACATTACATCAAAGTTGGATCAGCCTGTAGTGTGGTTTTCCACTTTAATTTTGAGTGTGACTCCAAATCCAGACCTCCATGGGTTGATAAATTTGATTTCCATTGATAATTTTTGTGTGATTTTGTTGTCAGCACATTCAACTATGTAAAGAAAAAAGTATTTAATAAGAATATTTCATTCATTCAGATCTAGGATGTGTTATTTTAGTGTTCCCTTAATTCTTTTGAGCAGTGTATATCCAATTAACTCAAATTATGTCAATTAGCCCATCAGAAGCTTCTAAAGCCATGACATCATTTTCTGGAATTTTCCAAGCTGTTTAAAGCCACAGTCAACTTAGTGTACGTAAACTTCTGACCCATTGGAATTGTGATACAGTGAATTATATGTGAAATAATATTTCTGTAAACAATTGTTGGAAACATTACTTGTGTCATGCACAAAGTAGATGTCCTAATCAATTGCCTAAACTATAGTTTGTTTACAAAAAATTTGTGGAGTGGTTGAAAAACTAGTTTTAATGACTCCAACTTCGGTGTATGTAAACTTCCGACTTCAACTGTATGAAGACTGTTTAGTGCCAAAAATAAAGGGTTAATGACATGCATCTTCTATCTCTCAGATATAGGACAGGCATTTTTCCTTTAGATTTTTTGTGGGGACATGTTATTCAATGTGTTTGTATAGGCTAATAGCAGTAAGGCCAAATTCCATTTTTCACATATATTTTTTTGATACTTCAAGGGGTCTTAAAATTCAAAATCAAAAACCTTCTTGAAACAATTCCATACAGGTTAGTAGAACCCCCCCTCCCCTGGCTTAGACAGGGCTTAGTCTGCAGAGGGTTTTAAATTGATCAGATTACTCAAACTCCTGATGTTAAAGTTGAACACTAATGCTTAAGCACTATTAAAAAGAAGAAGAAAAATTTAATTAAAAAGGTTTATTCAGATTCAGAAGGGTTCTATGTAGTGCCTTTCAAAGACTCTTTCTTGCCTTCTACATAATCATTTTTGGTTAAACAATGTTTTATTAGTATGTTAAAAAAGGTTCTAGGTGGAACCTAAGAACCCTTTTGGAACCCTTTTTTCTAAGAGTCTATAGGCTATTCGTAAAACTATTCCCTTTCCTTATCAGCTTTTTCTACTTTCCACTGCATGTTGTCATGTTTTTGAGGCTTGTACATAACCAGACAGACATATACCACATCACTTATCTAAGGCTGCGTTTAGAAAGGCAACCCAATTCTGCTTTTTTTTCACAAATTGGTCTTTTGACCAATCGGATCAGCTCTGAAAAATATCTGATGTGAATGGTCAAAAGACCAATTAGTGGAAAAAATATTAGAATTGGGATAGACATAGTGTAAACGTACCTTAACGGTTTTCATAATAGTCCTCATAGGCCCAAGCGTTGGCATAATGTGCCATTGGAATGTCTGCAGATTACAGAGAACCATTTGGCCTCAAGGGTCTCATATGCTACCCGTTACCATGTGTCTACCTCAATCATCTGGGCCCTCAGGGAACTGTAGGACCTGAAATGGCCCACCTATTTTCCATAAGCGGATTTATGTACAGTATTAAGAAGCAAATACATTGAATAGAAAGCAGTACACCAGTGCACACGGCTGAACAAGAGGATTTACTTCAATGGGCTAATATTCAATCATTTCCTGTCATTTTGATAAGTTTGGAAAAACACTGCTGTAATAGCTTTTTCAACATGTTCCTTCACACTGTTTGCACAAGCAATCTCTGGAATGAATAGAATAACGAACACAGCTGTTCTGTCTCTGTGTTGTGTTTGGGATTTTCATTTAGAATTGCAAACATTATTATTTACTATGACTAATGACTTAGCGTAGATACGTACCATACTTTAGGAAAAATAGGAGCCATCAAAGACTAAACAAATATCAGACATAATATACTGTATACTCTGGTGTAAGGCCTTGGGGAAGAATTTCATTCTGATCTCCATGGGAACAGCTAGAGGGTGATATTAGCTTTAGCTTGGTTTTGACCCGTGGTTTAATGCAAAAAATGAATGAGAAAAAATCCAATTAAAACTTGCTGAAGGTCTGTAGTCTTGCAATAGTAACCTTCTCCTGGGGGGAAAAAGGAGTGACTATATGAGGCAATTAAATATTTCCCCCATAAAATTAACATAAGTTCACACCCTCAAACATGTCCTTTTCAACGTTAACTAGAAGACCATTTTGTAAAAACGCCAATAAGTTTGTAAAAAACCCAGTTTCCATTTTTTTATTGAATAGTATCCTCTGTGCAAGAAAATATGTAATTAAAGTTTAATACAGAATTTGAATAGTAAAGTTGTGTGGATTTATGACTCAGTCTCTGCATGAGTTTCAGTAAAACTGGGACTGGTTTCCATGACACTATATAAATCAGGAATGATTTGCCAAGCCTTGAGGCCTCAGGTTAAGAACTCCTGTCCATCCATCACCCTTACTGACAACACAGAGGACATGACGTCGCAGTACTGGAGCTGAGGGAACTTAAGCCCTCTTAACATAGAGCATTGGGAGAACTCTTATTAAGTTATAGTCCCAGGCTTGTTATATAATTTATCTCCCTATGCAATATATGATAACAGTTCCACTGTTTTGAGACAAGAAACCCACAAATGTTGAGGTTTGTGTACTAGTGCATGTAATGTAGCTCAAAGCGCCATTGCAGTTAATTATATTTTGCACCGCAAATTTTTTTTTGCTGGAATTTCAGCCTGTTCAGGTGGGATGGAGTTCTTGCCCGAAGCATAACGTCACAAGGCGATCTGATTATAAAAGACCAATGACTGTTCATCTGTTAATGGCATATACTGTATCATCCTACACTGCTGCTGGTCCGGCCCGGTCATATAGACATTCCATTCCTCTTGACAGCGTGCAGATGTGACTCGTTTCAGGAAACTAGGCATATGTCACATGTCACTACCTCACAGGAGAGGCATTTGAACATATACTGTATATATACACTGCTCAAAAAAATAAAGGGAACACTTAAACAACACAATGTAACTCCAAGTCAATCACACTTCTGTGAAATCAAACTGTCCACTTAGGAAGCAACACTGATTGACAATAAATTGCACATGCTGTTGTGCAAATGGAATAGACAAAAGGTGGAAATTATAGGCAATTAGCAAGACACCCCCAATAAAGGAGTGGTTCTGCAGGTGGTGACCACAGACCGCTTCCTGGCTGATGTTTTGGTCACTTTTGAATGCTGGCGGTGCTTTCACTCTAGTGGTAGCATGAGACGGAGTCTACAACGCACACAAGTGGCTCAGGTAGTGCAGCTCATCCAGGATGGCACATCAATGCGAGCTGTGGCAAGAAGGTTTGCTGTGTCTGTCAGCGTAGTGTCCAGAGCATGGAGGCGCTACCAGGAGACAGGCCAGTACATCAGGAGACGTGGAGGAGGCCGTAGGAGGGCAACAATCCAGCAGCAGGACCGCTACCTCCGCCTTTGTGCAAGGAGGAGCACTGCCAGAGCCCTGCAAAATGACCTCCAGCAGGCCACAAATGTGCATGTGTCTGCTCAAACGGTCAGAAACAGACTCCATGAGGGTGGTATGAGGGCCCGACGTCCACAGGTGGGGGTTGTGCTTACAGCCCAACACCGTGCAGGACGTTTGGCATTTGCCAGAGAACACCAAGATTGGCAAATTCGCCACTGGCGCCCTGTGCTCTTCACAGATGAAAGCAGGTTCACACTGAGCACGTGACAGACGTGACAGAGTCTGGAGACGCCGTGGAGAATGTTCTGCTGCCTGCAACATCCTCCAGCATGACCGGTTTGGCTGTGGGTCAGTCATGGTGTGGGGTGGCATTTCTTTGGGGGGCCGCACAGCCCTGCATGTGCTCGCCAGAGGTAGCCTGACTGCCATTAGGTACCGAGATGAGATCCTCAGACCCCTTGTGAGACCATATGCTGGTGCGGTTGGCCCTGGGTTCCTCCTAATGCAAGACAATGCTAGACCTCATGTGGCTGGAGTGTGTCAGCAGTTCCTGCAAGAGGAAGGCATTGATGCTATGGACTGGCCCGCCCGTTCCCCAGACCTGAATCCAATTGAGCACATCTGGGACATCATGTCTCGCTCCATCCACCAACGCCACGTTGCACCACAGACAGTCCGGGAGTTGGCGGATGCTTTAGTCCAGGCCTGGGAGGAGATCCCTCAGGAGACCATCCGCCACCTCATCAGGAGCATGCCCAGGCATTGTAGGGAGGTCATACAGGCACGTGGAGGCCACACACACTACTGAGCCTCATTTTGACTTGTTTTAAGGACATTACATCAAAGTTGGATCAGCCTGTAGTGTGGTTTTCCACTTTAATTTTGAGTGTGACTCCAAATCCAGACCTCCATGGGTTGATAAATTTGATTTCCATTGATCATTTTTGTGTGATTTTGTTGTCAGCACATTCAACTATGTAAAGAAAAAAGTATTTAATAAGAATATTTCATTCCTTCAGATCTAGGATGTGTTATTTTAGTGTTCCCTTTATTTTTTTGAGCAGTGTACATTTTTTATATCAAATATCAATTTTTTGGCAGAAATGCCTTCTGGAACATGTGACCTTTCATGTGCTTTAACTTCTCTAGGGTAGGGGGCAGCATTCGGACTTTTGGATGAAATGCATGCCCAAATTAAACTGCCTGCTTCTCGGGCCCAGAAGATATGATATGCATTTAACTGGTAGATTTGGATAGAAAACACTCTAAAGTTTCCAAAACTGTTAAAATAGTGTCTGTGAATATAACAGAACTGATTTGGCATGCAAAAACCTGAGAAAAAGCCATTCAGGAAGTAGGTTTGTTTTGGTTTTGCAGTTTTCTATTCAATGCCATTACAGTATCCATTGACTTTGGACTCAAATTGCAGTTTCTATACCTTCCACTAGATGTCAACAGTCTTTAGAAATTGTTTCAGGCTTGTATTCTGAAAAATGCGGAAGTAAGAGCAGTCTGAATGAGTGGACCCTAAAGTGTCACAGAGCTTTTTCATGCGCGAGACCGAGAGAGTGCCTTTCTTGTTTACCTTTTAAATTGACGACGTTATTGTCCGGTTGAAATATTATAGATTATTTAGGCTAAAAACAACCTGAGGATTGAATATAAACATCGTTTGACATGTTTCTATGAACTTTACGGATACAATTTTGATTTTTTTTGTCTGCCTGTTTTGACTGCGTTTCAGCCTGTGGATTACTGAAGAAAACGCGCAAACAAAACTGAGGTTTTTGGATATAAATTGACTTTATCGAACAAAAGGAAAATTTATTGAGTAAATGAATGTCTGCTGAGTGCAACCATATGAAGATCATCAAAAGGTAAGGGATTAATTTTATCTCTATTTCTGACTTGTGTAACTCTTCTACTTGGCTGGTTACTGTTTGTAATGATTTGTCTAGTGGGCTATGTTCTCAAATAATCGTAAGGTATGCTTTCGCCGTAAAGCATTTTTTAAATCTGACACCGTGGTTGGATTCACAAGAAGTTAATCTTTAAACCTATGTAAAATATGTTTTGTTTTCTGAATTTTTATAATGAGTATTTCTGTATTTGAATTTGGCGCCCAGCAGTTTCACTGGCTGTTGAAGAGGTGGGACACTAACGTCTCACGTACCCAAGAGAGGTTCAAATCAAAATGTTATGTCATCTGTAAATAACTATACAATTGTTAAATTACGAGCCTACTTGGTTTAGCCACGAAAAGAGACATGATGGTTGAGATAATGGATGGGCTGGACATGCCGCGAGATGAGTTCGGATTGGTCTGCCTTTTAGCACACTTCTGTCTATAACATGAGCTGCTTAGTATGTGTAGGTAATCCTTTCTAAAGCGGCTTTTTTTAAAGATATCATGAAGAACTGCACAAGTGTCGCTAAGGCTCTCTACTTTCTGGAGGACCGAGTTTTGAAATCAGTTGAACAGTGGAAGCAGAGTATGATAGCTAAGGAGATGGAGACAATTCTGGTGTTTCATTGCAAATGTGGAGGGAGTCGAAAAGAGAACACACAGAACAAGGCTGTTGTTTAAAACACCTGTCTGGATTAAAACTTCAAACTAAGGGCAACCATGTTATCCGGTACATGGCAAGCGTTCATCAATGTATACGGGTAAGAGAGTCTAGCTAGCTATATTTTCAGATGTTATACGTTTCTGATTTTGTCAGAAAGTCATTTTCATTGCAAGTTAAAGCATACTGTTAGCTAGCTAGCGTTAGCTGACTGGCTCACTAGCTAACGTTACGTTTATGATCTGTGTAATGTTATTCGTATCTCAGAGCCATTTGCATTGCTAGTTATAGCCTAATAATAACTAGCCAGCTAACATTGAACCTAGCTAGTTGCTTAGCTTTAGCTACCTGTAGATTCATGCAGGGTAGTAACTTTACGATTTGGGATTATGGTTAATTGTTTAGCTAGCTAGCTACATGTCTAAACAAAAGACTCCACTATACAAGCAACCATTTCACTGTTCCGTTTACACCTTCTAACAAGCTAGAAATGAATCAAAAAAATTGTTTAGAAAGTTGCTTTTAGCTGCTTGGTTTGCAAGATTGACATACAGTACATCCTTCTTTAAAGCAGTGAGCAAAGCACAATAAATTGTGCAGTCGCTGCTTGCAAGGTATCAAATGTTTCTTTGCACTGTCTTCCATCTGAACAATCACTTAGTCTGATTTGGCCAGAGAAGCTCTCTTTGCTTTGGACTGCATTGTAGGCTATATACAAACGTGGATTAGCCAGTAGCTTGATCCTTCATCCTATCCATGTTGTAGCCGGCAGCAGCCGTAACCATTCAAGACTTAAGTGCCTAGATAGTTATTCTTCTATTATTAAAAGTCAAGGTCATGCTATTCAAGGGTTGCACATTTAGTTTTGAACGTTATTTTGAAGACTGCTGCCCGACTGAATGTTCTACTCTCGATTGACATTGATGAAGATTTAAAATGTGGTATAACTTTAGCTAGCTAGCTAAGATTGAGGGGGCTGCACTGAATTTTAGTAAGCTAACGCGAGCATTGCTAGTAATTTTTTACAAACTTGTCAAGATAGGGGCAACGACATCATAATGATGGCATAGGTATTTGCCTATTTTAGCAATGTCATGGTATTTCCAGGTCACTATGATGTAATTTGGAGTAAACTTTCATTAACTAGTAGCATAGCTGGTAAGTATTTATGTTTTAGTATTTACTTTTGTTTCAAAGTAGATTTGTTTAAGACTACCAAGAAACAATCTGTGTGACCCTAATTTAGCCCACTGCAGTAAAATGTTATGTGCCTTATTCAAGGGTACATCGACAGAAGCATGACTTCTCACCCACACCAAGTCCTGGCGGCACATAACCACTGTCCTACAACATTTTCCAGAGAGTGTAGTGGTTAAACAGTACAACTGTAAGTCACTTTGGATAAAACTGTCTGCTAAATGGCATATATTATATTAATATTATATATCTAAACCATACCCTATAACCAATTAGTAAGAATTGTCAATGGGTATGGGCTATATCTACAGTTGAAAACGGAAGTTTATTTATACCTTAACCAAATACATTTAAACTCAGTTTTTCACAATTCATGACATTTAATCCAAATGAAAATTCCCTTTCTTAGGTCAGTTCAGATCACAGCTTTATTTTAAGAATGTGAAATGTCAGAATAATAGTAGAGAGAATGATTTATTTCAGCTTTTATTTCTTTCATCACATTCCCAGTGGGTCAGAAGTTTACATACACTCAATTAGTATTTGGTAGCATTGCCTTTAAATTGTTTAACTTGGGTCAAACGTTTCGGGCAGCCTTCCACAAGCTTCCCACAATTAGTTGGGTGAATTTTGGCCCATTCCTCCTGACAGAGCTGGTGTAACTGAATCAGGTTTGTAGGACTCCTTGCTCGCACACGCTTTTTCAGTTCTACCCACAAACTTTCTATAGGATGGAGGTCAGGGCTTTGTGATGGCCACTCCAATACCTTGACTTTTTGCCACAACTTTGGAAGTATGCTTGGGGTCATTGTGCATTTGGAAGACCCATTTGCTTCCAAGCTTTAACTTCCTAACTGATGTCTTGAGATGTTGCTTCAATATATCCACATCATTTTCCATCCTCATGAATCCATCTATTTTGTGAAGTGCACCAATCCCTCCTGCAGCAAAGCACCCCCACAACATGATGCTGCCACCCCCGTCCTTCACGGTTGGGATGGTGTTCTTCGGCTTGCAAGCATCCCCCTTTTTCCTCCAAACATAACGAGGGTCATTATGGCCAAACAGTTTTATATTTGTTTCATCAGACCAGAGGACATTTCTCCAAAAAGTACAATCTTTGTCCCCATGTGCAGTTGCAAAACGTAGTCTGGCTTTTTTATGGCGGTTTTGGAGCAGTGGCTTCTTCCTTGCTGAGCGGCCTTTCAGGTTTTGCCGATGTAGGACTCGTTTTACTGTGGATATAGATACTTTTGTACCTGTTTCCTCCAGCATCTTCACAAGGTCCTTTGCTGTTTTTCTGGGATTGATTTGCACTTTTCGCACCAAAGTACATTCATGTCTAGGAGATAGAATGCGTCTCCTTCCTGAGCGCTATGACGGCTGCATGGTCCCATGGTGTTTATATTGTTTGTACAGATGAACGTGGTACCTTCAGGCGTTTGGAAATTGCTCCCAAGGATGAACCAGACTTGTGGAGGTCTACAATTTCTTTCTGAGGTCTTGGCTGATTTCTTTTGATTTTCCCATGATGTCAAGCAAAAGGCACTGCGTTTGAAGGTAGGCTTTGAAATACATCCACAGGTACACCCCCAATTGATTCAAATGATGTCAATTAGCCTATCAGAAGCTTCTAAAGCCATGACATTTTCTGAAATGTTCCAAGCTGTTTAAAGGCACAGTCAATTTAGTGTATGTAAACTTCTGACCCACTGGAATTGTGATACAGTGAATTATATGTGAAATAGTCTGTCTGTTAACAATTGGTGGAAAAATTACTTGTGTCATGCACAAAGTAGATGTCCTAACCGACTTGCCAAAACTATATTTTGTTAACAAGAAATGTGTGGAGTGGTTGAAAAACGAGTTTTAATGACTCTAACCTAAGTGAATGTAAACTTCCGACTTCAACTGTATCTGAGTTTGACTGTATGACTATTAGAAGACACATTTGTAGTGTGTGTAGGGGCAGTGGTCACAAACCATATTTATGGAGATCTTTTCTCTGGTAGATTCTCACCCCAACCAGCACATATCACAATAGATTTCGCCAAACAAGTTGTTGGTGGGAAGCTAAGTGTAATTGTGTATGTGGATTACAGTAAGTGTGCAATACTACAACACTTTTCCCCTCAGGGGATGATATTGTGGTTGTGTATATAATGTCAGTGTTTGAGAAAGCTGGTGATGACAATGTCAATAAAACCACAACTTTTTTGTATTTTATACCATCGATGACTACTCTGTTGCTGCAATATACCTTCTATCCAATATGTTTAACTAACACTGTCTTACTTTCACCATGCTCTGTTTTCCTGTCACAGTCTTACAGAGCTTGAGCACATGTAAAACAATAACTTGAAAAGATACTGTACTTACATGCCATGCTTTCATTATAACCTTGTTTACGATCTGTTTATTATGTTATGTAAATAATCGACAAGAGAAGTTTATGAAGAATGACAACCTTTCTTTGCAGTCTGGTTTCTTTATTTACTTTCATCAACAGAAAACATAAAAAAAAGTGTCATTCAAGAGTTTTTACTCAATAGAAAAAATGTAAATAAATTAAAATCTTCCGTATCTATCACGACTCAGGATATGACCCAGATGAAGACACCGGAGGCGGATAGTACAGATCTCAGATTGTATATTATTATAAACACAGGGCAGGCAAAGGGCAGGTCAAGGACAGGAACAGGTTCGTGATCAGGTCAGAGTCAGGTAGGTACAGGATGTCAGGCAGGCTTGGGGTCAGGGCGGGCAGAGGTTCGTAATCAGGTCAGAGTCAGACAGGTACAGGACGGCAGGCAGGCTCAGGGTCAGTACAGGCAGAATTGTCAGTACCGGGAAAAACTAGGAAACAGAACTTGAGGAATAGGAAGACGGGAAAGTATGCCCGGGAAGACCTGACAAGACAAGACGAACTGGCAACAGACAAACAGAGAACACAGGATTAAATACACAGGTGATAATGGGGCAGATGGGGGGTGGAGACAAGCACAAAGACAGGTGAAACAGATCAGGTTGTGACAGTATCCCCCCCTCTAGGGACGCCACCTGGCATCCTACCCGGGCACATACTTGGTTGACCGGTCACCCCACTACAGGGTAGCATGGAGAGGAGTACAAGAAATGGAAGATAGGAAACTCCCCATACGGTCACCAATGTACTAGTACCTACTTGATGAGCCTGGTTCTTTACTGGGCAGGTAGATAAAAAAAATGTCCCGTAGCTCCACACTACAGACAGCTCTATACAATTCTATCAGCCAATCAGTGCTGTATATGCAAATCTATTCCAATTTGTATCCCCAAGCCCACACAGTTGGACTGAGCATTTCATTGGCCGAAGGAGGCTCAGGGAAATAAATAATACAAAATATATGTTGGAGTTATATTGAATAAATAATCACAAACAGTGATTCATTAGACATACAGGGATTATAAAGACTGCATGGGGGCTTTAATGCAAGTGTATAGCAATCATTGTCACGTTCCTGACCTGTTTTCTGTTGTTTTGTATGTGTTTAGTTGGTCAGGGCGTGAGTTGGGGTGGGTAGTCTATGTTATGTGTTTTCTATGTTGGGTTAATGTGTTGCCTGATATGGTTCTCAATTAGAGGCAGGTGTTTGACGTTTCCTCTGATTGAGAACCATATTAAGGTAGGTTGTTCTCACTGTTTGTTTGTGGGTGATTGTTCCTGTGTCTGTGTATACCACATGGGACTGTTTCGTTTGTTCGTTCGTTTTAGGTAGTCTGTTCCTGTTCGTGCGTTCTTCGTCTATATGTAAGTTTGTTTGTTTCAGGTCTGTTGACTTCGTTTATTGTTTTGTAGTTTGTTCTAGTGTTTGTCAGTGTTTCGTCTTTCATTTAATAAATTAGTATGTATTCATCACCCGCTGCGCCTTGGTCCGTTCATTCACCACAAGACGAACGTTACAGAACCACCCACCTAACTCGGACCAAGCAGCGTGAGTACGAGCAGCAGCGGCCCACTACACAGGAATCCTGGACATGGGAGGAAATTCTGGAGGGTAAAGGACACTGGGCTCACATTGGAGAATATCGCCGCTCTCGGGAAGAGATGGAGGCAGCTAAAGCCCAGGAGCGGTGGTATGAGGAGGCAGCACGGAAGCGTGGCTGGAAGCCCGTGAAGAAACCCCAAAAATGTATTGGGGGGGGGGCTAAAGGGTAGTGTGGCGAGGGCAGGTAGGAAACCTGCGCCCACTTCCCATGCTTACCGTGGAGAGCGGGAGTACGGGCAGACACCGTGTTATGCGGAAGAGCGCACGGTGTCTCCTGTACGGGTGCATAGCCCGGTGCGGGTTATTCCACCTCCCCGCACTGGGCGGGCTAGATTGAGCATTGAGCCAAGTGCCATGAAGCCGGCTCTACATATCTGGCCTCCAGTACGTCTCCTCGGGCCGGTGTACATGGCACCAGCCTTACGCATGGTGTCCCCGGTTCGCCAACACAGCCCAGTGCGGGTTATTCCACCTCCCCGCACTGGACGGGCTACGGGGAGCATGCAACCAGGTAAGGTTGGGCAGGCTCAGTGCTCAAGGGAGCCAGTACGCCTGCACGGTCCGGTATATCCGGCGCCACCTTCCCGCCCCAGCCCAGTACCACCAGTGCCTACACCACGCACCAGGCTTCCAGTGCGTCTCCAGAGCCCTGTTCCTCCTCCACGCACTCTCCCTATGGTGCGTGTCTCCAGCCTAGTACCTCCAGTTCCGGCACCACGCATTAAGCCTCCTGTGCGTCTCCAGAGCCCTGTTCCTCCTCCACGCACTCTCCCTGTGGTGTGTGTCTCCAGCCCAGTGCCTCCAGTTCCGGCACCACGCATTAAGCCTCCTGTGCGTCTCCAGAGCCCTGTACGCACTGTTCCTTCTCCCCGCACTAGCCTTGAGGTGCGTGCCCTCAGTCCGGTACCACCAGTTCCGGCACCACGCACCAGGCCTATAGTGCGCTTTGAGAAACCAGTGTGCCCTGTTCCTGCTCCCCGCACTAGCCTTGAGGTGCGTGTCTCCAGTCCGGTACCACCAGTTCCGGCACCACGCACCAGGCCTACTGTGCGCCTCAGCAGGTCAGAGTCGGCCGTCTGCCCAACGCCGCCTGCACTGCTCGTCTGCTCAACGCCGCCTGCACTGCTCGTCTGCCCAGCGCCGTCTGAGCCATCTGTCTGCCCAGCGCCGTCTGAGCCATCCGTCTGCCCAGCGCCGTCTGAGCCATCTGTCTGCCCAGCGCCGTCTGCCCAGCGCCGTCTGAGCCATCCGTCTGCCCAGCGCCGTCTGAGCCATCCGTCTGCCCAGCGCCGTCTGAGCCATCCGTCTGCCCAGCGCCGTCTGAGCCATCCGTCTGCCCAGCGCCGTCTGAGCCATCCGTCTGCCCAGCGCCGTCTGAGCCAACTGTCTGCCCAGCGCCATCTGAGCCATCCGTCTGCCACGAGCCATTAGAGCCGCCCGTCTGTCCCGAGCCATTAGAGCCGTCCGTCAGTCAGGAGCCGCTAGAGCCGTCCGTCAGTCAGGAGCCGCCAGAGCCGTCCGTCAGTCAGGAGCTGCCAGAGCCGCCAGCCAGTCAGGAGCTGCCAGAGCCGCCAGCCAGTCAGGAGCCGCCAGCCAGTCAGGAGCTGCCAGAGCCGCCAGCCAGTCAGGAGCTGCCAGAGCCGCCAGACAGTCATGAGCTGCCTTCCAGTCATGAGCTGCCTTCCAGTCATGAGCTGCCCTACAGTCATGAGCTGCCCTCCAGTCATGAGCTGCCCTCCAGTCATGAGCTGCCCTCCAGTCATGAGCTGCCACCCAGTCCGGAGCTGCCACCCAGTCCGGAGCTGCCACCCAGTCCGGAGCTGCCACTCAGTCCGGAGCTGCCACTCAGTCCGGAGCTGCCACTCAGTCCGGAGCTGCCCCTCAGCCCGGAGCTGCCAGTAGTCCAGAGTTGCCCCTCTGTCCTAAGCTACCTCTCTGTCCTGAGCTACCTCTCTGTCCTGAGTTGTCTCCTCTATTTAGGAGGGGCGTTGGTGAAGGTTCCTGGACCATGGTCGGGGGCGAGGGTCGCCACTCAAGGGACGCTAAGGAGGGGGACAAAGACAGTGGTGGAGTGGTGTCCTCGTCCACCGCCGGAGCCGCCACCGCGGACAGATGCCCACCCAGACCCTCCCCTTGAGTTTTAGGGGTGCGCCCGGAGTTCGCACCTTGAGGGGGGGTTCTGTCACGTTCCTGACCTGTTTTCTGTTGTTTTGTATGTGTTTAGTTGGTCAGGGCGTGAGTTGGGGTGGGTAGTCTATGTTATGTGTTTTCTATGTTGGGTTAATGTGTTGCCTGATATGGTTCTCAATTAGAGGCAGGTGTTTGACGTTTCCTCTGATTGAGAACCATATTAAGGTAGGTTGTTCTCACTGTTTGTTTGTGGGTGATTGTTCCTGTGTCTGTGTATACCACATGGGACTGTTTCGTTTGTTCGTTCGTTTTAGGTAGTCTGTTCCTGTTCGTGCGTTCTTCGTCTATATGTAAGTTTGTTTGTTTCAGGTCTGTTGACTTCGTTTATTGTTTTGTAGTTTGTTCTAGTGTTTGTCAGTGTTTCGTCTTTCATTTAATAAATTAGTATGTATTCATCACCCGCTGCGCCTTGGTCCGTTCATTCACCACAAGACGAACGTTACAATCATAGATAACAGGTCTTACACATTTAAATTGCAAATGTCATTAAATTCAACAAAATAATTCAATTTAGTTTAAAATGAACCATCACATATTCTGTAAAACTATATAAGAAAGAACAAAGGATCAATTCAATTCAATAAAATTCACATTCATTCAAATGTTGATTTTGTGTATTTGTATAGTTTTTTCTAGCCATCATACTGCACTGTTGGAGTTAGTAACGTAAGCATTTCACTGCACCTGCTATAACACCTGCAAATATGTGTCACGACTTCAACCGAGGCAGGCTCTCCTTCCCGTTCGGGTGGCGCTCGGCGGTCGTCGTCACCGGCCTACTAGCTGCCACTGACTCTTTTTCCTCCCCCTCCCTTATGTGTTAATTTGTATCACCTGTGTTCAGGTAGTTGGGAATTAGTGTGGGTTTATTAGTCAGCCAGCCCGTACGCTTCTTTGTGCGGGATTGTTCATTTGTAGCTTTGGATTTCGGGAGTGGACATATGTATTGTGGACTGGGTTTGTCTCCCGTGTTTTGGGACAGTTGTGTATGACACCCAGTAAGTCCGTGTTGGACATTTTGTTTGCCAGTTGGGCATTAAAGAAACAACATATTGAAGCTCTGCTGTTCCTGCGTCTGATTTCACACCCCCCGACGCCCAGGGCGTTACAGAATCCCGCACCTCTAAAATGGAGTCAGCAGGAGCAGCAGCCAACCCTCTCCCATCGATGGAGGAACGGGTTCTCCACCACACCACCGTCCTCCATCGGATCGGATCAGCCATGGACCAAATGATGGAGAGAATGGAGCGATGGGAGAGGAGTGGGCTCCTCTCTCCACCTTCGGCTCCCCCCCCTCAGGACTCTCCATCCCCCGGCTCCAGTGCGCTCCGTCTTACGCTCCCGAGGGATTATGATGGAGCGGCGGCAGGGTGCCAGGGGTTCTTACTCCAACTGGAGCTATACCTGGCCACTGTTCACCCCACTCCCTCGGGAGCGGAGAGGGTGAGTGTCCTCGTCTCCTGCCTAACGGGTCGTGCTCTGGAGTGGGCCAACGCAGTCTGGAATGGCCCGGACTCAGCGAAGGAGTACTACCCGGAGTTTACCCGTCGTTTTCGTGCCGTGTTTGACCACCCCCCAGAGGGCCGAGCGGCGGGTGAGAGACTATTCCATCTCAGGCAGGAGAAGAGGAGCGCACAGGATTTCGCGCTGGAGTTCCGGACCTTGGCCGCGGGATCAGGGTGGAACGACAGGGCCCTTATTGACCACTACCGGTGTAGTCTCCGGGAGGACGTCCGCAGGGAGCTAGCGTGTCGGGACATCGCTCTTTCTCTGGATGAGCTTATCGACATGTCCATCCGACTGGATAATCTGCTGGCTGCCCGCGGGCGTTCGGAGAGGGTCCTGTGCGTTCCACCACCCAGCGCCCCGGCTCCCATCCCGATGGAGTTGGGAGGGGCCGCGCCTAGGGGTATCGGAGGAGGAGGCTCCCCCTGCACCAGCTGTGGTCGGAGAGGACACACGGCCGATCGGTGCTGGGGGGGTCTGTCTGGGAGTCGAGATGTCAGGCGGAACGCTTCTCGATCACCCCAGGTGAGTCAGCACCAAACTCACTCAGAACCCCCTGTTGGTCACATGTTTGTCTCAATTTTTTTTCTTTATTTTTCCCCCTCTTCCCAGCATAGGGCACTAGTCGATTCAGGTGCAGCTGGGAACTTTATGGATCGCGGACTCGCACGTAAGTTGGGCGTTCCGCTTGTGCCGATAGATTCTCCCTTTCCCGTGCACTCCCTAGATAGCCGGCCATTAGGGTCAGGGGTGGTCAGGGAGGCCACAGTTCCCCTGGACATGGTGACGCAGGGGAATCATAGGGAACGTATCAGTCTATATATTATTGATTCGCCTGCGTTTCCAGTGGTGCTGGGTATTCCCTGGTTGGCCCGGCACAATCCCAATATTTCGTGGAGACAGGGGGTTCTCCAGGGGTGGTCAGAGGAGTGTTCTGGAAGGTGTCTGGGAGTTTCCATTGGTGCCACGTCGGTGGAGAGTCCAGACCAGGGTTCCACGGTGCGCATTGCCCCCGAGTATGCCGATTTGGCAATCGCTTTCTGTAAAAAGAAAGCAACGAAATTACCACCACATCGACCGGGCAGGGATTGTGCGATAGATCTCCAGGTTAACGCTGCGCTTCCCAAGAGTCACGTGTACCCTTTGTCCCAAGAGGAGACGTTGGCTATGGAGACATATGTCGCGGAGTCTCTGGGACAGGGGTACATTCGGCCCTCCATCTCACCCGTCTCCTCGAGTTTCTTTTTTGTGAAGAAAAAGGAGGGAGGTTTGCGTCCGTGTATTGATTATAGAGGTCTAAATGCCATCACAGTGGGGTTTAGTTACCCACTACCTCTCATCGCTTCGGCGGTGGAATCATTTCACGGAGCGCAGTTCTTTACAAAACTGGACCTCAGGAGCGCGTACAGTCTGGTGCGTATTCGGAAAGGAGACGAGTGGAAAACCGCATTTAGTACCACATCGGGCCACTATGAGTACTGCGTCATGCCGTATGGGTTAAAGAATGCTCCAGCCGTTTTCCAATCCTTTGTAGACGAGATTCTCAGGGACCTGCACGTGCAGGGGGTAGTTGTGTATATCGATGACATTCTGATCTACTCAACTACTCACGCCGCGCATGTATCTCTGGTACGCAAAGTGCTTGGCAGACTGCTGGAGCATGACCTATACGTCAAGGCTGAGAAGTGTGTGTTCTCCAAACAAGCCGTCTCCTTCCTGGGTTATCGCATTTCCACCTCAGGGGTGGTGGTGGAGAGTGACCGCATAAAGGCCGTGCGTAATTGGCCGACTCCGACCACGGTAAAAGAGGTGCAGCGGTTTTTGGGTTTTGCCAACTACTACCGGAGATTTATCCGGGGTTTTGGCCAGGTAGCGGCTCCCATTACCTCACTGCTAAAGGGGGGCCCGGTGCGGTTGCGGTGGTCAGCGGCGGCGGACGGAGCTTTCAACAGGTTGAAGGCTCTGTTCACGGATGCTCCCGTGTTGGCGCATCCGGATCCCTCTTTAGCATTCATAGTGGAGGTGGACGCGTCCGAGGCTGGGGTGGGTGCCGTGCTATCACAGCGCTCGGGTACGCCACCAAAACTCCGCCCCTGCGCTTTCTTCTCTAGTAAGCTCAGTGCAGCGGAGCGTAACTATGATGTGGGGGATCGGGAGTTGTTAGCGGTGGTCAGGGCTCTGAAGGTGTGGAGACACTGGCTTGAGGGGGCTAAGCACCCCTTTCTCATCTGGACCGACCACCAGAATCTGGAGTATATTCGGGCAGCTCGGAGACTGAACCCACGTCAGGCAAGGTGGGCCATGTTTTTCACCCGGTTTCGGTTCACGTTGTCCTATAGACCCGGCTCTCAAAACGTAAAGGCTGACGCACTGTCCCGCCTTTACGACACGGAGGATAGGACCACCGAACCCACTCCCATCATCCCCGCCTCGAGGCTGACAGCGCCAGTGGTATGGGAGGTGGACTGGGACATCGAGCGGGCGCTACGAGCGGAACCCGCGCCTCCTCAGTGTCCGGCGGGCCGTAAGTACGTACCGCTTGGTGTTCGGGACCGACTGATTCGGTGGGCTCATGTCCTACCCTCCTCGGGTCACCCTGGGGTGACGAGGACAGTGGGGAGCCTTCGGGGGAAGTATTGGTGGCCTACCTTAGCTCGGGACGTTAGGGTTTATGTCTCCTCCTGTTCGGTATGCGCTCAGAGTAAGGCTCCTAGGCACCTTCCTAGAGGGAAGTTGCAACCCCTCCCCGTTCCACAACGGCCATGGTCTCATCTGTCCGTGGACTTCCTGACCGATCTTCCCCCTTCTCAGGGAAACACTACGGTTCTGGTAATTTTGGATCGGTTTTCTAAGTCCTGCCGTCTCCTCCCGTTGCCCGGTATCCCTACTGCCCTACAGACTGCGGAGGCCTTATTCACCCACGTCTTCCGGCACTACGGGGTGCCGGAGGACATCGTTTCTGATCGGGGCCCCCAGTTCACGTCCCGAGTATGGAGGGCGTTCATGGAGCGTCTGGGGGTCACGGTCAGCTTGACTTCCGGTTATCACCCCGAGAGTAATGGGCAGGTGGAGAGAGTGAACCAGGAGGTGGGTAGGTTTCTGCGGTCGTATTGCCAGGACCGGCCAGGGGAGTGGGCGAGATACATTCCCTGGGCCGAGATGGCCCAGAACTCACTACGCCACTCCTCTACTAATGTGTCCCCCTTTCAGTGTGTGTTGGGGTACCAGCCGGTCCTGGCACCATGGCATCCGAGCCAGACCGAGGCTCCTGCGGTGGAGGAGTGGGTACAGCGCTCCAAGGAGATCTGGAGGGCCGTCCAGGAGTCCCTCCAACAAGCTACTAGTAGGCAGAAGAGGAGCGCTGACCGCCACCGCAGTGAGGCCCCCGTGTTTGTACCGGGGGAAAGGGTCTGGCTCTCAACCCGAAACCTACCCCTCCGCTTGCCCTGCCGGAAGCTGGGGCCGCAGTGTGTAGGGCCCTTCAAAGTCCTGAGGAGAATAAACGAGGTGTGTTATCGATTAAAACTCCCTTCCTATTATCGTATTAACCCCTCGTTTCATGTGTCTCTCCTCAGGCCGGTGGTAGCTGGTCCCCTGCAGGACGGTGAGGTGCCGGAGGTCCCTCCCCCCCCTCTGGACATCGAGGGGTCCCCGGCGTACACGATACGGGCCATTCTGGACTCGAGACGCCGGGTGAGGGGCCTGCAGTACCTCGTGGACTGGGAGGGGTACGGTCCGGAGGAGAGGTGCTGGGTACCGGTGGAGGACATTTTGGATCCATCTATGTTAAGGGATTTCCATCGCCTCCATCCGGATCGCCCTGCGCCTCGTCCTCCGGGTCGACCTCGAGGCCGGTGTCGGCGCGCTGCGGGAGCCGCGCGTCAGAGACGGGGTTACTGTCACGACTTCAACCGAGGCAGGCTCTCCTTCCCGTTCGGGTGGCGCTCGGCGGTCGTCGTCACCGGCCTACTAGCTGCCACTGACTCTTTTTCCTCCCCCTCCCTTATGTGTTAATTTGTATCACCTGTGTTCAGGTAGTTGGGAATTAGTGTGGCTTTATTAGTCAGCCAGCCCGTACGCTTCTTTGTGCGGGATTGTTCATTTGTAGCTTTGGATTTCGGGAGTGGACATATGTATTGTGGACTGGGTTTGTCTCCCGTGTTTTGGGACAGTTGTGTATGACACCCAGTAAGTCCGTGTTGGACATTTTGTTTGCCAGTTGGGCATTAAAGAAACAACATATTGAAGCTCTGCTGTTCCTGCGTCTGATTTCACACCCCCCGACGCCCAGGGCGTTACAGAATCCCGCACCTCTAAAATGGAGTCAGCAGGAGCAGCAGCCAACCCTCTCCCATCGATGGAGGAACGGGTTCTCCACCACACCACCGTCCTCCATCGGATCGGATCAGCCATGGACCAAATGATGGAGAGAATGGAGCGATGGGAGAGGAGTGGGCTCCTCTCTCCACCTTCGGCTCCCCCCCCTCAGGACTCTCCATCCCCCGGCTCCAGTGCGCTCCGTCTTACGCTCCCGAGGGATTATGATGGAGCGGCGGCAGGGTGCCAGGGGTTCTTACTCCAACTGGAGCTATACCTGGCCACTGTTCACCCCACTCCCTCGGGAGCGGAGAGGGTGAGTGTCCTCGTCTCCTGCCTAACGGGTCGTGCTCTGGAGTGGGCCAACGCAGTCTGGAATGGCCCGGACTCAGCGAAGGAGTACTACCCGGAGTTTACCCGTCGTTTTCGTGCCGTGTTTGACCACCCCCCAGAGGGCCGAGCGGCGGGTGAGAGACTATTCCATCTCAGGCAGGAGAAGAGGAGCGCACAGGATTTCGCGCTGGAGTTCCGGACCTTGGCCGCGGGATCAGGGTGGAACGACAGGGCCCTTATTGACCACTACCGGTGTAGTCTCCGGGAGGACGTCCGCAGGGAGCTAGCGTGTCGGGACATCGCTCTTTCTCTGGATGAGCTGGATGAGTGGACATATGTATTGTGGACTGGGTTTGTCTCCCGTGTTTTGGGACAGTTGTGTATGACACCCAGTAAGTCCGTGTTGGACATTTTGTTTGCCAGTTGGGCATTAAAGAAACAACATATTGAAGCTCTGCTGTTCCTGCGTCTGATTTCACACCCCCCGACGCCCAGGGCGTTACAATATGTGTGCTCGACAAAGAAATTTGATTTGATTTTGATTTGAATTATACAGTGTCAGTTCCAAAGGATCCATAGGGTGTAAAAAAAGAAATATAACACACTTGACAATCTTCATAATGATTGGCAATTAAATACATGCATGTCCTCCTCCATTGATTACTGTCTCCTTAACCAAACAAAGAATGTTGTTGCTTCCAACTGCAATTTATTTGGAAGAGTTTGACAAAAGTTGAGTGGTATGCAATCAATGGTTTAAGATGGTCTGAATGATTGACTCACCAACACACCTCAAGCAAAATATTCAGCTATAAAACAACAAATTTAGTTTAACGAGAAAACTGCAAGAATGGTTTTTCATTAGCGGGTAATCTTTCCATATTTTCCTCCTTGTTTTTGTGCTGTAAAATGACTGATTAAACTGATTCCCATGTAATAGCTTTCATATAATCTGGGAGCCAAGGATTAAGGATAGGATGTGTAATCCCTGAAAGGGGAATATCTTCTTGGGTGATTATTCTTTTGCCCAATTAAAGTGAAGGGGCTGGAGGGAAAAGAGGAGCTGAGGTCCAGGTAGAAAGGCCTCGTTCACCAAAACTGAAAGTCAAGTCTGATTGGGAAGGCAAGCTGTCAGTAATCACTCCTCAATACCAGATCCCTTGGTCTCCTCCTGTCATTTTCATTGGCCGTCGATCCAATCAGACTAAAACATTTCCTATTGATGAATTAAACTATCACCATGGGGATATTAACCCTGCTATGAGCACAGAATGATGAGAGCCAAAACAAAACAAAAAAAAATTCAATTCCGCATGAGTAATTGGTTGCTTAATTTTTCTTTTTTTTCCATAGTGAAAACCTTTCTTCAGATGCCTGCCCACCAGATACAGTATGTGTCTGCAGATGATAATAACACAAAACACAACCAATCATGACGAATGGGCACATGGATTCACTGACAGATTAGAATATGTATCTAATGTATATTCTATGTGTTCCTTCATCCCCTATATTTACTTTGAGAGAGAGAAACACTAATTAACAGAGGTAAATTCATTTTCACATTGTATGAGAAGCTTGGCACATATTCGGCAACATTTGGTGCATTGCATTGTTCATGCGTTTGACACTATGTATGCTTACAAGGTAATTTATATTATTAGTATAGAGATACTGTAGGTTAAAACAAGATCGGACTGTGTCTTTGAAATTAATCAGGGTTTGCCTGCTCATCATCCTCTCATCTACAATACCTCCCTCTCCTTGTTTCACAGATTCACAGTATGGCCCCTCCAGTGGCATGGGAGGGCTGTCTGACTGTTTTGCAGTACAGGGAAGTAAACAGAGGATGAAAGGAGAGAGACTGTGCACTGACACAGTGACTCAGCAGTTTAAAGAGCATTATTTTTGGCTGGCTAATGATCAACCCAAGGCCCAGTTATCCTTTTCTCAATAGGGGGGCGCTGTTTTCACTTTGTAAAAAATCGTTCCCAAATTAAACTGCCTCGTACTCAATTCTTGCTCGTACAATATGCATATTATTATTACTATTGGATAGAAAACACTCTCTAGTTTCTAAAACCGTTTGAATTATATCTGTGAGTAAAACAGAACTCAGTTTGCAGCAAACTTCCTGTCAGGAGCTGAGAAATCTGAAATCGGGGGCTCTGTTCCAGGATCAGTTTATTAATTTGCATGGAATCTATGGGTCTACATGCACTGCATACGCCTTCCCCTAGATGTCAGTAAGCAGTGAGAGTTGGAATGGGGTGTCTAGCTAGATCTGAGGTCGAACAAGACTTCTTGGAACGGAAGGTCTGGTCTTTTCATCGTCTGGCCTGACGCAAGATGGACGTCTTGCATTGCGCTCTGAAAAGCTTTCGTTTTATAAGTTAGATATCTCCGGCTCTGATTTAATTTGATATATGTGTTAAAAATATCATAATGTAGTTATTTTAAACCGAGTTATATCAGTATATTGTGATTTTCGGTATTTTCTTTGTTCTGCGTTATGCTGAGTTGGACACTTCTGCGCCACATGGCTAACGTTTGCTGCTAATTACACAGTTGAAGACGACCTTCTACAACCAAACAACGATTATTCTGGACAAAGGACAACTTTGTTAATTCGTATTTCTGTCGAAATTGTTTAGACTAATATTCCGCCATTAATTTCGGCGCGGTCTCGCTATAACGTAAGCTGTATGTCGTAGTAACGTTAATTTTAAAAATCTAACACAGCGGTTGCATTAAGAACTAGTGTATCTTTAATTTGCTGTCCAACCTGTATTTTTTAGTCAAGTTTATGATTAGTTATTGATTAGATTATGTGCCTCTCCAAGATTTCTCCCGACATTTTGTTTGCAGTTTGGCTACTATTCACATTGTAAAACCACGATTTGTGCCGCTAAATATGCACATTTTCGAACAAACCATATATGTATTGTGTAATATGATGTTATAGGACTGTCATCTGATGGAGTTTGAGAAGGTTAGTGAAAAAATGTGTATCTTTTGCTGGTTTATTCGCTATCGCTAACGTTATGTTGAATGAATGGGGCTGTGTGGTAGGCTATTGTAGTAAGCTAATATAATGCTATATTGTGTTTTCGCTGTAAAACACTTAAAAAATCTGAAATATTGGCTGGATTCACAAGATGTTTGTCTTTCATTTGCTGTACACTGTGTATTTTTCATAAATGTTTTATGATGAGTATTTAGGTAATTCACGTTGGTCTCTGTAGTTATTCTAGCTGCTTTGGTGAGATTTTGTGATGGTGGCTGCAATGTAAAACTATGATTTATACCTGAAATATGCACATTTTTCGAACAAAACATATGCTATACAATAAATATGTTATCAGACTGTCATCTGATGTTGTTTCTTGGTTAGTGACTATTTATATCTTTATTTGGTCGAATTTGTGATAGCTACCTATGCAGTAAAAAAAACAAAAACATGGTTGGGTCTTTTGCTATCGTGGTTAGCTAATAGAAATACATATTGTGTTTTCCCTGTAAAACATTTTAAAAATCGGAAATGATGGCTGGATTCACAGGATGTGTATCTTTCATCTGGTGTCTTGGACTTGTGATTTCATGATATTTAGATGCTAGTATTTACTTGTGGCGCTATGCTAGGCTATGCTAGTCAGCTTTTTTACTGATGAGGGTGCTCCCGGATCCGGGATTGTGACCAAGTAGAAGTTAAAACATGCTGGCCTGTGCCACCCTAGTCAGAGCATAACGGGCTTTCTTCAAACATTTCTACCCAATGCCAGGTTCTTTGCTTTGTTCTGAAAGGGGTTTAAAAAAGTCTACTGTTTCAATGTCCTGAGTGAAATGGTTGTGTGGTCCTCTGGATGATGATGTCTACAGCATGACAGGATGGGCGATGTAGAAAAAATGCTGTGTCCTGTTTCTGCTCCCTATCTGTCTCTGATCTACTCCCCACTTAAATACACAACTTGCTCTGAAGATGTGTCTAATGTTTCTGAAATGTGCATGTTCACTAACAAGAGTCATTTGTATTTATATTCATATTTATTATGGATCCCCATTAGCTGAGGCCTTGGCAGTGGGGTACAGCAAAATTAAGGCAGTTATATATTTTTTTAAACATTACAATACATTCACAACAGATATATTTTTTATGTTAGCTCTCTGTGTACATCCAAGGGCCAGCCATGCTGCCCTGTTCTGAGCCAATTACAGTTTTCTTAACTTCTTGTCAATAGGGGGTGCTGTTAGCACTTTGTAATAATGACGTTCCCAAATTAAACTGCCTCGTACTCAATTCTTGCTCGTACAATATGCATATTATTATTACTATTGGATAGAAAACACTCTCTAGTTTCTAAAACCGTTTGAATTATATCTGTGAGTGAAACAGAACTGGACTTAGAGCAATTTTCCTATGTGTATGTGAGAATGCCAAATTTTCCAAGCTGCTCTGAGACCTGTGTATAACTCTGCCTGTCTTCTATTGGTTGAGATGCACTGCATACGCCTTCCCCTGGTTGTTAGCGAATAGGGAGACTTGAAATGGAGTCTCTACGTAGATCTCAAAGGTTATAAATCACTTGGCAAAGACATGTCTGGTCTTTTCCCTCTTCGCTCTGACGCACTGAGGACCTTGGCACATTGTACTAGAACCATCGGTTATAGATCTTAGACATTTCCGGCTGTGTTTTTATTCGATATAGGCTTTAAAGACATCATAATCTTGTTATTTTGAACCGAATTATATCAGTTTATGTCAGTATATTGCGATTTTCGGGTATTTATTTTCGTGGCGTTGTAGGAAGTTGGGTATCTCTGGCTCAAATGCTAATGTTTACTGCTAATTGCAACGTTGAAGAGGACGTTCTCCAACCTAGCAACGATTCTTTTGGACAAAGGACACCTTTCCCAAGATTCTGATGAGAGTTCATCAAAAAGTAAGAACTATTTATGCTGATAATTCGTTGTTCTGTTGACAAATGTCAAATAATAATTCCGCCATGAATTTCGGTGCGTCTCGCACTCTCAAGTTTCTAAAACTGTTTGAATTATATCTGAGAGTAAAACAGAACTCATTTTGCAGCAAACTTCCATATAGGAAGTGAAAAATCTGAAAACGATGCTCTGTTCCAGGGCCTGCCTATTGAATTGCCTTATATTTATGGATATGCATGCACTGCATACGCCTTCCACTAGATGTCAACAGGCAGTGGAAGGTGGAATGGGGTGTCTAGCTTGATCTGAGGTCGAACAAGAGCTCTTGGAATGACGTGTCCAGAATTTCCTTTGTCTACCTAGGCGCGGGAAGCACCTCCCTATTGTCTTATGATAAGCGTTCGGTATACACGGCTAATATCTCCGGCTTTGTTTTTATTTGATACATATTAGAAAAACATCATAAAGTAGGTTTTTTCAACCGAGTTTCATCAGTTTATTCAACGTTTAATGGGACTTTTGGAGTTTTCCGTTCTCTGCGTCGAGAGAAATTGGGAACGTCATCAACATTGGCTAGCCTTGTGGAGCGAATTCGACAGGAGAGAAGGACATTCTAATACCAAACAACGATTTATTCTGGACAAAGGACTCCTTGTACAAGATTCTGATGGAAGCTCAGCAAAAGTAAGAACAATTTATGATGTTATTTCGTATTTCTGTGGAAAATGTTGAGTCCTATTATTCGCGTTTTGGCGGGCGCTGTCTCGCTATAACGTAAGCTGTTTGTTATGGTAAAGTTATTTTTTAAAATCTAACACGGCGGTTGCATTAAGAACTAGTGTATCTTTCATTTTCTGTCCAACATGTATTTTTTAGTAAAGTTTATGATGAGTTCTTTGGTCAGATTAGGTGAGTGTCCAAAATAGCTCCGGACAATTTGGTGAATCGATGCTACATATTCACAATGTATAACCACGGTTTGCAGCTCTAAATATGCACATTTTCGAACAAAACATAAGTGTATTGTATAACCTGATGTTATAAGACTGTCATCTGATGAAGTTGGTCAAGGTTAGTGATTAATTTTATATCTTTTGCTGGTTTTTGCGATCGCTACCTTTTGCTGCTAATAAATGCATTTGTGTGTTTGGCTATTGTGGTAAGCTAATATAATGCTATATTGTGTTTTCGCTGTAAAACACTTAAAAAATCGGAAATATTGGCTGGATTCACAAGATGTTGTGAAAAAATCGTGCCCAAATTAAACGGCCTCGTACTCTGTTCTAGATCATACAATATGCATATTATTATTACTATTGGATAGGAAACACTCAGAAGTTTCTAAAACTGTTTGAATTATATCTGTCAGTAAAACAGAACTCATTTGGCAGCAAACTTCAGCAAAAAGTGAAAAATCTGAAAACGAGGCTCTGTTTCAGGGCCTGCCTATTCAACTGGCTTTTATTTATCGATGCACTTCATACGCCTTCCACTAGATGTCAACAGGCAGTGGAAGGTTGAATGGGGTGTCTAGCTTGATCTTGTCACGTTCCTGACCTTATTTCCTTTGTTCTGTATAGTTTAGTTGGTCAGGACGTGAGCTGGGTGGGCATTCTATGTTATGTGTTTCTATGTTGGGTTCATTGTCAACTAGCCTGATATGGTTCTCAATCAGGGGCAGGTGTTTTACGTTTCCTCTGATTGAGAACCATATTAATGGGTGCATGCTTATTAGTAACTGGGATAAGCAATTTCATACATGTGTCATGTGCAGCATCTGGTTGCTCGTCATTACACACCATGGAACAACAAATATTCTTTACATCAGCAACATAGGAATCACTACAAAACGTATTGTATGACTTCTAATACACTATATTAGGCCCAGCCTTTTGAAATATCATTTTCCCAAATATGGCTACTGTTGAAGTGGAAGAAATCTCACTAAATCTAGTGATCTTCAACTTGATTAACCCCTCAAATAGCTGCAATCACAGATCTATTTGAGAACTGCTGTCAGACATTTTAATGTGCAATTTAGCTGTCAGCAATACAATTTTCAATGTGCACAGGAAAACAATGACAGCTAATCAATAGACAGTATTCAAAAATGTGAACAGAGATGCTGTTAACTTTTTATTGACAGCTATGAATTTGTGTTAGACAATGTGAATGTTGGGCTATTCAACAATCCAAAAGAATGAGAGAAAATTCCAAAAATAACCCTAAAAAATGAAAAAGGTTTCCAATGTAGTTGGGCGATGGAACTGGAGGACAACAAAAAAATTACATGGAATGACTTATAGTGAATAAGAGGTAAAACATGTCACTGGTAGATAGGCAGACTGAGATGTATTAATGTATGTGTCCCACTGAGTCTATGATAAATACAACCACAAGGGACTGCTGGCAACCCACCTAAGCTTGTCCCTAGGTCCCCTGCCTCTCTCCCATTCTGTCCAGTCTAGATAGAAGGAGCTCATTAAGTAATTTAATTAAAGTGGGTGAGGTGTTTGGGGAAAATAAATCCAGTCCATCATATTGTTCACCTCAGGTCTTACAGCAACATTACCAAACAGCACATGGAGAGACCTAACAGTTCAATCACACAGAGCCCTGTGTGCCACCAGTGTCATCTGCCACAGGAGGGGGAGCAGCGGCGTGCTGACTAGGTGTTTCATTCATACAAATGACTTCACTAAAACAAACAGTTGGACTTGTGATCACATTCCATACAATTATTTGCATGGAGCGTAAAAATTACTTGACACCATGGTTTTATAGATTTGGAAATTATTACAATATCACAAACAACTGGCTAACTTGATGTCATTGGTACTGTCCTGTAACCCTGCAATATTTCCCGGACATTTGACCAGTACAATGCTATAGTTTTAAATTAGACATGTGTTGTACTGTAGGCAATACTGCTAAGGGCTGTAGTAATGGTGAACACCAGCTTAATTGCAAAGATAATGGCGCAATTAGCCACCCTGCTCTCTCAAACAACTTACAATGGGATAATCTATTGTGTTTTCATTGAAGAAAATAGTAGAATAATATACAGCAGCTTTTCCTGGAATGGTACCAATTTAATGATTCCATTTGCATTTCGCTACACCTGATCACATTGAGCATTCCGTTGAGTTGTACTTACTCTCAAGTGGAGTGTGCCAGGATTTCTTTGTAAATTCTCTCTTGTATGCAAAGTTTCGATATGACTCTCAAGAGGAAGGTTAAGTGAGAAGATAGATCAAATGTGAGGCGCTCAGGATAATACTGAATTTCACGAAAAGCTGAAAATATACCTTTTTATTAACTCATAGCAGATGTATTTTTATTGAAACTATTCAGTCATTTTTTCTCCAATACCCACATTTGACCCATTTAGGAAAAGGGGATTGTAAACAATGTTTACCTCCCCAGTGTTTAAAGACAGGGACCTACAATATTCTGATGTTTGATCATGTGATATCCTTCCACAATGCTAGCTTCTCTGGGATATAGCGTCCCACCTAACCAACAGCCAGTGAAATTGCAGGGCGCCAAATTCAAAACAACAGAAATCTAAAAATTTAAATTCCTCAAACATAGAAGTATTATACACCATTTTAAAGATAAACTTTTCGTTAATCCAGCCACAGTGTCTGATTTCAAAAAGGCTTTACGGCGATAGCACAACTTGCGATTATGTTAGGTCAGCGCCAAGTCACAGAAAAACATACAGCCATTTTCCAAAGAAGGAGAGGTGTCACATAACTCAGAAATAGTGTTAAAATTAATCACTAACCTTTGATGATCTTCACCGGATGGCACTCCCAGGACTCCATGTTAGACAATAAATGTGTGTTTTGTTCGATAAAGTTCTTATTTATATCCAAAAACCTCATTTGAAATTGGTGTGTTATGTTCAGAAATGCATTGTCTCAAACAAACATCCGGTGAAAGTGCAGAGAGCCACATCAAATTACAGAAATACTCATCATAAACATTGATAAAAGATATAAGTGTTAAACACACAATTAAAGATAACTTCTCCTTAATGCAACCGCTGTGTCAGATTTCAAAAAGGCTTTACGGCGAAAGCACACCTTGCGATTATGTTAGGTCAGCGCCAAGTCACAGAAAAACATACAGCCATTTCCAAAGAAGGAGAGGTGTCACAAAACTCAAAAATAGCGTTATAAATATTCACTTACCTTTGATGATCTTCATCGGAATGCACTCCCAGGAATCCCAGTTCCACAATAAATGTTTGTTTTGTTCGATAAAGTCCATTTATGTCCAAATACCTCCTTTTTGTTTGCGCGTTTAGCCCAGTAATCCAAATGCACAGTGCGAGCAATTAGTTCAGACGAAAATTTAAAAAAGTTATATTACAGTTCGTAGAAACATGTCAAATGATGTATACAATCAATCTTTAGGATGTTTTTATCATAAATCTTCAATAATGTTTCAACTGGACATTTCCTTTGTCTTTAGAAATGAAAAGGAACAGAGCTCGCTCTCACGGCCGCACGCCTGACTTAGCTCATGGCATTCTGCCAGACCCCTTAGTCAAACAGCTCTTATTCGCTCCCCCTTCACAGTAGAAGCCTGAAACAAGGTTCTAAAGACTGTTGACATCTAGTGGAAGCCTTAGGAAGTGTAATATGACCCCATAGACACTGTATATTGGATAGGCAAAGACTTGAAAACCTACAAACCTCAGATTTCCCACTTCCTGGTTGGATTTCTTCTCAGGTTTTTGCCCACCATATGAGTTCTGTTATGCTCACAGACATCATTCAAACAGTTTTAGAAACTTCAGAGTGTTTTCTATCCAAATCTACTAATTATATGCATATTCTAGCTTTTGGGCCTGAGTAGCAGGCAGTTTACTCTGGGCACCTTATTCATCCAAGCTACTCAATACTGCCCCCATTCCCAAAGAAGCTAGACAGACAGACAAAACAACATGGGTGTCCACTTTCCATCTAAAAAGATAATACATGTCCATGCATTGTAATGCCCAATGGGATGGTTTGAGCATGCAGAAATGGATGCCATCCTGCCAAACTGGACTAATGCTTGACGATCTCAATTCATTACCATACAACTTGTAGGATGTTGGACAAGTAGTCCAGCAGGGAAATTGATTGATTCCTATAACTGCTGCCATTTGTCTGTTGCCCCAAAATTTTCTGAGATTGATGATTTTTTCATTTGACTTTCTCACATAGAGTTTAGAGGTTGTTCTCATTACAAATGTATTGTTTAAACTTTTTTGAGTGGTATTGTATGAACCCGGGGAGCAATAGACCAGATCTGACACTAAATGATCATCCACTCATATGTAATTGAGTGTCTCTATGGCACCTGCAGCTATCCTTTTATTTTCAGTTCAGAATATCAGTACTGCCAGCGGCCAACTCAGGGGAACTTCACAATAGATCATTTTATAGATAGCCTCAAAGTAAAGTATGACTGTGTGTGGAATATTGATAACATCATTTCATTAGTCGAACAATTGCTAATCGGTTTGTGACTCTAAGACCCTTTGCTTAAAGGGATAGTTTGTGATTTTGGCAATGATGCCCTTCATCTTCTTCCCCAAAATCTTATGAACTCTTGGATACCATTTGTATGTCCTGCATGCTGTTTGAAGGCCAAATGCAATATTTAATTCAATATTTTGTATATAAAGTACCAGTCGAAAGTTTCTTTACTTTTTACTATTTTCTACATTGTAGAATAAATAGGGAAGATATCAAAACTATGAAAAAACACATATGGATTCATGTAGTAACCAAAAGTGTTAAACAAATCAAAATATATTTTATATTTATATTTTAAAGTTAGGTTCATAACCCTAAATGAGGAAAAGTAATTTAATATCATGGAGAAAGAGAGGGGTGAACTAGCGTTTTAGACAACTCAAAAGTGGAAATGGGTCAAATTGACCCGCAACATAATAGGAGGGTTAAGATGGTCATACATTGGATCATTTAGCTATTTGATTTTGAATTTTAGGACCCCTTTCGGTACATAAAAATATATACAGTACCAGTCCAAATTTTGGACACACCTACTCATTCAAGGGTTTTTCTTTATTTGTACTATTTTCTACATTGTAGAACAATAGGGACGATATCAAAACTATGAAATAACACATATGGATTCATGTAGTAACCAACATTTTGTTAACCTCTCTAGGGTATGTGGGACGGTAGCGTCTCACCTCGTCAACAGCCAGTGAAACTGCAGGGCGCCAAATTCAAAACAACAGAAATCCCATAATTTAAATTCCTCAAACATACTTGTATTTTACACCATTTTAAAGATACACTAGTTGTAAATCCAGCCACAGTGTCCGATTTCAAAAAGGCTTTACGACGAAAGCAAACCAAACGATTATGTTAGGTCAGAGCCAAGTCACAGAAAAACACAGCCATTTTTCCAGCCAAAGAGAAGAGTCGCAGAAATATAGATCAAATTAATCACTAACCTTTGATGATCTTCATCAGATGACACTCATAGGACTTCATGTTACACAATACATGCATGTTTTGTTCGGTAAAGTTCATATTTATATCCAAAAATCTGAGTTTACATTGACGCGTTATGTTCAGTAGTTCCAAAACATCCGGTGATTTTGCAGAGAGCAACATCAATTTACAGAAATAGTCATCATAAATGTTGATAAAAATACAAGTGTTATACATGGAATTGTAGATCCACTTCTCCTTAATGCAACCGCTGTGTCAGATTTCAAAAAAAAACTTTACGGAAAAAGCAAACCTGCAATAATCTGAGTACGGCGCTCAGACGACAAATCAACCCAAAGAGATATCTGCCATGTTGGAGTCAACAGAAGTCAAAAATAGCATTATAAATATTCACTTACCTTTGATGATCTTCATCAGAATGCACTCCCAGGAATCCCAGTTCCACAATAAATGTTTGTTTTGTTCGATAATGTCCATCATTTATGTCCAAATTCCTCCTTGTTGTTCGCACGTTCAGTACACAATCTAAACTCACGACGCACATGCAAGTCCAGCGGAAAGTACGGACGAAAAGTCCAAAAAGTTATATTACAGTCCGTAGAAACATGTCAAACAAAGTATAGAATCAATCTTTAGGATGTTTTTAACATAAATCTTCAATAATGTTCCAACCGGAGTATTCCTTTGTCTTCAGAAGTGCGATGGAACAGAGCTCGCTCTCACGTGAACGCGCATGGTCAGGGCATGTTCAGGTCATGATAGACCTTACTCATTCCCCTCTCCTTCGGCCCTACTTCACAGTAGAAGCATCAGACAAGGTTCTAAAGACTGTTGACATCTAGTGGAAGCCTTAGGAAGTGCAACATTACCAATATCCCACTGTATCTTCAATAGGAACTGAGTTGAAAATCGACCAACCTCAGATTTCCCACTTCCTGGCAGGTTTTTGCCTGCCATATGAGTTCTGTTATACTCACAGACATCATTCAAACAGTTTTCTACCCACATCTACAAATAATATGCATATTCTAGCTTTTATGGTTTTGTAGCAGGCCGTTTACTCTGGGCATGCTTTTCATCCGGACAAGAAAATACTGCCCCCTACCCCAAAGAAGTTAAAGGTTGTGTCATACTGCGGCAGCATTCTGTGGCACATCATTTAATTCTCAGCCATTTCTTCTGTTACTGCAAGTTATTGCTAGTTTGACACCAGAGGGCATCTTTAAGAAGCATTTGATAGTATTCCGTATTGGCATTACCAGAGAATTTAAAACCTTTTTTGTAATAACATTTATTTAATATTATGGTGTTTCCATTCAGAGAAAAATTGTCAGTTTGTAAATTCAGACTGTTTTGCTCTCGGATCGCACACTGGACGTTCGGGCCGAGTAGTAGGGTTGATTAGAGTGTTCTGGCCTTACAATGGCAGTCAAGCACCTAAGCTAACATTGGCTAGCTACTTCCAGACACAAATGAGACCACTCTGACCATTTTACTCACCCTAGCAGAGCTGGTAAGGCAGATTTCGTGATAACCAGAGCGTTGGTGACTGTAAATGTGCTGCTAGAAACAATTTAAATCACACTTTTTTTCTGACTTTTACTGACACCGGGCATATTCAACGGGTGTTGAGCACTCGTAAAGTAAATATTCTGTGCTCTGGTACACTCAGACGAGAGTGCTCTGAAATCCGTGTAGATAGTAAGCTGGACAGATTACATTTTTAACAGCATTCTTTTCTGATAAAAACTAGTTCATTGCATCCGTTGTAGAGCCCAGTTTCATAATATGACCATATTTACCAGCTGCATGCCATCGTTTTGAAGTAATCGCGAAAGAACAAGCCTTATTTTAGTGCATTTTTCACCATACCAGCTCCTATTAGTTCTATTGAGCACCGTGGCACCAACCCGCCTTCCGAACGTTCTATTCCCAGCTTATTGTTCAATGTCACATAGCCTGCTTCGCTATTGTTGGCAATGAGACCTGCTCACGTTGTTTTATAGTTAAAATGTAAACAACAAAATATAAACAACAAAAATAATTTTGGAACTCTGCCGTCTTCTTATTGATTCTTATGGGGGAAATATAGGCATGTCTGTCTTTCGCCAAATATCTTGCAATGTGTATATTTCGATTTTTTTCAAGTCGAGTGTAGGCGATGTGAAATGGCTAGCTAGTTAGCGGGGTGCGTGCTAACAGCGTTTCAATCGGTGACGTCACTCGCTCTGAGACCTTGAAGAAGTTATTCCCCTTGCTCTGTGGAGAGATGGGTAACGATGCTTCGAGGGTGGCTGTTGTCTATGTGTACAGAGGGTCCCTGGTTCAAGCCCAGGTAGGGGCGAGGAGAGGGACGGAAGAAAAGCTGTTACACAGGCACCATTTTAAATCAGGATAATCTCCTCTTTGTAATTATGTAATTCTTGGTAGCGAGCTCATTTGTCATCGATCACTAGACCAGAAATATACGTTTTTTCCCCCCCCTACTTTTTCATTACGCAGACATAAGCACAGTTGACACCATCAAGGTGTGGATGTTTACTTTTTTCCAGTTTTGTCCGTCGAACAGATTGTAGTGGTAAAATAAAAAGGGAGACATTTTTAATGGTATTTTAAGCATCACTCCAGTCAAAACAGGCTCTGCGAACGTTCGATTGCATTAATTTGCTATGGGCTTGCGCTAGTGTTCCAGTTTGGGTGAATTTTGACTCGTTCTATTGTCCAGCCTGAAGATAGCCAGAGCAAATTTACAAAAGTACCCGAATGTCCATTGAGAAAGCACAATGACTATACCATTTAGCTAAGCAAAGAATAACGAGAATAATCAGTAAAGTTGGGTAGCCTATAGTTAATTTACTGGCAAGTTTGATGTATATGTCACCCCCTGATCAGTTTCACCTGTCCTCGTTATTGTCTCCACCCCCTCCAGGTGTCACTTGTTTTCCCCTGTGTTTCCTGTCTCTCTGTGCCAATTCGTCTTATATGTTCCAAGTCAACCAGCTGTTTTTCCCGTACTCCTGCCTTTGCTATTCTCTTTTCCTCGTCCTCCTGGTTTTTTCTATTGCCTGTTCTGGACTCTGTACCAGCCTGCCTGACCATTCTGCCTGCCTTGACCACAAGCCATTTTGCAACTCTGTACCTCCTGGACTCTGATCTGGTTTTGACCTTTTGCCTGTCCACAACTATTCTCTTGCCTACTCCTTTTGGATTATTTAACATTGTAAGACTCCAACTATCTGGCTCCTGTGTCTGCATCTGGGCCTCGTCTTGTGTCATGATTGTATAACTACTAACGTTAGGTAGCTAGCTAACATACTGGTACACACTGCTGTAATGATATGCTATGTGGTTTGTAAGGACAGCGTAGCTAACAAATTGTCAGCCAACATAACGTGTAAGTTATTTGAAAAGTCAATACTTTATTACATTGAGTAACAAGCTACCCCTTGGTTGTTAGGGCAAATCTGGTCTGTGCTAGGAGTTTTTTTTTCACACCTAGCTCGGCTATTAGACTATTCTTTACTAAAGGTTGAATAGTCTATTATTCAGCTAGTAGCCCTCCTCCCCAACTTGCAACACATTTCTGTTCCCATCTCATTCCTTTCCCTCTTCCACGCGTCATCATTCTGCTCCTGAGTGACTCGCTTGTGGGCGTACTGGCAGGATATGGCAGCATCTTCGGTTGTTGTAAGAAGGTGTGGTTATTCACAGGCAAATTGTTATATGATATGGAGGTACATTTGGGTCTTTTTGTCGAGCACAAAACCTTTTTTATTTTCAATCAAAAATGATTGTTCTGAAAGCAACTTTTTTCCAACACAAAGGAAGTCAAAGCAGACACCTACGAAGATGGTATCTCAGGTAAGTAGCACTGGTAGCACTAACATATCCTAAAAATGACATCTGCTGCTTTAGATTGAAAGGTCATATCTCAGTTCTTGTTTTCATATGTATAAAAAAATTATCAGTTTTTTTTACTTTCAGGGAGCGAGCTGACCAAGGGGTCGATAATGTAGATATTGGCAGATGTTCACTGTCCGAGGAACAGGCCGTGGAAGCTTTATTGCTTGCAAAAGTGTCCATAACCAGAGGTAATTAAACTGTTCTGTGTTCTTTTTCTCCATGTCTTCCTGTCTTGTTGTACATGGAACCTGTCTCACATGCATTAATTAAAAAACGCTTCAGCTGCTAAAATTCAGATTTACACCACATAAACACAGCAATTTTCACTTGCCTATCTGTTGCTGCCAAGTCATGATTTCCCTGGGGGTTAGCCTTGCAATAACCAAGTGGTGAGAGACATAGCCCTCTATATTTAAATGTTTCAGGTACACTACGATAGGTGTCTGCATCACATACCGTATCTTCTATTGACATTATCTTCTATTGTTTGTCCTCATGTGTCTGTTTTTCAGCATAAAGTACTCTGTAGCCACTTAGTGTGGACACCAGGTAAGACCACACAAACACAATAACAGTCTCTCTTATTCACTTCATCCCTTCATCCCTTCTCCCTAAATCCTCTAGGTTATATCAGATGTTTCGGTGAACCCCTCCCGCATCTGAACTGGCTGACACAGAGGGCACAGCATGATCATAGGTGAGATGACATTTGGTTGGGTCAACAGGAAGTATTATTAAAGAGATGTTTACATTGAAATATAGACATAGATGTAGTCGTTCCAGAGTTAATGATCCAAGGTCAGTTTTGCATTTCACCTCCTGATTTAAGATGACTGAACGTGTTAGAATTTTAAAAAACAATGCTTAATCATGCTCTCTCTCTATCCATCTGTCACTCATCTATCTGCAGGTATGTTTTGATGTGAGAGAGGAAGCCAGTCCCGTCATCGCCACCTCACCCGCTCTTAAGATAACCTTCGGGCCAACTGGGGGCCCAAGGCTGGTTAGTAGACACCGCAATTATGATGAACTGAAAGAATATTAGGGTAGCACTGTAATTCATGAATCATATGCTGTCTGCCACTGTTCTTACCTCTTTCCCTTTCTGTCTTCTACACCTCTCTCCCCACCTCGTCTTTCTATCTCGTTTTATATTACAGTACAGATTGAACTTGTATTTATAATATTACAATTATTATAATGCATTTACATATTTATAACACCTGGATAATGAACTTCTTTCAATAAAGCATTTCACATTCTCCACTGGTTGAAATTAAGTATCTCATTGAAATACTATCCTGTGTCCTCAGATTAATGCAGACGAAGGGAGTTAGATATGCATAGTTGATTTTTTCTGTATATATGAATTACAAATCAATCGTGTTTCTAGTCTATTGCATAGTTACAATGTGTAATCATTGATGTCCCAGGAGCAGAAGCGGTAAACACTGTTGAAGTGTATAATTGTAATACATACATGCAGACACAGCATCATTCAAATAATGGAGTCTGATATGACTGAAAAATAATGTCTCAGAGATTCATACCTAAACCGCACCTTTATTTGGCAAGGAAGAGTACATGATCAGTGGATATATTCAATGTACAGGCTACAATGTGGGAATCTCATGCGTGGTAATAACTACAGTACATGTGTATATAGGACTTGCATCCTTGGCACAATAAAGTTATTAGATTCTACTCTATCCATAGGCTTAATTAATGCCATTCAGACTTGAAGTTGATACAACAACTATGATATCTGAGGTTCATAGATAGGTTCTGAACTAATATTCATACCAAATGTTTTAGGGTCCATACACAGATTGGCTACATACTGTAGCTAGCTACACATCCATAGGCATACAGTTATTTTTATCCTCCACTACACAATAAGCAAGTAAATAGTTAGCTAGCTATGTTACTTCAGCTGCATTGCAAGGCAAGCTTACACAATTGTACATTCAATTTGCAGTAAATGCTTTAGCTAGCTAGATTATTTACATCCACTGTTTCAGAAGATTACAGTCCCTAAAACATTAAACAACACAAATTACAAATTCATTCTCCTAACACTAGCTAGCTGGCTAATGTTAGCTAGTCAGATTACTTGCTAAATAGCGATTTCCGTAAATTAACTTTCTCTACATCAACTAACATATTCCTCTCAATTGTCCATTTTTGCTTGACTAGTTATCAGGTTATAACTTACATCTGGTTCAACCGTAATGTTTTGTCAGCCATCTTTGTTGAAGAACGCCACAAGGCAAGGGTGGCTCGCATCAAAATTCGTAATTGGAATCACTCAATATGATTGGTCATATAAAAACCTTGGGACCCAAATGTATAATGGGTGCTCTAACTCCCCCTTGTGGTGGTCTGGAGCAATGAAGCCGTGACGCTGGGTACCTCTAAGTCCCGCGATGCAAGCTCTATAAGGGATTTGCGTCAATTCAAATCTGGTATCAGGACAAAATGTGATTCAGAGTCACCGAATATACTTTAAGTATTTTTATTAAACTCAAGCGATAAATGGTAAATGCAATTTTCGTATATACGGGTTCACTGTATCACCTCGCAGGATAGAACAGAGAACTGACTTGTTCCTGACAAAGATATTATAATATATAATATCCTGCTTCCGAGCCGGCCTGTCACAGAGTAGAGACTGGGCGTGGTTTAGACTCACCCAGCCTATCGTTGATTGTTGGCGCACGAGCTGGTACCAGCCCCCGGGTGCTCCAGCGGTCAGTCGTTGTAGTTGTGTAGAATATACAGTTATCAGGCACCTGGCTCCTGTTATCTAACAAAAGACCGTTTGTTCTCGCAACACTACGTTCTGAATGTGCCCCCCCAACTCATTGCACAGTTCCTGTCTTCATGTTATTCTGTATTTTTCCATCATGAGAAAGGCCCATGGTCCTGAAACTGTTAACAATGTCTCAAGTCAGCTATGTTGCATAACACATACATCCACACAAGCCAACAGCAAATAATATTCCATCACATATGATATGGTAAGGGCTATAGTGTATAACTCAGAACCTCACAGCTCGCAACTTTAAAGGAGGAACCCCTGTACCTGATGAAGCTGGTTGAGAGTATGCCAAGAGTGTGCAAAGCTGTCATCAAGGCAAAGGGTGGATACTTTGAAGAATCTAAAATATAATATATTTTGATTTGTTTAACACTTTTTTGGTTACCACATGATTCCATATGAGTTGTCTTCCCTATTATTCTACAATGTAGAAAATAGTACAAATAAGGAAAAACCCTTGAATGAGTAGGTGTGGCCAAATGTTTGACTGGTACTGTATACATTTTTATATACCTAAAGGGGTCCTGAAATTCAAAATCAAATAGCTAAATGATCCAATGTATGTGTCTTAACCCTCCTATTATGTTGCGGGTCAATTTGACCCATTTCCATTTTTGAGTTGTCTAAAACACTAGTTAACCTCTCTTTCTCCATGAAATTAAATGACTTTTCTTCATTTAGGGTTATGAACCTAACTTTAAAATGTGGACACACTGATGTGTTTTGGAATGTCTGTGTAGATTTTCTATACAAACATGATGTTATGGGTCATTTTGACCCGGAGGCTTCATGTGTATAGATATTTGCACAGGTCCAAAATACACAAGTGTCTTTGATGAATTTTGTTTTCACTGGTTCTAGTTGCACTTTTATCATTATATTTGGGTGAAAAGGAGCTTTCCCAAGCTTCTCAGTGCGAGAGGAGAAGATCTCTGACACGGACACTCAAAAATGAGCTTCAAACAGAAAAAGCTTTTTTGGGAGAAAGGAAATATGTTAACAAACAGTTCTAAAATATTGATTTTTTTTAATCAAATGTTCGTGTATTTCTTCTTTCTGAAAGGTCTGACAAGAGAAAATAAAATGTTGTCTGTTTTTACTTAATTCTTTGACTGTCTTGAGTATGTTTAAACTGTGCGGTTCAATCTGACCCATACCACAATGGATGTATTTTTTTTCAGCAAAGCACAAGGGTTAAAACAATTCCATATGTTAGTTTAGTAGACCCCCCTTTTAGAGGTTAAACTTGTCAAATGATTCGAACATGTTCTGTCATATTCTCCCATTCTCTTTTATGTCCTAGATGGAAGAATGTTCTATAGTATCCAGCCCAATGGAGTGCTTTGTGAGGCATTGCATCGTCCATGATATCTCATCAGAGGTCCTGTATTTAACAACAGTCCTGACTTGATTCCTCCAGTATCGACAGAGGCTTTGTTGGGCCACACACCCCACATATTCACCTTTAAATTTCAGGCTGTGCTTCACAGTTTATTGAACTTTCTGTCTCTCTGTCTGAGAGCCAGCGAATTCATCAGGTCTGTTCCCCTTTAGAAAACCATAGGGAATGACTTCTGCCATGGAGTGCACTCAAAGAGAACACATTTGCTTAAACTCCTGTCAGGTATGCGTAAATGGCTGCAAGGGAGTCAGGCGCAGGAGAGCAGATAGTGGGTAGCAAACGGAGCCTTTTATTTAGGCGAACCAAAAGCACACGGCACAACGAACACGAAACACAATACGGGTTGACATAACCCAGCGCAACCAGACATAAATGCGCATATGTGAAAGAGATAAACAATACCACACAAAGACATGGGGGAAACAGAGGGTTAAATACAATACATTAAATACAAAACACATAATGAGGGAAATGAGAATCAGGTGTGTGGAAAAACGAGACAAAACAAATGGTAAATGAAAAATGGATCGGCGATGGCTAGAAGACCGTCGACGTCGACCGCCGAACACCGCCCGAACAAGGAGAGGCATCGACTTCGGCAGAAGTCGTGACAACTCCTCATAGACCAGATAGTGTTGTTAAGTGTCACCATTTTTTAAGCATACTGCATGCCATTATAGAGGGAATAAGTTAAACAAATACATTTTGCATGAAAATTAAAATAATTTCTTATGCTGTTATAAAAATTACAATTCTAGCTTATGTCAACATTTCATAGGGATAGATTGAGGTGGGCCTTATAGATGATATTGACATTTGAAAACCGGGGTGTCCAAATAATTGCATTCCCACACTTTCTCAACTGTGTAGATAAATGGAATATTTAATCCTACACTCCATTCCATTACGAAATGGAGCGGTGTTTGAGACAATTACATATTCTGCAACATGGATGGGTAGTGTAACGGCTGTCTAATGCCTCCTCCTCGGATGAGGAGGAGGAGTAAGGGTCGGACCAAAATGCAGCGTTGAATGTAGACATAATGAATTTATTAGACAAGACGAACACTGACACGAACTACACTTGAATAAGCTACAAAACAAGAAACGATGTGAACAAACCTGAACGAGATAACATAACGCACGAACAGGAACGAACACATACACGAACACAAACGAAACAGTCCCGTGTGGTGCGACATACACAGACACAGGAACAATCACCCACAAACAAACAGTGAGAACAGCCTACCTTAATATGGTTCTCAATCAGAGGAAACGTCAAAAACCTGCCTCTAATTGAGAACCATATCAGGCAACACATTCAACCCAACATAGAAACACATAACATAGACTACCCACCCAGCTCACGTCCTGACCAACTAAACAAAGTTAAACAAAGGAAAATAAGGTCAGGAACGGGACAGTACCCCCCCAAGATGCGGACTCCGGCCGCAAAACTGAACTTCAAGAGGAGGGTCTGGGTGGGCATCTGTCCACAGTGGCGGCTCCGGCGCAGGACGAGGATACCACTCCACCATTGTCTCTGTCCCCCTCCTTAGCGTCCTTTGAGTGGCGATCCTCGCCCCCGACCCTGGTCTAGGAACCTTAACACCGGTCCCCCCTAGGTAGCTCAGGACAGAGAGGTAGCTCAGGACAGAGAGGTAGCTCAGGACAGAGAGGTAGCTCAGGACAGAGAGGTAGCTCAGGACAGAGAGGTAGCTTAGGACAGAGGGGCAACTCTGGACTACTGGCAGCTCCGGGCTGAGGGGCAGCTCCGGGCTGAAGGGCAGCTCCGGGCTGAGGGGCAACTCCGGGCTGAGGGGCAGCACCGGACTGGCTGGCGGATCCTGGCTGGCTGGCTCTGGCGGATCCTGGCTGGCGGACGGCTCTAGCGGCTCCTGTCTGGCGGACGGCTCTAGCGGCTCCTGTCTGGCGGACGGCTCTAGCGGCTCCTGTCTGGCGGACGGCTCTAGCGGCTCCTGTCTGGCGGACGGCTCTAGCGGCTCCTGTCTGGCAGATGGCTCTGAAGGCTCATGACAGACGGGCGGCTTTGAAGGCTCAATACAGACGGGCGGCTTTGCAGGCTCAGTACAGACGGGCGGCTTTGAAGGCTCAGTACAGACAGGCAGTTCATGCGGCGCTTGGCAGACGGACAGTTCAGACGGCGTTGGGCAGACGGGCAGTTCAGGCGCCGTTGGGCAGACGGGCAGTTCAGGCGCCGCTGGGCAGACGGCAGACTCTGGCCGGCTGAGGCGCACTGTAGGCCTGGTGCGTGGTGCCGGAACTGGAGGTACCGGGCTAAGGACACGCACCTTCAGGCTAGTGCGGGGAGCAGGAACAGGGCACACTGGTTTCTCAAAGCGCACTATAGGCCTGGTGCGTGGTGCCGGAACTGGTGGTACCGGGCTGGAGACACGCATCTCAGGGCTAGTGCGGGAAACAGCAACAGGACTCTGGAGACGCACAGGAGGCTTGGTGCGTGGTGTAGGCACTGGTGGTAATGGGCAGGAGACACGCACCATAGGGCTAGTGCGTGGAGCAGTAACAGGACGCACAGGACTCTGGAGACGCACAGGAGGCTTGGTGCGTGGTGTAGGCACTGGTGGTAATGGGCAGGAGACACGCACCATAGGGCTAGTGCGTGGAGCAGTAACAGGACGCACAGGACTCTGGAGACGCACAGGAGGCTTGGTGCGTGGTGTAGGCTCTGGTGGTAATGGGCAGGAGACACGCACCATAGGGCTAGTGCGTGGAGCAGTAACAGGACGCACAGGACTCTGGAGACGCACAGGAGGCTTGGTGCGTGGTGTAGGCACTGTCTTAACCAGACGGCTAGCACGCACCTCAGGACGAGTATGGAGAGCTGTTCCCGGTGACATCAACTCACCGACACGTTCAGTCGGACGGATGTCGTGCCTCATGCACCAAACCAGTACATCCCTCATTACTCTCTCCTCCAATTTCCCCATTAAATCCTTCACAGTCTCTGCGTCACTCACCTCCAATTCCGCCCTCACCGGCTCCTTACGGTAAGCAGGGGGAGTTGGCTCAGGTCTGACTCCTGACTCTGCCACACTCCCCGTGTGCCCCCCCAATAAATTTTTGGGGCTGTCTCTCGGGCCTCCAACCGCTCTGCCGTGCGAGCGCCTCATAATAGCGCCTCTCCGCCTTCGCTGCCTCCAGCTCTTCTTTGGGGCGGCGATATTCCCCTGGCTCTGCCCAGGGTCCTTTGCCGTCTAGGTTGTCCTCCCATGTCCATTTCTCCAAATAGTGCAGCCTCTCCTGCTGCCGCTGCTTGGTCCTGGTTTGGTGGGTGATTCTGTAACGGCTGTCTAATGCCTCCTCCTCGGATGAGGAGGAGGAGTAAGGGTCGGACCAAAATGCAGCGTTGAATGTAGACATAATGAATTTATTAGACAAGACGAACACTGACACGAACTACACTTGAATAAGCTACAAAACAAGAAACGATGTGAACAAACCTGAACGAGATAACATAACGCACGAACAGGAACGAACACATACACGAACACAAACGAAACAGTCCCGTGTGGTGTGACATACACAGACACAGGAACAATCACCCACAAACAAACAGTGATAACAGCCTACCTTAATATGGTTCTCAATCAGAGGAAACGTCAAACACCTGCCTCTAATTGAGAACCATATCAGGCAACACATTCAACCCAACATAGAAACACATAACATAGACTACCCACCCAGCTCACGTCCTGACCAACTAAACAAAGTAAAACAAAGGCAAATCAGGTCAGGAACGTGACAGGTAGGGAGATGATTTGATTAAGTGCACCTGTGAGACACTTTATGCCTCATTTCACAAATGAGCAAGTGATGAAAGACTGTCATTCAAACTAGAGAGGTAATGGTTGTAGCAAATAAACTAGAATACAGTGCCTTCAGAAAGCCTTTACTGTACACCTCTTGACTTATTCCACATTTTGTTGTGTTACAGCCTCAATTCAAAATGGATTAAATACATAAATGTTTTTCACCCATCTATACATAATACCCCATAATAACAAAATGAAAACATGTTTTTAGGATTTTTTGCAAATTTATTGAGAAATAAATACAGAAATATCTAATTTACATAGGTATTCACACCCTGAGTCAATGCATGTTTGAATTACCTTTGGCAGAGATTACAGCTGTGAGTCTTTGCACACCTGGAATTTACAACATTTTGCCATTATTCTTTTTTAAATTCTTCAAGCTCTGTCAAATTGGTTGTTGCTAGACAACCATTTTAAGTCTTGCCACAAACTTATAAGATGATTTCATCAAAACTGTAACTAGGTCAATCGGCAACATTTAATGTAGTCTTGATAAGCAACTCCAGTATAGATTTGACCTTGTGTTTTAGGTTATTGTCCTGCTTAAAGGTGAATTTGTCTCCCAGGTTGTGGTGGAAAAGCAGATTGAATCAGGTTTTCCTCTAATATTTTGCCTGTGCATAGCTCTATTGCATTCAACTTTTATCCCGAAAATCTCCCCAGTCCTTAACGATTACAAGCATACACATAACATGATGCAGCCACCACTATGCTTGAAGATATGGAGAGCTGTACATAGTAATGTGTTGTATTGGATTTTCCCCAAACGTAACACTTTGTATTCAGGACAAAAAGTAAATTGCTTTGCCAATTGTTTTGCAATATTACTTTAGTGCCTTTCTGCAAACAGGATGCATGTTTTGGAATATTTTTATTGTGTACAGGCTTCCTTCTTTTCACTCTGTCAATTGGGTTAGTATTGTGGAGTAACTACAATGTTGTTGATCCATCCTCAGTTTTCTCCTATCACAGCCATTCAACTCTGATTTGAAGTCACGATTGGCCTCATGGTGAAATCCCTAAGCAGTTTCATTCCTCTCCGTCAACTGAGTTAGGAAGGATGCCCGTATTTTTGTAGTGACTGGGTGTATTGATACACCGTCCAAAGTGTAATTAATAACTTCACCATGCTCAATGTGATATTCATTGTCAGCTTTAATTTTTTTTACTCATCTACCAACAAGTGCCCTTTAATTAAATGTATTTGGCTAAAGTGTATGTAAACTTCCGACTTCAACTGTAACTCGTAACCATGTAATGTCATCCCATGGCCTTTTCTCTGCTTCAACAGAGAACCTTACCCTGCTCCAACAGGGCTACACGTCCCAGAATTTCTCCTTTAATTAAAGATATCTCTGTTTCAACAGAGTTCCTAATTAAAGATTCTAGGACTTCCCCTATCAGAAATAACTCTGCTACAGAGTTTCTAAATAGGGGAGTCTTTGCTTCAACAAAGACCGAATGTGCACAACCTTTTCCCAGAAAATGATTTTTCTATGATGTTTGAAAGAAAATCAGTCTCACCCTTAATTTGTTTTGTCTGTTTGAGATGGCGTATCCGTCCACTGACACTCCCTGCTGGATCCGAGGCAGGTCCCTTCTGCTCCTTTGAGTGAAGTGTGAGCTCCCTGAGCCACGCCTAGCATAGCCCCTGTGCACTGTTAACCTCTGTGTCCCCAGGAATGATCAGCAAGCGGAGTTAGCCATCCCATCCTCGTCACCAAGAATTGTTGTGAAAAATCTAACCAGAAAGGAAGAGAGACTGTAGACTCTTCAAACAACAAGCTTTTATTATAATAATTGCAATTCTGGAGCAATTAACAATGACTCAAAATGTGCAGAGTTAAGAGCCCAACAAACAAGAGTTGGGTCTCCGCTTTTATAATCTTTGCCTACATGCCAGTTTAGCAGATGTGTGAGATCATGGTGGGAACATAGTGTACAAACAAGTGATAATGCTAGTTTTGTTACTATCTAGCTGCTGCTTTTCAAGCTAGCCTCTGTTCTCTTCATATGTCCACACAGCTGTGCACTTGAAAGATACAAAAAGAACAGGATGGACCAAAAACTGATCACTGTTAGAGACAGCCGTGTGACTAAGTTACACAAAGATCAGAGTGAAAAAACACTAGCTTCTTCTTACATGACAGAAATAGACAGTAGACATTTACAGGTTAAGGCTTATACAGCGCATGTGCGTAATAGAGTTTCTAACTTTCCCCACCATAGTGGCTACAGCTGGAGATGCAGGTGTCATTTGGTTAGCTAGCAAGACATGTGAATCACTTTGCTAGCTAGGTAGCTATGCTGAACTTGAACAACTGTTATACAGGGTTAGCGTATGTATTAGTTGTCAATCAAATTTATTTGGCATGAATCAAATGGGCGGGCAGGCAGGCAAGTTCCCACTCAGTTGTCAAAACGTGGGTTTGGACAACCATGCATTGGCAGGCAAGATGCAGAAATGAGAGGCAACTATTCCCCATCGCTTATCAGTGTAATTTTGACAGCCAACTACAAGCTGAAAAAGTTTATCTCCTGTTCCCTCGTTAGATAAACACTCTTCCTAACATTAGTTGTTGATCTTGTTGTTGTTGATGTGCATAGTAGAGGTCTTCACGAGTCCTTAAGTTGGAACTGTTCTGAAATGGACCCGGGGTTTTCCCAACCATACCCAATATGCATAAATACATTTTTAAATATAGAAAGCCGTTCTAAACGGACTCGAGGACAACTAGACCCGGTCCGATCCAAGTGAGGGAGCCAACAGAAAAGTCATTTTTTAAACGACTTTATTAACCGGCGCTGATAAAGCGTGACAGGAAGGAAAGGTGCCACTTAAGCAGGCGGGAGAGGGCCATACTGTGAGCAAGTGACACAGGGATCAGGGAGAAGGGAGGGAGAGACGAGAGACAGCCACCAACCAAGCCGACTCACATTATAGTAGACTTATAGCTGCCATAGATAGGTTATTTATCATCAAATATGATTATGTAGTACCTATTTTGACTGCATCAAATCAGGAGAAACAAGATAAGCTAGCTAACGTTAGCTAGCTAGGCTAATTGAGCCTGCAGTGCATGCGCTTTCTCATCCTATAGTTACAAATAACAACAACTTGATTCAGAATATTTAGTAGCAGCCTGTCTTTTATCTCTTGATTGTTGTAGCCTATCCTTCTACTTTAACTTTTAATACTGTCATTTTAATTACATATTATATTGATTAGATATATCCTAACTTAGCTCTGATTGGCTATGGCGCACCTGTCTGTGTAGAGTCCCCCTGGACTGCAGTGTCTATTAATTATCCAAACACACGGCCGCTTTCCCTCTCTATATTGCTATAGAATTTTCAAAAATGCCTTACTTTACGTCATTCCCAAACATTCTATGAAAGTAAAATCTGAAAATGACCATATCTACTGTAAGTGCTCACTTGTCAGAAAATAAAAAAAGGCATCATATACTTGTATATGAACAGATTTTAATAAGATTTCATATTGCTAAAACGCTGTCAGTTTCTGTTCCCATAGCCCTCTCATTCTCCCTTAAGACACAGTTAGCTCATATAGTGTAAGGGGTGCTTACTGGCGGCAGAGAAGTCAGACGCAGGAGAGCAAAAACGGTGTTTCCAAACGGCGCAGTTTAATAACAAAAAACCCCACCGGAAAACAGAACAATCAAATAATGGGTACATAACCCGACGCACACCAAGACAGACGTGCACAAGCACTTCCAATAAACAATCACCGACAAGGACATGAGGGGGAACAGAGGGTTAAATACACAACATGTAATTGATGGGATTGGAACCAGGTGTGATGGAAGACAAGACAAAAGCAATGGAAAATGAAAAGAGGATCAGCGATGGCTAGAAAGTCGGTGACTTCGGCGGAAGTCGTGACATATAGAAACAAAAAAATGTTTGTTCAACATACTTGCATACTAGAATACATACTTGCATGCAGAATAGTTGCATGCAGAATACATATAACATGAGTATTTATACAATAATAATCAGGCATGAAAACCAACAGAAAAAAGTCCCTGATACCCTGGTAACAGGCATGCATCAATTATGGCCATATATTGTTAATTAACACAGAATAGCAATTGCCTGCCAAATCGTCACTTACAGAAATACAATGTAGATATGGATCATACAAAAGGATTTACATGGTGTGTTTACATGCAACTATGTTAGTACTGCAATGTAGGTCTGAAGGTATTGATTTCAAAGTCTTGTACATCCAAGACAATCTTCTTCCATATATCTGGCCCAATGGATCTTTTACAGGCATTGCCTCGCCCCAGATATCTCATCAGAGGTCTTGGATTTAACAGCAGTCCCGACTTGATTCCCCCTGCATCGACAGAGGCTTTGCTGGGCCACACACCCCACATATTCACCTTTCAATTTCAGGCTGTGCTTCACAGATTATTGCACTTTCTGTCTCCCTGTATGAGAGCCAGCGAGTTCATCAGGTCTGTTCCCCTTTAGAAAGCCATACGGAATGACTTCTGTCATGGAGTGCACTCACTCTGAAAGCACAGAGAATACGTTTGCTTACGCTCCTCACAGACATGATAGTATAATCAAGTGTCACACCATTTGAGACGCATTGTGTGATATTCAGGATACTGTTCTCTTCTGGAGAGAAAATGTTGACTGAGGTTACCTCTTTTATTGGTAAAGGGTACAATAGATCAATCGTATTACCCCTTTCTCTATCTCTCAACAAATATCCGATGTTCCACATGTAGTTAGATGCTCTCCATGTGAGATTGGAGTGCTTAGAAGAAGACTTCTGCTGTCATGAACAATAGAAAATGGATCAATGTTCCTAATAACACTTTTGAGCTCATAATTCTATATTTCTTAAGTCCTTGATATGATAGGAAAAGAGTGAATCTTCCCCCATGCTGTTAAACACCAGCCTAGGGTGAGCTGTGTCTTGAAGAATGGTGATAATTCCCTTTACAATGAGCCCTCTGAAAAATCCTTCAATTATCAAATTAGCTTCATTCAATCATACTGTAACATGGTCTGTGCTCTGCAAAACTTGTCTATTTTAAAAATTACAAAATATAGATACTCTGTTGCAAAGTCAACTGCACTGACCCAGTTTGTCCAGATGGTGCATGGAGACAGAAAACACAAAAAATGATATACTATGCAATAGAAAATAGATATCATAATTATACCGTCATGAATTAATCATAATTTGAAGATAACTGAAAATGCAATCTAATGTAAATTTTACTTTAGACTGATTTAATGAGAGTAATATTTTTATTACAGGCAATAGCAGTCTGAGTAGTCTGATAAATGTAGATACCACCATGTTTCGAACGAACGAACCACAGAAAACCCCAGACAGGGAGCGGGAGTCAAACTGTGTAACTGTTCTGGAGACTTTTCTGACTTGAAGTTTCTGCCATTTCCACACCACCGTGTGGGTTCTTTTCTTCACTGCACACATAGAGATGTGTCAACTTAGACCAAACTCCAGTGGAGGAAGGGTACGTTCTGTGTTCCTGAGCATAATGAATGCATAAAGGGATGAGACCACCAGAAGCAAAGCAAATGAGCCAGCTTTGGTTGTATTTTACTGTCAAATACATAACTCCCGCTTCTTCAAAAGCACACATTATCAGTGAGCGGAGGGAAGGACATCACCATATGGCTGTGGGTACAGAAAGGCAGGAAACTTATTTTCAAGTCCCAAACTGGAATAGGAAAAATTGGGGCTATATTTGCAGTTGAAAGTTTGCTGCTATATATTTGAAACTAGAAAATACCAAAGAGGTGCTGCAGCTGTCCTGCCATCCCAGAGACACTAATTGCCCCCCACCTTCCCCCAGCTGACCACGTCGCTGCTGGTGTCTCCTCAGATTTAGGAGCAATGTGTGGCAGCGGCCTGAGTGCAGGACAGCATTGAAATGGGCTAGGAGAAGGTTGGAAGGGGACCCACAGAAAACTGACTCAACTCAAAAGCCTCAACCTCCCAAAAGTATTTCCTTCTGATAATAATCCTTGATCATGTCCAGTTGAGGAAAAAGGCCCGTAGCTATAGAGGAGGATATTGTTTAAAGGAACAGGATGCCTCCTCACAGGATTTCTGTACCCCACAGACTGGCTGATATAACGAGTACTTTGGAGATAAAATTGGTTTGGCCTCACTTCGATGCTCTTGATGCACAGACATGTGACATCATCAGAGAGAAGGGGCACATGTCCAAGTAATGTCAACTGGCACTATCCCATGCAACAGTTCATATCATAGAGCTGCTTATCAGGGACATACATTAGGTTGTATTAATTTCTGTAACCCCTACGGATTTAGCAGGAGGAAAAACAGCACACAATATTTGATTAATCTTGGAAGTGTTGTTAGATCAAATATAACCTTTTCATAACGGAGGAGTAGTTGTAGCCCTACAATGTGCATTCTCTCAGATAGAGAGAAGACAGCCTTGCCTGATTAGTGACTGGTTAACGAGAAACTAAACCTTATAAAGACAGACAATTAACTCAGCCATCGTGATATTTTTGAACTCTTAACTTTATTTTTACTGCAAACAGTATGGCCTGTGCATGTGTACTTCTACATGAACAGGCTGCAGTAGACAGGCTCCTACCCTGTGCCCTTGGTTAGGCGTGTGAACAGAGTCACTCTGAGCAAGGTGACTCCCACAGCGTGTCATTAAACAACAAACTGCCTCACTATACATGGCCGCTGACCTCCTGAGCTTATCCACAAACTGGCATCTGTGCCCAACACCACCAGACTGGCAGCCTTCACCCACTTCTAAAGGTACTCATCACTCCGTCAAACAAGGTAATGAGTAACGGAGAAAAAACGGCACCAAATTGTCAGCCTGACAGCCAATAATCCAGACTCTGAAACACAGGAGACATTTTTGTTTCACCTCAATTAACACATTTCAAAGTGCCTCATTATGGCTTTCAGAGGCACAGAGGTGGAAGCTATTACCATAAAGTTGTTTATTTTTCATAACCTAACTGGTTATGAAATCTGCTGCTCCTTCCATCTTGGGCTGTGATCACTGATCATGCCTGACTGACATTCATTGGATATCGGATTAAGCTGAAGAGTTTACCTACAGAAACTATTACGAAAACAACATGTTTTTGTCTGTTAATCAAGCATGTAGCTATCCTTTACACAGTTTATAAATTCCCTTCATGGATACATAGGTGTAGGAATTAAAGGTAAAATGCAGGTTTAAATAAACAAACCAAAATGCTTTTGTTCCCCGAGTAATTTAACTTGATTTTCGATGCTATTTTCTGCTTTGATGTTTAGCTCCGTTTAACCATGGTCACCCGTATGAAATAGCCCCAGACCTGTCGCAATTTATGATTCGCTCCCAGCCTCCGGCAGGCCAAGCTGAATAATTTACATTGTGCTGAGTTCTGTGTGCCTAGAATGGCTAATGCCAAGGGAGATGCATGAAGGGAGGTAGGTGGAATACACATTCAGACATATAGAGAGAAGGGCTTATACGACGCCATAGTATTACCATAGTACGACGCCATACCTTGTATGGTATTGATTCTCAATCATGATGACATATTGTCACCGCACTTGAGATCTTCCCCGAAACTGGGCCCTAAGTCCTGGCAGATGTCTCAGTAGTAGAACAATGATTATCAACAGTTTCAAGGTGGGAAGTTGGATCATTTCAGTTGGGTCATACTTCTGACGGTCCCCTTCATTATTTCTGCTTGCCAAGGCTGTGCTGCTCACTTATCCTCCCCCTGCCTGATCACGTCTCTCACAGAGAATCCATCTCAGGTCGGGGGGGGGGGGGGGGGATTAGTGTCTCTGGGATGGCAGGACAGCTGCAGCATCTCTTTGGCATTTCCTCATTCCAAGGCAGTTGCTAGTGATCTCCCACTCTCTTCTTCTCCCAGAAACAAAACGTACATCTTGTCTCTATCTTTTCTTAATAGCTCTTTCTTTTTATTGTATGCTTGAGGAGAAGGTCCTGGAATGAGATCCCTGAAAACTTTGTAGCTAGGTGGAACACTAGCGACCCACCTCGACAACATCTGGTGAAATTGCAGAGCACGAAATTCAAAATACAAAAATCGTAATATTAAACATTCATGAAATAAAAGTGTCTTACGTCATTTCAAAGCTTAACTTCTTGTTAATCCAACCACTTTGTCAGATTTCAAAAAGGCTTTATGGCGAAAGCATACCATGCGATTAGCTGAGGACAGCTATCTGAGGACATCGCCCCGCATACACCAGCATTAAAAAGTTTTTCCAAACCAGCAGAGGTGTCACAAAAATCTGAAATAGCGATAAAATAAATCACTTACCTTTGAAGATCTTTCTCTGTTTGCAATCCCAAGGGTCCCAGCTACACAACAAATGGTCGTTTTGTTCGATAAAGTCCTTTATATCGACAAAAAGTCAGTTTAGTTGGCACGTTTGATTCAGTAATCCACCCGTTCCACTCTTTCAACATGCAGACAAAGGAATCCGAAAAGTTACCAATAAACATAAAGTCAAACACCGTTTCGAATCAATACTCAGGTACCCTAATATGTAAATAAACTATACAATTTAAGATGGAATGTAGTATGTTCAATACCGGAGATAAACAACAAAGTGCGCACCCTCATCCACGCGCGCGACAAGACCACAGTCTAAATGAGAGCCACCTTGAAAAACTACAACTACTAACTAATTTCTTCAAAAAACAAGCTTGAAACACTTTCTAAAGACTTTTGACATCTAGTGGAAGCCATAGGACCTGCAATCTGGGAGGAATTCCTTTGAATATCCCATAGACAAGCATTTGAATGGACTGTGACCTCAAAAAAAAAAATATTGGATGGATTCTCCTCGGGTTTTCACCTGCCATATCAGTTCTGTTATACTCACAGACATTATTTTAACAGTTCTAGAAACTGTTAGAGTGTTTTCTATCCAATGCTACCAATTATATGCATATCCTAGCTTCTGGGCCTGAGTAACAGGCAGTTTACTTTGGGCACGTCAGTCATCCGAACTTCGAATACTGCCCCCTAGCCTTAAGAAGTTTAAAAACTCAGACCAACACCTCTTGAAATATAAAAAATTGCATTACCACCCACAACTAAATGCAACACAGGCCCCATGTAAGTAGGGCATTTTCCTATGTGTAATGTTGTGCTATGGTAATATTAAAATACATATCTAATATATTGAGGCACCAGTCACAGAATTTCACTGTGGAATTTGGAGGATATTTAGGTTTAAGACGTGTATATAAAATATAGTGCCTTCAGAAAGTATTCACACCACTTGACTTTTTCACATTTTGTTGTGTTACAGCCTGTCATGACTGTCGTGTGAGGATCAGAATAGGTCAGATCAGACTGAATAATTTGGGAAATGGTCAGTGGGGAGATGTCATATTGTTTTTCATTTTGTGATGTCATTAAAAACAGTATGGATGAGGTACTGTAATTTGTGAAGGATAAGCCCTATATCTGTCAAGTTTCCATCCAATATGTTGTGTAGACCAGTGGTTCCCAAACTTTTTATAATCCCGTACCCCTTCAAACATTCAACCTCTAGCACCAGGGTCAGCTCACTCTCAAATGTTGTTTTTTGCCATCCCTGTAAGCCTGCCACACACACTATATGATACATTTATTAAACATAAGAATGAGTGTGAATTTTTGTCACAACCCGGCTCGTGGGAATTGACAAAGAGCTCATATAGGACCAGGGCACAAATAATAATATAATAATAATCAATAATATTGCTCTTTATTTAGACATCTTACATATAAAACTTTATTTGTTCACCGAAAATTGTGAATAACTCACCACAGGTTAATGAGAAGGGTGTGCTTGAAAGGATGCACATAACTCTGCAATGTTGGGTTGTATTGGAGAGAGTCTCAATCTTAACTTCTTTGGGGTAGGGGGCAGTATTTTCACGTCCGGGTGAAAAGCATGCCCAGAGTAAACGGCCTGCTACAAAGCCATAAAAGCTAGAATATGCATATTATTAGTAGATTTGGATAGAAAATACTCTGAAGTTTCTAAAACTGTTTGAATGATGTCTGTGAGTATAGCATAACTCATATGGCATGCAAAAACCTGAGAAAAAAATCCAACCAGGAAGTGGGAAATCTGAAGTTGGTCGATTTTCAACTCAGCTCCTATTGAAGATACAGTGGGATATTGGTAATGTTGCACTTCCTAAGGCTTCCACTAGATGTCAACAGTCTTTAGAACCTTGTCTGATGCTTCTACTGTGAAGTGGTGGCGAATGAGAGGGGATTGAGTAAGGTCTATCATGAGCACTGCCTGGGGCATTGGAATATTTTTTTAGACCAGAGGAAAGAGTGCCTCCTACTGGCCCTCCAACACCACATTCTTCTTATTATCAATTTCTTTCAACCAATCATCAGTCATTTGTGTCAGTGCAGTACATTTTGAGTGCCTTTCTCTATAAGCATGCTGAAAGTCTTGTTAACTTCACTAAGGTAGGGTGCAGCATTCGGAATTTTGGATGAAATGCATGCCCACATTAAACTGCCTGCTTCTCGGGCCCAGAAGATATGATATGCATATAACTGGTAGATTTGGATAGAAAACACTCTAAAGTTTCCAAAACTGTTAAAATAGTGTCTGTGAGTATAACAGAACTGATAGTTCTTGGTCCAGAATAAATCGTTGTTTGGTTTTAGAATGTCCATTTCTTCTGTCGAATTCGCGCCACAATGCTAGCCAAGGTTGCTAACATTCCCATCCTCTCTTGGCGCAAAGAACGGAAAACTCCAAAAGTCCCAATAAACGTTGAATAAACTGATAAAACTCGGTTGAAAAAACCTACTTTATGATGTTATTATCATATGTATCAAATAAAATCAGAGCCGGAGATATTCGCCGTGTATACCGAACGCTTTTCAGAAGACAATGTCGAGGTCCCTCGCGCGCCGTCGAAGACAAAAAAAATACCGGACCTGTCACTCCAAAAGCTCTTGTTCGGCCTCAGATCAAGCTAGACACCCCATTCCACCTTCCACTGCCTGTTGACATCTAGTGGAAGGCGTATGAAGTGCATGCATATCGATAAATAAAAGCCAGTTGAATAGGCAGACCCTGAAACAGAGCCTCGTTTTCAGATTTTTCACTTCCTGTATGGAAGTTTGCTGCAAAATGAGTTCTGTTTTACTCACAGATATAATTCAAACAGTTTTAGAAATTTGACAGTGTTTTCTATCCAATAGTAATAATAATATGCATATTGTATGATCTAGAACAGAGTACGAGGCCGTTTCATTTGGGCACGATTTTTTCCAAAGTGAAAACAGCGCCCCCGTATTGACAAGAAGTTAACTGCACCTCAGATTGCAGCCCCAAAAAATGCTCCACAAGGTTCAAATAACATACACATCTCTACATCAACTGCTCAGAGGAGACTGAGAATTGGCGTGAATTGCCATGATTTGTTATGTTGATTATTTAAGTCAGGTGAAAGAGTTGGGGTGGGACAAAACCCTTCACACACTCCTGCTCTTTAGGACTTCCTGCAATGAATGAAACAGACCATTGCAGGATAATAATGTTTGAGGTTGAAACAGCTTACTTAATTGAGAGGTAATAGGACTCAAGTACACCCAAAGGTTCTGGAATAGAGAAGGTGCAGATACATTTAGTAATTTGGCATCAGTAACAAACGTGTGAATACCAATTAATTTGTAGTACTAAATAAGGATACAGAACCTTGCCTAGTAGCTATACTAATGACATGCTCTCTCTAACAGCAAACAGATCAATGTCTCCCGCAGTAAAGTAAGCACACTGTTGACTGAAGAGATCCTAAGCAGTCCATCTTTGAAACCTCTCAAAAAGACAGACCAAAATAATAGAGCTAGCTAGGGTAGCTACAAGTCAAGTAGTAGGCTACTTGAAGTAGGCTTACCACCTCATACCCACAGACAGATACACACATTATCAAGAAAGCCTAGCTTCACCATCTAGGTAAGCTATCTAGATAAATAGCAAGCTGAACTGTTGTTTTATAAAATGTAAATTACCTTTTATGAATTTCAAATGCATTTAAATGGCTAGACAAAAAAATGGCTAATGTAGCCGGGTAGCCGTCTAGTCAGGCTAACTACGGTAGCTAGCTAACCATAAGCTAGCTGTGTAAATTGCCCAAGACAGTTCACAAAATTGTAAATTTAAACAAATGTAGCCAATTTATTAATGACAAAATCTTGTTAACATTACCTTTGCCTGGATTCGGCAGTCTTCTCAAGATCATCATGGCCCTGGTAAGTGACATGAAGCTTGAGACAGGCATTTGTAGTTCTGTATGATAGCCACATTAGCAGCTAAAGCGAATTTCATTTTTGGGGGGTAAATACAGGTGAATATATTAAATAAAAGTCTGAGAGATATTTACACAGTTATAAAAATGTCAGGCCAGGGTAAGCCCACACAAAACACAGACCTTATTTATTTCGGGCCTCTTTCTAAAGTCCACAAGAAATACCGCCGCGCCACCTTCCTGTTCAAGTGAACACATCACAACAAGGTGAGTCCAACAATGTATTGTATGCTGCTGCATAAATGATGTCATATGCCAGGGAGATATGTATACTGTAGCCAAGAAGGTAATACTAAGTGTATGTTGTGTAGTAAGCTGTTCGTAGCCCATTTGCCTAACCCTGATAATTTGGTCCCTTTTCCACTCATCATTTAGCCTACTGTTCTGACTTGGTGGTACACATGTAGCCTATAGCCTATTTTAGAGAAATATAATAATTGAATATTGTAATAATTGAATTATTAATTGAATTATTGTCTGCTTATATGTCCCCTTTATTTATCCTACGGTTCTGACTTGGTGTACAGGGAGAATACTGTAAGAATGGACCATGTTCTAAATTCTGTCGCTGTACATTTAAAAAGTGCTGAACAAATAGTTATATTGACTACATCCGGCCTAACTTGCTCATTAATGTCTAATCTAAATTACGGATTGCCTCTTAACTGCTCGTTGTCCCCTTATGCCATAGTTTGTACATCTCAATTGTCAGTAGAAAATAGTCAGCCATATCAGCTATGTTTTTTTAAAAGGCAGTAAATGAGGCTGAATTAACTGTTTCGCTGCCAGACAAGGCTCAGCTGATAGCCATGTGTAGCGGTGGTAATGTGTTGGGAGTTGGGACTGCTGTTGGGATCCTGCTGTTGGGACGGCTTTATGTAGGCAGTTTGTGGGCACCGTTTCTCACCGTTATAGTCCAATTAATGTATTGTTTAGTGTTGTGTTGTGCAGTGGCTTTGCTGGCATGCATCCCAAAAATTTGGGGGGAGTTTGCCCCACAAAGATTTACATGCTAAAATCGGCACTGCTCTCATATATCTTTAAAGGAGAGAATCAATGAATATAAGACTGCTGTTTCCAATTCACCAGAGATTTACCCAGCTCAAGAGTAAAGAATAACACCTCCCAGAGGCCTAGGCACATAAAGCCTACTACTGTGTTCAAACACTTCCACACTAACACATCAAAGGGAAAATCAAACATTAATCAAATAGGGGGTTAAAGACTAATTCCAATTTCTCTATTTTGGTTAGATCAAAAGGTATGGCTAGGTAATTATTTATGGTTCATAAAGGAATTGCAAATTCTTAGTGTGAACAGATAGAAAGAACAAACATCATACAGAATGGTTACTCTACAAGTGATTATTATGTTATTAATATTCCATAGTCAGGAAGACTTCTATTAAACTATACATTGTGAAGTTCCCCTGAGCTGGCCGCTGGCGGTATTAATATTCCAAATTAAAAATAAAAGGATAGCCACAGGTGCCATAAATTGAAACACTAAATTACATATGAGTGGCAGATCACTCAGTGACAGAAGTTCCTGTAATCCCTCTTTCCATCAGACCCAGATCAAATCAAATCAAAGTTTATTATTCATGTCCACAGGACACAGAGGGTGTAAATGGTATAGTGAAATGCTTCTGTTTAAAGTAGAATTGATCATTACACCTCCCTTGGAGTAGGGCTGTGAGAGACATGACATTTTGTAGATACACTAAAGTATTCCATTATCTAGAACTTGCTTGGGTGTATCTGTATTGTCTTAGCAATGCTAAATTCATCATTTGCCTCTTTTATATTGCAGGGCAGGCACCTTCTAAGGCATTGGAATGCATGGTGCATTTGGAAAGGATGAATGGAAAAAGGTATGGACTCTGAGATTTGTTATTTTATTATCTTGATTTTATGTATTTTTAAAAAGACTGAAAATGTATGCTGGTAGAGAGAGAGAGTATGAATGATTTGTATTCTCAACAGATGGAGGTTGAAGTTGCTGTTTGACCAGACTCTGGAACCACACCACTTCTCAGGTGCCTCCTTCATTTTCAATTTGTCCTCTTTCTTCAACTTCCTTTAATGTCTTAAAGCTGGTTTTCCATTCAAACTGCTCATTCTGTCTAGCAGGCCTGTCTTCCCCTGCCCAAGGCTCTGTCTGATTTCTATTCCATTTCTCCCTCTCCAACTGGAGACTACCAGAAAAAGACTGCCTTCATTTAGTCACACAGTTTCCCCAAAATCAATAAACTGGATATGATATAGAAAAGCTTGGATCAAAGCCCATCAACACTGAAGAAGTTTCCCTAGAAGATAAAGTACTGTATATTAGTGCATTTTGTTCAACAGGAATGTGTGATCAACAGGACTGAATTAGTTAGAATTCCTAAATTATATACAGACACTATGCAAATATGCTATTAAGCCATAATAAGAAAATGGATCATAACATTTTAATTGTCATCTGAAAATTATACAATACCTCCAAGGTAGTATTGCAATAAGAATAAATTATAGGAAGAATTCATTGAAGGGAGATATAGAAGCATTGAAAATGGATTTCCCAATGATGTACCGGCTTAGAGAAAATACTCTGAATCAGGATCAGCCTATAAAAAGCTATAGCTACCCGCTGTTGCTACACCGCAGTTCACAGGAAAACATTCCTGAGATATTGTGGCCATCTCAAATACCAGGGAGCAATATCAAAGTATCTCCTTCGATCAAATAATTAATTATAAAGCAACAGGTTTAATTTGATGTTGTGTTCATGATTTCTGTATATACTCTCAATCTGTCTTCCTCTTATGTGCCAAACGAATGCACTCCCCTCACTATAATTGGGACGGTGTACTGCTGAGCTCTGGATAAGCGCACAGATAATCATCCCTATGGTACTGCACTGAAATTATTCTGAAGGATAGTTAAAAGACAGAAAGTTAAGAGAGTGTAATGAGGGACAGAAAATCTGGGGCATGTGTGTGTGTGTGTGTGTGTGTGTGTGTGTGTGTGTGTGTGTGTGTGTGTGTGTGTGTGTGTGTGTGTGTGTGTGTGTGTCTGTGTGTCATGTACAGTACTTGTACTGTATGTTTATGACATGCTGCATGTTATAGCTGATTAACACAGGGTTAAACCAGTGCGTGAGTTCTCAATGGGCCCATTAAAGGGGTTTAATGTTTTTTGGCTAGTTGTTGTCCTCCCAAGGGAACTGTATTTTATTTTGGCTCTTGTCCTTCATTAAACAATAGATAATCCCTTAGTGGAAATGTAGGCACTTTTGTAGCACATTTGCTGGAGCACAGAGTAATTAATTGTATCACTAGTATCTGTTTTGTATTTCAAACGAGAGTCCCAATGGCTTGGTTCTTCAGGGAGAGTGTCCTGTATACTATAGTACAGGGCACACACACGGACTACACCATGGCTACTGAACACTGGTTCCACATCCACACTAACTGATTGTATGGCTATGATTGCAGGTCTATTGGAATTCAGTTCTCTAGAAACACAGCCACCAAGTTCTGTACGATATGCCATTGGTGGCCCATGCAGTTCTGGTTGATTATACTGCAGAGGTTCTGTCACTGCAATTTGTTCGCTTTGCCCTTCGTTCTGTACACTAGTACCTTTGGTAAATAAAGGAGGGAGGTTTCTGATTACCATGTACACACCCCTCACCCCACATCCCACTACCTCAACCGCTTGTGTTTTATCCAAGGAGTTAATTAGTTGTGCTATCGGGGCGGAACAGAATGTAAGAGAGGCAGGGAGTCTGGACACAAGCTCAGGTGACATGCGGTAACATTGATCGGAAAGCCTGCGTGACATTATCTACAAATCTATAGCTTTTTTTTAACCTAATTGCATTTTTTGTTTACTTTCCTCCCTCACTGTTGTTTCTCCCTGACATTCTCTCTTGTTCTTTCTCATTCACATAAAAACGTATTATTCGAAGTAAGGCAGATTTCTCTGAAAAAGTCATCAGTAACTAATTTGATTATGTGGCTCTGAAAGTAATCAGAATTGTTTTGATACATTATATTACTGAGAACATGTTACATATTCAGATTACCTCCCGGAATATTTATTTAACATTCACGTGTTGATACCTGCAAGAGTTGATTCCCAAATGTATCTAATCCATTGCATTTTAGGGGAACCTTTCTGGTCCAAGAACACCTCATAAGCAACTTTTTCATAACGTAAATTGAACATGTGTTTGTGCTTATCAAATAAACACGCATACCCTCTCAAACTGTTACTCTCTCCACTGGTGTCTCCTCTATTTTAAAAAATAAATGTGTGATACTAACACATGTACAACCTGATCACCTCAATTATGTCATTGGATGATTTGCTACATTAAACTTTTGTCTATTATACCAAGGTTCTGGGGTCATTGTTAACCCCACTTGTCTCTCTTCAACCAGTAATTGAATGTATAATGCATTGCTGCCATCACAGCATAATTTAAATTAAACCCAAGTACATTGAAATGAAAACCAGACCAAGAGTAACTAAAGAGTACAGTGATCTTGAATTTATCTAATCTTCTTATAGTTTCACAATATAACGATCTGGCCTTAATGGCCATGTACTCTTATAATCTCTGCACGACACAGCCAGAAGAGGACTGGCCACCCCTCAGAGCCTGGTTCCTCTCTAGGTTTCTTCCTAGGTTCCAGTCTTTATGGGGAGTTTTTCCTAGCCACCGAGCTTCTACATCTGCATTGCTTGCTCTCTGGGGTTTTAGACTGGGTTTCTGTATAAACACTTTGTGACAACTGCTGATGTAAAAAGGGCTTTATAAATACATTTTGTTTGATTTGATGACATTGCCTCTCATTTGTGGAGAAAAATAAATCAAGCATAATAGGTATTTCTCCTTAAGTTCACTGTCCTAGTAGACAGAGGTTAGACCAAGGAGAACCCACCAAGGGTTCTCACTGAAATAGCCTTGTATTCTATTTCAGGTCATTCTCTATATGCCCTTCCAAAGAGAGAATATGAATAATTGAAGTGGTCTTTTTCATTCTGTCCCCTAGTTCTCCCAAGACAGTACAGGAGCATGCATAATCTGAGCCACACTTCTTCCTCAGAACAGAGAACACTCTCTGTGAAATAGGAGAGAGGAGTCACTCAGCTGGCAGAGAGATGTACTATTTCCAGGAATAATGAAATTAAGATTTCACTTCATCTGTCATGTAGACCCATAGTCTCAGCTCACCAATTCAGAGTATGTCTCATCTCCTGGGAGGCCATCAATGACTTGAGGACTTGAGGATAAAAAAGGGTATGTTAAAGTATGTTTCAATGCATTGATGAATATAAAGATAAATGTAACACATCTCTTTATCTTCTTCTTCTAGTTAATTTTCTTATTTTCTTTCTTTTGATGTAGTTTACATTTGTCTGTATTGCATAGTCTCCATTTCACTTCTCCCCATCAGGGGGTCTTATGTGTGGTCATTGCTGTGTGCTTTTCATTTTCATAATGTCCGTGAGGCATGAAGTCATTTACTCTCGGTCCAGCAACCATTTTCTTTTCTTGAGTCATCATTGATTCTCAGGGTTCTTGCTAGCCTTTCTCCTTGTGTTTTTCAATAGTAGGAGAGACAATTGTCCTCCAAATCTCATGTCAGGTAATTGCCGACTATATAACTACAACCAACAAAAGCCCAATGTGGTTGAATAAAACGTTCCATCTCTTCAAATACTTAAAATTGTTTTGTCATTTGAATTACTTAAGTTGTGTCACCAGCAGGGGTTGGAAGCAAAACAATGTGTCAATTGTTTGTTGCTAACAGAAGCCCTATTGTTTTGTTCCGACCAGCATAATAAAGTTCTGAACCGGTTCGAACTAAAAAAAAGTAACAGTTAAAACGTGAAATTAACATAGTTTTAACATTTAGCTCACTCATTTACTTCACCAATAAGCACATATAGAGAAGCTTGCTATGGAAAGGGTAAGCTAATTGTTTACATGTTTGATTGGTCATATAAGTGCAGACACAAGATGCGACTGAAATTTCACGGGTAAAAATAGCGAGGAAAAATATGTGGCTTGGCTTGAAGTGTGTGGAATGTGTTTAGGCTATTACTAGCATCAGAACTGAATTACATAATTATACACTGCTCAAAAAAATAAAGGGAACACTTAAACAACACAATGTAACTCCAAGTCAATCACACTTCTGTGAAATCAAACTGTCCACTTAGGAAGCAACACTGATTGACAATACATTTCACATGCTGTTGTGCAAATGGAATAGACAACAGGTGGAAATTATAGGCAATTAGCAAGACACCCCCAATAAAGGAGTGGTTTTGCAGGTGGTGACCACAGACCACTTCTCAGTTCCTATGCTTCCTGGCTGATGTTTTGGTCACTTTGAATGCTGGCGGTGCTTTCACTCTAGTGGTAGCATGAGACGGAGTCTACAACCCACACAAGTGGATCAGGTAGTGCAGCTCATCCAGGATGGCACATCAATGCGAGCTGTGGCAAGAAGGTTTGCTGTGTCTGTCAGCGTAGTGTCCAGAGCATGGAGGCGCTACCAGGAGACAGGCCAGTACATCAGGAGACGTGGAGGAGGCCGTAGGAGGGCAACAACCCAGCAGCAGGACCGCTACCTCCGCCTTTGTGCAAGAAGGAGCAGGAGGAGCACTGCCAGAGCCCTGCAAAATGACCTCCAGCAGGCCACAAATGTGCATGTGTCTGCTCAAATAGACTCCATGAGGGTGGTATGAGGGCCCGACGTCCACAGGTGGGGGTTGTGCTCACAGCCCAACACCGTGCAGGACGTTTGGCATTTGCCAGAGAACACCAAGATTGGCAAATTCGCCACTGGCGCCCTGTGCTCTTCACAGATGAAAGCAGGTTCACACTGAGCACATGTGACAGACGTGACAGTCTGGAGACGCCGTGGAGAACGTTCTGCTGCCTGCAACATCCTCCAGCATGACCGGTTTGGCGGTGGGTCAGTCATGGTGTGGGATGGCATTTCTTTGGGGGGCCGCACAGCCCTCCATGGGCTCGCCAGAGGTAGCCTGACTGCCATTAGGTACCGAGATGAGATCCTCAGACCCCTTGTGAGACCATATGCTGGTGCGGTTGGCCCTGGGTTCCTCCTAATGCAAGACAATGCTAGACCTCATGTGGCTGGAGTGTGTCAGCAGTTCCTGCAAGAGGAAGGCATTGATGCTATGGACTGGCCCGCCCGTTCCCCAGACCTGAATCCAATTGAGCACATCTGGGACATCATGTCTCGCTCCATCCACCAACGCCACGTTGCACCACAGACTGTCCAGGAGTTGGCGGATGCTTTAGTCCAGGTCTGGGAGGAGATCCCTCAGGAGACCTTCCGCCACCTCATCAGGAGCATGCCCAGGCGTTGTAGGGAGGTCATACAGGCACGTGGAGGCCACACACACTACTGAGCCTCATTTTGACTTGTTTTAAGGACATTACATCAAAGTTGGATCAGCCTGTAGTGTGGTTTTCCACTTTAATTTTGAGTGTGACTCCAAATCCAGACCTCCATGGGTTGATAAATTTGATTTCCATTGATCATTTTTGTGTGATTTTGTTGTCAGCACATTCAACTATGTAAAGAAAAAAGTATTTAATAAGAATAGTTCATTCATTCAGATCTAGGATGTGTTATTTTAGTGTTCCCTTTATTTTTTTGAGCAGTGTATATTAGGAATATATTTTTTAACACAAAATACCATTATAAAACTGTTAGTTTGGATCCTGGATGATGATTGGACAAGCTTTGTTTCAAGTTGTGATGTATTGGCTTTCACAGACATACCTATGCCTGCAAACAGTTGCATCTGAAAAATAATACTGCACCTCAATACAAATATCATGTTCATGTTGCTGTCCGGATCACCTTTTGTACTTATCTCATCTCGCACATTATATGCCCTTGCTTTCAGCCTAGCATTTAGTTTTGTGGCCTACAGCGGGGGTTAATATAAGCCTCATTGTCTGCCTGTCCGACCTCGAAAACAATGGGTGCGTTCATAAATTCACTCAGGCTATCAATTCCGATTTCAGAGCACTCTCGTCTGAGTGTGCCAGAGCGCAGAATATCTGAAGAATTTACGAAAGCACCCATTGAATATGACCGATGTCAGTGAACGTCAGCAAAAAAATATAAAAATAAAAAATAAAATTGTTGCCAGCAGCACACTTATTCACTAACGCTCTAGATGACATGAAAAAAGCCTAAACAGCTCTGCTAGGGTGTGTAAAATGGTCAGAGTAAGGTGTTCACTCATTTGTGTCTGGAAGTAGCTAGCCAACTTTAGCCAGTTAGCTTGGGTTCTTGACTGCCATTGTGAGGTCAAACGCTCGGATCAACCCCTCTCATCGGCCAGAGTGCGCTCTGAACATTCCGAAAGCGAAATGCTCTGAATTTAGAAACAGACAATCTGACAATGCTCTGAATTTACAAACGCACCAAATTATTCACTTCTTAATTTCAATCTCTGTTGTACCCAGTGGCAATTTTAGCATGTAAATCTTTGTGGGGCAAAAAAAAGAAAGAAGTGGGATGCATGCCAGCAAAGCCACTACACAACACAACACTAAACAATACATTAATTGTACTATAACGGTGACAAACGTTGCCCACAAACTGTTAGGGCCTACATAAAGCTGTCCCAACAGCAGTCCCAACACCTTACCACTGCTACACTTGGCTATCAGGGAAGCCTTGTATGGCAGCGAAACAGTTCATTCATCCTCATTTACTGCCTTTTAAAAAACATAGCTGATATGGCTGACTTGCTTAAACAAATGTGGTTTCTACTGACAGTTGAGATGTACAAACTATGGCATAAGGGGACAACAAGCGAATAAGAGGCAATCTGTCATTTCGATTAAGACATTAATGAGCAAGCGACAATGAACGTAGTCAATATAACTATTTGTTCAGCACTTTTGAAATGTACAGCGACAGAATTCAGAACATGGGCCGTTCTTACAGTGCACTCCCTGTACAAGTCAGAACCGTAGGATAAATTAAGGGGGCATATAAACAGACAATGAAAGCTCTTACAATATTTGATGACTACATTTCTCTAAAACAGGTTATAGGCTATATGTGCACCACCAAGTTAGAACAGTAGGTGAAATTAAGACGTGAAAATAGACCAAATAATAGGGTTAGGCACATTGAACGGCCTTTGGGTCTTTGCGTGTCAAAAAAGATACATGTCATGTAACACTATTTGACGTGTTAAATAAGCTTTCTATTCTATTCCTTTATAAAATGTTGTGTGTGCTGAATTTGCATGTGCAAGCCAAGCACCACCACTACTATCAGTAGCACATACCAGGCCACGAATGATGTGTTTACAATACAGCGTTGGTGAAAATATACCAAATTACAGCTTGCGACACAACATACACTTAGTATGACTTTCTTAGATACAGTGTACATATCTCCCTTGCATATTACATAATTTATGCACCAGCGTACAAGACATTCTTGGACTCACCTTGTGAAGGTGGAGCAGCTGTACTTTGTGGGCAAATTCTGTCATCAAAGTCTGGCATTCTCTGGATTTATGGTGGGAACTCGGGGAAAAAAATACATAGCCACTCCATTGAATAGCAGGCTAACGTTAGTGGTTTCTTTGCAACACTTGCAGTTAGCCACTGATTCCTTCCAAATGACTCATTGTTGAATTTGCGATTTCCAACTTGTTGTGTAATCTTTATGTCCAATAGCGATGAGCACCGATACGTTTTATCTGTAATTTCTCTCCATTGTTGCTCTCCATATCACAAGGATTAAAAAGGATTTGCCAGGAGATTGTCGACTTTATTCATGATGATGACTGCTAGCTAAGATTTTGAAAGTATGATGTTGACATTATGAGTCAATCAAAGCTACTGTACAAATAACGTGATTTGATGTAATTTTATCTGTGGCCAATGGCCTTGAGCCTACTTGGAAGGGCACTTGTAATGTAACTCTATGGCAGGACCCAAAGGGCTGAAATTTTGGATGTCTACCCTTACTAAGCTCATACAATTGGCGATGACATACTATCCCCATGAGTGACAGAACACTGAGCCAATCGTGGCCAACACTCCGTATTTTCTGCTGGCTCGCCCCACCACCACAGAAAGTTCTGAGCTAGGCTGAAACACCTGCATTTTGGAGCTGCCTTACACGAGAAAACAAAAAATAGACAGTTTGTGTATGCAGCTTTATTAACTGAATATATACACTACCGTTCAAAAGATTGGGGTCACTTAGAAATGTCCTTGTTTTTGAAAGAAAAGCTAATTATTTGTCCATTAAAATAACATCACAGACCATCATATTTCAACCCTCCCGGCGCGACACAAAACGCAGAAATAAAGATATAATTCATGCCTTACCTTTGACGAACTTCTTCTGTCGGTGTAACAGTATAACTTTACGTCGTCCCCTCGCCCCGACACGGGCGCGAACCAGGGACCCTCTGCACACATCAACAACGGTCGCCCACGAAGCATCGTTACCCATCGCTCCACAAAGGCCGCGGCCCTTGCAGAGCAAGGTGCAACCCTACTTCTAGGTTTCAGAGCAAGTGACGTAACTGATTAAAACGCTACTAGCGCGTACCCGCTAACTAGCTAGCCATTTCACATCCGTTACACTCACCCCCCTTTCAACCTCCTCCTTTTCCGCAGCAACCAGTGATCCGGGTCAACAGCATCAATGTAACAGTATAACTTTAAACCGTCCCCTCGCCCCGACACGGGCGCGAACCAGGGACCCTCTGCACACATCAACAACGGTCGCCCACGAAGCATCGTTACCCATCGCTCCACAAAGGCCACGGCCCTTGCAGAGCAAGGTGCAACCCTACTTCTAGGTTTCAGAGCAAGTGACGTAACTGATTGAAACGCTACTAGCGCGTACCCGCTAACTAGCTAGCCATTTCACATCCGTTACATCGGCACTCCAATATGTCCCATAAACATCAGAAATTGTCCTTTTTGTTCGATTAATTCCGTCGATATATATCCAAAATGTCTATTTATTTGGCGCGATTGATCCAGAAAAACAACGGTTCCAACTTGCACAACGTGACTACAAAATATCTCAAAAGTTACCTGTAAGCTTTGTCCAAACATTTCAAACTACTTTTGTAATACAACTTTAGGTATTTTTTTACGTAAATAATCGATAAAATTGAAGACGGGATGATCTGTGTTCAATAGCGGAGGAAAACAATGTGTAGCATGCTTTCTGTTCATGCGCCTCTAACAAACAGTACACTTCACTGGAGCCTCATTCTGAACATGGCTACTTCTTCATTTCTCAAAGGAAAAACCTCAACCAATTTCTAAAGACTGTTGACATCCAGTGGAAGCGATAGGAACTGCAGGAAGGTCCCTTAGAAATCTGGATTCCCAATGAAAATATATTTAAAACAGGGTGACCTCAAAAGAAAAATCTGAATGTTTTGTCCTCGGGGTTTTGCCTGCCAAATAAGTTATGTTATAGTCACAGACATGATTCAAACAGTTTTAGAAACGTCAGAGTGTTTTCTATCCAATACAAGTAATAATATGCATATATTAGCATCTGGGACTGAGTAGGAGGCAGTTTACTCTGGGCACGCTTTTCATCCAAATGTGAAAATGCTGCCCCCTATCCTAGAGAAGTTAAGTTAAGAGTCCTATTTGACTCAGCCATGTATCGTTGCCCGTCTAACATTTCCTCATCTCCCACCCCATCTAATGCGACTAGCCCCGATGCTTCTACCTCTTTTTCCCCTGCCCCGCTACAAAGTTTCTCCCCACAGACAGTCACTGGTGCTAAAGAAGCTCCTGAAACTTGATCCCCCAAAAACATCTGGTTCAGATGGTTTAGACCCTTTCTTCCTTACGGTTGCTGCCCCTATCATCGCCAAGTCTATCTCTGACCTTTTTAACCTGTCTCTCCTTTCTGGGGAGGTTCCCATTGCATGGAATGTAGCCATTGTTCGTCCTTTATTTAAAGGGGAGATCAAGCTGATCCTAACTATTATAGGCCTATTTCTATTTTGCCCTGTTAATCAAAAGTTTTGGAAAAACTTGTCAATAATCAACTGACTGGCTTTCTTGATGTCTATAGTATTCTCTGTTTTATGCAATCTGTTTTCCGCTCAGGTTATGGATTTGTCACTGAAACCTTAAAGGTCCTCAATGATGTCACCATTGCCCTTGATTCCAAGCAATGTTGTGCTACGATTTTTATTGACTTGGCCAAAGCTTTTGATACGGTAGACCATTCCATTCTTGGGGCCGGCTAAGGAGTATTGGTGTCTCTGAGGGGTCTTTGGCCTGGTTTGCTATCTACCTCTCTCAAAGAGTGCAGTGTATAAAGTCAGAAAATATGCTGTCTCAGCCACTGCCTGTTATCAAGGGAGTACCACAAGGCTCGATCCTAGGCCCCACGCTCTTCTCAATTTACATCAACAACATAGCTCAGGCAGTAGGAAGCTCTCTCATCCATTTATATGCAGATGATACAGTCTTATACTCAGCTGGCCCCTCCCTGGATTTTGTGTTAAATGCTCTACAACAAAGTGTCCAACAAGCTATCTCTACCCTTAACCTTGTTCTGAACACCTCCAAAACAAAGGTCATGTGGTTTGGTAAGAAGAATGCCCCTCTCCCCACAGGTGTGATTACTAACTCTGAGGGTTTAAAGCTTGAGGTAGTCACCTCATACAAGTACTTGGGAGTATGGCTAGATGGTACACTGTCCTTCTCTCAGCACATATCAAAGCTGCAGGCTAAAGTTAAATCTAGACTTTCCTCTATTGTAATCGCTTCTCTTTCACTCCAGCTGCCAAACTAACCTTGATTCAGATGACCATTCTACCCATGCTAGATTATAGAGACATAGTTTATAGATCGGCAGGTAACGGTGCTCTCGAGCGGCGAGATGTTCTTCACCATTCCGCCATCAGATTTGCCACAATGCTCCTTATTGGACACATCACTGCACTCTATACTCCTCTGTAAACTGGTCATCTCTGTATACCCATCGCAAGACCCACTGGTTGATGCTTATTTATAAAACCCTCTTTGGCCTCACTTCCCCCTATCTGAGATATCTACTGCAGCCCTCATCCTCCACATACAACACACGCTCTGCCAGTCACATTATGTTAAAGGTCCCCAAAGCACAAACATCCCTGGGTCACTCCTCTTTTCAGTTCGCTGCAGCTATCGACTTGAACGAGCAGCACCAAACACTCAAACTGGACAGTTTTATCTCAATCTCTTCATTAAAAAACTCAATCATGGACACGCTTACTGACAGTTGTGGCTGCTTTGAGTGATGTATTGTTGTCTCTACTTTCCTGCCCTTCGTGCTGTTGTCTGTGCCCAATAATGTTTGTACCATGTTTTGTGCTGCTACCATGTTGTGTTGCTAGCATGTTTTTGTCGTGTTGTGTTGCTGCCTTGCTATGTTGTTGTCTTAGGTCTCTCTTTATGTAGTGTTGTGTTGTCTGTCTTGTCGTGATGTGTGTTTTGTCCTATATTTATTCATAAATCTTTTTTTATTTTTTTATCCCAGCACCCGTCCCTACAGGAGGGCTTTAGCCTTTTGGTAGGCCGTCATTGTAAATTAGAATTTGTTCTTAACTGACTTGCCTAGTTAAATAAAGGTTAAATTAAATAAAATAAATAAACAGTTTATGTTGAGGTGTGTCTGTTACTTGAACTCTGAAGTATTTATCTGGGCTGCAGTTTCTGAGTCTTAATGAACATATCCTCTGCAGCCATTCCTGTGGCAGTCCTCATGAGAGCCAGTTTCATCATAGCGTTTGTTGTTTTTTGCGACTGCACTTGAAGAAACTTTCAAAGTTCTTGAAATGTTCTGTATTGACTGACCTTCATGTCTTAAAGTAATGATGAACTGTCGTTTCTCTTTGCTTATTTGCTTATTAATATGGATTTGGTCTTTTACCAAATAAGGCTATCTACCCCCCTACCTTGTCACAACACAACTGATTGGCTCAAACACATTAAGAAGGAAAGACATTCCACAAATTAACTTTTAAGTAGGCACACCTGTTAATTGAAATGCATTCCAGGTGACTACCTCATGAAGCTGGTTGAGAGAATGCCAAGAGTGTGCAAAGCTGTCATCAAGGCAAATAATCTCAAAAATATTATATTATATAGGTCTAAATGAGTTAGCAAATGGTTCAGGAGTTAATTTACCTGTTTATGAACCTCCAGCAAAGCCCATTGGGGAATCCAGATTTGAAGTAGTTGACCTCAGGTTTTTCACCTTTTTGGATAACACATTTTTAGTTTGATAGTCTTGGAACAAGTCCAGCATGAGAGAAAATGTATATGTTATTCAGACACTAATGCCAACTAATGAGAACCCTATGGCCGTCTCTGATTAAATATGACTGCTCACCCCCTTAGGTGAGCAGGATGTTTAATTAAGCAGACAGATCAGAGGCCAATACTGTATAGAATAGGATGCAGTCAAATGGCTACATCATGCTTTGACTCACAATGCTCTTCCTGTCATAGAATCCTCACAGTGGAAACACAGCGAGAGGGTAGGAGAAGCCTCTTTCACTCCACATAGACACAATTCAGAGGTGAGAAGAAGCCAATAAAGAGAGAGAGAGAGTGAGAAAAATCACATTTTCTGAGGCTGTCTGCCAGAAATATTGCTAAACCAGTTTAGCATTGATGGTCTGTTTCAAAGGAACACTCTAGAGGTTAATTTGTATCTCTGATCTTTCTCCATGCTCGCTCCAATGTTTTTATGCAAAACTAAAACACATTTCAAAGAGAAACCAAAGCCAATCGTTCCCATCAACATAATGTAATCTCTGATTTGCAGCAGTGTTGTCTGTCATAACCCCAAATGAAACCATACTCAAACGTAGAGATTGACAGGTGCACAGTACTCATTAATCTATGCCTCTGCCTGTGAGAACCTCAACACATTGTCCTTTTCTGTGACCAATTAACTCTCATAGATCACCTGCAGGCTCAACAAATGTCAGAGCATTTTACTCCCTCAAAAGATGCCTGAAAAATGTTTCAAGACCCTTTTAGTTGAGAAGCTTTAGGGTTGTTAGTGTTCAATTGTGCACAAGTTTCGCTTTTGAGCGTTACTTTCAAAACTACTGGCTTAAAAGTATACACCATCTTTGTAGCATCGCTTTAACCTTTATTTCAACAGAGAATCATGTTTCTCTTTTGCAAAATGAGCCCTGCAGAATACAGAAACATTAAATACAATATGCAATCAACAAATATGTAGTACAAAGAAAATACAGAAATACAAAACACAATCATAAAAAACAACCACATTCGTCAGTAAAGAGGTCCCCCACAAACAGTCTTAATTGCCCTATACATCCATCTGTACATTATTCTGAAGATTGTTCCACAAGTGTGGTGCTCAACTCGCATGTGTGGGAATCGAATTGATTCCCATGTGTTTATATCCTTAAAAATCTATTAACAAAGGAGACAATAATCTCATTTTAATATATGATATGAATCCCTGCAGGTCTGAGATGGAGAGTCTGGTGGATCTGGTTTTAGGGAGTAATTACCCAGAGGCCTCTCCTTTCAAATCAGACCTGTCAGCCTGAGAGAACGAGCCCTTTCTACCTGGACCGGTCCATTCATCCGCACATCTCCCCTTCAGCAGCTGGAAATGAACAGCCCTTCACTTTAATTGAAAAAAGGACTAATCACAAAGAAAGCGGAAGATTGATACTGTATCTCTGCCTTATATGAAGAAAAGGAAATGGATTCAACTCTACCTCCTTGATTCCTGGTTCACTACAGTTGTGAAAACAATTATGCCGGGTTCATTCTAATCAATACCTTTACTGAAAGACAAGACAAGAAAAGAAGGATAAGATTGTTCTTGCTTATAACTTTTTGGTGTGTGTAGGCAGGTGATTTTTCCAACAGTGGAGGCTCCTCAGAGGAGGGAGGGGAGGATTATCTTACTCAGTGAATTTTCTGTCCTCCTCTGGGTGCATTAACTACAATACAAAACCTAGGAGGCTCGTGGTTATAACCCCCTTCCATACACTTACACAGTAATTATGACGACTTCCGGAAGACGTCCTCCAACCTGTCAGAGCTCTTGCAGTATGAACTGACATGTTGTCCATCCAATCAAAGGATCAGATAATGATTCTAGCAGTGAAAGCATAAGCTACAGCTAGTATACTCTTAGAAAAAATAGTTCCAAAATATTTTTGGGGTTACAGGGTGTAACCCTTTTTGGTTCCAGGTAGAACTCTGTTGGGTTCCTCTGTGTAAAAGGTTCTACATGGAACTCAAAAGGGTTCTACCTGGATCCAAAAAGGGTTCCTCAAAGGGTTATCCTATGGGGACAGCTGGAGAAGACTTTTAGGTTCCAGATAACACCTTTTATTCCTAAGAGTGTAGTTGGTTCAAAGAGAGAGAAAGAACAAATTCATGTATTCAACAATTAAGGAGAAACAGCAGAAGCAGTACCATTTTGCTAATTTAGCTTACTCAACAACCTTACTCAAACAGAGAGGAATGCAATTTATGTTAGCAATCCAACACTGCAACTCTTCCAAATCAAGGTAAGCTTTCGGTTTTAATAATTTATTGCCATCTGGGTCTGCCGGTGTAACTGCTAAACTTCTTGCTGTACACTACTGTGTAATTGTACACATGGATTGGGTTGTGGGTTTACTAACGCATTAGTTCTAGTTGACTATAACGTTGATATGTTGACAACGATGAGGCTGTGTAGCAGTTATGGTATGAGGGTTTGGCTTGGAGAGGTTTTTGCACCTGGTCACAGACAGCTGTTGTGTTGCGCACTGAAGTCCACACGCGATGGGAAAAGGTGACAGGATGGGAGAGCGTAGATGTGAAAAGGAATTATACAATGAGCAAAGTGATGATCCTGTATGTGGCTGCTATGAAAGTGAACTGTGTGTGCGGGCGATCAGAAGCAAACAGAACGAAACAAGGAGGGACCTACCTGAATTTGTCCAATTCAAGATCATCTAGATGCAGGCAAGAGTGTGCTAGCTGATATTGAATGTGTCACAGTCTGTCACCTTGATTATTCTAATTTGTCTCTCAACCTGTGCACCTACGTTATAAACTTTCAGTCGTAGACTAGGTTTTAGCAACATCATGATGGGTATAGGGCAAATTTGAGTATCATGTAGTAGCCTAAACCTATCGATGTTACATTGAGAAGGGTGAATGGAATATGAATGACAGTCATCCAATATGCTGTAATAGAAATAAGGCCATGATCATAAAAAAATGGTACTTCCTAATCTTAACTGGCATAGATCACCACTGGTTTACAAATACCCAAATAATAATATTAACATTACAAAAATAAAAATCATGAAATTATGAATAACATCTCATCAGTGTATTTGAATCAAACAAAAAATGTAGATGTTTAAAACCTATACCGACCCACCCTCCCGGATCCGGGATCCTCCTCATCAGAAACGCTGACTAGCATAGCCTAGCCTTGCGCCACAGGGATATCATATAATATAATTTCATGAAATCACAAGTCCAATACAGCAAATGAAAGATAAACATCTTGTGAATCCAGCCAACATGTCCGATTTTTTAAATGTTTTACAGCGAAAACACAACATATATTTATGTTCGCTCACCACCATATCCAAAAAAACACAGCAATTTTTTCACAGCAAAGATAGCTTTCACAAAACCCACAAATAGAGATAAAAAATAATCACTAACCTTTGAACAACTTCATCAGATGACAGTCTTATAACATCATGTTATACAATACATTTATGTTTTGTTCGAAAATGTGCATATTTATAGCTACAAATCCTGGTTTTACATTGGCGCCATGATCATAAATGGCTCCAAAACAGCCGGAATAATTACAGAGAGCAACGTGAAATACAGAAATACTCATCATAAAACATTTATGAAAAATACATGTTGTACACATAATTAAAGATAAACATCTTGTGAATCCAGCCAACATGTCCGATTTTTAAAATGTTTTACAGCGAAAACACAACATATATTTATGTTAGCTCACCACAATAGCCCAAAACACAACGCCATTTTTTCACCGCAAAGATAGCTTTCACAAAACCCACAAATAGAGATAAAATTAATCACTAACCTTTGAACAACTTCATCAGATGACAGTCTTATAACATCATGTTATACAATACATTTATGTTTTGTTCGAAAATATGCATGTATATAGCTACAAATCCTGGTTTTACATTGTGAACCTGGTGCCAAAATGCTCCAAATTGTCACGTAAATCACGTAATCTAACAGAAAAACTCATCATAAACTTTGCTGAAAAACACGTTGGACATATAATTAAAGATACACTGGTTCTTAATGCAACCGCTGTGTTAGATTTAAAAAAATAACTTTAGTAAAAAGCACAGCATACAATAATCTGAGACAGCGCTCAGCCATTCTCCGCCATGTTGGAGTCAACATATTCAACAAAAATACGAAATAACATCATAAATATTCTCTTACCTTTGATGAACTTTCATCAGAATGCAGTGCCAGGAATCCTTGTTCCACAATAAATTGTTGTTTTGTTTTAGAATGTCCATTTCTTCTGTCGAATTAGCAACTTTGGCTAGCATAGTGGAGCTCACGTGTCCATGAAAGTTTGACGCATGGAACGAAAAATTCAAAAAGTGATAATAAAAATCGAATAAACTGGTCAAACTCAGTTGAGAATCCATCTTTAGGATGTTTTTCTCATATGTATCCAATAACGTCCCAGACGGAGCATTTCTTCATGTCTACCTAAGGCATTGCAGACAACGATATGGTGCACCCAGGTGCGCAGCAAAATACTGCCAATATGGCTGACCTGTCACTCCAAAAGCTCTCATTCGGTCCCACATCAGGCTAGACACCTCATTCAACATTCTACTGCCTGTTGATATCTAGTGGAAGGCGTATGAAGTGCATACATATCCATAAATACAAGGCAATTGAATAGGCGAAGCCTTTCACAGAGACCCATTTCAGAATTTTCACTTCCTGTTTGGAAGTTTGCCTGCCAAATGAGTTCTGTTTTACTCACAGATATAATTCAAACAGTTTTAGAAACTTCAGAGTGTTTTCTATCCAATAGTAATAATAATATGCATATCATATGATCTAGAACAGAGTACGATGCCGTTTAATTTGGGCACTATTTTTTCCCAAAGTGAAAATAGCTCCCCCTATTAAGAAGAAGTTAATGTGTGTATGCCACGAAGAAAGACATGAGAGGATTGTGTAACTATATACAGTATACTGAACACAAATATAAACACAACATGTAAAGTGTTGGTTCCATGTTTCATGAGCTGAAATAAAATATCCCAGAAATGTTATCTGCACAAAAGCTTATTTCTCTAAACATTTTTGCACACATTAGTTAATCCATCCTCAAGAAGCTGATAATTAGATAGGTGCACACTGTGCTTGGGCCAATAAAAGGCCACTCAACACAAAGCCACAGATGTCTCATGTTTTGAGGGAGCGTGCAATTGGTATGCTGACTGCAGGAATGTCCAACAGAGCTGTTGCCAGATAATTTAATGTTCATTTCTCTACCATAAGCCGCCTCCAACAACGTTTTAGAGAATTTGGCTGTATGTCCAACCGGCCTCACAACCGCAGACCACGAGTAACCACACCAGCCCAGGACCTCAATATCCGGCTTCCTCACCTGCAGGATGGTCTGAGACCAGCCACCCGGACGGCTGATGAAACTGAGGAGTATTTATGTTGTAATAATGCACTTTTGTGGGGAAAACCAAATTCTGATTGGCTGGGCCTGGCTCCCCAGTGGGTGGGCATGTGCCCTCCCAGGCACACCCATGGCAGGGCCCCTGCCCAGTCATGTGAAATCCATAGATTAGGGCCTAATTTATTTATTTCAATTGACCTCCTTATATAAACACTCACTCAGTAAAATCATAGAAATTGTTGCATTTGTATTTTTGTTCAGTATAAATTCAGCATGGCTAAGGTGACTGTTTGGTTGAAATTTTCTCTGAAAAAGATTCTGCCATTTTTCTTAGAGGTTTAAGCAAGAGCCAAGGCTCCATGTCTGCAGACCTTGGAGCCAGTAACCAATTAATTGGATTTCCCCCTCGTTCTGAATTAACCAAGGGTCAAAGCCAAGCTCCAATCACTACAGAGAGGTCCCAGTGGACAACCCATTTGTAATTCATCCCTTTTCGCCAATATTTTTAATAGGGCTAGCTTCGTCAGCTTGATTTCCACCTAAATGGCTGTAGAACTTGAAGTTGTTGATATTAATAATAATGAATTGAGGATCACCATCAAAAGGGATCTGTCGTGTTTATGTACATCATTGTCTTGCTTTTGCAAAATTGTGAAGTAGCATATTGAAAAGCCATTACTGTAAGCATTGTGTTTTTCTGAAGTTAACAAAACAACGTTATTGGTAATTGAGAAGGGTGCCTGTGTGAGGGCTATCTTTAAACTACCATCACCACAGTGCAATGTCACACATGAAATAACACTGTGAAATTATGTTACGGACCTAATAGCTTGTACACAACTATGGTTTCTAATTATAACGGTACTTCTTAATGATAAGTTTACAAACATATATTATGGTAAGATAATCAAAACTTGTATCTCATTATGGTAAGTGGTGAAAAAGTATAGTATAACAACTGTTCATACGCTTCTTTGAAAATATATATAATAATTTATTGAGATTACAGGCAATACATGACTCCAATATTTTGGTGGGAGATTATAATGCGGTTTTAAGTACTTCAATGGAGCATAGAGGAAATCACACTACGAACTATTACCCTAAAACAAGCACTTAAGGAAAATACGAATATTATGGATATATTGGAACTAGTGGATATAAGGACGCTTAAATAGCTTGACCTAGTGAGATATACATGGCGGAGGCTCAATCAAGCTCATTGTCTTGACTACTTTCTGTCAATTTCGCTGGCACCAAAAGTTAAAAGAGTGTTGCTACGGTACTGAATACTGTCGCACCATCAAATAATAGGTTAATACATTACTCTTAAAGAATTTCTGCAAAGGCAAGGATATTGGAAATGTAATCAAAGCCTACTGGATGACAACTTGCTTTTAACCAAGACAGAAGAATTTATAACTGACTTTTTCCTACATATAAAGTGCATATGGAAAATATTCAGACCCCTTAGCTTTTTCCACATTTTGACATGTTAGTCTTATTCAAAAATTGATTAAATTGTTTTTTTCTCTCATCATTCTACACACAATACCCCATAATGACAAAGCAAAAACAGGTTTTTAGAAATATTTGCAAATAAAAAAAACATAAATATCACATAAGTATACATAAGTATTCAGACCCTTTACTCAGTACTTTTTGAAGTACCTTTGGCAGCAATTACAGCCTTGAGTCTTCTTGGGTATGACGCTACAAGCTTGGCACACCTGTATTTGGGAAAATTCTCCCATTCTTCTCTGCAAATCCTCTCAAGCTCTGTCAGGTCGGATGGGGAGGGTGGCTGTACAGCTATTTTCACGTCTCTCCAGAGACGTTTGATCGGGTTCAAATTCGGGCTCTGCCTGGGCTCAAGGACATTCAGAGACTTGTCCCGAAGCCACTCCTGCGTTGCCTTGGTGTGTGCTTAGGGTCGTTTGCCTGTTGGAAGGTGAACCTTCGCCCCAGTCTGAGGTTCTGAGTGCTCTGGAGCAGGTGTTTATGAAGGATCTCTGTACTTTGCTCCGTTCATCTTTCCCTTGATCCTGACTAGTCTCCCAGTCCCTGCCGATGAAAAACATCCCAACAGCATGATGCTGCCACCACCATGCTTCACCATAGGGATGTTGCCAGGTTTCCTCCAGATGTGACGCTTGGCATTCAGGCCAAAGAGTTCAATCTGGTTTCATCAGACCAGAGAATCTTGTTTCTCATGGTCTGATAGTCCTTTACGTGCCTTTTGGCAAACTACAAATAGGCTGTCATGTGCCTTTTACTGAGGAGTGGCTTCCATCTGACCACTCTTCCATAAAGGTCTGATTGGTGGAGTGCTGCAGAAATGGATGTCCTTCTGGAAGGTTCTCCCATGTCAACAGAGAAACGCTTGAGCTCTGTCAGAGTGACCCTCGGGTTCTTGGTCACCTCCCTGACCAAGGCCCTTCTCCCTCGATTGCTCTGTTTGGCCGGGCGGACAGCTTTGGGAATAGTCTTTGTGGTTCCAACCTTCTTAAAGTTAAGAATGACGGAGGCCACTGTGTTCTTGGGGATCTTCAATGCTGTAGACATTTTTTGGAACTCTTCCCCAGATCTGTGCCTCAACACAATCTTGTCTCAGAGCTCTACAGACAATTCCTTTGACCTCATGGCTTGGTTTTTGCTCTGACATGCATTGTCAACTGTGGGACCTTATATAGACAGGTATGTGCCTTTCCAAATAATGTCCAATTAATTGAATTTACAACAGGTGGAATACAATCAAGTTGTAGAAACATCTCAAGGATGATCAATGGAAACAGGATGCACCTGAGCTCAATTTTGAGTCTCATAGCAAAGGGTCTGAATACTTATGTAAAGAAGGTATTTCTATAAGGTATTTTTAAACATTTTTAAAACCTGTTTTCGCTTTGCCATTATGGGGTGTTGTGTATAGCTTGATGAGGATTTTTTTTTAAATTCATTTTTAGAATAAGGCTGCAACGTATCAAAATGTGGAAAAAGGCAAGGGGTCTGAAAACTTTCCGAATGCACTGTAGGTACAGCAGATCCCCTTATTGTATAGGACACTTTTAAATGTGCCTTTAGAGGCAATGCAATTCAATACTCATCTTTAAAACAAAAAATATTTAGGTCAAAATAGTTCATCTTAAAAAAGGGAATAGAGGAACTAACATTTCAGTTTGATAGCATTAACATGTTTTACATGGATGCACAGAATAAGTTAGAGGACAAAAAAATAAATGGAGGAATATATTCAATAAAGATCAAGTGTAATATATAATTTTTTTTAAATCCAACTGGACGGAACATTTTTATCTTCAACATAGAAATGCTACCAAAAAGGATTGACAGAAACGTGTTACAAATGACAGAGTCATCCTTAATTCTATAATTATATTTTGAAAGAGGAAGGAAAATACTTTAAGCATCTGTTTTCATTTCAGTCTCCTCCATCTCCACTAATTGAAGTTAATTTTAAGGATTTTTTCTATTAATACTGTAAAATTAACAGCTATACATAAAGACTCATGTGAAGGCCTAATTACAGAGGAGGATCCCAAAAATATATATACAGTACCAGTCAAATGTTTGAACACACCTACTCATTCAAGGGTTTTTCTTTATTTTTACTATTTTCTTCATTTTAGAATAATGGTGAACACATCAAAATTATGAAAAAACACAAATGGAATCATATGAAACCAAAAAGGTGTTAAACATATCAAAATATATTTTATATTTGAGATTCTTCAAAGTAGCCATCCTTTGTCTTGATGACAGCTTTGCACACTCTTGGCATTCTCTCAACCAGCTTCATGAGGGAGTGACCTGGAATGCATTTGGTAAAATGTGCCTTGGTAAAAGTTAATTTGTGGAATGTCTTTCCTTCTTAGTGCATTTGAGCCATTCAGTTTTGTTGTGACAAGGTAGGGGTGGTATACAGAAGATAGCCCTATTTGGTAAAAGACTAAGTATAAATTATGGAAAGGACAGCTCAAATAAGCAAAGAGAAATGTCAGTCATTCATTACTTTTAGACAAGAACTTTGAAAGTTTCTTCAAGTGCAGTCGCAAAAACCATCAATCGCTATGATGAAACTGGCTCTCATGAGGAGAGCCACAGGAAAGGAAAACCCAGAGTTACCTCTGCTGCAGAGGATAAGTTCATTAGCGTTACCAGCCTCAGAAATTGCAGCAGAAATAAATGCTTCACAGAGTTCAAGTAACAGACACATCTCAACATCAACTGTTCAGAGGAGACTGCATGAATTAAGCCTTCATGGTCGAATTGCTGCAAAGAAACAACTACTAAAGGAAACCAATAAGATGAAGAGACTTGCTTGGGCAGAGAAACATGAGCAATGGACATTAGACTGTTGGAAATCTGTCCTTTGGTCTGATGAGTCCAAATTTGAGATTTTTGTTTCCAACTACCATGTCCTCGTGAGACGCAGAGTAGGTGTAGTTCCCACCGTGAAGCAAGGAGGAGGAGGTGTGGGTGTGGGGGTGCTTTGTGGTGACACTGTCAGTGATTTATTTAGAATTCAAGGCACACTTAACCAGCATGGCAACCACAGTATTCTGCAGCGATACTCCATTCCATTTGGTTTGCACTTAGTGGTACTATCATATGTTTTTTCAGCAGGACAATGACTCAAAACACACGTCCAGGCTGTATAAGAGCTATTTGACTAAGAAGGAGAGTGATGGAGTGCTGCATCAGATGGCCTGAACTCCACAGTCAACCTACCTCAACCCAATTGAGATGGTTTGGGATTACTTGGACTGCAGAGTGAAGGAAAAGCAGCCAACAAGTGCTCAGCATATGTTGGAACTCCTTCAAGACTGTTGGAAAAACATTCCAGATGAAGCTGGTTGAAAGAATGACAAGTGTGTGCAAAGCTGTCATCAAGGCAAAGGGTGGATACTTTGAAGAATCTAAAATCAGACCTGTCAGCCTGACAGAATGAGCCCTTTATACTTGGACCCGTCCATTCGTCCTCTCACCTCCACATGAAATGTAATGTGAAATCATGTGTTTTTCTGTAAGGGCAACCATCCCCATTGGTATTCCACACGGCCCTGTCCTAAATTTGACACATACCATGAAGAAGTCGGAAGTGGCACAATCTGACACTGAAGCACAGAGGGTAATATAGCAGGGAGTATAACAGCTGTACAAGTGTGAGAATGATATGGTCATTATATTCATGACTTCCTTTTTAATTCATAATAGAGCAACCGACCCGAGGGAGAATAGCTGCTGCTTCTGCAAAAGCTAATGGGAATCCGAATAAACCAATTAACCAATAAACAGATGTGGATACAACGTTGTGTTTATGCAAACCTAATAAATGTGCTTGAAACATTTATAGTATGTAAACTGTTATTCCATTTCACATGCATTTACAGCATTTATTATTCTATTTGACAACAGTGTGAGAGTGAGCATACTGTGTAATTACAACCAGTTGGTTAATGATTCACAGTGACTTCAAGGAGATCCTTCACTAAAATAGCCTTTAATTACAAAGATACAATTCTGTATGACAGTAAATTTAACATGCCATCATATCTTACCGTTTTCTAAGAATTTGGTTTATTTATTCATTCAGTGAAGTGTATGCCATCAGCGGTTCATTTGGGTAGAGTTTGAACAGTCTGTGCAGAACTAAAATGACATAACATTGTCAACTGAACCAGTTTCTTATAGATGGGCTAGCTGACAATGTCACGAAAACGATGTACGCACTTCAATGAGGCAGAAGTCAGTGTGTTGTTGTGATTCAGGATGGCTAGATTGCTATCAAGAATGACAAGAAACTGACAAGTGGGAAATAGTAAGTGGTGTTTTGACTGATTATATGTCAATGTTAATATGGCTAAAAATAGCTAGCTAGCTAACCAGTGACTGTAACAATGTATTTGAGAAACAGCAAGTGCTCATTGTGCAAATGTATTTATGTTTGCAATAAATATTGAAGACAAAATATAGCTTAGATGTTGTCAACAATCTAAGCCAACCCTGTCTGTTTTGCCCCATACTTGCGTGTCTCGGTTTTGTTGCTAAACAACCAATCCGTCTATAGGTTGCCCTTTGTTTGCCCTGTCCACATTTCTTTGATATCAACCACAAAAAGACGTAAAACAAATGCTATTTAAATGTCCCCAGTTATTCTTCACTCAGACTGATTCATTTTTATGATTTTCAAAAGCAAGTGGACTATATCCCTTTGAAGTCAGTGGTGTTAAAGTCTGTGGATGAGGTCAAGTTGAGATAATTTTCTCAGAATGTGCCCTTAGCGCCAATTATAACTAACTATTCAGTAAAACTCTCTATTCCCAGATTCCCATTGGTCTTTTTATCTCCAATTCATTGGACTGGATTTTACAAACATTTAAATTATATGATCTCAGATCTAAGGATCAGAGCTCAAATTTGAGAGTTATTTTTTTGTGTTAACATCAGTTGCTCTCCACTAAACCTAGCAAGACCTAGCTGAGACAGCTCCATGACAGCATGCTTCCCCGGCCATAGTGTTCTGAAGGATAATAATCCTTCAATCATCATAACATCACAACCAATGGGGAACTGTTGCTTACTCTAATAAAGATGCAAAAATGTGAAGATAAAATGCCACTAGGCCTGTGTCTTACATCAACTAGAGTGAGATAGATATGTTTTGAATGTGAGAGATTAAGGCACAATTCATTTTCTCATCACTTTTCTCCCAGACAGGCTAATGAGGTAGTGAGGGAGACTTTACCATCAGAGTCCCCTCGTTAAAGACTGTGCTGGCCTGATTTATCTCAACTGGGAGTGAGGCTGACGAAGCACAGAGATCTGGAAAGGGATTAATCGCTTAGTCAACGCTGATTTGGACCAAGGGCGAGCCGAAGCCAAACTCCCCTGAGCTCAGTGCCAAACCTCAAGGTTCCTTACCATCAGGGTGGGGATGAGATTATAGCCAGGAGGGACTGAGTACCTCTCATACTTTAGGAAGCGTATTCCATTTGGGACCATTTTGTAACATTTTAAACTATTTATCGACTCTTTCTCGTGCTTCATTTCTCTTTCTCCTAATTTGTCCCCATTGTGTCATGTAATCAGGTGACACAGCAGTTCATTCATAAAGAGTATGCTCCTTGTGACTGTATGTCCTATTTCCAACTTGTTCATGTATATCAAATCTATTTTGGGTGTGGATATACTGTAGGTTTGTCTTTGTGGGTGTACATTGTGTGATTCTAGATACGGTATGTGGGTGTACATTGTGTGATTCTAGATACTGTATGTGGGTGTACATTGTGTGATTCTAGATACGGTATGTGGGTGTACATTGTGTGATTCTAGATACTGTATGTGGGTGTACATTGTGTGATTCTAGATACGGTATGTGGGTGTACATTGTGTGATTCTAGATACGGTATGTGGGTGTACATTGTGTGATTCTAGATACGGTATGTGGGTGTACATTGTGTGATTCTAGATACGGTATGTGGGTGTACATTGTGTGATTCTAGATACGGTATGTGGGTGTACATTGTGTGATTCTAGATACGGTATGTGGGTGTACATTGTGTGATTCTAGATACGGTATGTGGGTGTACATTGTGTGATTCTAGATACGGTATGTGGGTGTACATTGTGTGATTCTAGATACGGTATGTGGGTGTACATTGTGTGATTCTAGATACGGTATGTGGGTGTACATTGTGTGATTCTAGATACGGTATGTGGGTGTACATTGTGTGATTCTAGATACGGTATGTGGGTGTACATTGTATGATTCTAGATACTGTATGTGGGTGTACATTGTGTGATTCTAGATACGGTATGTGGGTGTACATTGTGTGATTCTAGATACGGTATGTGGGTGTACATTGTGTGATTCTAGATACGGTATGTGGGTGTACATTGTGTGATTCTAGATACGGTATGTGGGTGTACATTGTGTGATTCTAGATACGGTATGTGGGTGTACATTGTGTGATTCTAGATACGGTATGTGGGTGTACATTGTGTGATTCTAGATACGGTATGTGGGTGTACATTGTGTGATTCTAGATACGGTATGTGGGTGTACATTGTGTGATTCTAGATACGGTATGTGGGTGTACATTGTGTGATTCTAGATACGGTATGTGGGTGTACATTGTATGATTCTAGATACTGTATGTGGGTGTACATTGTGTGATTCTAGATACTGTATGTGGGTGTACATTGTGTGATTCTAGATACGGTATGTGGGTGTACATTGTGTGATTCTAGATACTGTATGTGGGTGTACATTGTATGATTCTAGATACTGTATGTGGGTGTACATTGTGTGATTCTAGATACTGTATGTGGGTGTACATTGTGTGATTCTAGATACTGTATGTGGGTGTACATTGTGTGATTCTAGATACTGTATGTGGGTGTACATTGTGTGATTCTAGATACGGTATGTGGGTGTACATTGTGTGATTCTAGATACGGTATGTGGGTGTACATTGTGTGATTCTAGATACGGTATGTGGGTGTACATTGTGTGATTCTAGATATGGTATGTGGGTGTACATTGTGTGATTCTAGATACGGTATGTGGGTGTACATTGTGTGATTCTAGATACGGTATGTGGGTGTACATTGTGTGATTCTAGATACGGTATGTGGGTGTACATTGTGTGATTCTAGATACGGTATGTGGGTGTACATTGTATGATTCTAGATACTGTATGTGGGTGTACATTGTGTGATTCTAGATACTGTATGTGGGTGTACATTGTGTGATTCTAGATACGGTATGTGGGTGTACATTGTGTGATTCTAGATACTGTATGTGGGTGTACATTGTGTGATTCTAGATACTGTATGTGGGTGTACATTGTGTGATTCTAGATACTGTATGTGGGTGTACATTGTGTGATTCTAGATACTGTATGTGGGTGTACATTGTGTGATTCTAGATACGGTATGTGGGTGTACATTGTGTGATTCTAGATACTGTATGTGGGTGTACATTGTGTGATTCTAGATACGGTATGTGGGTGTACATTGTGTGATTCTAGATACTGTATGTGGGTGTACATTGTGTGATTCTAGATACTGTATGTGGGTGTACATTGTATGATTCTAGATACTGTATGTGGGTGTACATTGTGTGATTCTAGATACTGTATGTGGGTGTCCTTCTAAGAAAGGCACATGGACACCTTTCTGTGTGACAGACAGAAGGTCATGTCATGTACCAAAAAGGAGTGAAATTCAGGATCAATGAAAAAATCCATAACATTGAGAGAAAGGGGAGAGGAAAATGACAAGATTGCACCTCATGAAAAAGGGTATTTTCAGGGCAAGCACTTTGTAGTGGAGCCTGAGCTGAAAGGAGAGGAGTGGCCAGAGACACAGAACCTGACTGAGTCCTCTTTGATCTGGCTGTGAGCGCAGACCCAGCAATCCTGGTTAGGAGGAAAATGGCAGTTAGGCATCTATGTCCACAGTATTAATGTCAAGGACAACATGTCTCAACCACTAGGATCTATGTTATAGCATTGATATTTGTATTGTATTCTGCTATTCCTATTAATTTCCCTGAATGATTACATACAATATATACTGTATCCTTTACTTAAAGGCCCAATGCAGCAGTTTTTATCTCAATATCAAATATTGTCCTGGTAACAATGAAGTACCTTACTGTGATTGTTTTCAATTAATATGGTCAACAACAAAAGAAAAGCTTCTGTGCAAAGAGCAATTTCTCAAGCAAGAATTTAGCTAGGACTGTCTAGGAGTGGTCTGAGTGGGGAGGGGAAATCTGAAAACTAGCTGTTATTGGCAAAGACGTTTGGAACTCTTTCTTATTGGTCTATTAACTAATTAACCAACTGTTGACAGGCCAAAACTCCATCCCACCAAAACAGTCAGAAATTTCAGGCAGTCTTTTCAAAAAGTGTATTATCATAATTTTCACAATTTCACAGTAGTATTCAAACCACATAGTATGGAAATATATATAAAACACAGGAAAATTACCTTTTTGTCACTCAGCCTCATGGCAAAATGTGAAGAATAGCATGAGATAAGCTATAAAACAGCACATTTTTCAATCTCTGCCCCATGGCAAAATGTGCAGAATTGCAGAAATTTTGCTTTAAAACCGAACATTTTCCTCTAAGCCGCATGATAAAATGTGTAGAATAGTTTTATAAAACTGCACATTTTTTTTTCTGTCTCATGGCGAAATGTGTTGAAATGCAGGAAGTTAGCTCATGCACCCAATGGCAATGTCCGCAATAGGTATAACGTTGGGAGTTCCACCTCCGACACAGCCAAAACAAAAGCTACGCGGGTGTTGGCTAGCGTGGGTATGATTTCATCTAGACCTAAGACACATACGTTCTCCCAAGTTCCACAGTACTTCTACGCTTTTAAAAAATTATTAAACTTGACCCACTATGTCATAACTACAGTATGTCTGATATTTACCATGTGTAAGTTATTAATGAAATCTAATTGAGCTGGAAGAAGAGCTTTAATATTGTATTTGTAATATAGTTTTGCTTCCCATGCATGTATTAGAGAATGCTCAATAGGGCATTACTAAATCAGGAACTTTGTATTTTCTTATATGTAAAGGCAAATAACTTTATGTGCTTGTTCTTTCCAGAAAATAGGTTAATATTACATCAAGTTGCTTTGCAGTTGTCAAAAAGGCTAATCTATCTATACATTAGTTATCATATTTATGATTGTTGTAGGTTTCTCATGTAAAATAAACATTGACAGGCACAACATACAAGAATTGCGGAAACTGTCATAGCAAAGTGTTTGTCAATTGCAGTATAATTCTAAGAAATTACATCTTCTCCTCCTCTGCTCTCATGGTCTGTGTGATGACTTGTCAGGTTGACATCCACAACAAGTCACACTCAATGAGGCTACAGTATGTGCTCCCTCAATGAGGCTATGTCCTTCCTCAATGAGGCTATGTGTTCCTCTGACACTCTTTATGATGTGTATATATCCACGCTCCATCTCATTGTATTATCTCTCAGTTTTTCTCAGCAGTGCCTCAACCTTTGCAAAAAATGCCACTGTCTATCTGAGGTAATAACAGATTTTTTGAATTATATGAATGCCATTTAGACTCAAACGTTGTTTGTTAATTACCACAAGCAAGCAAACAACTTCATGTGCAGCAGTTTGTCGAAACTGTCCATTTACCTCTGTGGTGTTGTGAAAGTTGGAGACACTAACACATGGACGTGTAATCGTCGAGGATCACCATGAACCACACTAAGTGCATGACAATGTCTATGTACTCTACTGTATGTGGTACATACACAGCATCGCACAACAGAGTGGATATTTCTTTGTTGACACAAAATGCAGCTCTCTTCCTGCCAGGAAGCTTTCATGTCTGTGTCTTTGTGTGGTTGTCATAGACCCATCATGGAATTGATTGCACCACAGACCTCCTCATACTGGGCCTTTCTCTGAAACCTTTCAGACCTGAAATAGAACAACCCCACATAGAGACTGCTGGTAGACAAGCAAACAGGCACACAGAGAAAAACATCACCTGGTACTTCCTCACTGTCTGACAAAACAACCATAACAGCAGTTACCAGCAGTAAACGTTTCTTCAATAACCCATAAGATCAAAAAAAACCTGTCTAATCCGGGGGAGGGGTTCTACTAAGCTATATGGAATTGTTAAAGAAGGTCACACCAAGGATAATTTAGCTATTTAGATTTGAATTTCAAGATGCCTTGAGGTATCAAACAGTTCGGACTCCACAGACAGAGTCTCAAGATGCTTGTGGGGGTCGTAGAGCAAAAGAACACCATCTTTCCATAGAGGGTTCATAATAGTAGGCCAAACCGTTCAGATGATACAGACGATTTTGTAGAAGAAAAATGTTCAGGATGTCTAATGGTCTGACAAAGACCGCTCTAGATCTGTCACCTTTCACCGCACACACAGTGCATTCGGAAAATATTCAGACCCCTTGACTTTTTCCACATTTGTTGCGTTCATTGTTGGCCTCATCAATCCACACACAATACCCTATAATGACAAAGCAAAAACTGCTTTTTAGAAATTGTTGCAAAGGTATTAATAATAAAAAACTTTGTTGAAGCATCTTTGGCCGCGATTACAGCCTCGAGTCTTCTTGGGTATGACGCTACAAGCTTGGCACACCTGTATTTGGGGAGTTTCTCCCATTATTCTCTGCAGAGGTCCTAAGAGCTCTGGAGCAGGTTTTCATCAAAAATCTCTCTGTACTTTGCTCCATTCATCTTTGCCTCAATCCTGACTAGTTTCCCAGTCCCTGCCACTGACAAATCCCCACAGCCTGATCGTACCACCAACATGCTTCACCATAGAATGATGCCAGGTTTCCTCCAGATGTGATGCTTGGCATTCAGGCCAAAGACTTCAATCTTGGTTTCATCAGACCAGAGAATCTTGTTTCTCATGGTCTGAGAGTCCTTTAGGTGCCTTTTGGCAAGCTCCAAGCGGGCTGTCATGTGCCTTTTACGGAGGAGTAAAGGAGATGGCTGTCCTTCTGGAAGGTTCTCCCATCTCCACAGAGGAACGCTAGAGCTCTGTCAGAGTGACCATCGGGTCCTTGGTCACCTCCCTGACCAAGGCCCTTCTCCCCCGATTGCTCAGTTTGTATGGGCGGACAGCTCTAGGAAGAGTCTTGGTGGTTCCAAACTTCTTCCATTAAAGAATGATGGAGCCCACTGTGTTCTTGGGGACCTTCAATGCTGCAGAATTTTTTTCCGACCTTTCCCCAAATCTGTGCCTTGACACAATCCTGTCTTGGAGCTATACGGACAATTCCTTCGACCTTATGGCTTTTGCGCTGACATGCACTGTAAACTGTGGGACCTTATCTGGACAGGTGTGTGCCTTTCCAAATCATGTTCAATCAACTGAATTTATGACAGGTGGACTCCAGTGAAGTTGTAGAAATGTCTCAAGGATGATCAACGAAAACAGGATACACCTGAACTCAATTTCGATTCTCATAGCAAAGGGTCTGAATACTTCCATAAATAAGGTATTTCTGTTTTAATTTGTAATAAATTTGTAACATTTCTAAAAACCTGTTTTTGCTTTGTCATTATGTGGTATTGTGTGTAGATAGTTGAGGAATGGTTTTAATTTCATCCATTTTAGAATAATTCTGGAACATAACAAAATGTGGAAAACGTCAAGGGGTCTCAATACTTTCCGAATGCACTGTAGGCAGATGCGGTGGATTGAGGGTTATCCAATGCAAAAAAAATCTCACATATCCATAGCTTAAACTGACACATTTTTATGGGATTTTTTTATCATACTAATTAGATTTCCGTGGGACGCGGACATAGACCTTAGGTTAATGAGACTGAAAATGCCATTCTGACAATTTCAGAACTTTACCAGGGATGTAAATAATGACATACTTTTTCCTCCTCTGTTTTGACATTGTAATGTTTTATTCTGAGTTGTTTGCAGCATGTCAAATTTCTCTCTCTCTCTCTCCCTCTCTCTCTTATTTAATTAGCTGGAAAGGGCCTTGAGAATATGTTTGAATACATCTCAATTGCTTGTGGTCTGTGATATTTCCGGTTTGCATTGCATTTTATAATTCATATTGCTGATGCCGACATTTTGTTATCTGGGGCAACGTGAAAAAACATAACCACAGTTTGTATTAGTCACATGCGCCTAATACAACAGTGAAATGCTTACGTACAAGCTCCAAATCAACAATGCAGTTTAAAAAATACAAATAAGAATAAGAAATCAAAGTAACTAGTAGTTAAAGAGCAGTGGTAAAATAACAATAGCGAGACTATATAAAGGGGCTACCGGTATAGAGTCAATGTGCGTTAGACGAGATAATTGAGGTAATATGTACATGTAGGTAGAGTTATGAAAGTGATTATGCATAGATAATAACAGAGAGTAGCAGCGGCGTAAAAGGGGGAGATGCAAATAGTCTGGGTAGCCATTTAATTAGATGTTCAGGAGTCTTATGGCTTGGGGGTAGAAGCTGTTAAGAAGCCTCTTGGACCTAGCCTCCAGTACCGCTTGCCGTGCGGTAGCAGAGAGAACAGTGTATGACTAGGGTGGCTGGAGTCTTTGACAATTTTTATGGCCTTCCTCTGACACTGCCTGGTATAGAGGTACTGGATGGCAGGAAGCTTGGCTCCAGTGATGTACTGGGCCGCACGCACTACCCTCTGTAGTGGCTTGCGGTCGGAGGCCATGCAGTTGCCATACCAGGCAGTGATGCAACCAGTCAGGATGCTCACGATGGTGCAGCTGTAGAATCTTTTGAGGATCTGAGGACCCATGCCAAATCTTTTCAGTCTCCTGAGGGGGAATAGGTTTTGTTGTTCCCTCTTCACGACTGTCTTGGTGTGCTTGGACCATGTTAGTTTGTTGGTGATGTGGACACCAAGGAACTTGAAGTTCTCAACCTGCCCCATCGATGAGAATGCGGGTGTGCAAGGTCCTCCTTTTCCTGTAGTCCACAATCATCTCCTTTGTCTGGATCACGTTGAGGAAGAGGTTGTTGTCCTGGCACCACATGGCCAGGTCTCTGACCTCCTCCCATGTCTTATCGTTTTCGGTGATCAGGCCTAATATCGTTGTGTCATCTGCAAACTTAGTGATGGTGTTGGAGTCATGCCTGGTCATGCAGTCATGAGTGAACAGGGAGTACAGGAGGGGACTGCGCACGCACTCCTGAGGGGCCCCTGTGTTGAGGATCAGCGTGGCGGATGTGTTACCTACCCTGGAAGTCCAGGATCCAGTAACAAAGGGAAAGTTTTTAGTCCTACCTTACCTTATTGATGAGCTTTGAGGGCACTATGGTGTTGAACGGTGAGCTGTAGTCAATGAATAGCATACTCACATAGGTGTTCCTTTTGTCCAGGTGGGAAAGGGCAGTGTGGAGTGCAATAGAGATTGCATCATCTGTGGATCTGTTAGGGTGATATGCAAATTGGAGGGGGTCTAGGGTTTCTGGGATAATGGTGTTGATGTGAGCCGTGACCAGCCTTTCAAAGCACTTCATGGCTACAGACGTGCTACGGGTCGACAGTGCTACGGGTCGGTAGTCATTTAGGCAGGTTACCTTAGTGTTATTTGGCACAGGGACTATGGTGGTCTGCTTAAAATATGTTGGTATCACAGACTCGGACAGGGAAGGTTGAAAATGTCAGTGAAGACACTTGCCAGTTGGTCAGCGCATACTTGCAGTACACGTCCTGGTAATCCGTCTGGCCCTGTGGCCTTGTGAATGTTGACCTGTTTAAAGGTCTTAATCACATCGGCTACGGAGAGCTTGATGACACAATCGCCTGGAACAACTGGTGCTCTCTTGCATGTTTCAGTGTTATTTGCCTTGAAGCGAGCATAGAAGTAGTATAGCTCGTCTGGTAGGCTTGTGTCACTGGGAAGCTCTCGGCTGTGCTTCCCTTTGTAGTCTGCAATGGTTTTCAAGCCGTGCCACATCCAACGAGCGTCGGCGCCGGTGTAGTATGATTCGATCTTAAGTCCTGTATTGACACTTTGCCTGTTTGATGGTTTGTCGGAGGGCATAGCAGGATTTCTTATAAGCGGCAGCTCTAGCCTTCAGCTCAGTGCAGATGTTGCCTGTAATCCATGGTTTCTGGTTGGGGTATGTACGTACGGTCACTGTGGGGGCGACGTCATCAATGCACTTATTGATAAAGCCAATGGATGATGTGGTGTATTGCTCAATGCAATAGGAAGAATCCCGGAACATATTCCAGTCTGTGCTAGCAAAACAGTCCAGTAACTTAACATCTGCTTCATCTGACCACTTTTTTATTGACCGAGTCACTGGTGCTGCCTGCTAATCAGGAGGATAGAAATATGGTCAGATTTGCCAAATGGAGGGCGAAGGAGAGCTTTGTACGTGTCTCTGTGTGTGGAATAAAGGTGGTCTAGAGTTTTTTTCCCTCTGGTTGCACATTTAACATGCGGATAGAAATTTGGTAAAAGAGATTTATGTTTCCCTTCATTAAAGTCCCCGACCACTAGGAGCGCCGCCTCTGGATGAGCTTTTTTCTGTTTGCTTATGGCGGAATACAGTTCATTGAGTGTGGTCTTAGTGCCAGCATCGGTCTGTGGTGGTATGTAGACAGCTACGAAAAATACAGATAAAGTCTCTAGGTGTGGTCTCCAGCTTATCATGAGATGCTCTACCTAAGGCGAGCCAAACCTTGAGACTGTCTTAGATATTGTGCACCAGCTGTTGTTTACATATATGCATAGTCTGCCACCCCTTGTCATATCAGACGCCGCTGTTCTATCCTGCCGATACAGCGTATAACCAGCCGTGCAATCATTGGAAAATAAAATAGACTACCTACGAGGAAGAATAAACTACCTATGGGACATAAAAAACTGTAATATCTTATGCTTCACGGAGTCGTGAAGTATGTTCACGGAGTATGTTGATAATGTCGTCTTTCAGCCACGACTCCGTGAAGCATAAGATATTACAGTTTTTTATGTCCCATAGGTAGTTTATTCTTCCTCGTAGGTAGTCTATTTTATTTTCCAATGATTGCACGTTAGCTAGTAGAATGGAAGGCAGAGAGGGTTTATTCGATCGCCTATGAATTCTCAGAAGGCAGCCCCACCTCCGTCCTGCTTTTCTCTGTCGTCTCTTCACGCAAATCACAGGGATTTATGTAATGATATGCGCTGAGTGTCGGGAAGCAAGTTCAGGGAGTTAGTGTTAAATAAATAAATGAAACATCATACAAAACAAGGAATACGATCACCGCACAGACAGGAAACTGAAACAGAAACAATGACGCCTGGAGAAGGAACCAAAGGGAGTGACATATAAAGGGCAGGTGATGAGTCCAGGTGAGTGTCATAATGCGCTGATGCGTGTAACGATAGTGACAGGTGTGCGCCATAATGAGCAGCCTGGTGACCTAGAGGCCAGAGAGGGAGCACACATGACAATTTGGGCCTGTTCCCGGGAAAGCAGTATGTCGTTCACGTCGGGCGCGTCGACCTCTTTAAAGGTAATCACTGTTCTGATGTCCAGAAATTGTTTTCGGTCATAAGAGACGGTAGCAGCAACATTATGTACAAAATAACTTAATATGGGGATGGGGGGTGCTGTTGTCACTTTTTCTGGAAATCGTGTAATTTTTAAACGGCTTCCTACTCAATTCTTGCTCGTACAATATGCATATTATTATTATTATTGGATAGAAAACAGTCTCTAGTTTCTATAGCCGTTGAAATTTTGTCTCTGAGTGGAACAGAACTCATTCTACAGCAATTTCCCTGACATGGAGTCAGATTTCACACATCTTGGCCCCTGATCTGGAGTCAGTTTAAAGGTCCCCGTGAATGCTATGATGATACAGACACTGCTTACGTCTTCCCCTGGATGTCTTTACGTGATGACGCTTTGAATGGTGTCGATTGCGCAATCACAGCCTCTATAAAACAGATCAACGTGTAGGTAGTAACTCTTTTCCAACTGCGCCGGACGCGCGGTGGACACCGACCTGCTCTTTTTCCAAGCATTAGTGTAGCCAGTAATATTTCTCCGGTCATGTTTTTACTTGTAATAGGTGTTAAAGACATCATAAGGTAGTTAATTTAAACCGTTTTATAGCAATTTATATCCGTTTAGTGCGATTTTGGGACATTTATTTCTGAGACAATTTCAAGCTCTGGGCACGTTTCCAGTTCATGCCGAACGCAGTGGGCATTTCCACATGGGAAGAGGACAGCTTTCGACCAAAAGACGATTAGACCCAAGAAAGGATTCTTTGCCCAAGATTCTGATGGAAGAACAGCTCAAAGTAAGAACAATTTATTATGATAAATCGTGTTTCTGTCGAAAAATGTTAATCGCTTATGACGCCATTTTGTTAGACGTAGCTTCGCGCAAACTGTATTGAAAAGTAAGGATAATTTAAAAAATGTAAATCAGCGATTGTATTAAGAATTAAATTGTCTATCAATCGCTGTCCACCCTATATTTTTTAGTCACGTTTATGAGTATTTATGTATACGACTAGATCACTGTCTAATATGGCGCACGACATTTTCTGACCAGCTGGGCAACTTTTGTCATTGTCTAACCATGATTTTGGTGGCTAAATATGCACATTTTCGAACAAACTCTATATGTATGTTGTAATATGATGTTACAGGAGTGTCATCTGAAGAATTCTGAGAAGGTTAGTGAAAAAATTAATATATTTTGGCGATGTTGACGTTATCGCTCTCTTTGGCTAGAATCAATGCTCTGGTAATGTTTGCACATGTGGTATGCTAATATAACGATTTATTGTGTTTTCGCTGTAAGACACTTAGAAAATCTGAAATATTGTCTGTATTCACAGGATCTGTGTCTTTCGATTAGTGTATGCTGTGTATTTTTACGAAATGTTTGATGATTAGTAATTAGGTAATACACGTTGCTCTATGTATTTATTCTAGTCGATTTGTGACGGTGGGTGCAATTGTAAACTATGATATCTACCTGAAATATGCACATTTTTCTAACAAAACCTATCCTATACCATAAATATGTTATCAGACTGTCATCTGATGAGGTTTTTTCTTGGTTAGTGGCTATCAATATCTTAGTTTAGCCGAATTGGTGATAGCTAGTGGTGTTGGTGGACAAAGAAAAGATGGTGTCTTTTGCTAAGGTGTTTAGCTAATAGATTTACATATTGTGTCTTCCCTGTAAAACATTTTAAAAATCGGACATGTTGGCTGGATTCACACGATCTGTGTCTTTCATTAGCTGTATTGGACTTGTTAATGTGTGAAAGTTAAATATTTAAAAAATATTTTTTTTTTGAATTTCGCGCTCTGCCTTTTCAGTGGAATGTGGGAGGAGTGCCGCTAGCGGCACCCCCGTCCTAGACAGGTTAAAAAATAAGTTACAAACAATGCAAAAAAACAAACATAAAAACACAATCGGTTAGGAGCACGTAAAATGTTTTCTCCGGTGACAGGTAGTAGGGAAAGGACACAGAAATATTACAATATTGCTCAGATGGATATATTTAGCTACTCTCTCTGACATTCAAGTTAGACAGGGACCTGTGGACAACCCATATCACACGGTAATGATCCCACAGTACGGACCAACAGCACATCATCTACTTTTTCTATTGGTATGAAAAGTTTTCTGTTCCTGTGCACATGGCATTTTGTCCCGTTATCTGCCTGAATAGTACTCAGAATGCAATACGTGTCAGAGGTGTTTGTGTGTCTTTGTGCCAGTTCTCAAGCACTTCTGTGACGCTCTCATCTCCTCTTCTCAATTGTGACGCTCATCTAAAGCTCTCCTTTTCTCAACCCTCTCAACTCCTCACATCTACCCTCCTCTGGCAGCTCTGTTCAGTGGGCCCTGTCCCTGATAGTGTCGGCAGGTCCACAGGGATCCTACTGAGACAGAGCTTTTTTCCCTCCACTTCTTGCTACTATTGTTATTGTCTATAGTCCCAGAGCCCTTTGCTAAAAGACGGTTAATGAGAAAAGAAAACATGTCAGCCCTCCTCTGGAGATGGACAGAACTCAGGCAGGGAGACTGGAATGTTACTTCTTTGAATTATGACAGGAAGTTATACTTGTCTTCATTCAGTTTTGTCTTCGAATCCTCTGATGTGTGTGCATCATCACAACACAAACATTTAGGGAGGCAGCATCTTCCAAATGATGCATGAGGAGAATGGAAGCCTGCCAACAGTAGCACTGGCCTCACAGCTGTTTAAATGGGGATAGAGGGCCGCTGTGGACACTGATTATAACACTAGGACACTGATTACACATGGATGGCCCTCTAATTTTCCTCTCCTACAGAGCTCAAGTGCTCTTCCACTGGGAAGATAAGGAGTTTTGGACTGGCTACAACAGGCTGCATCGATTTGCACATGAATCTGTATGGTTTCCCACTAGTTACAGTGTTTCTATTGTTGAAAGGCTGCCCAGTGCCCCTTGTGTATTCTCCATGTATTGTATTATGTAGTGTTTGTATGCTTGTTTGTTTTGTGTCTATAGCAGTAGAGGAGTGTCCTATATCCCCTCTGATATCTTTGGAGCAGCTTGTCCCAGATAGGCCTGTGATTGATTGGGACACTTTAGCTTGGAGGGTCCTGCTGTGTCCACAGTGGGCCTGCAGTCATCTTCATCACTTTCACTTAAACCAGGGGATCATCCTGCAGTGATACATGAAGGGGGGTGAGGGGGGGTCTGTGTCTGTGTCAGAGCAGTATACAGAGAGCAGGCTGGGGGCACAGAGACAGAGAGATGGGGAGGGAGGGGGGTCTAATGAATGGCCCCTGGTTTAGGCCAATTACTCAATTAGCTGATCTGACAAAGTGCTCTGTCTTTCTCAGCCATTGTTTTTCTGGCTTGGCACAATGTTTACCGTCAGCACACAGGTGGAGGAGGGAGAGAAGGAGGTATGGCTGATGAAAGCCCAAGGTCAGGGAAGGAAGACAGGGACTCTCCATTTCTCTTACAGAGGCCCTCTAGCCGTAATATACTGTATATGTCATCTTCTGTTGGATGAAGCATGTGTAATACAATGTAAGTTATTATTTTAACCCTAAACGAGGTGCATCCAGAAATAGGTTTAAATGTAAAGATCCATCAAAGAACTCACACACAGTTTGAATAATTTGCTATAACCCAATATATTTAACTATTTTATTTGACCTTTATATAAACAGTGAGTCACCATTGAGACCAGGGTCTCTTTCGCAAGGTAGCCCTACTATGCTCGTAGTCAATGTCGTACTCCTGTTTCATTGTGGCTAAAAAGCCATAAGAATTCTTGCACTCGCAACAAGTGAAAGCTAATCAGTTGCTAGATTATCATTTTCCTTGGGTCTGGAAACTATTGACATTTGGAAATGTCAATGCAGAAAAACTCTACCCAATTATGGCAGAGAGATGTGGCAAAATTCAGCCAAAAAAAGAGTGAGAGGAAATGGAAGAACATTTTTTGGCTAGCCAGAGCAGGGGAACATTTGGGGATCAATTGTGCATACACATAAAGAATAGTATTTCATTGTCAGTTTCATTTAGCTGTGGACATTATATACAATGCACAATCGAGAGCATCCTGTCGGGCTGTATCACCGCCTGGTACGGCAACTGCTCCGCCACAACTGTAAGGCTCTCCAGAGGGTAGTGAGGTCTGCACAACGCATCACCGGGGGCAAACTACCTGCCCTCCAGGACACCTACACCACCCGATGTCACAGGAAGGCCATAAAGATCATCAAGGACAACAACCACCCGAGCCACTGCCTGTTCACCCCGCTATCATCCAGAAGACGAGGTCAGTACAGGTGCATCAAAGGAGGGACCGAGAGACAGAAAAACAGCTTCTATCTCAAGGCCATCAGACTGTTAAACAGCCACCAGTAACATTTAGTGGCTGCTGCCAACATACTGACTCAACTCCAGCTGACTTTAATAATGGGAATTGATGGAAATTGCCACTTAATATAATGTTTACATACCCTACATTACTCATCTCATATGTATATGTATATGTATATACTGTACTGTATATCATCCACTGCATCTTGCCATCTTTATGTAATACATGTATCACTAGCCACTTTAAACTATGCCACTTTATGTTTACATACCCTACATTACTCTTCTCATATGTATAGACTGTACACTATACCATCTACTGCATCTTGCCTATGCCGTTCTGTACCATCACTCATTCATATATCTTTATGTACATATTCTTTATCCCTTTACACTTGTGTGTATAAGGTAGTAGTTGTGGAATTGTTAGGTTAGATTACTTGTTGGTTATTACTGCATTGTCGGAACTAGAAGCACAAGCATTTCGCTACACTCGCATTAACATCTGCTAACCATGTGTATGTGACAAATACAATTTGATTTGATTTGATTTGAATAGATCTTACATTTTCCTCTGGCCACTGCTTGTCTATGAAGTAGTCTTTCAACAGTGGACGTAGTAGAGAGGAAAATTAACAACTTCCTCAGGAAATGTCTGGCTGTCCCAAGAACCTTCTGCTCCATCGGCCTGTACAGCGCAGGCAGCAAACTGCAGCTGCCAATTACATCTCTGGTAGAGAAGTACAAGGCAACAAAAGCATGTCACCAGGCAGAGAGAGGTTAGAACGGGTTGCAAGTGGTCAGAAAGCAGAGCGATCAGGGAGGCGGAGGAACAGCTGCAACACGCTGGTGTTGTTGGGTCAGGAAACCAAGGCAGGCTGGGTCTGAGATACAGAACCAGGTCAAACTGGAAGTAAGCAGATCCAGACCAGCGCTGTGGCATGGTGCAGAGGGAGGACTGAGAGGCTGAGGAAGAAGTAGGCCTTTCAGAGCTGTAGCCATGAAATAACAGGGCAGCTGGACACGCTGGGAGAGCGTGCAAGAGATGACACTAACCTGTGTTAGGTTCTAAATAAACAGACAACTAGGAAAAGCTCAAACCAAGTTTATTCACCCAATGTGTCAGACAGCTGAACAGACAAAGACATGTTCCCACCAGCACAAGTATTTATACCCCACTTTAGGCGGAGTCTCCTCCTTTTCTCCAAACATTACATCTCTGTTGCTGGGCAGGAAGTTAAGTGATGTGCGTAATAAACGGTTCCTTCTCCCTTCATATGACCTGACCTGACCTCGGCCACCATTCCTCACTAATCCATAGCTATCCACCCTTATCAGTGACCGCAACCATGTGATTGTCTTTTCCCTCACTTTGTAACTCTCCAAGCCCATGTTTCATGGCTCAACCCAACACCTGGCTAGACATCTGAAACATTGAATGGCAGCGGATTAAGTTTATGCTTTACTCTGTATAGGATTTTTTGCCCACACCAACAAACCTCCACACATGGGGGTTGGCAGAGAGCCCCATCTGCACACTATGTAGACAACCATCCAACCTGTAGCACATGCAGTCCTCCTGCCAAGCAGGTCTGACCGATGGATAATTCATGTGGCGGTATGAACAAATACTGACTCAGCTGGCCGTGGGTCTGGAACAAGCAAGGAGAATGCCTAAACAACTCACCCAGTTCCCTGTTTCATCCATTTCCTCAAGTCAGGAGAGAGCTCAGCAAAGGGAACGAGGAGCAAAGGGATCCTTGCCACAGTGACTGGGAGATGTGGGCAGACCTCAAGAAGCAGCTCAGATTCCCAGAGGACAAGATATCGTTCTCTGGTCTAGAGGCATGAAGCAGGTGGTCCTCATCAACCTCACAGTGCCCTGGGAGGAAAGAATAGAGGAGGCACATGAGCAGAAGCTCAAGAAATACCAGTCCATCATCCTTGAGAGCCAACAGAATGGATGGAGAGTCTGGAATCTACCAATTGAGGTCGGCTACAGGGGCTTCTCAGGCATAATCCCTCTGGAGAGCCCTGGGGCTGCCGGCATTGAAGGAGTGGCATGGAGAAAGCTAATGGCTGACGTCCGCAAGCAGGCAAAAGAGGAACTCCGTTGGATCTGGCTGAAGAAGAATGAGCGGTGGCAGAGCCAAGCAGGCAGGGCTGAATTGATTGTGGAATTAAGGGGGTAGTTCCAGGAGACTGGGGTGCCTACATGAGAACCAGATGAAGTCCCTCTAAGCTCTGTCCCAGTTCGGTGTGCAGCTTACAGTGTTAATAGTGTATTATAAACGGGGTGGTTCGAGCCCTGAATGCTGATTGGCTGACAGTCGTGGTATATCAGACCGTATACCACGGGTTTGACAAAATATTTATTTTTACTGCTCTAATTACATTGGTAACCAGTTTATGATCGCAGTAAGGCACCTCTGGGGTTTGTGGTATATGGCCAATATACCATGGCTACGGGCTGTATCCCGCCACTTCGCATTGTGTTGTGACTAAGAACAGCCCTTAGCCGTGCTATATTGGCCATATACCACACCCCCTTGGACCTTATTGCTTAAATATGTCGTTTTTTTTGCCTAATGTTCATTATGCATATACTGTATGTGGATTCTGTCAGTTCTGTGTCCATAGATATTGTCCGTAAATGGAACGTTTGTTTATTGTCTGTATATTCTGTTTAATGTGTCAGCACTGCTTCACAGAATCAAATTCCTGTACATGCAAATGTATTTGGCAAATAAAGGTAATTCTGATTTTGAGTGCCCTGAAGGAGGAAGAAGGAGTAGCAATTGCAGTGCCATCCGGCTCACAGAAGGCACAGGGTGTTGAGTAACTGTCACGTGACCCGGCAGCGATGAACCCCATCGTATTTTAGATGCATGCTTTCATGGCACATCATTGGGAAATTTCTATTGCCAGTGTCACACTATCTTTAATGTACACATCAACAGATATTACGGCCATAATCAGTTATACTTCAGGGATTAGCATAAGACAAGGTGGCAGCTATAAACCTGCACTGTTCATTGTTGTCAGTCAAGCTCCTTCAGGCCTGATCCGTTGCCCCATTCCTTTCCATTGAGAAGTTGGAAAATGCCTAAATACAGGGCTCCTTATTCAGATACAACTGATAGTTCTTCTAAAATGTCAGTCATTTACCAATATGACTTCCCTTGTTTTCTAAGAAAAAGCTGCTTTGATATAAATGTTTGATGTTTCAATAGTTATCCTCTTTCATGAAGAGATTAGTCTGACAGCATGTTAAAGGTTATGATTCGTTTTCATAACAATATCTCATGCACTAAGACACGTTGACACCCCAAGCAATCAAAGCTGGTTAACAGTTTCCAGGACATACCATTCAATCAGAAAACTTGACAGTGTGTTCAGTATAATACACATTGTTCTATCAAGTAGAAATGACTTTTACTGCAAAGTAACAATTTTGTATGATAAATTAACAATGGGTATTCAATGAAAACTGTTTCCATTGAACAAGGCCCTTGGTGTAATTACTTTAAAGTAAGTACCTGAGGTTTTTTTCTAGCCATGGTTGGTTTTCATAATAGCAGACCAGTGATCTCCTGGGTCTGGATATGTTATGCAGAAGGTGGAGGAGGTGTCGGTTATTATTTCAATTATCCCAACCTCCGATAATACTGGTGAGAGGGGAGCCATTTCACATGATGAACCGCCTGGGTGGAAGTGGTGGCTCTGCTTCACATTTGGTCACCCTGAGGGGCTGAATTTTAATCACACTCTATTTCCAAGCCATTAAAAAGAGCGAGTGACGTTTATTAGACGGAGGAGGAAAATAAACAACCCTTAATTGGCTCACATGGAGACCGTTCCTCTCTCGGCTTTGCCACGCATTGGAGGATAAAGCTGCCAGTGAGTGATATGTAAAGCTGAAGTATAAAATGACCTTTGAATATTTGCCTTCTCTCCTCTCCAAGTGGACACATGGTGTCATCCATAAAATGTCAAATGGTTAAACTTGCGTCCTGACTGAAATGTGGACAATGATAGTATAGCTCTGTTATATTAGTAGCCTACTTTCTTCAATGAAACTGAAATTAAAATATGTCTGTATTGCAGGGAGCTGGAAGTAAACAGTGTGTATACCTCAATATTTTACTTTGCTTCTTCTTTGTCTCACAATAAGTCACAATAAGAGAATGTCACCTTGGGTGGACGTGAATCCCCTCTAAGAAAACACAGGTGGGAAATGTGTTGCAATTAGAGGGAGATGAGGTCGTGAATCTGTCATGAGATGTAGCAACCTCTGAACAATGTTTGCATAAACAGAGATGCACTAAACAATATCGGATAACACATCATGCTCTGCAGATGTAGGGTGTTACATTTCATCATGCTGGCAACTCTACCTGTTTTCTGCTACGCTTGATCTGCTTGTAATCAGTTTTGCTCTGTAATAATATGCTGAAATGTACTCCTGATCATTTTTTGTGAAAATACAAGTCCTGATGAGGATGATGATGCTCATCATTCACAGTACATTATCATAATGGTCACTATCAATGTAATCAAAATCAATACCATCATCTTGCATTGGATTTAAGTTACTGTTTCAGGCATCCGTTATTGGATGTCGTTCAGTATCCGGCAGTAAGGAATAGGACTGTCATATCCTGCTATTCTCCCCATGCTTAAAGCATTGTGTGATGCATGGAGAGGTTGGCCACAGTTGACATACAGTACTGTTCAGCAAATAAGCTCTAAGCCCTACAGTATGTATCAAGGCACCAGCACTGCAAATAGGAACAGATATTATTGGTGCTCTGTAAGGCCTGGACAGAGATGAGAAATGCTCAGTGGGAAATGATGTCTAGCCAGGTAAGCAACTAAATGCATCATAGCTGCCAAAAAGGCCCTTGGGAACAATGGCAACTGTCATTCCGCCCTTCCTGTGGACACTGTCTTGGTTAGCTTAACTGCTCTTTCTTTCTGCTCTCTGAGGCAGGAACAAAGTGGCAGGTTAGCGTTTTGTCATAAATCTTGTTCTGGAAGCAGCTCTGCAGAGTGGTCACTAGCTGGCACAGCCACAAAGTCATACAAATCAGATGTTAAACCTAATCCTAACTTTAACTACATTGCTGACCCTAATTCCTAACCCTAACTTTCAATTAATACCAAAAAACTAATTTATGTTTTCATGTACATGTCAACCTACAACAAAAGTGCTCAGTAACATCTGTTTGTTATTAGCTTTGATTGAATATTAAAGTCTTATACATTGTTTTTTAAACTGAAATTCTTTAGTATTGCCAGCTAATAATATAGACCCATCCTCACAATACCCTCAATATTTTCTCAGTAGATCTTGCATTGCCCTTTCATTGAGGGATTTGAATGGCCATTTCTAGGTGGAGAACATTTGAGTTTCATCTGTCTTGAAAGAATTGTCTTCAAAAAGAAGCTCATTACTCCAATTTCCTGATAACATATTAAATGTTGTGTGTATTTCTTTTCCTTCTGGTGATTTCTGGACTATGTCTTAAAATTGTTTGTTGACGTTCTGCTCATGTTAGTTAGCTATGTTTTTGAGAATTGTTTCCCAAAGCTAAACTTGAGGACTTTGAATGGGCCAGGATTGATCTAGTGAACATTTCCCAATCTTTTAGTTCAGTGTCATGTAACTTCAGGCATAATAGTTATCTGTACCTATTAACTCATCTGAACAGAGTGCAATTCCAACTGCAGTGTGAGTGCAGGAAGTAATTAATAACATGTTCTGTAATTACCTTCTCTCTCTGTCCCAAAGGCTCAGGGGAACAGTACTGCTGCTAATGGGTTGCAGCACTCCAGGTCCCTAAGGCAGACTGAGTGACCAACAAGGCAGCACTAAACTATACTACCCTCTGATTCCTCTCAAACCAAAGGGTTACTTCTATACAGACAGACAAACTCCTTCCAATTACTCTACCATTGTAAAATCCAGACTGGGAATGTAAAAGTCAATATGTTTTCCCTAGACTGGGTGAGGCAGTTGGCAGATGTGTTTCCTGTGTGTGATTGTATGTAAAGTGCACTGTGTTTGAGAAGGCAATTAAAATGGTACACTGTAGCTGTGAGACACAGATAAAGCTCCCTTAAAACTTCTACAGGATTGGTGGGTCCCATGCGGGATGGTTGAGCTAACGTAGGCTAATGCGATTAGCATGAGCTTGTAAGTAACAAGAACATTTCCCAGGACATAGACATATCTGATATTGGCAGAAAGCTTACATTCTTGTTAATCTAACTGCAATGTCCAATTTACAGTAGCTATTACAGTGAAATAATACCATGCTATTGTTTGAGGAGAGTGCACAATTTTGAACATGAAAAGTTATTTATAAACAAATTAGGCACATTTGGGCAGGCTTGATACAACATTTTGAACAGAAATGCAAAGGTTCATTGGATCAGACCAAAACTTTTCACATACATTTGCCATCTAGTGGCCAATATCTAAATTTTACCTGGGCTGGAATAATACATTATGGCATGTCTTGCATTTCAAAGATGATAATACAAAAAAAAAAATATATATATATATATATATACACACAATTTAATGGTGTTACATTCTCCTACATTCCCACAAACTTCAAAGTGTTTCCTTTCAAATGGTACCAAGATGGTACCAGGCAGTTAGATTTGGGTATGTCATTTTAGGCGAAAATTGAAAACAAAGGGGCTGATCTTTCCAATCCCCGGCACATGTGTCTATCTCCCCCAGCTTAATATAGGGCTGTAGCCATGGGACTGTTCTTTTCCTCACTCGTACTTTTTTGGAGACTTCAACAGAGGGCTCCCAGAAATAGTCCATTTTTACTTTCAGATCAGGGCATCTCTCCTTGATAGAAATGTCTGTTGCAACCAAATCAAATAGCAACATTTGTTATGAGGAGGTCTCCTATAGGACGATCGGAAGGAGAGTGATTGAACACCTCTTTGAAGAGGGTGTGGAAATGCGTCTTGGATCTGAGTTCTGTGCTGTTGGCAGTCCATATGGCGGTGGCCCAATCCAGGGCTTTGCCTGTGAGTAGAGACAACCAAATCCACCCTGCTCTTGTCGATGGCAAAGTTAGTGGGGTTGTGCTCAATGTATTTGCTGCATTGACTCAGAAATCCCTGACATTTTCCAGGTGAACCATCATATTTTCCAGGCTTGGATATGAATGAAGGAGGGCTATGGGTTACGATACCTGGCATCGGAGGAGTAGGGATAGGCTGGCAGAGAAGATGGCAGATTTCCTCCATACGCTCCTCTTGCTGGGTTAGGCGACGCTGTAGCTCCGCTGAATCCATTCCGTTTTTAGGTGAGGTATTCTGTAATGAATACTCAGGGAGAAAAAGGTGTAGATTCACACGCAGAGAGCGGAATGTGTGTATTTCGCCTTCGCAGAAGGCAGTCAATGGTCATATACAGGTAGGCAAACAGGCAGGTGAATCAAAACTAGGACTGAAGGCTATAACTGGTTCTCACAAACGAGCTAGGAAAAGGCTAGGTAGAGTCAAAACAAACAATACCGCACAAAGGCACAAACAGAATGACTTGAACTAAATAAGGAGCTGATGAGACCAGGTAAGTATCTAACACAGGTGAAATCAATGAACAGAAATGAAAGACAGGGCTACGTTCAAGAACACAAAGAAACAGGGCTATGTTCAAGAGCACAATAAAAGAGAACACAAGGTTGACTATGAACATAAATACAGAACCTTACAAAAACTTCCAAGGAACTAATGTAAAACATTCTCAGAACCTCCTTGCAACCTAAAAATTAAAGTTCCCAGAACAGTCAAAATTTTACAAAACATTCAGTTTTACCGGTCAGGAAACGTATGGCTTCATTCCCACAACCAATGTGAAACCAAAAACAAATGTTCCCACAACTTCCAAGGTACCAAATATGCTAGCTGGGTAGGAATAAAACTGTATCAACTGGACAACATTACTGTTTAATGTCACATCAGTTGCCAAATCAACTTATTTGATCTTAACCCCCCTCTCCAGATGTGTTGTAAATATTATATAAGAACCCATGCATTAATCTGTTTATTTTCCTTTTAACATATCTCTAATGGTCCAGTCCACAGACCATTACCACCAGTACTGGGAATCACAACTCTGTGTTGTTGCCATAGAAGATAATACTATATCATCTGGTCCCTCCTAGGAGTTCCATATTTACTGTTTACGGATGGAGGGACCACCAGGACTGGAGGGGGAATGAAGACTGATGTAGCTGCCTGGTGCTGGGCTGGTTCTGGGCCTGGTGCTGGGCTAGCCACCACAGTAGCCAGACCATGGATATGTGTCGACAACAAGGGCTCTAGGTACAAGTGTTTGATAAGGGATTTTACAGTATGAAAATTAGAAGGGAGCCAGAAGGTGTGGTTGTAATTTCACTCTTTAGTGCCAGAGTGTGCTCAGAGTGTGATCTGTGCGTTCGTAAATTCAGAGCATTGTCAGATTGTCCGTTCGTAAATTCAGAGAGTTTTGCTCTCGGAGCGTTCAGAGCGCTCTGGTCGAGGAGTAGGGCTGATCCGAGCATTCTGACTTCACAACGGCATTCAAGCACCCAAGATAACTGGCTGAAGATAGCTAGCTACTTCCAGACACAAACGAGAGAACACCTCACTCTGGCCATTTTCCGCACTCACATGGCGTCCATTCTAAAAGTCGGCCCAATTTGCTAAATATAGCTCTGAAGGTAGCTATTTGGAAAGTCCTTTTAGCACCTAGCCTACTATTGCTATTTCCTGTCTTGATTCTAAATGTATGATGTTTTTATTGTAGTTTGCCTATGTAGAGCTTTGAAATAACACTGTAATGGAAATCTCTATACAATTTAAATGTATTATTATTATAATGTATTTGATGTGCCAATGCACTTTTAATTTGTGTCACATCTCTGCATGTGGGCCTTGTATGATATGTTTATAGGAGATGCGCTGAGGGGATAAAAGGTGACTGATAGGTGGAAGTGCTCAGTCCCTTTGACTGCTTGATAAACTAATGCACAGGGAGAGGAGCCATCAAAGAGCATTCAGGAGAAAACAGCCTGGGTTTGGCTGATTGATGTTCTAATGGTAAAGGCCAGTGGATGAAAGAGGAAATCATACATATTAGCATGTTTATTTTGCTCTGATCTCTCTGACAGAATTTCATTTCAGTTTGAAGTGAGGTTCAATAATGAGTCAAACAGTGATTGAATAATGATCATGTCTTCAATAGCTAACAACATTTATTCAGTTTGGTTGAACCGATGGCATTGCTTGCTTTTTCAATGTTTGATACATTTGCCTCATGTTCATGAATGGCTTTTAGCAAGGAAACAAAAACTGTTTGGACTACATTATCTTGCTGTTGTTGCACATGTAAATTGGAAGCAGGGGGAAAGACAGACATGTCAGATTTGACAGAAACAGGAAGAGAGGGATGCTGATCTGACAGGTCAATCAAACTGCTGGTAATAGTTCATGAGAATTCACTTTATCTGTGTTTCTGTTCCTTCGGCCGTATTGTTGGCAGACACCTGCAACCCAGAGAAAATGAGGGAGTAGCGAGAGGGTCTGCACCTTCAAATAGGGCCTGGGATTTGTGTCAATGATTCCAATCAGCAGTGGCATTATCAAAGCCACCAGGCCACTATCAGTGGAACTGCTTATCACGGGGACAGGCTCCGGGCTCTGCACTACAAGGGACATTTACCTTTGAGGATATGGCCATGGAGTCGGAAATACTCTGGGAATGATGAGACATTAAGTGAAAATAGGAGTTAGTCATAATTGTTATGATCCTGGACCCAGCAAACCAAAGCTTCATAAATGATGACCCAATATCATGGCTTCATCAGGAAATATGAAAAGTAATATAGTAGTAATGTAGTAGTTTTAAAGGCAATAGTTCTAAAGATATTTTTAACAGTTAACGACACTTGAGGATAATAGCTTTCTATAGGATTTCATATTAATCTACATCATATAAATGTCTGTGTTTAAAAAGGAAATATGGGTCATGTTTTCTTTGAAGATAAGACATAATGACTCCCCTTCTACTGTCCAAGTACTGTGGATGTGGATGTCAAACTCTTTTAGCTCTGTTGAAGTCTTCATAAAGATAACTGCAAAGTCTAAGGGTATTAGTAAGTCACCACATTGCTGTTGCCACCATCTTGTTGTCTGATTATTTTTCTTCTTCTTCACCCCTGAGGAGATGTCACATGGTTTTAGTATCTTCCAGCTTCCAGTCTGAGCCTCAGTACGTGGCATCAGGACAATGTCCGTCGTATCTTATTAGACCATGGACCAGGCTCTGTCATGAGCAATGACCACTTCACCCAGTGCTTCCAGGAATCAAAGAGCCATATGTGTTTGCTGTGACATTTAAGGAGCTGACCTTGTATCTAGAGGAGAAATTAACAGCATTGTGGGAAAAAAGAAAAGTTGACCACATATTCCATTGTCACGCCCTGACCTTAGAGAGCCTTTTTATTTCTCTATTTGGTTAGGTCAGGGTGTGATTTGGGTGGGCATTCTAGGTTGTCTATTTCTTTGTTGGCCGGGTATGGTTCCCAATCAGAGGCAGCTGTCTATCGTTGTCTCTGATTGGGGATAATACTTAGGCAGCCCTTTTTCCCACCTTCAGTTGTGGGATCTTGTCTTTGTATATTTGCTGTTTAGCGCTACAGAGCTTTACGTTCGTTTTTTTTTTTTTTTTTTTTTTTTTGTCATTTTCAATAAAAGTAATATGTACGCCTACCACACTGCACCTTGGTCTCCTTCTAACGACGGACGTAACATCCATTGACTATATTTGCGAGTTATGTGACAATGCCTTGGAGTCTCTGCTAAAAATGAAGTCATCATCCCCCTAAAACTCTCTCTATACACCTACTTAAGGCAGTAACCATTGAATGTCAGTGAAAAAACACCCATAGGAAGGTGGCAACATAAACACAGCACATTCATTTTGTGATAGAGCTGGGAAAAGGCACAATTGAGCAAGGGTGCTATGAGCTATATGTAGAGCTAGGAAACCACAGGCTCCAGCTGATTTCATTATAATAAGCTTAAAATGTATTTGTTATTATTTGGTAATGAGGAAAATGGCCATCTTGACTGTGTACGGATGAAGTGAAATTCATGAGATTTGAGCAATGAGCATTTCTCATTAGTATTTGTTAGGATCCTATCGCATCCAGACGTTCCTTGGCCATGGGGTGAAGGTGTTGATGGAAAAACAAAGCTTCTTGCCCTGCTGACACCAGACAAACTGACATCAGATGGAGCCTGTGAGCTGCCTGGGGGCCTGCTGGCAGGAGATGGCATGAGAGAGTAGGAGGATGGATCCCCTGGCTGGGTTTACACCAGAGCATGTGAGCAGTCACTTCATTCATTAAAATCTCAATTTAACCAAGCTCACAACTTTTAAGTACACCATCATGCTTTCGGGAGATGTGTCTTCAGATTACACAATGATTCTTTAGTTGTGGACACTACATCACCGCACTCCCTCTCTTGCTCTTGGTCCTCATCTTTGTAAGTCACCTTGATTTAGCAACTGGGTGTTTTATTATTTATTTTCTTTATAAAAATATTTAGCGAATTCCATGACAGTAGTTAAAGCAAGGGGCTATAGCAGCACACAAGTAGACTACAAATGCATGTTGGGCCAGGCATGCTCTGAGCTCGTGAAGTGAGCGCTACTGGAGCTCTACAGGAGCGAAATTGGACCGGGCCAACGCTCCAGCCTTTGGGAGTCTCGCTCCGTGCTCCAGTCAAATTGGCACGTTCCGCTCCTCGCTCCGTTCAAATACTCTGGTTTACACACAGGGACAAGGACCAGGCTATCTTCACAGCAGCATTATGTTGATGCCTAATTTCTTTCTTTGCATGTTGTGATTAGTCAACAATATGGATAGGGAAACCTTAAGGTGGTGACACCATCACGTACATCATTGTGTGTGTTAGATTCTTCAGAGCTCCCCTTTCTTCTGTATTTCATGTACTGTATTACAGTAGGTCTGAGAAGTAAGGGGGAAGATAAAGAGTAACGGGGCATATTAGTGTATGTTGATGTAATATGTTACACTTGTTTCGCTATGTGCATGTGCTGAACCTCCGCATGATAGCTATTATTGTATCACATGTCTCATCTACAGGATGCATTGGTGGAGGGAAGCATTATCTGAAACCATCATTGTCTCTGCATTCTTCACTAGCTCAGAGGATCTCCTCCTCCTACCTGATTCCCTCTAATGATAATGGTTCATCATTAATTACTCTCCCTATTAAAACACTGCTGAGTTGTGTTAAAGCATGCTGTTTCACAGTTTGTTTTACATTCTTGATTCAGGAACGTGCAAGACATTTTGCTTTTCATTGTGTTTTTTAAACTTGATGTGTAGCTCTCTATGGCTCTCTATAGCCTCAAATCTAGAACGGAAAGGGTGATTTAAATGTAGCCCGCCAACTCATTTGACATTGTTGTTATTATTCGGTGTGAGTCCGGCTCCAATTTACACCAATAAACACCCAGCGATACAGATGATGATGTTCTTCCGTCAGGACAAGCTGCTGTGCGTGGGTCATTTAGGAGCTGGTAAAGAATGCATGATGAAGAGGCAGGTCTGTAAAGTTCCTCTTAATGTGTGTTCACACAACTACCACCCTGTCATTTTATTCAGAAGCATGGGAATAAAATGATTGGATTTGCTCAGCACTCAAGAAAATACCCCTCTCTCTCGGAGTATCCTTTGCTATTTCACAGATCGAGATTATAAAAGATATATTGTTTTTTATATTCTCCTCTCCTAATGTATAGCTAATATCCACTGGGCAAAAACTTTGTCTAGTCAAATCAAATTGTATTTGTCACATGTGAAATGCAGTTCAAGAAATAGAGTAAAGAAAATATTTTTTTTTTACATAAAAAAGTAACACAAGAAACTACTTATTCAAGTCTGTTTTAAATGCTAGTTTATGAAGTCTGTCAAAAAATGCTTTTCAGCAAACCCATGAAATGTAATTATGTGTATAATTTCTAATCAAGTGTTGTGTTTTGCTTTTAAGGCTAGATTCAATTAATTCAGAGGTAAACTGCGATAACCATCAACTGCATAGCATAATCACTGCATTTGTTTAGGCAATGTCAGACATGTAACTGCGTTGAAGCTGTCAAATGCTCTTGTGGTCATTGTCACAAAACCACACCCATCCTTAGATATTACCCGAGTTAGAAGTTCAGAATGTGTAAAAAAGTGTAAGCTTTATAGAAATAATGACACTGAAATTGAAAATCATGAAATTAAATAATAAGGATACATATCAGGCTTATCGAGTTGCAGATTACATCACACATGCCAGTGTTTTAACTTGTAACACGGTTGCATGGGATTGGAACAATTCGGGACTCTTGAATTTTTCCACATTTTTGTTACATTACAGACTTATCCTAAATTAGTTTTTTTCCCATAATGCCCCATAATGACAGAGCAAAAAAAGGTTGAGAAATTTCTGTAAACGTATTAAAAATAAACACTGAAATATGTCATGGAAATTCAGTACTGAGAGAGACTTGGTCATTTCTTCAAACAATCACCTTTATTTAATATTGATTAATTATTGCAATAACGAAACCGTCAGCCCAACAGTCTTGACTGCTGGACTGAGAGTCTGAATCATACAGAGAAAACCAGGTCTTTATATATCAAATCTTTATATAACCCCCCATGCAGATTGGGCACCATTACCCACCCTGGGTTCATCCTGTCATTTATCTGCACGGGGGGTGTAATTTGACTCCTCCAGGCTAAGTTTCCCAGATACAAGAATGAGAACAAACACTGAAATGTTTGTTCTATTCCTTCAGGCTCTATCTCATCTATAGAATGCAGGCCGAGTTAGACCGGAGACATACGTCTAACATGCACCACTAATGATAGAATGGAATGTGGCTGTAAAGTTGTATAACCCTCTAGTAAAACCCATTTCCTCAACACCCAGACTAGCTGCAGGAAGCACCATAAAACTAAGCCTTAGCAGGCCAGTCCTACTCTTAGTTAAATATATGATTGTTTACTATTAGTATCAAACAAATCAGGTAAGTATGTAATGTGTCTATCACACATATCACATTTACATAAGTATTCAGACCCTTTACTCAGTACCTTGTTGAGGCACCTTTGGCAATTATTACAGCCTCGACTCATCTTGAGTATGACGCTACATGCTTGGCACACCTGTATTTGGGGACTTTTTCCCATTCTTCTCAGCAGATCCTCTCAAGCTCTGTCAGATTGGATGGGGAGCGTGGCTACACAGCTATTTTCAGGTTTCTCCAGAGATGTTGGATTGGGTTCATGTCCGTCTCTGTCTAGAACACTCAAGGACATTCAGAGACATGTCTCGAAGCCCATCCTGCGTTGTCTTGGATGTGTGCTTAGGGTTGTTGTTCTGTTGGAAGGCGAACCTTTGCCCCAGTCTGAGATCCTCAGCACTCTGGAACAGGTTTTTATCAAGGATCTCTCTGTACTTTGCTCTCTTCATCTTTCCCTCGATCCTGACTAGTCTCCCAGTCCCTGCCGCTGAAAAACATCCCACTGCAGGATACTGCCACCACCATGCTTCACCGTAGGGATGGTGCCAAGTTTCCTCCAGATGTGACGCTTAGCACCCAATGTGGCGTGGATCTGCTTTTTTACTAACCTATTTCTCTCCATATCCCCGGATTCCTACCGCAAACTCTGAACATTTTCATCTGGATCTTCGCAACTAGCTAACCGCAATCCCGGGTGACCACTCCTGGCTAGCGTTTCCATCCCGGAGCAAGCATCAATTATCCTGAAGCTAGCCCGGCCAGGGCTCCTGTGCTACCACCGAAGCCCACTCCTGAGCTACAATATCCGGACCCCTTCTACTGCCGGTACGGGGCACGGAACCCCGCCGATCCTCTACGACTGGAATACCGACAGAATCTGCCCGAGGACTCTCAGGCGCGATGCCCGCTGAAGGCCCATTCTGCTAACCTGCTAGGCCTGCTAGCTACCTAGATCTACCCGGAACCCTACTAATTCCACGACTGGTCTATCAATGTCACCACACGAAGAGGCATAAACAGACTTACCCACATCACGACGTCCCACAAAGGCTAACTTGCTTGCCCCGGTCTGCTAACTGCTAGCTTGCTAACCCGGTCTACTAACTGCTAGCTTGTTTAGCCCCGGCCTACTAACTGTTAGCTTGTTAGCATCGGCCTGCTAACTGTCTGAATCGCCGTGCCCAACCACTCACTGGACCCATATGTTCACTTGGCTACGCATGCCTCTCTCTAAAATCAATATGCCTCATCCATTACTGTCCTGGTTAGTGATTACTGTCTTATTTCACTGTAGAGCCTCTAGCCCTGCATGCCTTAACCAACCATGTTGTTCCACCTCCTACATATGCGATGACATCACCTGGTTTAAACGTCTCTAGAGACTATATCTCTCTCATCATTACTCAATGCCTAGGTTTACCTCCAATGTACTCACATCCTACTTTACCTTTGTCTGTAAACTATGCCTTGAATCTATGTTATCGAGCCCAGAAACCTGCTCCTTTTACTCTCTGTTCCGAACGTGCTAGACGGCCAGTTCGTATAGCATTTAGCCGTACCCTTATCCTACTTCTCCTCTGTCCCTCGTGATGTAGAGGTTAATCCAGGTCCTGCAGTGCCTAGCCCCACTCCCCAGGTGCTCTCATTTGTTGACTTCTGTAACCGTAAAAGCCTTGGTTTCATGCATGTTAACATTAGAAGCCTACTCCCTAAGTTTGTTTTACTCACTGCTTTACCACACTCTGCCAACCCGGATGTCTTAGCCGTGTCTGAATCCTGGCTTAGGAAAACCACCAAAAACCCTGAAATATCCATCGCTAACTATAACATTTTCCGCCAAGATAGAACTGCCAAAAGGGGCGGTGTTGCAATCTACTGCAAAGATAGCCTGCAGAGTTCTGTATTACTATCCAAGTCTGTACCCAAACAATTCAAGCTTCTCCTTCTAAAAATTCACCTTTCCAGAAACAAGTCTCTCACTGTTGCCGCTTGCTATATCATCATTACTCAATGCCTAGGTTTACCTCTCATCCCTCTGCCCCCACCTGAGGTGACCTAAACTGGGACATGCTTAACACCCCGGCCACTCTACAATCTAAGCTTGATGCCCTCAATCTCACACAAATTATCAATGAACCTACCAGGTACAACTCCAAATTCGTAAACACGGGCACCCTCATAGATGTCATCCTAACTAACTCGCCCTCCAAATACACCTCTGCTGTTTTCAATCAAGATCTCAGCGATCACTGCCTCATTGCCTGCATCCATAATGGGTCTGCGACCAAACGACCACCCCTCATCACTGTCAAACGCTCCATAAAACACTTCTGCAAGCAGGCCTTTCTAATCGACCTGGCCGGGGTATCCTGGAATGACATTGACCTCATCCCGTCAGTAGATGATGCCTGGCTATTCTTTAAAAGTGCATTCCTCACCATCTTAAATAAGCATGCCCCATTCAAAAAATGTAGAACTAGGAATAGATATAGTCCTTGGTTCACTCCAGACCTGTCTCCCCTTGACCAGCACAAAAACATCCTGTGGCGTTCTGCATTAGCATCGAATAGCCCCCGTGATATGCAACTTTTCAGGGAAGTTAGGACCAAATATACACAGGCAGTTAGGAAAGCTAAGGCTAGCTTTTTCAAACAGAAATTTGCATCCTGTAGTACTAACTCAAAAATGTTCTGGGACACTGTAAAGTCCATGGAGAATAAGAGCACCTCCTCCCAGCTGCCCACTGCTCTGAGGCTAGGAAACACTGTCACCACCGATAAATCCACTATAATTGAGAATTTCAATAAGCATTTCTCTACGGCTGGCCATGCTTTCCACCTGGCTACCCCTACCCCGGTCAACTGCCTGGCACCCTCCACAGCAACCCGCCAAAGCCCCCACCATTTCTCCTTGACCTAAATCCAGATAGCTGATGTTCTGAAAGAGCTGCAAAATCTGGACCCCTACAAATCAGCCGGGCTAGACAATCTGGACCCTCTCTTTCTAAAATTATCTGCCGAAATTTTTGCAACCCCTATTACTGGCCTGTTCAACCTCTTTCGTATCGTCTGAGATTCCCAAAGATTGGAAAGCTGCCGCGGTCATCCCCCTCTTCAAAGGGGGTGACACTCTAGACCCAAACTGCTACAGACCTATATCTATCCTACCCTGTCTTTCTAAGTTAACAAACAGATTACCGACCATTTCGAATCCCACCGTACCTTCTCCTCTATGCAATCTGGTATCAGAGCTGGTCATGGGTGCACCTCAGCCACGCTCAAGGTCCTAAACGACATCATAACCGCCATCGATAAGAGACATTACTGCGCAGCCGTATTCATCGACCTGGCCAAGGCTTTCGACTCTGTCAATCACCACATTCTTATTAGCAGACTCGACAGCCTTGGTTTCTCAAATGATTGCCTCGCCTGGTTCACCAACTACTTCTCTGATAGAGTTCAGTGTGTCAAATCGGAGGGCCTGTTGTCCGGACCTCTGGCAGTCTCTATGGGGGTGCCACAGGGTTCAATCCTCGGGCCGACTCTCTTCTCTGTATAAATCAATGATGTTGCTCTTGCTGCTGGTGATTCTCTGATACACCTCTACGCAGACGACACCATTCTGTATACTTCTGGCCCCTCTTTGGACACTGTGTTATCTAACCTCCAGACGAGCCTCAATGCCATACAACTCTCCTTCCGTGGCCAACTGCTCTTAAACGCAAGTAAAACTAAATGCATGCTATTCAACCGATCACTGCCCGCACCTGCTCACCCGTCCAGCATCACTACTCTGGACGGCTCTGACTTAGAATACCTGGACAACTACAAATACCTAGGTGTCTGGTTAGACTGTAAACTCTCCTTCCAGACTCACTTTAAGCATCTCCAATCCAAAATTTAATCTAGAATCGGCTTCCTTTATCGTATCAAAGCATCCTTCACTCATGCTGCCAAACATACCGTCGTAAAACTGACCATCCTACCGATCCTCGACTTCGGTGATGTCATCTATAAAATAGCCTCCAACACTCTACTCAACAAACTGGATGCAGTCTATCACAGTGCCATCCGTTTTGTCACCAAAGCCCCATACACTACCCACCATTGCGACCTGTACACTCTCGTTGGTTGGCCCTCGCTTCATACTCGTCGCCAAAACCACTGGCTACAGGTTATATTCAAGTCTCTGCTCGGTAAAGCCCCGCCTTATCTCAGCTCACTGGTCACCATAGCAGCACCCACTCGTAGCACGCGCTCCAGCAGGTATATCTCACTGGTCAACCCCAAAGCCAATTCCTCCTTTGGTCGTCTTTCCTTCCAGTTCTCTGCTGCCAATGACTGGAACATACTGCAAAAATCTCTGAAGCTGGAAACACTTATCTCCCTCACTAGCTTTAAGCACCAGCTGTCAGAGCAGCTCACAGAATACTGCACCTGTACATAGCCTATCTATAATTTAGCCCAAACAACTACCTCACCCCCCTACTGTATTTATTTATTTTGCTCCTTTGCACCCCATTATTTCTATTTCTACTTTGCACATTCTTCCACTGCAAATCTACCATTCCAGTGTTTTACTTGCTATATTGTATTTACCTCGCCACCATGGCCTTTTTTTGCCTTTACCTCCCTTATCTCGCCTCATTTGCTCACATTGTATATATTCTTATTTTTCTACTGTATTATTGACTGTATGTTTTGTTTAAGCGAGCTGTCATGTGCCTTTCACTAAGGAGTGGCTTCTGGTCTGGCCACTGTACCATAAAGGCCTGATTGATGGAGTGCTGCAGAGATGGTTGTCCTTCTGGAAGGTTTTCCCATCTCCACAGAGATACTCTGGAGCTCTATCAGAGTGAGCCTCGGGTTTTTGGTCACCTCCCTGACCAAGGCCCTTCTCCACCGATTGCACAGGTTTGTCCAGGTGGCCAGCTCGATGAAGAGGCTTGGTGGTTCCAAGCTTCTTCCATTTTTGAATGTTGGAGGCCACTGTGTTCTTGGGGACCTTCAATGCTTTGACACACTCCTGTCTTGGAGGTCTACAGACAATTCCTTCGACCTCATAGCTAGGTTTGTGCTCTGACATGCATTGTCAACTGTGGGACCTTATATAGACAGGTGTGTGCCTTTCCAACTCATTTCCAATCAATTGAATTTACCATAGATGGAATCCAATCAAGTTGTAGAAACATCTCAAGGATGATCAATGGAAAACATGATGCACCTGAGCTCAATTTTGAGTATCACAGCAAAGGGTCTGTACGTAAATAAGATTCTTCAGTTTTTTACATTTAATAAATTAGCTACATAAAAAAAAAACTGTTTTCACTCTGTCATTATTGGGTATTGTGTGTAGATGAATGAGGAAAATGTTTTATTTGATCCTTTTTAGAAAAAGGCTGTAACGTAACAAAATGTGGAAAAAGTCAAGGGGTCTGAATACTTTCTCAATGCACTGTCTAATGCTGGGAGCCACTTGTGGATTTGACAACTCCAACACAGTTACACCTTAGACACCGCCCCAATAAAAAAAGTATATGCTATGCAGTTGTCTGTTATCACATGTTAACACTGAATGGATTTAATCTAGGCTTTAGAGTTTACAAAATAACAATGTTACTGATTAAATGATCCTTAACTTTAGTAATTCAATTTTCATTTGTGAAAATATCAATGGGTAGCCCTCAGACCGTAGAAGGTGCTCTACAAGGTTAAAGTGAAGAACAAAATAAAGTATAAAAAAATAACAAATCTGAGGGGGCACGTGCCTTTGTGCCGCCTATGGGCATGATGCCACTGCTTTATGGTATGTTATATTCATATTTGTCCTGTTTTTGAATATTTCAGATGTTCAATTAATCATTTATCATAATTATTTATTAAAATATCTGTCAGTGATATTTTTGCAGGCTGAACAAGGCAAAAAGTACCCCCCCTTCTATTCTCCCTAGTAAATGGTCCCTTCCAAGGTTCATAGAGCAAAGAGATGCCTAGGCAGGATGCTAGCTACTTTAATGAGTGCAGTATCATCAATGGAGGAAGAGAGAGAGTGTAGAGTGACACTCACAGCATTTGATTTGGTTTTAGCTGCCACTGATGGGCAGGAGGTACAGTGCTTTCAGAAAGTATTCACACCCCTTGACTTGTTCCATATTTTGTTGTGTTACAGCCTGAATTTAAAATGGATTAAATTTCAATTTTTTGGGTCATTGGCCTGCATAGACTACCCCATAATGTCAAAGTGAAGTCTAAAAATGTTTGTCCGTGATGTGTACGCCGAGGAACTTAAAACTTACTACCCTCTCCACCACTGTCCCGTCGATGTGGATAGGGGGGTGCTCCCTCTGCTGTTTCCTGAAGTCCACAATCATCTCCTTTGTTTTGTTGACGTTGAGTGTGAGGTTATTTTCCTGACACCACACTCCGAGGGCTCTCACCTCCTCCCTGTAGGCCGTCTCGTCGTTGTTGGTAATCAAGCCTACCACTGTAGTGTCGTCCGCAAACTTGATGATTGAGTTGGAGGCGTGCATGGCCACGCAGTCGTGGGTGAACAGGGAGTACAGGAGAGGGCTCAGAACGCACCCTTGTGGGGCCCCAGTGTTGAGGATCAGCGGGGTGGAGATGTTGTTACCTACCCTCACCACCTGGGGGCGGCCCGTCAGGAAGTCCAGTACCCAGTTGCACAGGGCGGGGTCGAGACCCAGGGTCTCGAGCTTGATGACGAGTTTGGACGGTACTATGGTGTTAAATGCTGAGCTGTAGTCGATGAATAGCATTCTCACATAGGTATTCCTCTTGTCCAGATGGGTTAGGGCAGTGTGCAGTGTGGTTGCGATTGCATCGTCTGTGGACCTATTGGGTCGGTAAGCAAATTGGAGTGGGTCTAGGGTGTCAGGTAGGGTGGAGGTGAATTGGTCCACCCACACAGACAGCGTTGTGAAGAAGGCGCAGCAGCGCCTCTTCAACCTCAGGAGGCTGAAGAAATTCAGCTTGTCACCAAAAGCACTCACAAACTTCTACAGATGCACAATCGAGCGCATCCTGTCGGGCTGTATCACCGCCTGGTACGGCAACTGCTCCGCCCACAACCGTAAGGCTCTCCAGAGGGTAGTGAGATCTGCACAACGCATCACCGGGGGCAAACTACCTGCCCTCCAGGACACCTACACCACCCGATGTCACAGGAAGGCCATAAAGATCATCAAGGACAACAACCACCCGAGCCACTGCCTGTTCACCCCGCTATCATCCAGAAGGCGAGGTCAGTACAGGTGCATCAAAGGAGGGACCGAGAGACAGAAAAACAGCTTCTATCTCAAGGCCATCAGACTGTTAAACAGCCACCACTAACATTTAGTGGCTGCTGCCAACATACTGACTCAACTCCAGCTGACTTTAATAATGGGAATTGATGGAAATGTATGTAAAAATGTATCACTAGCCACTTTAAACAATGCCACTTAATATAATGTTTACATACCCTACATTACTCATCTCATATGTATATGTATATACTGTACTCTATATCATCTACTGCATCTTGCCATCTTTATGTAATACATGTATCACTAGCCACTTTAAACTATGCCACTATGTTTATATACCCTACATTAGTCATCTCATATGTATATACTGTACTCTATACCATCTACTGCATCTTGCCTATGCCGTTCTGTACCATCACTCATTCATATATCTTTATGTACATATTCTTTATCCCTTTACACTTGTGTGTGTATAAGGTAGTAGTTGTGGAATTGTTAGGTTAGATTACTCATTGGTTATTACTGCATTGTCGGAACTAGAAGCACAAGCATTTCGCTACACTCGCATTAACATCTGCTAACCATGTGTATGTGACAAATAAAATGTGATTTGATTTGATTTGAAATGTGCTTAACAAGTCACATAATAAGTTGCATGAACTCACTCTGTGTGCAACGAAAGTGTTTAACATGTTTTTTTAATGACATTTACATTACATTTAAGTCATTTAGCAGACGCTCTTATCCAGAGCGACTTACAAGTTGGTGCATTCACCTTATGATATCCAGTGGAACAACCACTTTACAATAGTGCATCTAACTCTTTTAAGGGGGGGGGGAGGTTAGAAGGATTACTTTATCCTATCCTAGGTATTCCATATGACTACCTCATATCTGTAACACACAGCGTTGGAAAAAGTACCCAATTCTCATACTTGAGTAAAAGTAAATATACCTTAATAGAAAATGACTCAAGTAAAAGTGAATGTCATCCAGTAAAACATTACTTGAGTAAAAGTCTAAAAGTATTTGGTTTTAAATATACTTAAGTATCAAAAGTAAATGTAGTTGCTAAAATATACTTAAGTATCAAAAGTAAAAGTTTGATTAATTGAAAATTCCTTATATTAGCAAACCAGACGGCAAATGATCTTGTTTTTATTTATTTATGGATAGCCAGGGTCACACTCCAACACTGAGACATCATTTACAAACATAGCATGTGTGTTTTGTGAGTCCGCTAGATCAGAGGCTGTAGGGATGACCAAGGATGTTCTCTTGATAAGTCTGCGAATCTTCTGTCCTGCTAAGTACATTTACCCATAAAAACACTTAAGTAGTATTTTAAAGTATTTTTACTTAAGTACTTTATGTTACTGGTACCCCACACATACAATTGTCGCAAAGAAGGGGCGCCAACTGGTAGATGGGTAAAAATAAAAATTAACAGACATTGAATATCCCTTAGAGAATGGTGAAGTTATCAATTACACTTTAGATGGTATATCAATATCCCAAAAAGATAGACATCCTTCCTAACTCAGTTGTCGGATGGGAAGGAAACCGCTCAGTGATTTCACCATGATGCCAATTGTGACATTAAAACAGTTAGAGTTTAAAGGCTGTGATAGGAGATAACTAAGGATTCATCAACAACATTGTACAGTAGTTAGTCCACAATACTAACCTAATTGACAGAGTGAAACGAAGGAAGCCTGTACAGAATAAAAATATTCCAAAACATGCATCCTGTTTGCAACAAGGCACTCAAATAATATGGCAAAAACGTTTTATTGTGAATACAAAGTGTTATGTTTGGGGCAAATCCAATACAACACTTTACTGAGTACCACTCTCCATATTTTCAAGCATAGCGGTGGCTGCATCATGTTATCGGTATTCTTGTAATCGTTAAGAACTGTGTAGTTTTTCAGGATAAAAAATAAACTGAAAGGAGCTAAGCACAGGCAAAATCCTAGAGGAAAACCTTTCCACCAGACACTGGGATATGAATTCACCTTTCAGTGTGACAATAACCTAAAACAAAGAGTCAAATCTACACTGGAGTTGGTTATCAAGAAGATAATGAATGTTCCTGAGTTTTGACTTAAATATAATTGAAAATATATGGCAAGACCTGAAAATGGTTGTCTAGCGATGATCAACAACCAATTTGACAGAACTTGAAGAATCGTTTGAAGAATTAAGGTCAAATGTTGCACAATCCAGGTGTGGAAAGTTCTTAGAGACTAACCCAGAAAGACTCACAGCTGTAATCACAGCCAAATGTGCTTCTACAAGGTATTGACTCAGGGGTATGAATACTTATGTAAATGAGATATTTATGTGTTTAATTTTCCAAACATTTGCAAAAATGTATAAAAACATATTTTCACTTTGTCATTATGGAGGTATTGTGTGTAGATGGGTAAGACAAATTGTGGAATAAGTCAAGGGGTATGAATACTTTATGAAGGCACTGTATGTTTGTAAATTAATTTGATCAAGCCATGTAGCCTATTGATTCCTTCTTGATGAATAAATAAAACACCTAGCAATTGCATGAAGTTCGAAATGCATAGAATTCAATTTCACCGTCTGTGATATCCATACTTTACAAAGCTATGCATGTGAAGATTGAAAGACATTTAGATTGTTTGTTTCAAAACTCAAATGACAATAAATAGACACACAATTCACTAAAATGGCTTTAATGGCTTTAATTGGGTTATTATACTATGTACCAGTGGGGCAGCTATACTAAAATAATTAATGCGCATGATTCAAATTACAATTGAACAGGTAAAGACACATGCTTAGATAACCTACGGAATTCATGCTCCCTCTAAAATAAGGGGTGCCATGCCCTGCACTCTTAACCCCTAACAATACATGTGTTTATCTTTTATGATCCAGCAAGGGGCAGGTTTGATACAGCTGCGAAATGAGCAGATGTTTGTATGCTAACTATCATCTCTTTAGCTCCAATGGTTATCAGCACTTCATTGGCAGGAAACTCAGGTGCATTGCAAGGACAAACACCCTAGCCTTTCCCCTGTGCCCAGGGGGAAAGCCCTTTGCGTGATACAATAGGATGGCCCCTGAGTGAACAAGGACTGTGTGTGTCGCGTGCATCGGTCCACACCAGTGGCAAGATGAGAGACCTCAACTGCTGTGTTCGTGAATTCCCTTTTAAACACATCCACGCCTATATTAAATGTCAGGCATTGTTTACCGTCACCTTACACTCCCACCCAGAGTGGGGCAATAGGATGAGGAGGAGGTTTGATGAGGGTCCTTTATCTCCGAATGCGATTGTTACCTGTTGATTGGCTGTTTTGTATTCTCATTTACATAACCTCTCCCCTCACAGCATGATGATGGTTTGGAGCATCTTGTCTCCTCCCCCGTGGAATCAAACCCATACAGCGAGACACATGTTCAAAAGGCCTCACCTGCTGAGATAAGACAGGCTGAGTATTCAGGAGAAAATAACCCCTAAAGCCTCCACCTCAACCAGCTCCCTGCAGCCTTTTCACCCTGTGAAGCTTCTGAACCTTCCCATTGCAGGCCTGCCATTGATGCTCCATAGAGGTGATCTAATGAATACAACCCCCTCCTTCCCTCCACCTCCCCACTGGAGACCCCATCAGGAGGCTGTGTTGCCCTATGAGCTGCTCAGCAGGTGAGGCACAACAGGGGCATGGCTCTGTTCTTACCATTCACACCCATCAGGTGCATCAGCTAGGAAACAGCCAGGTTCTATCTGCTAAATGCATTCCTGTTTGACCTCATCTGTTCCATGTGATGGGCATGTCTCTACATTATTCTACCAGGTCCTGGGAGGCAGACAGATGGAAATGTATTACCCTTTCTGCTATTGTCATGGGTATGAGACTCCCCTATCATTATGTTCAATACAGATGTGATAAATTGCTAATTTCCATGCAGCTACGTCTTTCTGCTCCAGCACATCATCTGTGCAAGCACCGCCTGCCTTGCAACCCATTTATAATTTCACAGGTGCCAGGAGCCTCACTGGTTGGTGGGACAGTAATTTAGAAATGATAGCCTGGGAACTCTATAATGAGAAAAACGCAGTGTTCAGGTACATCATCGGCCGTTAATTACAGGCCCAACGCTGTCACATAGACCCTGCAGACAAGGACAGTGAGGTGTAGATACATTCATGCCAACACAGCAGACCTTGTCATTAAATACACTCCCCCAGTAAATTTAGCTCAGCTACGATTGCATTTGGGTTATATTTGCCAGTGATTTGTTTACCGGGAATAATGTTCAGTTGGGATTTGTCCTCTTTGTGGTCATTATTGGGAGTGCGAGAGGTCATAAGAAAGGAGTAATGGGTTTATTTCAACAAATAATACATTTAATATGTTGTGACATTCACGCATGCACGCTTTAATTGGTGTTATTCACATGGTTTAATTCAATATTATTGTGCATTTAAATACATGCCAAGAGTTTGAGCTGTTGTATCTATTTCTATTTTACTCTGAACTGCACTCTAGAGGCATATAATAGCTGGGAATATAATGCATCTGAACATGTATACAAAGTACACACTTTTGCCAACTCAATAAACATTCCAATTTCTATGGCAGTTATGAAAACTCCTCTGGGAATAAAATGCATCATCATAAACCCCATTAGTCCAAGAGGAAATTCCCTCTCGGGCCGAGAGTAGACGGTGGTTTTGAAGTTCGCAAGTGGGGGCTACTTCATCACGTGACCACGGTCAACTCATATCTGGAACTCTTTGGAGGGAAGCGACACTATTCTACACAAGAAATTTCATAATTTGGTGTTTTGTTGATGGTGGTGGAAAACGCTGTCTCAGACACCCCTCCAGAATCTCCCAAAAGTGTTCAATTGGGTCGAGATCTAGGGACTGAGATGGCCATGGTATATGGTTTACATCGTTTTCATGCTCATCAAACCATTCAGTGACCACTCGTGTCCTGTGGATGGGGGCATTGTCATCTTATGGGTGCACAGTCATGGTAGCCAAAATAATGGCCTTCTCAGCATTTTCATATGTTATTCTAAGCATGATGGGATGTTAATTGCTTAATTACTCAATAACCAACGCTGTGTAGAAGTACCTCAGGTGTTTCCATTATTACTCAAGTGTTTCCATTATTTGGGCAGTTACCTGTATATTGTAGAGGTTTGACAAGAAGAAAATGACAATGATTTATTATGCTGTTTTGGTAAACTCAAAAAGTCCAATTTACATTATTTTTACCTTAGGACTGAGCATCCATGTTAGCATGATTTAACGCTCCTCTGCATGTGTCCTGTTTCTAAGGAGATGATGTGTGAGGGGGCAGTAGCACTCTGGTGAGGTCATTTGTTCCCGGTGAAAACTCTGATGTTATGCTATCAGCCAGCTGGGTCCTCATTTATTACCTCAGTAGAGATGAGACGTCCACAGTTAGAGCAGAACAAGACAAGAGGTCTGAGGAATATTGGATACGATGTTACTGCAATGTTGTGGGACGTTTATTGTGGTCCCTTTGTATCAGCCCCCCCACCCCATGTGATGTGCTGGTTCCTTGGCTGATGGATAAAGCCTGTGCTAATGCTTAATTAATCAAGGCTATTTGTGTTATAGTCAGTGGAGTCAGATATTTGGGGAGTTGACCCAGCCACTAATGAGTTCCCTGGAGGTGAGACCGCCCTGATAGACAGACAGGGCCTGAAATCTAAAATCCCACACCTCCCCTGTTGCAGTCATGACGAACGTGGCGCTATGATGTGAAATCCCCCCACATGTTTCTAGTTTGACCAGCTGTTTACAGCAACTGTCATTTTTTAATATGGTTGTCATATTGGCAGGTTTGCTAGCAACAAACTATTTAGCTAGCTTCTAAACTAGTGCTTGATATGCAATGCGATCTCCTCGTAACGAACAGTGTCGAGTGTCCTGACAAGAAAGCAAACTTTTCTAGCTATGCCAGGCAAAATAGGCCATTTTCAGCTCATTGTTATGGATTTATCCAAATTAATGTCATTAGAAAACAGCTGCTTTGCTGTTATTCTGGCTGCAGAGGTTGATACTGTGTTAGCCGTAGCTAGATGACTAGCAAAATATTAGGAAGTAGGAATTCGCTCATATATCAAAATATCAAAATATCATCAAAATATCAACAATTATTTTTATTTTTTTACCGGTAAACGTGTGCATAGTATTGTTTTCTTAGGCAACTGTGGTATAAGCGGGATAAACAGCTTAAACAAATGCAATGGAATACACTTTTCTGTTATTCTGGCTGCAGAGGTTGCGACTGTGTAGACGTAGCTAGTAGGTTAGCTAGCAGCAAGCAAGGGATAAGAACATTACCACTGAGCATGGCAAACGGAACATAAAGAACGAACGACTAGGTGACGTCCATAAATATCGAGCTAATAGAACGAACGACTGGGTTTTGTCTCTAGCAACCAAAAGATGAAAGTATGAATTCACTAATAAAAATGAAAATATAAACTTTTTTATTTTCTTCTACTACTGGTGAATGTGTGCTTTCATGTTGTTTCTTTGGCAACTGTGATATAAGTGGGATAAACGCCTCCATTCTGTACATTATCTTGGAAAGTCCCGCTGCGTTGTTCATTATTTCCAAGGTAATGTACAGAACGTCGGCATTTACCCCTTACATATTAGGCTGGGGGCGATACATTTCTTTGAGAGTAGTTTGATGTGATAGATTTGAAGATGACAGTCATTAAGGGAGAATTGCTTCCAGAAATAGGTTCAGCAGCTCTTATCTACTAAAATGAATGCTTTGAGTCACAATGGTTAATTTAACACCATGCCTGGCATTCATATCTGTTCTATGCATAGAGATATTTCAGAATAAGTGGGGTTCCCTATGGTATAGAAAAAGCTGTAATTGTATTATTGCTCATATGAGCAGACCCCTATAAAGTGAGGGGGTAGGGGTAAAATGTAATGTCATTGAACAGCTTGTGACCATCCAAACTCATCATTGTCCAGTTTGCTGTCAGGTGATAGCTTCAGATTGTTGTGTGTGTTGGCATATTTCCAAACGGAGTGGAGTCATGTTTGTAAGGTAACTGACAAAGATCTGAAGGCAGAATGACATACAGGGAGATGGGCAATGAGTCTGTCCTCCAAGGTTAGGAAACATGACATTGCTGTTTTGAAATGAGGGCAATCATCAATAGTCAAAGATAAATTCACATCTGTCCCACTTTTGTCATTAAGTCATGTTCAAATTGACGACCTCTCCCACACACAAAAAAACACATAACGTGCATTTTCACATGTGAAATAGCTGCTTTCACATGTTGAGTTTACATTTCCCATGTTAAACCATATTCACATGCATTTCATTGAGAGTTCACATGCGAGGAGAATAACATGTTTTTTCATGTGAATTGTAGTTTCAACGTGAAATGTGTGGTTTTACATGTGAAAAACTTTCGTCCACACATGTGGAATTGCATGGTAACGTGAAAAACATGAAATTCACATTTACTGTCAAACATCTAAAATGTGGAATTGCAAGTTCATATGTGAAAATCTATCACGTGAAAATGTAATTTGCAGGTTCACATGATACCACATATCCATTTTACATGTGATAGTTTTTACATGTGAATGTGCAATTCCATAAATGTTCATAATAAAAAGATTCCAATAAAAATATGTACATTTAAGCTGGAGATATGTTTTTTTGCATTGGATGAGTCTCAATCCCTGACGGAGACATGGATCACCCCAGAGAACACTGGTACTCCAGCTGCTCTTTCTTCATCTGACTACATTTTCTCTCATAGTCCAAAAGCATCTTGTAGTCACGGTGGTGGCACAGGTCTACTCATTTGTCCTAAGTGGAGATTTTCTTTTTCTCCCTCTCTCACCTTTCCATCTCCTCATTTGAATTCCATGCCGTCACTGTCACTAGTCCACTCAAGCTTAACATTATTGTCATCTATCGCCCACCAGGTGCTCGTAGAGAGTTCCTCAATGAGCTTGACACCCTGATAAGCAAATCTGACGATGGCTCACCACTCTTTGTACTCGTCGACTTCTTTCCATCTCTCTCTTTCCCCTCCTTGCGTCTTTTGACCTCACCCTTTCCCAATCCCCTCCAACTCACAAGGCAGGCAATAAGCTTGACCTCATCTTTACTAGAGGATGCTCGCCTACTAATCTCATTGCAACCCCCCTGCAGGTCTCTGATCACTAATTTGTTTCCTTTTCTGTCACCCTTTCCTCCAACCTGAACCACTCAGCCCCTACCCATGGCCATGCGCTGTCACAATCTTCACTCTCTCCTCTTCTATCCTATCATCTCTCCCTTCTGCTAAATCCTTCTCCCTCCTGTCTCCTGATTCTGTCTCTTCCAACCTACTCTCCTCCTTTTCCGCATCATATGACTCGCACTGTCCCCTTACCTCCCGGGCCGGCTCGGCCCTCCCCTCCTGCTCCGTGGCTGTGTGACTCATTGCGAGCTTACAGAAAAGAGCTGCGGGCAGCTGAGCGAAAATGGGGGAAAACTAAACTCTTGGAGGACTTATCATCCTTTCACTCCCTCCTCTCTACCTTCTCTCATCCACTGCTAAATCCACTTTCTACCACTATAAATTTCAAGTTTCTGCTTCTAACCCTAGGAAACTATTTTCCACCATCTCCTTCCTCCTTAATCCCCCCCCTCCTCCCTCTCTGTGGACGAATTTGTCAACCACTTTGAAAAAATGGTTGACGACATCCGCTACTCATCCATTCAGCCTTTTGATTCCACTGGTCTCACTCACACAGAACTACCCTACGCCTTGACCTTTTTCTCCTCTCTCTCTCCAGATGACATCCTGCGACTAGTGAGGTCAGGCCGCCGACAACCTGCCCGCTCGACCCCATACCCTCCTCCCTTCTCCAGAACATCTCTGTAGACCTTCTTCCATCCCTCATCAACTCGTCCCTGACCACTGGCTGCGTCCCACCAGACTTCAAAATGGCCCGAGTTAGTCCCATCCTCAAGAAACCAACACTCGATTCATCTGACATCAAAACTATAGCCCTGTATCCCTTCTTTGTTTCCGTTCCAAAACACTTGAGCGTGCTGTCTCTGATCAACTTTCTCCTTATCTCTCTCAGAACGATCTTCTTGACACTAACCAGTTAGGCTTCAAGATGGTTCACTCAACCGGGACTGCTCTTCTCTGTGTCACGGAGGCTCTCCGCACTGCCAAAGCTGACTCTCTCTCCTTTCTTCTCATCCTCCTAGATCTATCCGCTGCCCTCAACACCATGAACCATCAGCTCCTCTTCTCACCCTCTCAGGGCTGGGCGTCTCCCACTCTTGGATTGCATCCTACCTGGCAGGCCGCTCCTACCAGATAACGTGGAAAGGATGTGTGTCTGCACCATGTACTCTCACAACTGGTGTCCCTGAGGGCTCGGTTCTAGCAGCTATCTCAACTTGGATGTCGGCCCACCACCTCAAGCTCAACCTCGACAAGACGGAACTGCTCTTCCTTCTGGGGAAGGCATGCCCCCTCAAAGACCTCTCCATCACTGTTGACAACTCCAGTGTCGCCCTCCCAGAGTGCAAAAACCAGGTGTCAGGTCTGAATCAGTCCCTGATTAGAGGGAACAATGGGGAAAAAAGCAGTGGAACTGGCTTCGATGTCCAGAGTTGAGTTTGAGGGATGTAGACTATGGATTTGAGAGTAGTTGCATTTCTCCAACCCCATCCCTTAGCTTTTTACTGAAACTATGGCAGGGAGAACACTTGGTTAAAATCAGTTAAATGTAATAGAAAAGGTAATATATGTAATCCCCAAAAGCTGTTATATTGAGAAGGCATTAACTACTAATGCTGCATACTCCAAGAAAGGTTCAAATCTCACCTTTCTGGATAAAATAGTTACAAATTGCTGAGGTATAGCCACAAGCTCAAGTACAAAGTACAAATCGAATAAAAAATAAAACGTATTTTATATGATGCATTTCATATTGTCACGAACCGGCTCGAAGCCCGTAACAAAAAGGGAGACAATGTGGAGATTAAGAATAACAAAATATATTTATTAACTGAAGTAAAGTAAATACAATTAACAATGGTGTGTGTTTAATCAGTAGTCAGTAGTGTAAGTGAGTGGTCGCGTGTATACATGTGATAATGAGGGGTGTTGAAAGGTGCCAACGCAAACAAACCAAATAGCCACAAAAATGCCACAACCAAAATCTGTCTGTGTATGCATGGAGAGAGTCTCCCCAATGAATGGGGAAGAGGTGCATTTATCCTGGGACACACCCGAGCCCAGGTGCGTCCCATTTCACTGACGACCTTCCCGGCTCCACCCACCGACATCCTATTAAGGAAAACAAGAGCAAAGAGAAAGAATTCGGCAGACAGAGTGGGAGGGTCGTCACACTATTCAACAATTAACTGTATGAATAAGGCTTGAAAATACTTATGTTTTCTAAATTTTGTGTAATCAAATTATACAATTACTAACTATAAGATTTAACCTTCCTATTACTTCAAAATACATATTTATATGTTTAGCGGAGAAAATGTGGATGTTTTCTAAAGGTCTCTCTTGATCAAAACTTCCTAAACTCTTCAGGAACACGCCTGTCATCTCATATTAGTCTTGTCCGTCTATGAAGAACAGAATGTGATTTTTTTGGTTTAAAATCTATGAATTATTTTAGATTAATGGCTACAAACCGATCTCTGAATGTTCTACAGTAGTGAAACCACTCTCTCCTGCAGCGCTACGATGTAAGGATTGCATGTCCTTTGTCAGTGGCTGTGACATACAGTACCACTAAAATGTTTGGACACACCTGCTCATTCTATTTATTTATTTTTTACTATTGTCCACATTGTAGAATAATAGTGAAGACATCAAAACTATGAAATAACACATATGGAATCATATAGTAAACAATAAAGTGTTAAACAAATCAAAATATATTTGAGACTTGAGAATCTTCAAAGTATCACCCTTTGCCTTGATGACAGCTTTGCACACTCTTGGCAATCTCCAACCCAGCTTCATGAGGTAGTCACCTGTAATGAATTTCAATTAACAGGTATGCCTTGTTAAAAATGTATTTGTGGACTTTATTTCCTTCTTAATGCATTTGAGCCAATGAGTTATGTTGTGACAAGGAAGGGGGCTGTATACAGAAGACAGCCCTATTTGGTAAAAGACCAAGTCCATATTATGGAAAGAACAGCTCAAAAATTTAAAAGACAAATGAGCATCAAAACTGTCCATCACTACTTTAAGGCATGAAGGTCAGTCAGTCTTCAAGAGCAGTTGCTAAAACCATGAAGCGCTATGATGAAACTGACTCTCATGATGACCGCCACAGGAAAGGAAGACCCAGAGTTGCCTCTGCTGCAGAGGAAAAGTTAATTAGAGTTACCAGCCTCAGAATTTGCATCCCAAATGAATGCTTCACAGAGTTCAAGTAACAGACACATCTCAACATCAACTGTTCAGAGGAGACTGCGTGAATCAGGCCTTCATGGTCGAATTGCTGCAAAGAAACCACTACTAAAAGACACCAATAAGAAGAAGAGACTTGCTTGGGCCAAGAAACACGAGCAATGGACATTAGACAGTGGAAATCTTTCGTTTGGTCTGATGAGTCCAAATTTGAGATTTTTAGTTCCATCCGCCGTGTCTATGTGTAACACAGAGTAGGTGAATGGAAGATCTCTGCATGTGTGGTTCCCAATGTGAAGCATGGAGGAGGAGGTGTGATGGTGTGGGGGTGCTTTGCTGGTGACACTGTCAGTGATTTATTTAGAATTCAAGGCACACTTAACCTCTCTGGGGCAGGTGGGACGCAAACGTCCCACCGGCCAATAGCCAGGGAAAATACAACGCGGCATATTCAAATAACATGATATAAAAATCAAACTTTCATTAAATCACACATGTAAGATACCAAATTAAAGCTACACTCGTTGTGAATCCAGCCAACATGTCAGATTTCAAAAAGGCTTTTCGGCGAAAGAATAAGATGCTATTATCTGATGACAGCACAATGTCAACAAAGAGAGAGTAGCATATTTCAACACTGCAAGCACGACACAAAACGCAGAAATAAAATATAAATCATGCCTTACCTTTGACGAAATTCTTTTGGTGGCACTCCAATATGTCCCATAAACATCACAAATGGTCCTTTTGTTCGATTAATTCCGTCGATATATATCCAAAATGTCAATTTATTTGGACCGTTTCATCCAGAAAAACACAGCTTCCAACTATCGCCACTTCTCTACAAAATATATCAAAAGGTACATGTAAACTTTACCAAAACATTTCAAACTAATTTTGTAATACAACGTTAGGTATTTTTAAACGTTAATAATCGATCAATTTGAAGACGGGATGATCTGTGTCCAATACAAAAGAAAACAAACTGACGCAACTTTTTTCGTACCGTGGCTCTCTCAAAAAATTTACTTCACCCTCATTTACGATAGCCCTACTTCTTCAGTACACAAAGGAATAGCCTCAACCAATTTCCAAGGACTGGTGACATCCAGTGGAAGCGGTAGGAACTGCAAGCCAGTCAATTAGAAATCTAGTGTCTCAAAAAAATGTCATTGAAAAGACAGTGACAAAAAAAAAATACAAATTCTGAATGGTTTGTCCTCAGGGTTTTGCCTGCTACATAAGTTCTGTTATTCTCACAGATATGATTCAAACAGTTTTAGAAACTTCAGAGTGTTTTCTATCCAACTCTACTAATAGTATGCATATCTTATATTCTGGGGATGAGTAGCAGGCAGTTTAATCTTTGCATGCTATTTTTCCAAAAGTGAAAATGCTGGCCCCTGCCCACAAGAAGTTAAACATCATGGTTACCACAGCATTCTGCAGTGATACGCCATCCCATCTGGTGTGCGCTTAGTGGGACTATCAATTGTTTTTCAACAGGACAATGACCCAACACACCCCCAGGCTGTGTAAGGGCTATTTGACCAAGAAGGAGAGTGATGGACAGCTCCCTTAGATGACCTGGCCCCCACAATCACCTGACCTTAACACAGTTGAGATGGTTTGGGATGAGTTGGACCGCAGAGTGAAGGAAAAGCAGCCAAGTGCTGAGCATATGTGGCAACTCCTTCAAGACTGTTGGAAAAGCATTCCAGGTGAAGCTGGTCATTATGGGGTATTGTGTGTAGATTGATAAGGAAATGCCAAGTGTGCAAATCTGTCATCAAGGCAAAGGTGTGGCTACTTTGAAGAATCTCACATATAAAATATATTTTGATTGGTTTAACACTTTTTAGGCGTACTAAGTGATTCCATGTGTGTTATTTCATAGTTTTGATGACTTCACTAATATTCTACAATGTATGAAATAGAAAAATTAAAGATAAACCCTTGAATGAGTAGGTGTGTCCAAACTTTGTTACTGTAGGCTTCTGCCAGAAGTTGATGGACAGTCGGAATAGCGAATGAAATGGTAGGAGGGACATCCCAGCTTCAGGTGGTTTCATATTTCACATCCTACACCACACAGGCTCAAATAACCTACTGTCTGTGGGAACCAGGGCTATCACTCAATACAAACCATGACGGTCCCCCACATCTAAGAGGTTTTTAATGTTTAAATTAAGGATTGCCTCTTTAAATAACTTTTAGTGTTAATATATGGTGCAATTCTCTACTGAGTGAACTACTTTTTAGCCATTTATGTCAAGCAAAACTTCTGGAAGTTGAGAACAAAATTTTTAGTGTGTCCTTTGTCTTGATCACATTGAGGGAGAGGTTGTTATCCTGGCACCACACTACCAGGTCTCTGACCTCCACCCTATAGGCTGTCTTATCGTTGATGGTGATCAGGCCTACCACTGTAGTGTCGTCTGCAAACTTAATGATGGTGTTGGATTTGTGCTTGGCGGGTACTGAGGGGACTGAACACGCACCCATGAGGGGTCCCCGTGTTGAGGATCAGCGGGGCAGATGTGTTGTTACCTACCCTTACTACCTGGGGCCAGGTTGTCAGGAAGTCCAGGATCCAGTTGCAGAGGTGTTTAGTCCCAGGGTCCTTAGCTTAGTGATGAGCTTTGAGGGCACTATGGTGTTGAAAGCTAAGCTGAAGTCAAGAAATAGCATTCTCATGTAGGTGTTCCTTTTGCCGAGTTGGGAAAGGGCAGTGTGGAGTCCAAAAGAGATTGCGTCATCTGTGGATCTGTTGGGGTGGTATGCAAATAGGAGTGTGTCGAGGGTTTCTGGGATAATGGTGTTGGTGTGAGCCATGACCAGCCTTTCAAAGAACTTCATGGCTACAGACGTGAGTGTTACGGGTCGGTAGTCATTTAGGCAGGTTACCTTGGTGTTATTGGGTACAGGGACTATGGTGGTCTGCTTGAAACATGTTGGTATTACAGACTCAGTCAGGGACAAGTGGAAAATGACAGTGAAGACACTTGACAGTTGGTCAACGCATGCTCGGAGTACACGTCCTGGTAATCCATCTGGCCCTGTGGCCTTGTGAATGCTGACCTGTTTAAAGATCTTACTCACATTGGCTACGGAGAGCGTGATCACACAGTTGTGCGGAACAGCTGGTGCTCTCATGCATGCTTCAATGTTGCATGCCTCGAAGAGTGCATAGAAGTCATTTAGCATGCCTGGTAGACTCGTGTCACTGGGCAGCTGTGCTTCCCTTTGAAGTCCGTAATAGTTTGCAAGCCCTGTCACATCCGACGAGTGTCGGAGCTGGTGTATTAGGATTCAAACATAGTCCTGTATTGACGCTTTGCCTGTTTGATGGTTCGTCGGAAGGCATAGCGGGATTTCTTATAAGCAGAGTCCCTCTCCTTGAAAGCTCAGCTCTACCCTTTAGCTCAGTGCGGATGTTGCCTGTCATTCATGGCTTCTGGTTGGGGTATGTACGTACGGTCACTGTGGGGATGACGTCATCAATGCAATTATTGATGAAGGCATTGACTGATGTGGTGTACTCCTCAATGCCATCGGAAGAATCCCGGAACAAATTCCAGTCTATGCTAGCAAAACAGTCCTGTAGCTTAGTATCTGCATCATCTGACCACTTCCGTATTGAGCGAGTCACTGATAAATCCTGCTTTAGTTTTTGTTAGTAAGCAGGAATCACAAGAATAGAGTTATGGTCAGATTTGCCAAATGGAGGGCATCGGAAGAGCTTTGTACGTGTCGCTGTGTTTGGAGTAAAGTTGGTCTAGAGTTTTATTTCCTCTGGTTGCACATGTAACATGCTGGTAGAAATGAGGCAAAACAGATTTAAATGTCCCTGCACTAAAGTCCCCGGCCACTAGGAGTGCTGCCTCTGGATGAGCATTTTCTTGTTTGCTTATGGCCTTATACAGCTTGTTGAGTGTGGTCTTAGTGCCAGCATTGGTTTGTGGTGTTAACCTGTTTGGGCTCAAGGGGCAGTATTGAGTAGCCAGATAAAAGGTGCCCATTTCAAAAAGGCCTCGTACTCAATTCTTGCTCGTACAATATGCATATTATTATTACTATTGGATAGAAAACACTCTCTAGTTTCTAAAACCGTTTGAATTATATCTGTGGGTGAAACAGAACTGGACTTAGAGCAATTTTCCTATGTGTATGTCAGAATGCAGAATTTTGCTGGCTGTTCTGAGACCTGTGTATTAATTTGCCTGTCCTCTATTGGTTGAGATGCACTGCATACGCCTTCCCCTGGGTGTCAGCGAATAGGGAGACTTGAAATGGAGTTTCTACGTAGTTCCCAAAGGTTATAAATTGCTTGGAATCAAAGTGTCCCATCTTTCCACTCTTCGCTCTGACGCAGGGAGGGTCTTGGCATGTCATGTTAGAAGCTCCTGTTTTAGCTCCTAGATATATCCGGCTCTGTTTTTATTCGATATAGGTGTTAAAGACATCGTAATGTTGTTATTTTAAACCGAATTATATCAGTTTATGTCAGTATATTGCGATTTTCGGGTATTTATTTTCGTGACGTTGTAGGAAGTTGGGTATCTCTGGCCCACATGGCTATTGTTTACTGCTAATTGCAACGTTGAAGACGACGTTCTCCAACCTAGCAACGATTCTTTTGGACAAAGGACACCTTTCCCAAGATTCTGATGGGAGTTCATCAAAAAGTAAGAACTATTTATGCTGATAATTCATTGTTCTGTTGGAAAAATTAAAATGCATAAGACGCCATTACTTGCAGTGTAGCCTTGCTTTATCGCACCCTGTATTGCGCAGTAACGTTAATTTTAAAAATGTAATTCAGCGATTGCATTAAGAACTAATTTGTCTTTCAATTGCTGTCCAACCTGTATTTTTTTAGTCAAGTTTATGAATAGTTTTCGATAAGAATAGGGGCCTTTCCAAGATGGCGCCGGACAGATTGCTTGAGTATTTGGACACTATTTTCATTGTATAAGCACGATTTGTGCCGCTAAATATGCACATTTTCGAACAAACTCTATATGCATTGTGTAATATGATGTTACAGGACTGTCATCTGAAGAATTCTGAGAAGGTTAGTGAAAAAATTAATATCTTTTGGTGGTTTCTACGTTATCGCTATTTTTGCCTTGAATCAATGCTGTTGTTATGTTTGCTATTGTGCTAAGCTAATATAACGCAATATTGTGTTTTCGCTGTAAAACACTTGATAAATCGGAAATATTGTCTGGAATCACAAGATGCCTGTCTTTCAATTGCTGTACACTATGTATTTTTCAGAAATGTTTTATGATGAGTATTTAGTTATTTGGTGTTGGTGTCTGTAATTTTTCTGTCTGCTTTCGGTGCAATTTCTGACTGTAGCTGCAATGTAAACTATGATTTATACCTGAAATATGCACATTTTTCTAACAAAACATATGCTATACAATAAATATGTTATCAGACTGTCATCTGATGAAGTTGTTTCTTGGTTAGTGGCTATTTATATCTTTATTTGGTCGAATTTGTGATAGCTACTGATGGAGTAAAAAACTGATGGAGTAAAAAAAGTGGTGTCTTTTGCTAACGTGGTTAGCTAATAGATTTACATATTGTGTCTTCCCTGTAAAACATTTTAAAAATCGGACATGCTGGCTGGATTCACAAGATGTGTACCTTTCATATGCTGTATTGGACTTGTTAATGTGTGAAAGTTAAATATTTAAAAAAATATATATATTTTGAATTTCGCGCACTGCACTTGAGCTGGCTGTTGTCATAAGTGTACCGACGTCGGGCTTGCAGCCTGAAGAAGTTAAATAGACAGCTATGAAAAATATAGATGAAAACACTCTTGATAAATAGTGTGGTCTACAGCTTATCATGAGATACTCTACCTCAGGCGGGCATAACTTTGAGACTTTATTAATATTAGATTTTGTGCACCAGCTGTTATTGACAAATAGACACAGACCGCCACCCGTTGTCTTACCGGAGGCAGCTGTTCGATCTTGCCGATGCACGGAAAACCTAAACAGCTGTATGTTTTCCATGTCGTCGTTCAGCCATGACTCTGTGAAAAATAAGATATTACAGTTTTTAATGTCCCGTTTGTAGGATAGTCTTGATCAGAGCTTATCCAGTTTATTATCCAATGATTGCACGTTGGCTAATAGGACTGATGGTAAAGGCGGGTTACCCACTCGCCATCGGATTCTTACAAGGCAACCTGACCTACGACCCCTATATCTCCATCTCTTCTTCATACAAATTACAGAAATTTGGGCCTTGTCCGGTGTCTGAAGTAAATCCTTAGAGTCTGACTCTTTAAAGAAAAAATCTTTGTCCGGGACGAGGTGAGTAATCGCTGTTCTGATAACCAGAAGCTCTTTTTGGTCATAAGAGATGATGACAGAAACATTATGTTCAAAATACGTTACAAAAAAACCAGACACAATAGCACAATTGGTTAGGAGCCCGTAAAACAACAGCCATCTCCTCTGGCCCCATAGTCATAGTCATATTTTTATTTTTTTACAAGTAATCTTTTATCAATAATTTTGTTATTGGCTGAACATAACTGCAAACCATTAACTACATGTCATGTCACATGATATTGTGTTCTCATATGGATACGGCTAATTCAGCTTTTACAAGCAGTGGCCCTACAACTTGATCAAACACTTGTTACTGTACGTCATACTTCTCAGATACTTGGATGAAAGAACGTAGCTCGGTCTTGTCAGAAAAGTAAGTTGGCAAGACAGGAACACGTTTCATTTCAAAATCCTTGGTCTTGTAAGCTTTCATGTTCAGAAGAGCTAGTTCCCACTCTTGTTTTGGTGACAAGTGATTAATCATTATTTTTCATTTTCCCAAGAGACTGTGCAGCTATGCTGTATGCTGTCTCCATTATTCAGGTGTGAAAGACTGTCGGACAAGATATATTTACATTGATGAAACTGGTCTTTGCACTATTTGGTCATCAGACTTTTCACATTTCCATTGATACCAAAGCCATAATATTTTCGAATAGTTATGCACAGTTGAAATAACAGTAGCAAAGAAACGATACTGAACAAAAATATAAACGCCAACATGCAAAAATGTCAAAGATTTTACTTAGTTACAGTTCGTACAAGGATATCTGTAAATTTAAATAAGTTCATTAGGGCCTTAATCTATGGATTTAACATGACTGGGCAGGGGGGCAGTCATGGGTGGACCTTGGAGGGCAATCAGAAATAGTTTTTACCCACAAAAGGGCTTTATTACAGACAGAAATACTCCTCAACAGGTGAAGAAGCCTGTTGTGGAGGTCACGGGCTGTTCTCTAAAATGTCGTTGGAGGCAGCTTATGGTAGAGAAATGAACATTAAATTCTCTGGCAACAGCTCTGGTGGACATTCATGAAGTCAGCATGCCAATTGCACACTCCCTCAAAACTTGAGACATATGTGTCATTGTGTTGTGTGACTTCACATTTTAAAGTGGCCTTTTATTGTTCACAGCGCAAGGTCAACCTGTGTAATGATCATGCTGTTTAATCAGCTTCTTGACATGCCTCACCTGTCAGGTGGATGGATTATTAAAAATGTTAACTTTCAATTAAATGTCAATGAACCCCAAAATGAACCCCAAAATGTACCTTGATAATATTTTCATGACAGTATATTTCCATATGTGGTTTCATGTATGTTTTTATTTATGATTGTAAGTCCATTAATCATGTAAATTGACAGGTATGCTGTATCAAATCTCTATATTAATCCTGTGGAGAGAGCAGTATGCATTTCCCAAGGGATCTTGGGAAAAAATAACATTCCTCCAGAGATGGGTAGGCATGTGTAAATTAATATACAGCTGATCTTATTCTTGTTTTACACTCTAGGGCAGGGATCATCAACTAGATTCAGCAGCGGGACAATTTTTGGTCACGGGGCAGGGGGCTGGAACATAATTACAAATAATTTGTAGTCCGCAAGAAGCCCAAACATGTAATATTTGACTTAAACATAATCATTTCAAACCTTGCTTACAGTTGTATACAATCACATATATCTCTCTATTATGTGTGGGAATACTTTGGAACAGATTTCCAAAATTAAAATCACTTGGAGCTGATTTTTACAGTCTTATGTCCCAAAAATGTATTCAAAATAAATAGTAAAATAACAATAAAAATATTTTGCTCTGAAAACTTGGGGGCAAATAAAATCACATGTGGGCTGCCAGTTGGGGATCCCTGCACTAGGGTATACTGTAGATTACTGTAGAATTGCTGAGTACTTGAATCTAAATGCAAGTCAACATGTTTGATTGAATAAGTTGCACTGTAAAGTGTACAGCTCCTGTTGTCAGGCCCATAAATCACAATATTCCGGTTCGGGATTTAAGAGTCGAGACAATTCAGAAAACCATTTTGATTTCCACTGTGACAGATAAATCCATATGTGCACGCTCATATTTATTATGTAAAAGGTCATGGGATGCAGACTCAAATTTCCTATGTCTTAGCATCGTTCCTCCTCCCAATGCAGGGTGAGTTTGGGATAAAACAGCACTACCCCACTGAAACATGCTTTACCCCAGTGCTGCTGCCAGCCTTTGAAGAAGCAGCTGTTTACCAAGACAATCGTACAAGAGAATAAACCCCGGAACAACATCCGCTGACATGGCACTCTTTGATTCTTCTCTTCTGAGTCGTGTTTAGACTCAGTCACAGCCAGCTTCAGAACTTGGCAAGGAGGAGGCCTTTGATGATTTGAACAGGGAAATGTGACACTCTCTTAATACCTGAGAACTTGAAAGTCTGATTTTGGCTGGATGGATGGATAGGTGAGTTCATTCATACATAAATGATCGGTTGACTGCCAAAGGAAACGTAGAAACACATTAGGAATACACTGTGAATTGTGTAAGCCTATATAATGTATATAAACAGAGCATGTACATCAGTTTTATATAAATAGAAGGACAATGGAAGGACTACTATAAAAGTGTTAATTAAGTAATGTTGTTGAAATTATAAGTAAATGCTATCCCTACCATATGGTCTAGTTGTAGTTCTTAGCTATGTTATTTCTTTGCCTTATCGTTTATATGATCTTATGAGTAAGGCTGTCACTCAAACAGGAAATGCCTGAGAAGTAGCAAGGCCATTGGGGTATTGAGTTTGGAAAAACTATGTGGCAGAATGTTATAGGAATGTACAGTATTTTACCCTACTGACGATGGATAACTCACACAGATAGAGGGTGGTCTTTATGAATACAAGGTTCATCTTGAGAATATTTGTGAAACAGGGTCAGACACGACAAATGGCTTGAGGCTCAGTTATGAACATGTTTTACACTGGAAGCAGACAAACAGAGAAGAGAGATAGTTTGGCCAGATGTTGGCTGTTGGGCATTGGGGAGACTACATATTCTGGTTGCCTCAGGAGAGTGTCTAATCAAGGCTAAGTCATCTTGATTAAATTAGTTGTGTACTAAATGAGGTTATGCATACTGGGAGTCGGTGATGAGGTTTTATAAACCACACCACCAAATCTTTCAGAGTGACTTTTTAATTTCCTCCTTTTTTATTGCTCTTCTGTGTGGAAGGATCAACGTGGAGTGTTCATTACCTCTCTATCTTTTCATTCGTCCACTCATTTTCTATGCAGAATTCTATTAGCATCTTCCACGGCTGAGGTCGTTCTACAGTTCTCTCCATCTCCCTATCTTTTTTCCTTCCATCTCTCTCTCTCTTTCTCTCTCTTCAACAATGATCTGAAGATAAGATTACAGAGCTCCCTTCTTTCTCCCCAGCGACTCCTGACTTCCATATCAACACACTGCTAGACATAATTAATTGCAGTCCCATTTACATGCAGATCTGATGTGTATGAGCCTTCAAACCACTAACAAGGACACATTTCATATTTCAATTTAAACACATACTTAAAAATACCCTAAACCTTTTACAAAATGCTGTGATCAGAGATATTGAAATTCTAAGTGTGAGAAAAATTGTTCTGTGACCACATAATGGATTATGTAGATGAGAGGTCCTCTTTGACATTCAGAGGGCAAACCTCTCCTGTCTTTTTCTGCTCATATCAAGCTGCTGAATACAACCTGCCACCCACACCTCTCCTCTCCCAGTGGTGCTTGAACCTTAGAACGTCAGTACAATAGAGCTCAGTCAGTCAGTCAGTCAGTCAGTCAGTCAGTCAGTCAGTCAGTCAGTCAGTCAGGGGCACCTTCAGATCTCACAGGATGGGCTGTCTGAACGCCCTGGAACTAGAAACCTGCATGGTGTGACACTGCTTTACTGCATGGATGGTGTTCTACCTACGCTAGAGTGTTTGTCATGGGCTATAGTGTCAGTTATCACTTCAATATGTGTATCCCTATAGGTGTAACCAATATGGGTCAGCAGGTAGCCTTGTGGTTAGAGCGTTGGACTAGTAACTGAAAGGTTGCAAGATCGAATCGCCTAGCTGACGAGGTAAAAATCTGTTGTTCTGCCCCTGAACTGTTCCTAGGCCGTCATTGAAAATAAGAATTTGTTCTTAACTGACTTGCCTAGTTAAATAAAGGTTAAAAAAACCAACTACAAATTCAAGGTTTGAGTTTCCATGGGTTTTAGTCACCCACATCCCAGGTTAGTCTCTCACTGCTCCCTGCTGTTTAAATCTCCTGGTAGGTGCAGCATTAACACAGACTGTGAACACAAAGGGCACAGCCTCCTACATTATCTCCCTCTCACAGCGCGGGGACATGGCACATTAATCACAGGCAAAGCTACCTACACAACACAACACACACATGCGCACATACACCACTAGGGTCAAAGAAGATGCTCTTCAATAACAAGAATGGCTGAAAGATGTTGTCTTCCTCTCTTTTCTCCTCAATGAACTGCAATCACAACATAATCAGTCATTTACAAATTTACAGTATAGAATAAAACTACTGCTATCAAATGCCCTTGGGATAATTTCAGTCTAATGCAAGGTGGCTCATTGAAATATAGAAATGAAATATATTGTTTAAAGTGGCAGTGCCTGATTCAGTCGAACACTGCCTTCTCAGGCCTTTGTACCCATCTGAATGTGTATTTGATTCCCAATGACTTATGATATTGACCTTTGTGTCTGTAGATTGTAACTGAAGATTAGCTAATGAATACTTGTTAAATATCCCTAATCTTCCATGACGGGATAATTAATGATGTAATTAAATACAGAGGGTGCAGAATCATCAGAAAATGCACCTATGTCTGTCTTTCTCTGAAGGCATTTTAATTCAATTTTACACAATGACCATAACAACATTTACATTAATTCATATAATATGAATGATATCGGAAGAAAGCATAATGATTATATGGTCATTAATGAAAATGCTGGGCCAGAAATTGTTTTCATGTTAAACTTTTCAATACCTCATCAATGCTTATGTCACACTTAGCACTCTAAAGGGTCTCACATAATGTCACATTGAGAAAATACTTATATAATAGATAACATGGCTCATGGATAAGCTCATCTTTGTTGGAATGGCATCTGTTGATATGTTTTTGGCATAGCATCTTACACCATTTTGTTTAGCACACAGTATGACAGTTCCTCAAGAGTGATTTATGGAGCTATTATATAATGTCAATTAATATGTGATTTTTTTCATGAAGTATGTTATGTTTGTACTGTATTGTACATACAAAACTAAAACTAACTATTTTTGTGAGGTGGTGCAGTCTGGTAATAGAACAACCAACGAATGAGAATATCATGTTGCATTCAACATTTGAATTACATTGTTTGGAATTACATTATTACTAATATTATGTAGTATTATGTATGCGGTCTGCATAATCCATGACCTTTCTACATAATGAACTGCGCTTTATATTTCATGCAGTTATATTTTCTCTATTACACCTACTAATTAACTACACTCACACTGCATTCTAAGTCACTGTTTAACAGTACATAAACACTGTTGTTGCAGTCACAATAAATGCATGCAATAGATTCCATTTCCCGGCCCATATTCTCTAAAACACAATGTAATTATACAGTTACACCACTGACTTTACGTAAAGTTATGAGGAATGAGCTTCTGATGAAGACCTTGCCTGGGGCGGCTCTGTGGATTTATATCCTGCTCTGTGGAACCACTCTCTCCCCAGCCAACCTGCTGGGAGGGAAGGAATAAGAAGAGGGAAAGAGGGAAGGGGAGAGGAGGGAGCAAGGGGGAGAAAGGACAAATTCACTTGATTTTAATAAGGTGTTGTCACAGCAGATAGCCAGGACCTATATCAGCTATGCAGGGACTTTGGGAGCTCTGCCAGCCAGGCTGAATACAGCTCTGTTTCACTATAGCTCCTGTGTGGGTGTCATGGGCCCCAAATAAAAGTCTCCCTCCTGCACCAACTGTTTAATCTCTAGCCTGTCCTTTGGCACTGCCATTCTTTAATATTAACCCAGCTCTACATAGCTCACTCCCCAATCCCTCCTAGTAAACATTGCCTGTTGGAGCTCCCTGGTGAAATTAGTGTATACATCTGCTCTATTAGAACCAGGGACCTAAGAGATTGGTTCTGGTCGCTACATGGCCTGTATGGTTATTCTGAAAGACCAGGATGAGGAGGAATGCACCACTTGCCAATGCATCTAATTGTCACTGAGAGAAAATATGCATAGGAAAGACAGAATATACAATTATTATTTCCATATAATAACACAAGATCCTGGGACACTGAACCCTGTACAGTACTGTGTTCCTTTAAACAATAAACATACTACCACCACTAATCCATCCACTTCTCAAGCAGTACTAGAATTAGTCAGTTCTTATAAATCATTATGGTCTCTTATTACTCAGTAAACACCAAGTCAGTCCTTCTTCATAGAGTGAATCAGTCTCTGCTATGTTAATAATACCATTGCCATTATTTCTCCCATATGTAGCCAACACACAATATATTGCTTAACTGCAGCTAGAAACTGCTCGATTAATATTTATTGAAGTGATCACACAGACTATTTGCTGGCATAGTAATATTTCCATTACACGGATTTGGCTTATTTGAATGCATATTTCAAACTCATGGTCCTATCATGCATATGACGTTCTAACTGTGCATTATGACCACATAACATGCATTTTACCACGGTTACAGAATCATCTTTCAATGCGTATGTATGTTAAAGGCTGTAATTGATTTAGAGAAATGTATAGTCAAATGATGGTGTGATACTGTGTTATCATTTCAGGTAAAATATGTAGCTCTACCTGTATAAAGGTGGCACATTAGATTACAACAGGAAATACTTTTGTCAGCCAGGGGAAAAGGGACCTTCTCTTTGACCTCTAAAATCTAGGGCATTGTTGAAAGGTCAACTTAATTAAAATAAACAAACAAAGTAAAAATATATAAGCGATCACTGCTTTAAGGCTGCTTAGGCCTTAAAGGATCCTAAATGCTCATCCCCATTACTAATCAATTTTGTTATCCCTGTGTGTGTCATCTCCCCCCTCACCTTCCTACCATAACTCTCACCAACCACAGGAGTAGGCTACAGCTTTAATTAAACACTGTTAATGATGAGAGTGAGAGAGGAGGGAGGGACTCATTCATTACACTGGGAACAGATGCTCTCACCAAACCCCACCAGCTAGCCCAACAGTAGGACCACACAACACACACACACACACACACACACACACACACACACACACACACACACACACACACACACACACACACACACACACACACACACACACACACACACACACACACACACACACACACACACACACACACACACACACAAAGAGAGAGTTAATACACTCAGCTACAGTAGCTCTGGTACCAACGCATGTACACACACACACATTTACATTTTTACATTTAAGTCATTTAGCAGACGCTCTTATCCAGAGCGACTTACAAGTTGGTGCATTCACCTTATGATATCCAGTGGAACAACCACTTTACAATAGTGCATCTAACTCTTTTAAGGGGGGGGGGGGTTAGAAGGATTACTTTATCCTATCCTAGGTATTCCTTAAAGAGGTGGTGTTTCATATTCATATTTTGAGAGTACAGTCAGCACCCCTGGTCCCACACAATACTGTCTACCCAGATGCAAATCTTATCTTACATATTTGTACAAATACAGTACATGCAGTATAAGGATATTATGTTGTTAGCTTTTAGCATCAGGAGCAGCAGCTGCAGTGTTTTTAGTAAGCAGTGTGTTTCTCGCATCATAAAATGTCTGTGTTAGTGTCTAAGCATTCATTTATGGCTAATGTTGTCAGCAGGGGCTGAGGCCTGGTGCTAGCCCCTGCCATCAATCTGATTGCCCAGGGGGAATGGCCAAGTTGCTTATTGTCACAAGTCCGATACATTATTTATTGTGTGGGATTAAAAAGTGATGCGTATTAATAAACCAGAGGGCATAATCATGTCAACGTCGATCATTTTTCTCTTTCCTCTAGCCAGACAGACACAGAGCACAGGGAAAGGCCTACCATATTTAATTCCATCCAACCAGACGGCTGCATTCCGCAGGACCTACTGGTCCCAGCAGAGATCATTGTGGCACAGTCAGAATTTGTCATGCTGTAGTTGGGAGCAGGCGGTCAGACAGAGAACTTTAAGAACTAAAAAATGTATGTTTCCCCTCAGATTATTTGGAAACAGACGTCTTTATGCCTTGTATGCATTTGCCTACATATTGTATTAAAAGCACATCTTTGTGGCATTATTCACAAACTCTCAGAATTCGCTGCGTCAAGTGAAGTAGCCTACCTCTCCTCTCTTAGTTGGGCTTGCGAGATCAAGTGTGCCTAGTTTACAGAGCCTTCAGAAAGTATTCAGACCCCTTGACATTTTCCACATTTTGTTGTGTTACAAAGTGGGATTCAAAATAATTTAAATGTCATTTTATGTCATTGAGCTAATATATATTGTTTAGATAAGTATTCAACCCCTTGAGTCAATACAGGTGTCACGTGTGCTCCCTCTCTGGCCTCTAGGTCACCAGGCTGCTCGTTAATGCGCACACCTGTCACCAGTGTTACGTGCATAATGACACTCACCTGGACTCCATCACCTCCTTGATTACCTGCCCTTTATATGTCACTCCCTTTTGGTTTCTTCCCCAGTCGTCATTGTTGCTGTTTCATGTCGGTACTCTGTTTGTGTTTATTGTTTTGTTCATTTATTTATTAAATGTATTCACTCCTTGAACTTGCTTCCCGACTCTCAGCGTACATCGTTACAACATGTTAGAATAGCCTTTGGCAGCGATTACAGCTGTCTCTTTCTAAGTAAGTCTGTAAGAGCATTGCACACCGGGATTGTACAATATTTACACATTATTATTCAAGCTCTGTCAAGATGGTTGTTGATCATTGCTAGACAGCCATTTTCAAGTCTTGCCATAGACTTAAGTTAATTTAAGTCAAAACTGTAACTAGCCCACTCAGGAACATTCAATGTCATCTTGGTAAGCAACTCCAGTGTATATTTGGCCTTTTGTTTGAGGTTATTGTCCTCCTGATAGTTGCATTTGTCTCCCAGTGTCAGTTGGAAAGCAGACCGAACAAGGTTTTCCTCTAAGAGTTTGCCTGTGCTTAGCTCTATTCCGTTTATTTTTATCCTGAAAAACGTCATAGTCCTCGATGACAAGCATACCAATAACATGATGCAGACACCACCACACTTGAAAATATGAAGAGTGGTAGTCAGTGATGTGTTGACTTGGATTTGCCCAAACATAACGCTTTGTATTTAGGACATAAAGTGTACTTCTTTGCCACATTTTGTTATTGCAAACAGGATGCATGTTTTGGAATATTTTTACTCTGTACAAGCTTCTTTCTCACTCTGTCAATTTGGGTTAGTATTGTGGAGTAACTACAATGTTGTTGATCCATCCAAAGTTTTCTCCTATCACAGCCATTAAACTCTGTCACTTTTAAAGTTACCATTAGCCTCATGGTGAAATCCCTGAGCAGTTTCCTTCCTCTCTATAGGCTAGGCAATTGCGTGAGTTAGGAAGGACGTCTGTATGTTTGTAGTGACGGGGTGTATTTAAACACCATCCAAAGTGCAATTAATAACTTCACCATTCTCAAAGGGATATTCAATGTCTGCTTTTTTACCCATCTACCAATAGGTGCTCTTTGTGAGGCATTGTAAAACCTCCCTGGTCTTTGTGATTGAATCTTTATGTGTTATGTTTAACACATTACACACAGAGTGAGTCCATGCCACTTGTTTTGCAAATGTTTACTCCTGATCTCATTTAGGCTTGCCATAACAATTGGTTTGAATACTTATTGACTCAAGACATTTCAGCTTTTCATTTTTAATTCATTTGTAAAAAAAAAAAAAAACAAAAAAAAAAACATAATATTTCCACTTTCACATTATAGGGAATTGTGTATAGGCCAGTGACAAATCTCTATTTAATCCATTTTAATTTCAGGATATAACACAACACAGTGTGGAACAAGTCAAGGGGTGTGAATAGGACTGTGGCGGTCACAAAATTTAGTCAGCAGTGATTCTCAAGCAAATAACTATCAGTCAGAAGACCATTAACACAAACACATTTAGCATCTCCTGGCTTCCACACTGATGCAGACCTTTGGAACATCTATATTTTAAAAAGTCTAATAAATCCATGTAATATGGCCTACATCTTCACAACAAATCCATCATTTATTTTAGACAGGTCTAAAGAAGCATGATATAAAGAAAATGTATTCTATTTCAGAATAGCATACTCTTGAGTTGTCCTTATGTTAGGTTCTGATCTGGCTATGCTAAATGGCTGTGAGCTACACTAGTTAACTTAGCAGACAAGATTTGCTTAGAATTCTGTGGCATTATTTTATATGTTTTTATAGTATGAAGAATACAGTTGAACAAAGCAAAATAAAATAGAAAAGGATATTTTTTACAAACGATTTGAGGGAGTGCGGACATGCGGCTATTCTGTGATGAGCGGTTAAAAAATAAATATGTACTATTTTATCCTTAAATTACAGTTATTAATGTAACTTTAGTTGTTCTACAAATGTTTGGCTGTATGTTAAGATTTTTAATACATTGCAGGGCTGCATGATGATTTGAAAAAAGTCACTTGAAAGGCATGAGCGTTGTTTTTTGTGCAGACTGTACACACTTCATCAGTCTCTCATTCACAATTTCACAAGCACTTGATAATGTCTCGAATTTCACGGCGGCATCCCCTTTGTGTGGCCGTAATGCACCCTAAAAAAATCCATGCCTTTTGTGGCCAGTGGCCGGAGTGCTGCATTGTGCCCTTCTCTGTGAGTCCTGCGCGCTCCAAAGCACCTCTCACTCACATGGCTCTCCATCACGTGATCGGGTCTTTCTCACAGGCTATACGTGAAGACAGACACATTGGGGATGCAACTGCGTGCATCCTTATCCAATTCTGAGGTGCATATTGAAAATATTGGAAGAACTGTCCACATTTACTTTTCGTCAGCCAACAAGATGAGTAGGCCTAAAGAACAGCAAAAGCACTAGTCTACGTTAATCTACTATCTCCCATAGTACAAAGGTCGACCTATCCTATTCTGTGCGAGAAATACATATTACAAACATAGTCCGGGACAGTTGTGAGGGGGGGATGCCAAATTAATACAACCATTAGCATAAAAATATTTAAAAAATACGTAATGTGGCTGACGCAACAGATCAGAATGTTTAGCTTAAATATTGATAAACTATTAGGCTATTTCTTCACAATATACGTGCAGCAATGCGCACATGGCAGTAGGCTATAAGCGCAAATGTTCCATTTGCAGGAAAACATAATTATCAAAAGACACCGCATATGAGATTATGGATGTAATGCTTTTATTATAAAGATGCATTTTTATGGTGAAAATTATCTTCCCCAACCTTGAATCTCACCCGCTGCTTATGTATGCCAGTAAGACTCCACACCCCTTGTAAAGCGGATTAATGTGCTTAATTTTTTAAAGTTATTTGGCCACTTTAGTTGTGATACAAACCTTATCAAAACATATACGCCTATGGGCTAGGTGTGATTCGAAAAAGACGCAAAAAAAGGCATTGTTTCTTATGCTGGGCATCATTCACAAGTGATAATATTTAATTCACAAGTGATAGGCTAATATTGTCACTCATCAGACTATTCTTGGTTGAATCTTGTCTTTACACATACTAAATAATATATGTGTGAAAGGTGATTTGATTTAGAATGGACCATTATCATGCACCTGTCTCGAAACAGGTGCTGTTTGAAAAAATACATGTCATCTATGCAGTTAAATAGTGAATGGAGGACTCTTTTCCCCATGGTTTATTATCATGCCAGCCAGGTAGGCTACACTCCTGTTGTAAAAAGATAAGCAATATGCTTAATATTAGGAAAGTTGATAAATAAATATAGTAGGCCTAGCCTATAGAAAGCTGATGGGATCCTCCTCTTTCTTGTAGAGGCCATCACTCTGTTTTCTCACGCAATTGCATAGCCTGTAGAAATGTTGTGCAACATGAGCTCATGGGCTCTCATGAAATGTTTGATTCGATTTTCGATGACATTTGCATTGATGTCAGAGTGAATAGGGACAATAGAGTGCAGAGTACCAGGCAGTTAGCGAATTTGGTTGGCTACTAATGACCATCAGCAGCTTCAGAGCTTGGAGAAGCCTAATTACCGTGACTAAACGGTCATGTGGAATTTGACTGCCTTCATGACTCGTGACCGCCGATGTGGCGGTAATATGGTCACTGCAACAGCCCTCGGTGTGAATATTTTTGAAGACACTGTATGTGTGGTCTCAATTAAATAGAGTTGCTTTGATAATAAATCTGAACATACAATCCAATAGAGAATTGCGTGGCAGTTACAGTTGAAGTCGGAAGTTTACATACACTTAGGTTGGAGTCATTAAAACTCGTTTTTCAACCACTCCACAAATTTCTTGTCAACAAACTATAGTTTTGGCAAGTCGGTTCATACATCTACTTTGTGCATGATACAAAGTCATTTTTCCAACAACTGTTAACAGACAGATTATTTCACTTATAATTCACTGTATCACAATTCTAGTGGGTCAGAAGTTTACATACACTAAGTTGAATGTGCCTTTAACAACAAGTTTATCTTTAATATGGTGTAAAATACTTGTATGTTTGAGGACTTTTAATTATGAGATTTCTGTTGTTTGAATTTGGCGGCCTGCACTTTCACGGGCTGTTGTCAAACCTGTCTAGGACTGGGGTTCCCCTCGCCAACAGCCAATGAAATTGCAGGACGCCAAATTCAATCAACAGAAAACTCATAATTCAATTTTCTCAAACATACAAGTATTAGACATCATTTTAAAGATACAATTCTCGTTAATCCAACCACAGTGTCCGATTTCAAAAAAGCTCTTCGGCGAAAGCAGAACATATCATTATGTTAGGTCAGCAACTAGTCACAGAAAGCATACAGCGATTTTCCAAACAAAGAGAGGAGTCACAAAAAGCAGAAATATTGATGAAATTAATCACTAACCTTTGAATTTCTTCATCAGATGACACTCCCGGGACAACATGTTACACAATACATATATGTTTTGTTCGATCAAGTTCATATTTATATCCAAAAACCTCAGTTTACATTTGGCTTTGCCTCCAAAACATCCCGTGAATTTGCACAGAGCCACATCAAATCATAGAAATTATTAAATTATTAAACATTAATAAAAGATACGACTGTTATTCACAGATTTAAAGATATACTTCTCCTTAATGCAACCGCTGTGTCAGATTTCAAAAAACCTTTACGGAAAAAGCAAACAATTGCATGCAATTGTAACGCTCTGGGTGTCGGGGGGTGTGAAGTCAAGCGCAGGAACAACAGACAGTTCAATAATGGTGCTTTTAATGCACAACTGGCAAACAACGTCCACACGAATAAACACTGGGTGCAACAGACAAATGTCCCCTACACGGAGGACAAAAAACCCAGTCCAAAATACAATTGAGGAACGAAACCAACAAACGTTCATCTACTCCCGAATCCAACATACAGCTGAACAATCCCGCACAAAGAACCGTACGGGCTGGCTGACTAATAAAGCCCCACTAATTATAAATCACCTCAACACAGGTGTACCAAATAAACACATAAGGAGGGGGAGGAAAAAGAGTCAGTGGCAGCTAGTAGGCCGGTGACGACGACCGCCGAGCCCCGCCCGAACGGGAAGGGGAGTCACCCTCGGTCGGAGTCGTGACAGCAATAATCTGAGTACGGCGCTCAGAGACCAACACAACCCAAGAAGATATCCGCCATGTTGGAGTTAACATAAGTCAGAAATAGCATTATAAATATTCACTTACTTTTGATGATCTTCGTCAGAATTCACTCCCAGGAATCCCAGTTCCACAATAAATGTTTGATTTGTTCCATAAAGTCCATCATTTATGTCCAAATTCCTCCTTGTTGTTCACGCGTTCAGTACACCATCTAAACTCACCACGCGCGGGCAGGTCCAGGTAAAAGTTCAGACGAAAAGTCATATTACAGTACGTAGAAACATGTCAAATGAAGTATAGAATCAATATTTAGGATGTTTTTAACATAAATCTTCAATAATGTTCCAACCGGAGAATTAATTTGTCTGTAGAAAAGATATGGAACAGAGCTCGCTCTCACGTGAACAAGCGTCACGAGCTCAAAGCATTCTGTCAGACCTCTGACTCATTCCCCTCTCATTCGGACCCACTTCACAGTAGAAGCATCAGACAAGGTTCTAAAGACTGTTGACATCTAGTGGAAGCCTTAGGAAGTGCAACATGACCCATATCTCCCTGTATCTTCAATAGGGAATGAGTTGAAAAACCACCAACCTCAGATTTCCCACTTCCTGGTTGGATTTTTTCCCAGGTTTTTGCCAGCCATATGAGTTATGTTATACTCACAGACATCATTCAAACAGTTTTAGAAACTTCAGAGTGTTTCCTATCCAAATATACTAATAATATGCATATATTAGCAACTGGGACTGAGTAGCAGGCAGTTTCCTCTGGGCACGCTTTTCATCCAAGCTACTCAATACTGCCCCCAGCCTTAATTCCACCACAGTGTCCGATTTCTAAAAGGCTTTACGACGAAAGCATACCATGCGATTATGTTAGGTCAGTGCCTAGTCACAGAAAAACACAGCCATTTTTCCAGCTAAAGAGAGGATTCACAAAAAGCAGAAATAGAGATAAAATTAATCACTAACCTTTGATGATCTTCATCAGATGGCACTCATAGGACTTCATGTTACACAAAACATGTATGTTTTTTTCGATAAAGTTCATATTTATATCCAACAATCTCAGTTTACATTGACGTGTTATGTTCAGTAATGTTTTGCTTCCAAAACATCCAGTGATTTTGCAGAGAGCCACAATCAATTTACAGAAATACTCATCATAAATGTTGATGAAAATACAACTGTTATGCATGGATTTTAAGATATACTTCTCCTTAATGCAACCGCTGTGTCAGATTTCAAAAAAGCTTTACAGCGAAAACACACCATGGAATAATCTGAGTACAGCGCTCAGACACCAAAACAAGCCATACAGATACCCGCCATGTTGTGGAGTCAACAGAAGTCAGAAAGAGCATTATAAATATTCACTTACCTTTGATGATCTTCATCGGAATGCACTCCCAGGAATCCCAGTTCCACAATAAATGTTTGTTTTGTTCGATAAAGTCCATAATTTATGTCCAAATACCTCCTTTTTGTTCGCGCGTTTAGTTCACAAATCCAAATTCACTAGGCGCAGGCACTTAGTCCAGATGAAAAGTCAAAACAGTTCCATTACAGTTCGTAGAAACATGTCAAACGATGTATAGAATCAATCTTTAGGATGTTTTTATCTCAAATCTTCTATAATATTCCAACTGGACAATTCCTTTGTCTTTAGAAATGAAAAGGAACGGAGCTCGTGCTCACGGCTGAGCACGTGACTAAACTAAAGGCTTTCAACCAGACCACTAGTTCAAACAGCTCTTATTCGCTCACCCTTCCTAGTAGAAGCCTGAAACAAGGTTCTAAAGACTGTTGACATCTAGTGGAAGCCTTACGAAGTGCAAAATGACCCCATTTACACTGTATATTGAATAAGCAAAGACATGAAAACCTACAAACCTCAGATTTCCCACTTCCTGGTTGGATTTTTTCACAGGTTTTTGTCTGCCATATGAGTTCTGTTATACTCACAGACATCATTAATCAATAATATGCATATCTTAGCTTCTGGGCCTGAGTAACAGAAAGTTTACTCTGGGCACGCTTTTCATCCGAACGTGGAAATAGCGCCTCTCGTCCATAAGAAGTTAAGGACAACAAAGTAAAGGTATTGTAGTGGCCATCACAAAGCCCTGACCTCAATCCTATAGAAAATATGTGGTCAGAACTGAAAAAGCGTGTGCAAGCAAGGAGGCCTACAAACCTGACTCAGTTACACGTGGAGGGCGCTCAACCAACGTGAGTCAGGGTGCATTGAAAAGGAAAAAGTGCAAAGATCGCATAGTCTATAGCATGGTGAGCGAGCGTTGTGCCTTTTCAATAAGTATTGATTACCCATTTATTTGTCTCTGCCTGCAAATTATCCTCCTAAAAGGTAGGCTACTTACTATATGCAAAACGTAGCTCAAGATAATGTACAAGTGTCTGCTCCCATCCTTCTTGCTGCTTCAAGTTCAGTAGCCATACGTGCGAGACCAGGTGTGTGTATGGTCTCAATTAAGTAGAGTAGGCTACAATATGGGCAGAGAAGCATGTGGCAGTTATCTTTCCAAGGAAATTGACTTGATAAATATGATTAGGCTATAGTTTACTACATTGACTATAAATAAATATTGATCACCCAAATTTGTCTCCATCTGAAAATCGTCCCACTCCTAAAAGGTAGGCTATAAAACGTAGCTCAAGAGAAAGTGCAAGTCTGCTCTCTTCACTGCACAAAAATATAAACACAACATGTAAAGTGTTGGTCCCATGTTTCATGATCTGCAATAAAAGAACACAGACATTTTCCATATGCAAAAAAAGCTTATTTCACTCAAATCTTGTGCACAAATTAGTTTACATCCCTGTTATTGAGCATTTCTCTTTTGTCAAGATTACCATCCACCTGACAGGTGTGGCATATCAAGAAGCTGATTAAACAGCATGATCATTAGACAGGTGCACCTTGTGCTGCGGACAATAAAAGGCCACTCTAAAAGGTGCAGTTTTGTCACACAACACAGCGCCACAGATGTCTCAAGTTTTGAGGGAGCGTGCAATTGGCATGCTGACTACAGGAATGTCCACCAGCGCTGTTGCCAGATCATTGAATGTTCATTTCTCTACCATAAGCCACCGCAAACATTGTTTTAAAGAATTTGTCAGTACATCCAACCGTCCTCGCAACCGCAGACGATGTGTATGTCGCCGTGTGGGCAAGCTGTTTGCTGATGTCAACGTTGTTGTCACGTTCTGACCATAGTTCTTTTGTATTTTGTTTGTTTTAGTGTGGTCAGGGTGTGAGTTGGGTGGGTAATCTATGTTTTCTATTTCTGTGTTGGTTTTCTGTGTTTGGCCTGATATGGTTCTCAATCAGAGGCAGCTGTCAATCGTTGTCCCTGATTGGGAACCATATTTAGGTATCCTGTTTTCTGTTGGGTTTTGTGGGTGGTTGTCTTCAGTCTTTGTGTGTCTGCACCAGACAGAACTGTTTCGGTTTTCACATTTGTTGTTTTTGTATTTTGAGTGTTCACCTTCATTAAACAAGATGAACAAGTTCCACGCTGCACCTTGGTCCTCTTCTTCTCCTCCAGACGACAACCGTTACAGTTGTGAATATTTTTTCACATGTTGTCACGCCCTGGCCTTAGTATTCTTTGTTTTCTTAATTATTTTAGTTAGGTCAGGGTGTGACATGGGGAATGTATGTGTTTTTTGTAGTGTCTAGGGTGGTTGTAAGGTTTAGGGGGTTTATTAGAGTAGTTGGGTTTATGTTTAGTATAGTAGTCTAGCTGTGTCTATGGTTGAGTGTAGGTATCTAGGAAAGTCTATGGTTGCCTGAATTGGGTCTCAATTAGAGACAGCTGGTTATTGTTGTCTCTGATTGGGAGCCATATTTAAGGCAACCATAGGCTTTAGCTGTTTGTGGGGAATTGTCTATGTCGAAGTGTTTTGTGTCAGCACTGATGTTTGTATAGCTTCACGGTCGTCTGTTCTGTTTGTTGTTTTGTTTTTTCCTTCTTTAAAATAAAAGAAGATGTACTTTCCACGCGCTGCGCCTTGGTCCTCTCTCAGTCCCGTTGACGATCGTGACAGAATTCCCCACCACTTATGCGGGATCAAGCAGCGTGAAAAGCGGCAACAGGAGCAGCGCAAGGAGGAATGGAAATGGGAGCGTAATATGGACTACACTACGTGGGAGGAGATCGACAGGTGGGCGATCGACCCAGGGCGAGTGCCGGAGCCAGCCTGGGATTCTCTGGCGCAGTGTGAGGAGGGATACCGGCGAATGGAGGCAGCACGACGACGCGGTAGGAAGCCTGTGAGTCAGCCCAAAAAATTTCTTGGGGGGGGGCTAAGAGGTAGTGGGCCGAGGGCAGGTAGGAGACCTGCGCCCACTTCACAGGCTAACCGTGGAGAGCGGGAGTACGGGCGAACACCGTGTTACGCAGTAGAGCGCACGGTGTCTCCTGTACGTGTTCATAGCCCGGTGCGGGTTATTCCACCTCCCCGCACTGGTAGGGCTAGATTGGGCATTGAGCCAGGTGCCATGATGCCGGCTCAACGCGTCTGGTCTCCAGTGCGTCTCCTCGGGCCGGCATACATGGCACCAGCCTTACGCATGGTGTCCCCGGTTTGCCTACATAGCCCGGTGCGGGTTATTCCACCTCCCCGCACTGGTCGGGCGACGGGGAGCAGTCAACCAGGTAAGGTTGGGCAGGCTCGGTGTTCAAGGGAACCAGTACGCCTGCACGGTCCGGTATTTCCGGCACCACCTCCCCGCCCCAGTCCAGTTCCACCAGTGCCTACACCACGTAACAGGCTTCCAGTGTGTCCCCAGAGCCCTGTTCCTCCTCCACGCACTCGTCCTATGGTGCGTGTCTCCAGCCCGGTACCACCAATTCCGGCACCACGCACTAAGCCTCCTGTGCGTCTCCAGAGTCCTGTGCATCCTGTTGCTGCTCCCCGCACTAGCCCTGAGATGCGTGTCCCCAGCCCGGTACCACCAGTTCCGGCACCACGCACTAGGCCTAATGTGCGTCCCCAGGGTCCAGTATGCCCTGTTCCTTCTCCCCGCACTAGCCTGAAGGTGCGTGTCCTTAGCCCGGTGCCTCCAGTTCCGGCACCACGCACCAGGCCTACAGTGCGCCTCATCCGGCCAGAGCCATCCGTCTGCCCAGCGCCATCTGAGCCATCCGTCTCCCCAGCGCCATCTGAGCCATCCGTCTCCCCAGCGCCGTCTGAGCCATCCGTCTCCCCAGCGCCGTCTGAGCCATCCGTCTGCCCCGAGCCGTTAGAGCCGCCCGTCTGTCCCGAGCCGTCAGAGCCGTTAGTCAGTCAGGAGCCGCTAGAGCCATTCGTCAGTCAGGATCTGCCAGAGCCGCCAACCAGACAGGATCTGCCAGAGCCGCCAACCAGACAGGATCTGCCAGAGCCGCCAACCAGACAGGATCTGCCAGAGCCGCCAACCAGACAGGATCTGCCAGAGCCGCCAACCAGACAGGATCTGCCAGAGCCGCCAACCAGACAGGATCTGCCAGAGCCGTCAGCCAGCCATGAGCAGCCAGAGCCGTCAGCCAGCCATGAGCAGCCAGAGCCGTCAGCCAGCCATGAGCAGCCAGATCCGTCAGCCAGCCATGAGCAGCCAGATCCGTCAGCCAGCCATGAGCAGCCAGATCCGTCAGCCAGCCATGAGCAGCCAGATCCGTCAGCCAGCCATGAGCAGCCAGATCCGTCAGCCAGCCATGAGCAGCCAGATCTGTCAGCCAGCCATGAGCAGCCAGATCCGTCAGCCAGCCATGAGCCGTACAGCCAGGATCCGCCAGAGCCGTCCAGCCAGGATCCGCCAGAGCCGTCATCCAGCCAGGATCCGTTCCTCAGTCCGGAGCTGCCGTCCCTCAGTCCGGAGCTGCCGTCCCTCAGTCCGGAGCTGCCCCTTATCCTGGTGCTGCCCCTTAGTCCGGTGCTGCCCCTTAGTCCGGTGCTGCCCCTTAGTCCGGTGCTGCCCCTTAGTCCGGTGCTGCCCCTTAGTCCGGTGCTGCCCCTTAATCCAGTGGGGTTAATGTGGAGGGTGGCCATTTGGAGGAGGCTACGTAAGCGGGTAGTGACTATGGTGGGGTGGGGACCACGACCAGTGCCGGAGCCGCCGCCGTGGACGGACGCCCACCCAGACCCTCCCCTAGACTATGTGCTGGTGCGCCCGGAGTTCGCACCTTAAGGGGGGGGTTATGTCACGCCCTGGCCTTAGTATTCTTTGTTTTCTTAATTATTTTAGTTAGGTCAGGGTGTGACATGGGGAATGTATGTGTTTTTTGTAGTGTCTAGGGTGGTTGTAAGGTTTAGGGGGTTTATTAGAGTAGTTGGGTTTATGTTTAGTATAGTAGTCTAGCTGTGTCTATGGTTGAGTGTAGGTATCTAGGAAAGTCTATGGTTGCCTGAATTGGGTCTCAATTAGAGACAGCTGGTTATTGTTGTCTCTGATTGGGAGCCATATTTAAGGCAACCATAGGCTTTAGCTGTTTGTGGGGAATTGTCTATGTCGAAGTGTTTTGTGTCAGCACTGATGTTTGTATAGCTTCACGGTCGTCTGTTCTGTTTGTTGTTTTGTTTTTTCCTTCTTTAAAATAAAAGAAGATGTACTTTCCACGCGCTGCGCCTTGGTCCTCTCTCAGTCCCGTTGACGATCGTGACACATGTTGATATTGCCTATAGGGCGCAAAATTGCTACTACCATGTCTGGCAAGTGAGCTTTGTCACAAACGCCTAAAATAACATTATAGGACTACGGTTGGGTTTGGGGTTTGAGAATAATAATAATACATTGTAGAATAGTGAAGACATCAAAATTATGAAATAACACAAATGGAATCATGCAGTAACCAAAAAAGTGTTAAACAAATCAAAATGTATTTTATATTTTAGACTCTTCAAAGTAGCCATGCTTTGCCTTGATGACAGATTTGCACAGCTGGTTGAGAGAATGCCAAGAGTGTGCAAAGCTGTCATCAAATCAAAAGGTGGCTACTTTGAAGAATCTCAAATGTAAAATATATTTTAATTTATTTAACACCTTTTTGTTTACTACATGATTCCATATGTTATGTGTTGATGCCTTCACTATTATTCTACAATGTAGAAAATAGTAAAAATACAGAAAAACCCTTGAATGAGTAGGTGTGTCCAAACTTTTGACTGGTACAGTAAATGTTATTGGTAACAGAATATATAGCAGAAGAATAACTGCAGATTAAATAATTCTGTAATTAAAAACTATACACCCAACGTAGGATTGAGCTTGAATTGATTCTATACCCTATGTTGTGATTCTCACCAAATATTCTCACACTATTCAAACCCCACAATCAAATAAATATCTTTGAAGCTCTCTTAGCCTATAGATCACATTTTCCAAACAAATAACTTTAACCTCAACACATATTTTGGAATTTCTGTGCATCCTTGACAATCGCTAGTCAATAGGATCACCAATCAATAGGCCTATCCAAAAACAGCCAATAGAAAATCTGTGAACAGATTATAAAACCTACACATTATAATCTTCTTTCTTTTCTGGCAGCAATATGAGGGGTTATTTCAGGCGAAACGGTGTTGCAGTAGTCTAGTGTGTGGTGCGGGAATAATGACAAGCCAACCTAGCTTAGCTTTTGTTCACATTTCCCTAAAAAAAGGAACCAGACCCTGGAATTCAAGCGAACTGAACTCAGACTACCTCTTTTGAAGGGTCTGAGTTCCTTTGTAGTGTTCACACTGCACAAATATTTTTACAAAAACTGTCTGAAAGGGACCAAATGTGAAAACACCCTTATGGTCCCCCTCTCCCCTGGTTATGTACTGACGTTGTTTCACAGTCATTGACTATATTGACACTATTTGTCCAAGCATATTAGACTTTCACTGTGTCAAAAAATGTTGGTATGGAAAGCTCTCTGTTATTAAGATAGAGGATCTGGCAGACTAGTTAGTTGGCGTGAAGCAGCGTCAGTTGAGAGAGTCAGTAGATCAGGTACAGCACCAGTGAAGACAAAGACTGGATTCAGAGTTGTATTAACAGATTACAGATTATGAAAAATTATAAAAAATTAACGCTGAAATTGTTTGGCCAAAACAGCAACAGTAAAAAAGAGCTCTATAACAATATGTTATCTGCACTACAGCCAGGACAGTGCACAGCCTTTCAGAGGGCACCCACCGGCACCCCCACCCCTCCCCCCCTTGATTTGGGGGGAATTTCATAATTCTTATCTCGACATTCATAACATACTAACTGCCTCTGTAGCTACGCATAGTATTTATTTCTGCAACAATAACACACTCAGTCATCATAAATTGGAAGCAAGCTAGTTACAGTGCCTCCATAACACATCATTGACATTGGGAAAAGAGGGTAGGCTATCAGCTGATCATTGCAACCCAGTATCACAAATGGTTGTGAAATAGACACAAATTTGAACTACTTAGCTAATCCTAACCTTAATAACCTTTTAACAACTAACCCTAACCTTAACCCCTATTAATGCCTAGCTAAGCTATTGTTAGCCACCTAGCTAACATAGCTAATGTTAGCCACAACATGTTACAATTCCTTATGAATAAAATAGTGTACTGGACACAAATCCGTTAAGAAGAAAATTGTGTGGTGGACATAAAAATGTAACTTTTTTGTGTGCCTGTCAAGAATGTTGAATACGTAATTTGTGTCGATTTCACAATAATCTCTGATAGTATGTTGGATCATTGATGTAAATATGCTAGTTAGCTATCAAAACATGTTTTCTGGCTGGCTAGTGGTTTGTTTGGATATTTTGGTATATGGTGGTTAGCTAGAGTCTAGACTACCTGTGCTGCTGCTGCCCTGATACACATGTGCAACTCGTGCTGAAGAAGGGATGGAGTTGATTCAGAAGGTCAGTGCAGTCACTTCTCTCTAATGTCCTTCTGCCTCTCTCTGCTGTGCGTAGGATATCAGCCAACCAGACAGAATATTGATGATTATGTAAATCAAGTGTTATCAAGTGTTAATCAAATGCTGTGCTGCTGTGGCAGTAATATTGATATTTAAACTAGGTAGCTTGCTACACACACTCGACCAGTGAGCGCATCTCAAGTTTCATGTTTTATTGTTATGTGCATGAGTACAGTGAAATACCTTTCTTGCAAGCTCCTTTCAAGCCATATATGTTTGAAACTGGGCATGTGCAAACTTGGTACAGGGCAGACTGTGAAAAATGCACAACCAGGCGCATGAGCTCCATATATGGAAGATCAACAGACGGGTTAGGAGTGGAGGGTGGCGAACTTGACGACGTCAGGTTGACTTCGGGCAGTGGGTTCAGAACAACAACAACAACAAAAAACTCTATACAAGACAAATCTATAATATACCACCACCCAAAAGGGCACTTGGCAAGTAGGAGGGCAAAGGGGCAGGTTGTCACGTTCCTGACCTGTTTTCTGTTGTTTTGTATGTGTTTAGTTGGTCAGGGCGTGAGTTGGGGTGGGTAGTCTATGTTATGTGTTTTCTATGTTGGGTTAATGTGTTGCCTGGTATGGTTCTCAATTAGAGGCAGGTGTTTGACGTTTCCTCTGATTGAGAACCATATTAAGGTAGGTTGTTCTCACTGTTTGTTTGTGGGTGATTGTTCCTGTGTCTGTGTATACCACATGGGACTGTTTCGTTTGTTCGTTCGTTTTAGGTAGTCTGTTCCTGTTCGTGCGTTCTTCGTCTATATGTAAGTTCGTTTGTTTCAGGTCTGTTGCCTTCGTTTATTGTTTTGTAGTTTGTTCTAGTGTTCATTAGTGTTTCGTCTTTCATTTAATAAATCAGTATGTATTCATCACCCGCTGCGCCTTGGTCCGTTCATTCACCACAAGACAAACGTTACACAGGTGCCTGGGCACAGGTAAACCCCTGTACATGTGCTTCCCAAAAGCTCTCAATGAATGAGGAGAATAGGCATCTTAAAAATGCCCTTAACATTAACCATTGAATCAACTACTATTGCTGTGGCGGTCATTACATTTTGTCAGCGGGTGATTGTCAAGCAAATAACTGCCGGTCTCAAGGTTATTGACTGTTAATTAATCTCCTGGCTTCCACGCATAGACTACAAGCCACTGATGCAAACCTTTGGAACATCTACATTTTAAAAAAATCGAAGAATACAATTGAACATAGCTGAATATAAAAAAAATAGGTTCTTTCTCACAGGCTACAAGTGAAGACAGACTCATCGGGGAGGCAACTGTTCGCTTCCTTATCCAATTCCGAAGTGCATATTGAAGACATTGGAAGAATCCACATTTACTTTTCCTCAGCCAACAAGATGGGTAGGCCTAATGGACAGCAAAAGCACTAGCCGATGTCAATCTACTATCTCCCATAGTATAAAAGTTGACCTATTCTATTCTGTGTGAGAAATAAATATTCCAAACATAGTCTGGGACAATTGTGGGATGCGATAGATCCCAAATTAATACAACCACTAAGCTGACACAACAGATTAAAATGTTTAGCTTAAAATATTGATATACTAAGGAGGCTATTTCTTCACATTATAAGTGCAGCAATGTGCACACGACAGTAGGCAATAAACGCTAATGTTCCACAAGAAAGGAAAACACCATCAAAAGTGACCACAAATGTGATTATGCATGTAATACTTTTATTCTAAGGGTGCGTTTTTTTATGTATAGTGGAAATGATCCTACCCGAACTTGAAAGTCACCTGCTGCTTATGTACGCCAGTTAGGCTGTACACCCCTTGTAAAGCGGATTCATGTGCTGCATTTTAAGAAGTTACTTGGTCACTTTAGTTGTGATTTAGTTGTGAACAATTTTAATTTTGTGTCATTTAATTTTATGATGAATTAATGTATTCCTTTGCACTCAGGCTACCCCATACAGGCCTCACACAAAGGAATAGAGTGTACTACATTCATAGCAATTCTACAGACTGGATCAACAGCCCAATGAAATTGGATTCAGGTGAGGCCACTCTCTCTCTTCCTTCTGCAGCACACAGTGGATTTTACAAAGAAGTTTGTAAAATATCACTTTCCAGCAGCGAGGGTAATGTTGAGTTTTTAATAATATGTACTAGTCCAGGGGTCTTTAACCTTTTCTAGCATGAGAGCTACATTGAAATGATGAAACATGGTGCAAGCTAGTCATTCTTTTTTCCCTAGCTTTCAAATGGGCACTCTCTTTGTATTTTCCCCGAATTCCATTTTCTCTGTTTTATTGGAGCAAAGGTACAGGACGGCAGGCAGGCTTAGGCAGAGTGGTCAGGCGGGTGGGTACTGGGTCAGGACAGGCAAGGGTCAACAACTAGGAGGATGAGGAATGAGAGACTGGGGAAAAGCAGGAGCTGACACAAATCGCTGGTAGGCTTGATAAACAAGACGAACTGACAAAGAAACAGAGAACACAGGTATAAATACACAGGGGATAATGGGGAAGATGGGCGACACCTGGAGGGGGGTAGAGGCAATCACAAAGACAGGTGAAACAGATCAGGGTGTGACACCATGTCAATGCTTGGATCACATCAGAAGACCATTTTGAGGGCTTGAAAAAAATCTATATTTTAGATTTTTTGGTGTAAAACCCCTTTAATTGCCATACAGAGGAATATGCTGGTCAAGCTGTTTTTCCTGCTGCATATGTCATGACCGAGTTTGCAAAACATAATCCCACCAGATTGATACAAAAGATCATGATATGATTCTGCCAAGTAAGCCTACTTTGCAGTTATCATGCAGCCCTTTCCTGCAGTCATATGACCTAGAGGCATCATGGGTGGAATGTTATTAAAGCATTTCATAATAAACATACACCACCGGTCAAAAGTTTTAGAACACCTACTCCTTCAAGGGTTTTCCTTTATTTTTTACTATTTTCTACATTGTAGAATAATAGTGAAGATATCAAAACTATGGAAAAAAACATATCGAATCATGTAGTAATCAAAGAAGTGTTAAACAAATCAAAATATATTTTATATTTGAGATTCTTCAAAGCCAACCTTTGCCTTGATGACAGATTTGCATACTCTTGGCATTCTCTCAACCAGCTGCATGAGGAAGTCACCTGGAATGCATTTAATTAACAGATATGCCTACTTAAAAGTTCATTTGTGGAATTTCTTTCCTTCTTAACCTTTCTGGCGCAGGCGTTCCGCTAGCGACCCACCTCGACAACATCCAGTGAAATTGCAGAAAACCAAATTCAAAAAACAGAAATAGTCATAATAAACATTCATAAAAAATACAAGTGTTATACATCGGCTTAAAGATTAACTTCTTGTTAATCCAGCCACTATGTCAGATTTCAAAAAGGCTTTAAGGCAAAAGCATACCATGCGATTATCCGAGGACAGCGCCCCGCTTACAAAAGCATACAAACATTTTACAACCAAGTAAAGGAATTACAAAAGTCAGAAACAGCGATAAAATGAATCACTTACCTTTGAAGATCTTCATATGGTTGCAGTCACAAGAGTCCCAGCTACACAATAAATGTTTGTTTTGTTCGATAAAGTCCCTCTTTATATCCCAAAAACTCAGTTTTGTTGGCGCGTTTTGTTCAGTAATCCACTGGCTCAAAGGCGGTCAAAACATGCAGACGAATACATCCTAATAGTACCGGTAAAGTTCGTTGAAACATGTCAAACGATGTTTATAATTAATCCTCAGGTTGTCAATTGTCTAAATAATCGATAATATTTCAACAGAACAATAGTGTCTTCAATAGAAAGGAAAAGCAAACCAGCTCTGCATTCTTCCTCAGTCCACAGACAGAAAGGTCTCATTCTTCTTCATTTTTTTCAGAAAACAAGCCTTAAACAATGTCTAAAGACTGCTGACATCTAGTGGAAGCCAAAGGAACTGCAAGGTCCTAACCCATTAGATACTCTATAGGCATTCAATTGAAAATACCCACATAAAAAAAATCACACTTCCTGGATGGATTTACCTCAGGTTTTTGCTTTGCCATATCAGTTATGTTATACACACAGACATTAAACATTAAACTTTCAAGTGTTTTATATCCAAATCTACCAATTATATGCATATTCTAGCTTCTGGGCCTGAGTAACAGGCAGTTTATTTTGGGCACGTTTCACATCCAGACGTCGAAATACTGCCACCAAGCCATAAGAAGTTTTAATGCCTTTGAGCAAATCAGTTGTGTTGTGACAAGTTAGGGGAGTATACTGAAGATAGTCCTATTACGGAAGTGTACAGAAGATAGCCCTTTTCCATATTATGGCAAGAACAGCTCAAATGAGCAAAGAGAAACGACAGTCCATCATTACTTTAAGACATGAAGGTCTGTCAATACAGAACATTTCAAGAACTGTGAAAGTTTCTTCAAGTGCAGTCGCAAAAACCATCAAGCGCTATGATGAAACTGGCTCTCATGAGAACCGCCATAGGAATGGAAGACCCAGAGTTACCTCTGCTGCTGAGGATACGTTCATTAGAGTTAACCTGTCTAGCCCAGGCGTTCCGCTAGCGGAACTCCTCCCACATTCCACTGAAAAGGCAGAGAGCGAAATTCAAAAAATATTTTTTTGAAATATTTAACTTTCACACATTAACAAGTCCAATACAGCAAATGAAAGATACATCTTGTGAATCCAGTCAACATGTCCGATTTTTTAAATGTTTTACAGCGAAAACAGCACGTATATTTATGTTAGCTCACCACCAAATACAAAGAAGGACAGACATTTTTCACAGCACAGGTAGCATGCACAAAGCCAACCTAACTAACCAAGAATCAACCAAACTAAGCAACAAACAACTTCATCAGATGACAGTCTTATAACATGTTACACAATAAATCTATGTTTTGTTCGAAAAATTTGCATATTTGAGGTATAAATCAGTTTTACATTGCAGCTACCATCACAGCTACCGTCAAAAATAGCACCGAAGCAGCCAGAGCAATTATAGAGACAAATGTGGAATAACTAAATACTCATCATTGTCACAATCGTCTTGCGAAGAGAGTGAGGACCAAAATGCAGCGTGTGGAAAGTACATCTTCTTTATTAAAGAAAGAAGACGAAAACGACACGAACACTATACAACTAAACAAAACAACAAAACAGACGACCGTGAAGCTATTCAACATAAGTGCAGACACTAAACACTTAGACATAGACAATTACCCACAAATGCATGATGCCCATGGCTGCCTTAAATATGGCTCCCAATCAGAGACAAATGAAAGACATCTGTCTCTGATTGAGAACCACTCAGGCAACCATAGACATACCTAGACACATTCACTCAACCATAGACATACCTAGAAACATTCACTCAACACAAACTCATACACTACACCCAACACCCCCTTTACCATATAACCACCCAAAATGACAAAACACAAACATTCCCCATGTCACACCCTGACCTAACTAAAATAATAAAGAAAACAAAGAATACTAAGGCCAGGGCGTGACAATCATAAAACATTTCTGAAAAATACACAGCGTACAGCAAATGAAAGACACAGATCTTGTGAATCCAGACAATATTTCAGATTTTCTAAGTGTTTTACAGCGAAAACACAATATAGCGTTATATTAGCTTAGCACAATAGCAAACACTACAACAGCATTGATTCAAGCCAAACATAGCAATAACGTATAAACCACCAAAATATATTAATTTTTTCACTAACCTTCTCAGAATTCTTCAGATGACAGTCCTATAACATCATATTACACAATGCATATAGAGTTTGTTCGAAAATGTGCATATTTAGCGGCACAAATCGTGCTTATACAATGAGAATAGTGTCCATAACGTCAAGCAATCTGTCCGGCGCCATCTTGGAAAGACACCTATTCTTATCGAAAACTATTCATAAACTTGACAAAAAAAATACAGGTTGGACAGCAATTGAAAGACAAATTAGTTCTTAATGCAATCGCTGGGTTAAATTTTTAAAATTAACGTAACTGCGCAATACACCGTGCGATAAAGCAAGGCTACACTGCAAGAAATGGCGTCTCATGCATTTTACTTTTTTCAACAGAACAATGAATTAACAGCATAAAGACTGCTTACTATTAGCTGAGCTTCCATCAGAATCTTGGGCAAGGTGTCCTTTCTTCAAAACAATCGTCTTTTGGCTGAAAGATGTCCTCTTGTCCTGTCGAATTAGCCGCTAACGTTAGCCACCCACTGGAGAGGTGCCCAACTAGTGGAAGCGCGTCACAAAGAAATCCAGGAAAATCGCAATAAACTGCTATAAACTGCTATAAGTCGGTTTAAATTAACTACCTTATGATGTCTTTAACACCTATAACGAATAAAAACATGACCGGAGATATAGAACTACTAAAACGAAAGCGTTTGCAGGACGTCATTGTGATGTCTTCTTGCGCCAGGCGCACCGTTGAAAAGGACGGTACTTCCTGTTCCACGGTCTTATATAAGGTCCCAGATTGCGCAATCCACTCCATTCAAATTCTCACCGCTTACTGACATCTAGAGGAAGGCGTATGCAGTGCATGTAGCCCCATAGCTTGCATGGGGACTTATAAACTGACCCTAGAACAGGGATCTCGATTTCTGAAATCTCACTCCCTGACAGGAAATGTGCTGCAGAATGAGTTCTGTTTCACTCAGAGAAATAATTCAAACGGTTTTAGAAACTAGAGAGTGTTTTCTATCCAATAGTAATAATAATATGCATATTGTACAAGCAAGAATTGAGTACGAGGCCGTTTAAATTCAAGTCCAGGCTCTGGCTGGGCCACTCAAGGACATCAGAGACGTGTCCTGAAGCCACTCTTGCGTTGTATTGGCTGTGTGCTTAGGGTCATTGTCCTGTTGGAAGGTGAACCTTCACCCCATTCTGAGGTCCTGAGCGCTCTTGAGCAGGTATTAATCAAGGATCTCTCTGTAGTTTGCTCCATTCATCTTTCCCTCTATCCTGACTAGTCTCCCAGTCCCTGCCGATGAAAAACATACACACAGCATGATGCTGCCTCCACCATGCTTCACCGTAGGGATGGTGCCAGGTTTCCTCAAGATGTGACGCTTGGCATTCAGGCCAAAGAGTTCAATCTTGGTTTCATCAGACCAGAGAATCTTGTTTCTCATGGTCTGATAGTCCTTTAGGTGCCTTTTGGCAAACTCCAAGCGGGCTGTCATGTGCCTTTTACTGAGGAGTGGCTTCTGTCTACCATAAAGACCTGATTGGTGGAGTGATGCAGAGATTATTGTCTTTTTGGAAGGTTCTCCCATCTCCACAGAACTCTGGCGCTCTGTCAGTGACCATTGGGTTCTTGGTCACCTTCCAGACCAAGGCCCTTCTCTCCCGATTGCTCAGTTTGGCAGGGCGGCGAGCTCGAGGAAGAGTCTTGGTGGTTCCAAACTTATTCCATTTAAGAATGATGGAGGCCACTGTGTTCTTAAATGCTGCAGAAATTGTTTGGTACCCTTCCCCAGATCTTTGCATCGACACAATAGCGGAGCTCTACAGACAATTCCTTCGATCTCATAGCTTGGTTTTTGCTCTGACATGTACTGTCAACTGTGGAACCTTATATTGACATATTGTGTGCCTTTCCAAATCATGTCCAATCAATTTAATTTACCACAGGTGGAATCCAATCAAATTGAAGAAACTTGATGATCAATGGAAACAGGATGCACCTGAGCTCAATTTCGAGTCTCATAGCAAAGGGTTTGAATATTAACGTAAATACAGTATCTGTAAAAAAATATCTATATACATTTGCAAACATAAAAAAAAAAAAATGTTATTGCTTTGTAATTTTGAGGTATTGTGTTTAGAATTATGAGGATTTATTTTTATTTAATCCATTTTAGAAAAAGGCTGTAATGTAACAAAATGTGGAAAAAGGGAAGGGGTCTGAATACTTTCCGAATGCACTGTATATAAAGTGTAATATTGGGATGCAAACACAAAATGTAATACAATGTGAGGTGTATACTTTTATTTCAAAGTAGATTTGTTTAAGACTACTAAGAAACACTCTGTGTGACCCTGGTTCCTCACACTGCAGTAAAAGGTTAATTGAGAAGGTTTTGGAGAAAGTCCTGTCTCTAACTGGCTACATGAAGTCAATTATGCACCACACAGATATACAGGGGCAATATTGCTGGAAATTCTTAAGAAATAGGTACACTTTCAGAATTGTTTGGCAAGCTAATCATAGATGGGCTCCTCGCGATTGACCTGTTGGAGACTCCTGCTTTAGTCTATTCAGTGGCTTGGCTTGAACATTCAAACTGAAGGTCTCACATGAAAAAAAATACTCAGTGGCTGAGAAAGAACAGAGTGGATGCTTGCTCAGAAACTTGTGATTTGCCATGGTTTACACTAAAGATAGCCAGTGATGTGCAGTCAGGGTAGACAGAGCAGGCAGTGCTTATACTGTGATAATCTAATTGTCACGCCCTGGCCTTAGTTATCTTTGTTTTCTGTAATATTTTGGTTTGGTCAGGGTGTGACAGGGGGGATGTTTGTGTGTATTTGTCTCGTCTTGGGTGGTTGTATGGTATAGGGGGTTTTGGTAGAGTGTATGGGTTTGTGTTGAGTGTCTAGGTAAGTCTATGGTTGCCTGAATGGTTCTCAATCAGAGACAGCTGTCATTCATTGTCTCTGATTGGGAGCCATATTTAAGGCAGCCATAGGCATTAGGCTATTGTGGGTAATTGTCTTCCGTGTCAGTGTTTGTACCACACGGGACTGTTTCGTTTGTCTAGTCTGTTCCTGTTCGTGCGTTCTTCGTTTTATGTAAGTTCTCATGTTCAGGTCGGTCTACGTCGTTTTTGTTATTTTGTAATTTATTCAAGTGTACTTCGTGTTTCGTCTTGTCTAAATAAATTCATCATGTATTCATCACCCGCTGCATTTTGGTCCGATCCTTGCTCCTCCTCGTCTGAGGAGGAGAACGACTTAGACGAACGTGACAGAATTACCCACCAAACAAGGACCAAGCAGCGTGTTAAGCAGCAGCAGGAGCAACCTACACAGGATTTATGGCAATGGGAGGAGATCGACAGGTGGGCGATCGACCCAGGGAGAATGCCGGAGCCCGCCTGGGATTCTCTGGAGCAGTGTGAGGAGGGATACCGGCGAAAGGAGGCAGCACGACGACGCGGTAGGAAGCCTGTGAGTCAGCCCAAAACATTTCTTGGGGGGGGGGGGGGGTGGCTAAAGGGTAGTGTGGCGAAGTCAGGTAGGAGACCAGCGCCAACTCCCTATGCTTACCGTGGAGTGCGAGAGTACGGGCAGACACCGTGTTATGCGGTAGAGCGCATGGTGTCTCCTGTACGTGTGCATAGCCCGGTGCGGGTTATTCCACCTCCCCGCACTGGCAGGGCTAGATTGAGTATTGAGCCAGGTGCCATGAAGCCGGCTCAACGCGTCTGGTCTCCAGTGCGTCTCCTCGGGCCGGCATACATGGCACCAGCCTTACGCATGGTGTCCCCGGTTCGCCTACACAGGCCAGTGCGGGTTATTCCACCTCCCCGCACTGGTCGGGCTACGGGGAGCATACAACCAGGTAAGGTTGGGCAGGCTCAGTGCTCAAGGGAGCCAGTACGCCTGCATGGTCCGGTATATCCGGCGCCACCTCCCCGCCCCAGCCCAGTACCACCAGTGCCAACACCACACACCAGGCTTCCAGTGTGTCTCCAGAGCCCTGTTCCTCCTCCACGCACTCCCCCTATGGTGCGTGTCTCCAGCCCGGTACCACCAGTTCCGGCACCACGCACCAAGCCTCCTGTGTGTCTCCAGAGTCCTGTGCGTCCTGTTGCTGCTCCCCGCACTAGCCTTGAGGTGCGTGTCCTTAGCCCGGTACCTCCAGTTCCGGTACCACGCACCAGGCCTACTGTGCGCCTCAGCCGGCCAGAGTCTGCCGTCTGCCCAGTGCCGCCTGCACTGTCCGTCTGCCCAGTGCCGTCAGAGCTGCCCGTCTGCCCAGAGCCGTCAGAGCTGCCCGTCTGCCCAGAGCCGTCAGAGCTGCCCGTCTGCCCAGAGCCGTCAGAGCTGCCCGTCTGCCCAGAGCCATCAGAGCTGCCCGTCTGTCCCGAGCCTTCAAAGCCGCCCGTCTGTCCCGAGCCGCTAGAGCCGCCCGTCTGTCCCGAGCCGCTAGAGCCGTCCGCCAGACAGGAGCAGCCAGAGCCGTCCGCCAGACAGTAGCAGCCAGAGCCGTCCGCCAGACAGTAGCAGCCAGAGCCGTCCGCCAGACAGGAGCAGCCAGAGCCGTCCGCCAGACAGGAGCAGCCAGAGCCGTCCGCCAGACAGGAGCAGCCAGAGCCGTCCGCCAGACAGTAGCAGCCAGAGCCGTCCGCCAGACAGTAGCAGCCAGAGCCGTCCGCCAGACAGGAGCAGCCAGAGCCGTCCGCCAGACAGGAGCAGCCAGAGCCGTCCGCCAGACAGGAGCAGCCAGAGCCGTCCGCCAGACAGGAGCAGCCAGAGCCGCCCGCCAGACAGGAGCAGCCAGAGCCGCCCGCCAGACAGGAGCAGCCAGAGCCGCCCGCCAGCCAGGAGCAGCCAGAGCCGCCCGCCAGCCAGGAGCAGCCAGAGCCGCCCGCCAGCCAGGAGCAGCCAGAGCCGCCCGCCAGCCATGATCTGCCAGAGCCGCCCGCCAGCCATGATCTGCCAGAGCCGCCCGCCAGCCAGGATCTGCCAGAGCCACCAGCCAGCCAGGATCTGCCAGAGCCGCCAGTCAGCCAGGATCTGCCAGAGCCACCAAAGCGGGTATTAACTATGGTGGAGTGGGGGCCACGTCCCGCACCCGAGCCGCCGCCGTAGGAAGGCCCACCCGGACCCTCCCCTTCTGTGTCAGGTTTCGCGGCCGGAGTCCGCACCTTTGGGGGGGGGTACTGTCACGCCCTGGCCTTAGTTATCTTTGTTTTCTGTAATATTTTGGTTAGGTCAGGGTGTGACAGGGGGGATGTTTGTGTGTATTTGTCTCGTCTTGGGTGGTTGTATGGTATAGGGGTTTTGGTAGAGTGTATGGGTTTGTGTTGAGTGTAGGTGTCTAGGTAAGTCTATGGTTGCCTGAATGGTTCTCAATCAGAGACAGCTGTCATTCATTTTCTCTGATTGGGAGCCATATTTAAGGCAGCCATAGGCATTAGGCTATTGTGGGTAATTGTCTATGTGTAGTGTTTAGTGTCAGCACTATTTGTTTGAATAGCTTCACGGTCGTCAGTTTGTTGTTTTTGTTCGTTTGTAAGTGTTTGTTTGTCTTCATTAAAGAAGATGTATTTCTCTCACGCTGCGCCTTGGTCCACCATTCCTCAAAGTTACGACGATCGTGACACTAATAAGAAAAGCTGTTATGAATAGCCATATAAAAAACTATATAAGAAATTCTAATGTAATCTAAAGTTTTTTTTCTCAATGAATCACAAAATTTGTTGAAACTGCATCAAAACCTTAGGAAAGGCACCAGGGTATTCATGCCTTCCTTCCAATCCATTCAAATCTATTCAAATTGTTGACATGCACGGCTGTTCCTGACTCAAGTCAGTATTAAGGGACAGGGTCAGCATATGCCTCAATGTTTTGTCTAGCTCAATGCTTTGTACAGTGAAGTTCATATTTTGCACATGAGTATTGCTGGAACATCATGTGTGGGTAAGCCTGGGGTAAGCTCTGCACAATTGGGTGTGTCTACATAATTTGGTGCCCACATCGCTTGAACTGAACGAAGCTAGCGAGCTAGCATTAACAACCTGACAAAGAGACACTACTGCAGACACAGCAACCCGGAGCAGACCACCGATCAGAGATCAGGAGAGGAATGATTAACAACGTTTTGGACAATATCAGTGTTCAAATTAAAGCCAGGTTGAATAACTTTCTCATCCTTGGCCCTACAACGCTGTCCTCGAGATGTCCACCCTGAAGTACAGACAAATTAACTTTATCCAGTGACGACTCGTCATTTTTGAGCCGCACATGATATTTTGTCATTAACACGTGTCACATATCAGTTTGCAAACAATGTAAAAAAAAATATTGAGTTAATTATGCCGCATACTTTCTTAAAAGTAAGGCAGATCCAAAATGGAGATGTTTCAGCAAAGCTCAGTGCTTTCTGTGGTGGTGGGGCAGCCAGCGGAAAATACGGAGCGTAGGGGTTGGTTAATGTTCTCCAGTTGCACCGTGATTGGCTCAGTGTTCTATTACACATGGGGACACTGAAAAATCTACTCTAAAATGCAAGCCCCTTGTGTGCTGCCATAGAGTTACATTAGAAGCTTCCATCCAAGAAGGCTCAAGGTCATTGCCCACAGATAAAATTACATCAACATCAAATTTTCTAAATCTTAGCTAGCAAGCTAGACAAACAGTTATCATCATGAATCACATCGACAATCTACTGGCAAATTCTTTTCAATCCTTGTCATAAGAAGAGAAATTATAGATAAAACATATCATTGCTCATCGGCCATAGGACATAAACATTACACAACAAGTTGAAATTTGCAAATTCAACAATGAATTGTTTGGAAGGAATCAATGGCTAACTGCAAGCCTTGAAAAGCAATCACTAGCCGGCTTTCAGTGGTGTGGGTGTGTGGTCCAAGTCTGGGTTTAAGAATCTATTTTCGAAGCTTAAAAGGATGAACATTAAACACCATGGGCCGGAAAAGGTTGAATACATTGGCCTTGCTGTCAATGCCACTGAGACAGCTCTATGAAACAAGTTATTCTTACTACAGTAGTAATATACCAAATCTGAATTATTTTCTTCATATTAATGAGATGCTGTGAAACACAGAATTATTTTGAATTCAGTTAGTTTACGTGCCATGCTCCCTTTCCCTGTCGTTGTTATCCATGCTACATATCCAGCTTATTCTATTAGAGCAAGGCAAATATTTTGTGACCTTTTGGATACTCTGAGTCTTTAAAAAAAAATGTATTTAACCTTTATTTAACCAGGTAGGCTAGTTGAGAACAAGTTCTCATTTGCAACTGCGACCTAGCCAAGATAAAGCATAGCAATTCGACACATACAACAACACAGAGTTACACATGGAATAAACAACACATACGGTCAATAATACAGTAGAACAAAGTTAAACAAAAAGTCTATATACAGTGAGTGCAAATGAGGTAAGATAAGGGAGTTAAGGCAATAAAATAGGCCATGGTGGCGAAGTAATTACAATATAGCAATTAAACACTGGAATGGTAGATGTGCAAGTAGAGATACTGGGGTGGAAAGGAGCAAGATAAATAAATAAATACAGTATGGGGATGAGGTAGGTAGATAGATGGGCTGTTTACAGATGGGCTATGTACAGGTGCAGTGATCTGTGAGCTGCTCTGACAGCTGGTGCTTAAAGCTAGAGAGGGCGATATGAGTCTCCAGCTTCAGAGATTTTTGCAGTTCGTTCCAGTCATTGGCAGCAGAGAACGGGAAGGAAAGACGACAGACGAAAGGAGGAATTGGCTTTGGGGGTGACCAGTGAGATATACCTGCTGGAGCGCGTGCTACGAGTGGGTGCTGCTATGGTGACCAGTGAGCTGAGATAAGGCGGGGCTTTACCGAGCAGAGACTTGAATATAACCTGTAGCCAGTGGGTTTGGCGACGAGTATGAAGCGAGGGCCAACCAACGAGAGCGTACAGGTCGCAATGGTGGGTAGTGTATGGGGCTTTGGTGACAAAACGGATGGCACTGTGATAGACTGCATCCAGTTTGTTGAGAAGAGTGTTGGAGGCTATTTTATAGATGACATCACCGAAGTCGAGGATCGGTAGGATGGTCAGTTTTACGAGGGTATGTTTGGCAGCATGAGTGAAGGATGCTTTGTTGAGATATAGGAAGCGGATTCTAGATTTAATTTTGGATTGGAGATCCTTAATGTAAGTCTGGAAGGAGAGTTTACAGTCTAACGAGACACCTAGGTATTTGTAGTTGTCCACGTATTCTAAGTCAGAGCCGTCCAGAGTAGTGATGCACGGGCGAGCAGGTGCGAGCAATGATCGGTTGAAGAGCATGCATTTAGTTTTACTTGCGTGTAAGAGCAGTTGGAGGCCACGGAAGGAGAGTTGTATGGCATTGAAGCTCGTTTGGAGGTTAGTTAACACAGTGTCCAAAGAGGGGCCAGAAGTATACAGAATGGTGTCGTCTGCGTAGAGGTGTATCAGAGAATCACCAGCTGTCACGTCCTGACCATAGTTCTTATGTGTTTTGCTTGTTTTAGTGTTGGTCAGGACGTGAGCTGGGTGGGCATTCTATGTTGTGTGTCTAGTTTGTCTGTTTCTGTGTTCGGCCTAATATGGTTCTCAATCAGAGGCAGCTGTCAATCGTTGTCCCTGATTGAGAATCATATATAGGTGGCTTGTTTTTGTGTTGGGATTTTGTGGGTGGTTGTTTCTTGTCTCTGTGTTTTGTCTGCACCAGAAAGGACTGTATCGGTAAGCCACGTTTGTTATTTTGTAGTTTGTAAGTGTTCACGTTTTCGTCTGTCATTAAATATGTTAAACACGGAATACGCTGCGTCTTGGTCCGATCCCTGCTACACCTCCTCTTCAGACGAAGAGGAGGAAGGCTGCCGTTACAGAACCACCCACCAAACTCGAACCAAGCAGCGTGGCTACGGGCAGCAGCAGCAGCAGCGGCCCACTACACAGGACTCCTGGACATGGGAGGAAATTCTGGAGGGAAAAGGACACTGGGCTCACATTGGAGAATATCGCCGCTCTCGTGAAGAGATGGAGGCAGCTAAAGCCCAGGAGCGGTGGTATGAGGAGGCAGCACGGAAGCTTGGCTGGAAGCCCGAGAAGAAATCCCAAACATTTCTTGGGGGGGGGGGGATAAAGGGTAGTGTGGCGAAGTCAGGTAGGAAACCTGCGCCCACTTCCCATGCTTACCGTGGAGAGCGGGAGTACGGGCAGACACCGTGTTATGCGGAAGAGCGCACGGTGTCTCCTGTACGTGTGCATAGCCCGGTGTGGTACATTCCAGCTCCACGTATCGGACGGGCTAGAGTGAGCATTGAGCCAGGTGCCATGAAGCCGGCTCAACGCGTCTGGTCTCCAGTGCGTCTCCTCGGGCCGGCATACATGGCACCAGCCTTACGCATGGTGTCCCCGGTTCGCCAACACAGTCCAGTGCGGGTTATTCCACCTCCCCGCACTGGTCGGGCTACGGGGAGCATTCCACCAGGTAAGGTTGGGTAGGCTCGGTGCTCAAGGGAGCCAGTACGCCTGCACGGTCCGGTATATCCGGCGCCACCTTCCCGCCCCAGCCCAGTACCACCAGTGCTTACACCACGTACCAGGCTTCCAGTGCATCTCCAGAGCCCTGTTCCTCCTCCACGCACTCTCCCTGTGGTGCGTGTCTCCAGCCCAGTACCTCCAGTTCCGGCACCACGCACTAAGCCTCCTGTGCGTCTCCAGAGCCCTGTACGCACTGTTCCTGCTCCCCGCACTAGCCTTGAGGTGCGTGTCTCCAGTCCGGTACCACCAGTTCCGGCACCACGCACCAGGCCTACTGTGCGCCTCAGCAGGTCAGAGTCGGCCGTCTGCCCAGCGCAGTCTGAGCTGCTTGCCTGCCCAGCGCAGTCTGAGCTGCTTGCCTGCCCAGCGCCGTCTGAGCTGCTTGCCTGCCCAGCGCCGTCTGGGCTGCCTGCCTGCCCAGCGCCGTCTGGGCTGCCTGCCTGCCCAGCGCCGTCTGAGCTGCCTGCCTGCCCAGCGCCGTCTGAGCTGCCTGCCTGCCCAGCGCCGTCTGAGCCTTCCGTCTGCCCAGCGCCGTCTGAGCCATCCGTCTGCCCAGCGCCGTCTGAGCCATCCGTCTGCCCAGCGCCATCTGAGCCATCCGTCTGCCCAGCGCCGTCTGAGCCGCCCGTCTGTCCAAGAGCCGTCAGAGCCGCCCGTCTGTCCCGAGCCGTTAGAGCCGTCAGTCAGTCAGGAGCCACTAGAGCGGTCCGTCAGTCAGGAGCCGCCAGAGCCTCCAGCCAGTCAGGAGCCGCCAGCCAGTCAGGAGCTGCCAGAGCCGCCCGCCAGTCATGAGCTGCCAGAGCCGCCCGCCAGTCATGAGCTGCCCTCCAGTCATGAACTGCCTTCCAGTCATGAGCTGCCCTCCAGTCATGAGCTGCCCTCCAGTCATGAGCTGCCCTCCAGTCATGAGCTGCCTTCCAGTCATGAGCTGCCCTCCAGTCATGAGCTGCCCTCCAGTCATGAGCTGCCTGCCAGTCATGAGCTGCCTGCCAGTCATGAGCTGCCCTCCAGTCATGAGCTGCCTTCCAGTCATGAGCTGCCTTCCAGTCATGAGCTGCCCTCCAGTCATGAGCTGCCCTCCAGTCATGAGCTGCCCTCCAGTCATGAGCTGCCCTTCAGCCCGGAGCTGCCCCTCAGTCCGGAGCTGCCCTTCAGTCCGGAGCTGCCTCTCTGTCCGGAGCTGCCCTTCAGTCCGGAGCTGCCCCTCTGTCCTGAGCTACCTCTCTGTCCTGAGCTACCTTCAGACGAAGAGGAGGAAGGCTGCCGTTACACCAGCAGCAAGCGCAACATCATTGATGTATACAGAGAAGAGAGTCGGCCCGAGGATTGAACCCTGTGGCACCCCCATAGAGACTGCCAGAGGCCCGGACAACAGGCCCTCCGATTTGACACACTGAACTCTATCAGAGAAGTAGTTGGTAAACCAGGCGAGGCAATCATTTGAGAAACCAAGGCTGTCGGTCTGCCAATAAGAATGTGGTGATTGACAGAGTCGAAAGCCTTGGCCAGGTTGATGAATACGGCTTCACAGCATTGTCTCTTATCGATGGCGGTAATGAAGTCATTTAGGACCTTGAGCGTGGCTGAGGTGCACCCATTACCAGCTCTGAAACCAGATTGCATAGCGGAGAAGGTACGGTGGGATTCGAAATGGTCGGTAATCTGTTTGTTAACTTGGCTTTCGAAGACCTTAGAAAGACAGGGTAGGATAGATATAGGTCTGTAGCAGTTTGGGTCTAGAGTGTCACCCCCTTTGAAGAGGGGGATGACCGCGGCAGCTTTCCAATCTTTGGGAATCTCAGACGATACGAAAGAGAGGTTGAACAGGCACGTAATAGGGGTTGCAAAAATTTTGGCAGATAATTTTAGAAAGAGAGGGTCCAGATTGTCTAGCCCGGCTGATTTGTAGGGGTCCAGATTTTCCAGCTCTTTCAAAACATCAGCTATCTGGATTTGGGTGAAGGAGAAATGGTGGGGGCTTTGGCGGGTTGCTGTGGAGGGTGCCGGGCAGTTGACCGGGGTAAGGGTAGCCAGGTGGAAAGCATGGCCAGCCGTAGAGAAATGCTTATTGAAATTCACAATTATAGTGGATTTATCGGTGGTGACAGTGTTTCCTAGCCTCAGAGCAGTGGGCAGCTGGGAGGAGGTGCTCTTATTCTCCATGGACTTTACAGTGTCCCAGAACATTTTTGAGTTAGTACTACAGGATGCAAATTTCTGTTTGAAAAAGCTAGCCTTAGCTTTCCTAACTGCCTGTGTATATTTGGTCCTAACTTCCCTGAAAAGTTGCATATCACGGGGGCTATTCGATGCTAATGCAGAACACCACAGGATGTTTTTGTGCTGGTCAAGGGCAGACAGGTCTGGAGTGAACCAAGGACTATATCTATTCCTAGTTCTACATTTTTTGAATGGGGCATGCTTATTTAAGATGGTGAGGAATGCACTTTTAAAGAATAGCCAGGCATCATCTACTGACGGGATGAGGTCAATGTCATTCCAGGATACCCCGGCCAGGTCGATTAGAAAGGCCTGCTTGCAGAAGTGTTTTAGGGAGCGTTTGACAGTGATGAGGGGTGGTCGTTTGGTCGCAGACCCATTATGGATGCAGGCAATGAGGCAGTGATCGCTGAGATCTTGATTGAAAACAGCAGAGGTGTATTTGGAGGGCGAGTTAGTTAGGATGACATCTATGAGGGTGCCCGTGTTTACGAATTTGGAGTTGTACCTGGTAGGTTCATTGATAATTTGTGTGAGATTGAGGGCATCAAGCTTAGATTGTAGGATGATGTTAAGCATGTCCCCGTTTAGATCACCTAGTAGCACGAGCTTAGAAGATAGATGGGGGGCAATCAATTCACATATGGTATCGAGGGCACAGCTGGGGGCAGAGGGAGGTCTATAGCAAGCGGCAACAGTGAGAGACTTGTTTCTGGAAAGGTGAATGTTTAGAAGTAGAAGCTCGAATTGTTTGGATACAGACTTGGATAGTAATACAGAACTCTGAAGGCTATCTTTGCAGTAGATTGCAACTCCGCCCCCTTTGGCAGTTCTATCTTGGTGGAAAATGTTATAGTTAGCGATGGAGATTTCAGGGTTTTTGGTGGTTTTCCTAAGCCAGGATTCAGACACGGTTAAGACATCCGGGTTGGCAGAGTGTGGTAAAGCAGTGAGTAAAACAAACTTAGGGAGTAGGCTTCTAATGTTAACATGCATGAAACCAAGGCTTTTACGGTTACAGAAGTCAACAAATGAGAGCACCTGGGGAGTGGGAGTGGAGCTAGGCACTGCAGGACCTGGTTTAACCTCTACATCACCAGAGGAACATAGGAGAAGTAGGATAAGGGTACGGCTAAATGCTATACGAACTGGCCGTCTAGCATGTTCGGAACAGAGAGTAAAAGGAGCAGGTTTCTGGGCATGATAACATAGATTCAAGGCATAGTGTACAGACAAAGGTAAGGTAGGATGTGAGTACATTGGAGGTAAACCTAGGCATTGAGTAATGATGAGAGATATAGTCTCTAGAGACATTTAAACCAGGTGATGTCATCGCATATGTAGGAGGTGGAACAACATGGTTGGTTAAGGCATATTGAGCAGGGCTAGAGGCTCTACAGTGAAATAAGACAGTAATCACTAACCAGGACAGTAATGGACGAGGCATATTGATATTAGAAAGAGGCATGCGTAGCCAAGGGAACATATGGGTCCAGTGAGTGGTTGGGCTGACTGGGGACACGACGATTCAGACAGTTAGCAGGCCGATGCTAACATGGTAACAGTTAGTAGGCCGGGGCTAAACAAGCTAGCAGATAGCAGACCAGGGCTGGCAAGCTAGCAGTTAGCAGACCGGGTTAGCAAGCAAGCAGTTAGCAGGGGCTAGCAGTTATCAGACCGGGGCAGGCAAGCTAACAGTTAGCAGACCGGGGCATGCAAGCTAGCAGTTAGCAGACTGGGGCTAGCAAGTTAGCCTTTGGGGGACGTCGCGATGGGGGTAAGTCTGTTTTTGCCTCTTCGTGTGGTGACGTCGATAGACCAGTCGTGGAATTAGTAGGGTTCCAGGTAACTCTAGGTAGCTAGCAGGCCTAGCAGGTTAGCAGAATGGACCCTCAGCGGGCGTCGTGCCTGATATTGTAGCCCGGGAGTGGGATTCGGCGGTAGCACAGGAGCCCTTGCCGGGCTAGCTTCTGGCTAATTGGTGCTTGCTCCGGGATGGAAACGCTAGCCAGGAGTGGTCACCCGGGATTGCGGTTAGCTAGTTGCGAAGATCCAGATGAAAATGTTCAGAGTTTGCGGTAGGAATCCGGGGATATGGAGAGAAATAGGTCCGTTATGCTCTGGTTTGAGTCCCGTTGTTCGAACTGGCGAGAGCTTTCCGAGCTAAAGGTTAGCTGATGACCGCTAGCAATGGTTTGCTAACTGATAGCTGGTAGGTAGTTAGATGGCTATCTTCAGTTGAGGGATTCCAGATCCGAAGTAAATAGAAATACTTTAGAAAAAAGCAGATCCACGCCACATTGGGTGAGGTGGGTTGCAGGAGAGTATTTAGAAGTTGAGGTTTATGAAAATATTTTTAAAAGATATGCAAAGAAAAATATGTAAAAAGATAATACAAGGGACACGACAGGACAAAGACAAAGACGTCTGACTGCTACGCCATCTTGGATTTCTCTCGGGTAAAGTAAGCGTTATGAATAATGTCACTCAATTGAACTGCTTTGACATTAGTGGGGACATTTGATGAATACTTGAAGACCTGAACACGTAAATGAGGCATTAATAATATATGTTTCAGTGAGGACAAGAAAAAGGCTTAAGTGCTGTTTTGCAGAAATATGTCATTGGAACAGGAGAGGAGCTAGCCAGAGAAACTCTCACGAAAAACCGAAAAAACCTCATTGTTTTTAGCCATAGGAGGTGTGTACCAATTTCAACTGTTTTGTTTGCTATGGGTGTATGGCTCCCTGAATGATGAAATAGAGAAGGAATCAGGCAGCCATTTCCTAGCGGCGTCTTACATGAAGACAGAGGACTTACCTTACAACCAACTGTGAGAAGGCACTTTGAATATTACTGAAACAATCATAGCCATTGTTGCTCATCAATGCATACCATGCTCACTTTTCTCCTCCATTACTGTCAGTATTTCCCTTTTTTCTCCAAGCCTTATCTTTACTCACACACAAGCTGGGTGTGTGTGCTGTGTGTGTGTGTGTGTGTGGGATGCCGATGCAGTAGAGCTGCCTGTCACTCACTTTTACCCTCTCAGGTCAGACGTGTGTGTGCTCCTCAAAGATTTTCAGTGTCTGAATGCGTCCAGACTTCAGCAGCTGTCCGCTTAGTTTTCCATGCATAGAGCCTCAAGCTGACCTGACACCTCTCCTCCCGGAGCCTGAAACCCATCCGCCTATGGACTCTTCTCTTCCAGACTTTACACAAAAGCGGGTGAGAACTGACTTATTTTCAGTGTTGGGGGTAGTGACACATATTTTGCAGTGAGCTTGGTGGTATTTGAACTAAATTCAAATCTTGGAAGTGTTTTTAGTTGTTAATTGCCATGTAGCGTTGTAGGTAACTGCTGGAACTACACACTACTTTTTTTGAAAATGTAAAATAAGATATGGGTACTGTAAGCAAAAATGAATTTTCTTTTTCGGCATCCGCTCTTCTTTATTTTCTCTATGACATTTCAGATTTAAATATAATAAAGTAATTTGGATGTAGTGAACCACTTTTTAAGTAAACTATAATTTTCTTAAGGGTACAAAAAATCAAACCTCAAAAAAACAAAAAAAAACCTAGTGGGGAAACAATTGCTTGAATTAAGCTAAAAAATATGCCAATGCCATGAGCAAATTTTACTTCTTGAAATAAGTCGAAATAGCTAGTTGTTGAGAAAGCACTAGTGATCTAAAAACTAGTAAAAAAGGATAAAAAATAGAGTTTTTGACTTGATATAAGCAACAGAGACACAGTTTCATTACACAATAATAAGGCACAAGTACTTCATTCTATTATATTTCTCATGTCTAGAAATAAGATTGTTGCTATTATTTGAAACCTTAAACTGATACATTAATACTCAAATCATGTCATTAAAAATAAAATAAAATAGCTGAAATAAAAGACTCACATTAATCAATTTCTTTGACTGTCTTTTATTATGTCAGCTTAAGGTTACATTCTAAGTCAGCCTGTTCACGGCAAAGCTTCACAGCAGCCTTCGGACATTGTATATACACATTTGACAAAGAAAAAAAAGTATACAATTAAAGGTAGGAGCAATGGCAGTATGTTTGTGATAGTCATTTGTATCAGATAAGTCAAAACATTCCAACACTCATGCATCCGTGTTTGCATGGTGTGCAAAAAAAGGTTAAGTGCTGCCTTTATGTTTGGCATAGTAACTTGCATCAGATAAGAACAGTTAACAAAACATTCCAACATGCATCCCTCACCCATCTGGTTGTTTACATGGTGTGAGAAAATGTTGAAGCCCTGCCATTGTGAAATGTCCTCCAATAGGAAAAGTGGCTACTCGTCTTTGTCCCGCCTCATGGTCGCAGTCTTCCAATCTCACTGCTCTCCAGTTATAGCTCAAGCCAGGCCAGCTGTGTTTCTACTCAAATGATAACTCAATTCTGAACACAGCAGCTTGTTTCTATATGCCTGATGCAAATTCATGCCCAAACGGATCAAAATTCGGCTCAATGGTCTGATGCCGCTGTAAAGCTACCTGCTACCAGCAGCAGCACTGGCCACAGTGCACTGAATGAGGCCTTTGCTGATGTCTAACCAGCCTTTGACAGCAGCTGATGACAATGTAAATGTGTGACTTCTCTTACTTACATGATCAATTTCTTGGAAACAAGGGTACGCCTCCAAGATTTTGGTGGGCCTGTCTTGCTCTTTCACTGCATCCGAATCAATGAATGCTCTTCGAGACTGAAATTCCAGGTGAAGGAGCTGAGCCACAGCAGTCTTGTTTGGCTTCTTGGTCTTGTAGATTTCCTGGAGTGTTCTGTACTGTCATGCCTGGGTTTTTATCACTGTCATTGCTGTCAGGGGTAGTTTCTCCACCTACAAAATAAACATTACATTTAATTAACCCTACCTTAGTGGTTTGCGTTAAAGGCACAATTCTTAATCCAATTCAAAGTCAGCTCAATCACAAAAATGAAATGTTTCCCAACACAAGGGGGCACTGCCCTCTGGTTTAACTGAGAGTTAGCACAAGGCTGGTAGAAACCAGTGTTTTCATCAATTTAACAGCACTCAGATATGTTAAACAGGCACAGACATGCAAATTGAATTGGTAGGGTTTAGACCAGGGGCACTCAACTCTTACCCTACGAAGTCCGGAGCTTGCTGGTTCTGCTCTACCTGATAATTAATTCCACACACCTGGTGTCCCAGGTCTAAATCTGTCCCTGATTAGAGGGGAACAATGAAAACGCTAGCTAGCATTTCTTGGTTGAACTGTCTTTGGTTGAAATTACTTGCGACGGCATCTTGTCAACGTTAGCTAGATTGGACCATGGTTAGGTAACTAGCTAGCCAGCTCTGCAGCCAGTTTGAATGCCACGTTGTCATTGCATCTAAGATTCACCTTGTGGTGTGCAGACTGGTTTTATATTATTCTTATATTTTCACACAAACCAGAAAAAAATACAACAAAATGTCTGTGAAACTACAGTTGAAGTCAGAAGTTTACATACAGTAAACTTGGAGTCATTAAAACTGTTTTTCAACAACTCCACAAATGTCTTGTTAACAAACTATAGTATTGGCAAGTCGGTTAGGACATCTACTTTGTGCATGACACAAGTAATTTTTCCAACATTTGTTTACAGACAGATTATTTCACTTATAATTCACTGTATCACAATTCCAATGGGTCAGAAGTTTAAGTACACTAAGTTGACAGTGCCTTTAAACAGCTTGGAAAATTCCAGAAAATGATGTCATTGCTTTAGAAGCTTCTGATAGGCTAATTGACATCATTTGAGTCAATTGGAGGTGTACCTGTGGATGTATTTCAAGGTCTACCTTCAAACTCAGTGCCTCTTTGCTTGACATCATGGGAAAATCAAAAGAAATCAGCCAGGACCTCAGAAAAAATTGTAGACCTCCACAAGTCTGGTTCATCCTTGGGAGCAATTTCCACAAACTTTGGTGCGAAAAGTGAAAATCAATCCCAAAACAACAGCAAAGGACCTTGTGAAGATGCTGGAAGACACAGGTACAAACGTATCTATATCCACAGTAAAACAAGTCCTATATCGACATAACCTAAAAGGCTGCTCAGCAAGGAAGAAGCCCCTGCTAAAAACCGCCATAAAAAAGCCAGACTACGGTTTGCAACTGCACATGGGGACAAAGATCGTACTTTTTGGAGAAATGTCCTCTGGTCTGATGAAACACAAATATAACTTTTTGGCCATAATGACCATCGTTATGTTTGGAAAAAGGAAAAAGGGGGAGGCTTGAAATCTGAAGAACTGCATCCCCCGTGCTTCACTGTTGGGATGGTGGAGGGACTGGTGCATTTCCCAAAATAGATGGCATCGTGAGGGTGGAAAATTATGTGGATATATTGAAGCAAGATCTCAAGACATCAGTCAGGAAGTTAAAGCTTGGTCGCAATTGGGTCTTCCAAATGGACATTGACCCCAAGCATACTTCCAAAGTTGTGGCAAAATGGCTTAAGGACAACAAAGTCAAGGTATTGGAGTGGCTATCACAAAGGCCTGACCTCAATCCTATGGAAAATTTGTGGGCAGAACTCAAAAAGCGTGTGCGAGCAAAGACGCCTGCAAACCTGACTCAGTTACACCAGCTCTGTCAGGAGGAATGGGCCAAAATTCCACAGTCTCACACGGTGACATGATATCATTGACGTGACGTGCAAATGAGCGATCGAAAATCGATCGTGCAAATGTCACCGTTCCGATTTTTTTTGAGCAGGAGCCCCGTGCAGCCCCCGGCAAGGTTCTGCTCTGGGCAGCTGCCCATGTCGCCTATACCTACATCCGCCAGTGTGTCCAGGCCAGGATAACCACAAAAATTATTTATTAACCCTTGTGTTGTCTTAAGGGTCAAAAATGACCCGCCACTATGTTTAACAGCAGAGAAAACCCCCTAAATGATATTTTTTCAACTTGAAATTTGATGACTTTTCTTAGAGTGATCCCAACATTAGAAAAAGTGAAACATTGTTCATATTTCCATGAAAGCTGTACACCACCAGGTTACAAAATCTTTGTCTTAGGGTCATTTTTGACCCGGCAGTTATAAAATAATTTACACACCACAAAAACCACAAAGACATACACACAATGAGAAATTGAGATTATGTGCTACTGATTGAACTCAGACAAAACTAAAACGTTATTGTGCAACATCTCCCCGCCACGACCCCATACATGACTCAAGTTCACAGACAAAATAAAAACAACTTCAGACAAAATAAACATTTCTTGAAAGCATTGTTTACTAATGGGTAATGCAGTCAGAGGCTATAAAGGTGCTGCAGATGACAGTCCCCCCAGTTCTCTCTTTGCTGAAGCCATGAGTGCACGTTTCAGTGCCCAACAGGTCGTAGATCAGATTTTTTCAGATGTCGAGGAGGAACAAGAGAACAATGATTTAGAAGGGGAGGAGGTATCTGAAGAAGATGGGGAAGAATATAACCCAGAGCATGATGCATCATCTTCAGATGAAGAAGAAATCCCCCAAGCTGAAAGAGACATTTTTGTCAAAGAACAGCAAAATAACATGGTCCTTGTCACCATATGACAACCAGGGCAGGATGGCAGCTCAAAATGTCATAAGGATGACCCCAGGGCCCACAAGACATGCAGTTGCACATGCCCAGGACATCGCCTCAACATTCTACATGTTCATCACACCAGCCATCAAAAAATCATCCTGGTGATGACAAAATTGGAGAGTTTCCATAAAGATGGAGACAACTGGAAAAGGATGGATGAGATTGACCTCCGTGCCTACATAGGGCTGCTAATCTTAGTGGGTGTGCATAGGTCCTGAGGCGAGGCTACATGTAGTCTCTGGGATACAGAGGGTGGAAGGGCGATTTTACGTGCCACGATGCCACCTAAAGTCTTTCACACTTTCTCAAGAATGCTACGATTTGATAACCGTGAGTCAAGACCTGAAAGACGTGTGAGAGACAAACTAGCGGCCAAAAGGTTGCTGTCTTTTCCAGCAGTATATGCCCAGCAAGCCAGCAAAGTATGGCATCAAGATATTGGTGGCCTGTGACGCACAATCCAGCTACGATTGGAAGATGCAAGTCTACACAGGAAAGCCGACCAGTGGAGGCCCGGAGAAGAACCAGGGGATGCGGTTGTGCTTGATGTGACAGATGGACTGAGGGGGCACAATGTCACGTGACAATTTCTTCACCTCTTGTGAACTCAGCCATCAGCTCCTGAAGCGGATGATCACCATTGTTGTCACAGTTAGAAAGAACAAGCCTGAGCTCCCCCCCTGCACTCCTCGCAACAAGGGGGAGAGAGGCCTTCTCATCAAAATTTGCCTTCACCCAACCACCATTCTAGTTTCTTACCTCCCAAAGAGGAACAAGAATGTGGTCCTCCTGAGCGCACTGCACAAAATGGCTGAGATCAGTGATTGTGAGGACAGGAAGCCAGCCATCATCCAGGACTACAACCACAACAAAGGAAGCGTGGACAACCTGGACAAGGTCATTGGAACTTACAGCTGCAGGAGGATGACTTCCCGCTGGCCCCTGGTCATCTTCCATAACATCATTGATGTGTCCTCAAACATTGCCTTCGTGATATTGAACAAGATCAACCCTACCTGGATGCCTGATAAGCGTAACAAGAGGAATGTGTTCCTGGAACAGCTGGGAAATGCACTTGTAACCCCACACATTCAAAGAAGGGAGCGCCTCCCCTGCACAGCAGCCTCTGCAGCACTTGTGAAAGCTGTTCAGGGGCCTGAATCTTGTCCTGATCCAACTGAGGCTGCAGCTGGGACAGGCAAGAGGAGGAGATTCCAATTCTGCCCCCCAAAGAAGGACTGTAAAACAAATACTATGTGCTGCACATGTGAGAAATACATCTACAAAGTCCATGCACACACACTTGCATACTGTCCTACATGTGCTAATTAGAGTTGATTGATATATGTTCTTCACGTTTTTATTTTGTATCTATAATCTTATTTTATTCATATTTATTGTCGTTGTTTATACACCTTGTGGGTGGGGTCAATGGTTAAAAAATGGGAGAAGACTAGTATTTTGTAGTTGAATTCCTCATTATACAGTATATAAGCATATTTAACTATGTTGGCAAAAAAAGTTCAAGAGTGTTATTGTTTCCCTTCATTAAAATGCATTCAAAACGACTTTCTGCAGATGTCTGCTACTTTCTTAGGCTATACAAGTGCTATGGCTTGCTAAAAATGTATGAATACACCTATGCAGTACCTTTAGCAATAATAATAATAATAAACTTAATTATGACAGGTGTGTTGTAATAGAAACGATTGGTGTCCACTGATTTAAATGCAGTCTTTCTGCATTGTGAAGAGGGAAAACCCAGATATTCACAAAGTTTGTGATGAAAGACAGGTTGTTTCAAAATAGATTTGGTGTTTAAAATTCAATTAAGCTGCTTTATTTTAGGGGTTTAGTGAAGGCGGGTAATTTTTTACCGATAGGACAAGGGGAGTATACAGAATGTTCAGACATTAAAGACTATCAGAAAGATGTTGGTACTTATTTATTTTGATCCAAGCCATGTATGAGTGAGTCACTCAGCTTTATGTAGGTGCCGTGGCTATATAACTGTGCCATCAACTTGATAATATATAACGATATTTTGGAGATTATTTAATTTTCAAAAAAATGAAAGTGTGCGATTGTAATCTGAATAAAGGGATAAATCATTTTTGTAAAGGCCAAAACATTTATTTCTGTTTTTAGAGGGAGAGAAACGCTGGGCTAATTGTGCGACGCCCTATGGGACTCCCAATCATGGTCGGATGTGATACATAAAACAATAATAATAACATTTTTTGTTGTATTATTTGTTTAGTCTTTTCTGGTGGATTAAACTGAAATTACAACCAATCACGGCCGGTTGTGATACAGCCAACCTAACAAAAAAATACATTTGACGATTGAATTCTCCCCCTACCCTTCTTCTAGGCAAGTCTATTATTCTGCTAATAGCCCTGCTAATAGCCATAATGGCACTGTAGAACGTGACCGTGTGTTTGAAAGAGCATTTTCCAGTTAGCAACTATTTGTTTACCTACATTAGCCTACTTTGTTCCAATATTTCGGTCATTCAGTGATATTTATTCCCATAGAAATTTGTTATGGATCCATAAGGAAATAAACATCTGCATTTTGAAAGAGTATTTGTATCAATATTTTATTTACGAAAGCATAAAGATGCTGATGAAGAAATACAGTACTATACAGTTCATGCTTTATCTGACATTTTTGCAGTTGCATGAGGTTGCCCACACGTAGCTTTATGTAGGTGCCGAGGCTATGTGACTGTGCCATCAACTTGATTATTTAGCAGACATCATTTGCTTATATTCAGTCAACACATATATCTTAAGAATATCATGGAATATAGTTGAACATTTTAGTTTCTCCATGATTGTCTCAGAGCAGCGCGAAACGGTGCTGAAATAGACGTCCACAACGGGTAGGCTATATATAATGATATTTTGGAGATTATTTTGTTTAAAAAAAACAAAAGTAAACTATTGTAATCTGAATAAAAGCCAGAATAATATTTATAAAGGCCAAAATATTTATTTATATTTTTAGAGGCAGAGAAGGACATCCCGGACAGCCAAAACCTCCCCTAACCCGAATGACACTGGGCCAATTGTGCGCCGCCCTATGGGACACCCAATCACGGTCGTATGTGATACAGCCTGGATTCGAACCAGTTACTGTAGTGATGCCTGATGAGTGTTCAACCTCTTGGCTTCTTGAATGGAGACTAAGTTCTTATGGTCCGTCCAGATCACGAAAGGATGAGGTGCCCCCTCCAACAGGTGTCTCCACCCCTCCAGAGTCCACTTAACTGCCAAGAGCTCCCGTTTGCCTACATAGTAGTTGTGTCCCGCTGGCGAGAACCGCTTGGAGAGAAAGGAGCATGGGTGCAGTTTCTTGTCCTCCTCATTCCACTGGGAAAGGACTTCCCCTGCTTCGGTGTCCGAGGCATCCACCTCCACCACAAAGGGACAAGTCGAATCAGGATGAACGAGGATGGGTCCAGAGGTGAAACGTCCATGAATGTCCTGTCAGCCTCGGGGATCCAGCAAAAACGTGTCTGGGTCTTGCAGGTTAGGACCGTGAGAGGCGCAGCCATCGCACCAAAGTTGAGTATAAAACGGCTGTAAAAATAGGCAAACCCGAGGAACCGCTGGCCCTGCATGAGTGAGGTGGGACGGGGCCAGTTGGCGACTGCCTCAATCTTTATAGGGTCCATTTGGATGCCTGCAGTAGAGACAATGTGACCCAGGAAGGAAACCTGGGATATATGGAATTCACACTTCTCTATCTTGTCATATAGTTGACTCTGCAGGAGGCATTTCAGGACTTGGCGGACATGCAGTATGTGTTCTGGAAGGGTCTTAGAGAAGGTCAAGATGTGTCGAGGTTAACAAAGACAAACCAATTCAACATATCCCGCAGGGTGTCATTGAGCAATGCTTGAAAGACTGCCGGTGAGTTCGATAATCCAAAGGTCATGACTAAATACTTATAGTGGCCACTAGGGGGGTGTTAAGGGCAGTCATCTCCCACCCTAATTCTCACCAGATTGTAAGCGTTGCCGAGGTCCAGATTGGTGAATATTCTAAAATCTAAAATATATTTTGATTTGTGTAACACTTTTTTGGTTACTACATGATTTGGAAGTATGCTTGGGGTCATTGTCCATTTGGAAGAACCATTTGCGACCACGCTTTAACTTCCTGACTGATGTCTTGAGATGTTGCTTCAATATATCCACATAATTTTCCTCCCTCATGATGCCATCTATTTTGTGAAGTGCACCAGTCCCTCCTGCAGCTAAGCACCCCCACAACATGATGCCTCCACCCCCACGCTTCACTGTTGGGATGTGTTCTTCGGCTTGCAAGCCTCCCCCTTTTTCCTCCGAACATAACGATGGTCACTATGGCCAAACAGTTCTATTTTTGTTTCATCAGACCAGAGGACATTTCTCCAAAAAGTATGATCTTTGTCCCCATGTGCAGTTGCAAATCGTAGTCTGGCTTTTTTATGGCTGTTTTGGAGCAGTGGCTTCTTCCTTGCTCAGCGGCCTTTCAGGTTATGTCGATATAGGACTCGTTTTACTGTGGATATAGATACTTTTGTACCTGTTTCCTCCAGCATCTTCACAAGGTCCTTTGCTGTTGTTCTGGGATTGATTTGCACTTTTCGCACCAAAGTACGTTCATCTCTAGGAGACAGAACGCGTCTCCTTCCTGAGCGGTATGACGGCTGCGTGGTCCCATGGTGTTTATACTTGCGTATTATTGTTTGTACAGATGAACGTGGTACCTTCAGGCATTTGGAAATTGCTCCCAAGGATGAACCAGACTTGTGGATGCCTGCAATTGTTTTTCTGAGGTCTTGGCTGATTTCTTTTGATTTTCCCATGATGTCAAGCAAAGAGGCACTGAGTTTGAAGGTAGGCCTTGAAATACATCCACAGGTACACCTCCAGTTGACTCAAATTATGTCAATTAGCCTATCAGAAGCTTCTAAAGCCATGACATAATTTTCTGGAATTTTCCAAGCTGTTAAAAGGCAGAGTCAAGTTGGTGTATGTAAACTTCTGACCCACTGGAATTGTGACCCACTGGAACAGTGAATTATAAGTGAAATAATCCTTCTGTAAACAATTGTTGGAAAAATTACTTGTGTCATGCACAACGTAGATGTCCTAAACGACTTGCCAAAACTATAGTTTGTTAACCTTTCTGGCGCAGGCGTTCCGCTAGCGACCCACCTCAACAACATCCGGTGAAATTGCAGAGCACCAAATTCAAAATACAGAAATAGTCATAATAACCATTCATAAAAAATACAAGTGTTATACATCGGCTTGAAGATGAACTTCTTGTTAATCCAGCCACTATGTCAGATTTCAAAAAGGCTTTACGGCGAAAGCATACCATGCGATTATCTGAGGACAGCGCCCCGCTTACAAAAGCATAGAATCATTTTACAACCAAGTAAAGGAATTACAAAAGTCAGAAATAGTGATAAAATGAATCACTTACCTTTGAAGATCTTCATATGGTTGGAGTCACAAGAGTCCCAGCTACACAATAAATGTTTGTTTTGTTCAATAAAGTCCATCTTTATATCACAAAAACTCTGTTTTGTTGGCACGTTTTGTTCAGTAATCCACTGGCTCAAAGGCGGTCAAAACATGCAGACGAATACATCCTAATTGTACCGGTAAAGTTCGTCAAAACATGTAAAATGATGTTTATAATTAATCCTCAGGTTGTCAATTGTCTAAATAATCGATAATATTTCAACCGGTCAATAGCGTCTTCAATAGAAAGGAAAAACAACGACGGGCGCGCACTTGGTTTTGCGCGCAAACCAGCTCTGCATTCTTCCTCAATCCACTGAGAGAAAGGTCTCATTCTTCTTCATTTTTCAGAAAACAAGCCTGAAACAATGTCTAAAGACTGTTGACATCTAGTGGAAGCCATGGGAACTGCATGCTGGGTCCTAACCCATTAGACACTCTATAGGCATTAAATTGAAAATACCCACATGAAAAAAAAAACACTTCCTGGATTGATTTCCTCAGGTTTTCGCCTGCCATATCAGTTCTGTTATACTCACATAATTTTAACAGTTTTGGAATCTTAAGTGTTTTCTATCCAAATCTACCAATTATCTGCATATCGTAGCTTCTGGGCCTGGGTAACAGGCAGTTTACTTTGGGCACGCTTCTCATCCAGACGTCGAAATACTACCCCCAAGCCATAAGAAGTTTTAACAAGAAATTTGTGGAGTGGTTGAAAAACGAGTTTTAATGACTCCAACCTAAGTGTATGTAAACTTCCAATTTCAACTGTACATGGTCCATTGGTTTCTCTCTGCGGAGACACTTTAGCCCAACATGAGCTATGTGAATAAAACATTTTTTTTATTTAAAACAAGCTGAATAACCTTACACATACAGTGCTTGATAAGATTACTTATCTTCTTTGTTGAAAAATTGAATTATTGCCTTCATGCAAGATGTTTTCACTTGCTAGGATATTTGTTTTTGCTGTGTAGCTTTAATATAGCTTAACTTCTTCTAGTGTGAAGTAATTGGTAGCACGGTAAACTATATTTTTGGAGAAGATTACACAATGCTGCTTATTTTGTTACTTTGTTTCCATAATTTGCTCTGGTCTGACAAACAATTGTGAAAAATCTATTTCAAGGCTAACACAATTCAAAGAAATTAGGAGAACATGTTCCAGCAGATGCACAAGTCTCTAAATAGATGTAGACATTTGCTCAATATTTAAAAGTAGACTGGAATCAAAAGGTTTTTACCATTAGAGCACTCAATGCATTGAACATTAAGAGAATGACTGGGTACAGAAAGAACCCGTTTTTTGCCCAATTCCTTGAGATTTGCATAGATCTAAAAATAAGGTTTGGCCTGTAGGAAATAATCACTCTGGAGACGATTAACTAGTTTTTGAGACAGTGAGACAGAGGCTTCATAGTGACTTTACACCATGTCCTTGATAATCCAGCATGTTAAAACAGCACCCAGTCCTCAGCCCTCCCCTAGGATGAAGTGTTTAATGTCCGTCCCCAGGCCAGTGCAGGTTGCTGGTGTGTTTGGCAACTGGGAGTCCTGTTGTCTCTCTGCAGGACTTGGCTGTTGGCCTGCAGCTGGTCTCAGAGCCAGGTGTTGTTTTATTTACCTCAAAGCAGAAGTGACCTTTACATCAGAGCTCTGGCTGCAGAGAGCCCAGCCCCATAGGATCTGTCTGTCTTCTCCCTTCTCTCCCATTTCCCCCAGTGAAGGGCAAGACTCAACACATCAACAGCATCCATTTTACAACTGTCATATAAACCTTCCACAGCCACAACACTTCTATTTTCTATAACTTTGTGTCTGCTAGTTTGCTGAGTTTTTGAGTGAGTTTCCCCAGACTGTGACCTATGATTTCATGTAATCATATTTATGTTGCTCTATCAGGTAAATACTTGAACAAATCAAGGCTGCATTGTTTGCATAATGAAGGGGGTAGGACAAAAACGGTAGTGTCTGCCTGCAGCCACTCCAGTTCTAATTCCTCTCATTTTGCATTATAACAAATGGTTTAAAAAGGGAGTTTGAGGGCGGCAGAGAGTTGCTATGGCATCATCAAGTGTCATTGTGTGTCTACAGTAGTCTGGTAGACAGCTGACGTTAAACCAGAAGCGTTTATACAGAAAACGTTCTGAGAATAACTACCCAAGGCCTTCGTCTAGGGATATTACTTTTGGGCAATTCCACAGTAACTGAATTGTGCTGAGAATCAGATGTTTCACTTAAAATATATGCCAAACAAAAACCATTGATATCAAAGTTTAACAAACCATACAACTCTATGCACCATACAACTCTAGTTTTCTAAAAACTGTATGCTCCAAATTAAGATTCAAAGATGTCTGCAGAAAGAATGGGGTGTCAGCTATGATATGACACCTTCAGTTAAAAAAAATCTGTTTGGGTTATTGAACTACAGTAAGTGAAGTGGATTTACACCAGCTAACAGAATTGCAGTAACATAATTTCATCATTGGTCCCTGATCTGTACTACACAAAAATGCATAATTCTGGATATGAATGTAATTTTCTTCATGGTGATATATCCTAAATATGTACACAAAGGTAGAAATATGCAATTTCCTCCTTTGCATATTTGGTTGTTATTCGACACACTGGCTATTATATTAATGAGCTCCGCCACCAAACAAGACCAAATTTGGTTGGTCCGGACAGGACCAAATCTGATTCCATCATAGAAGTACGTCTATGTTTTGACAAGTTTGGACATTAAAGTACAGCACAGCCCAAGCGAAAAATAAATATAGTTCATTAATATATTTTAATATAAATAAGTAGGTCTGGGATAAATATACTTAAATATGCATTTAATGTTAATGTTATTTGTATTTTATTAGCATTTAACTATATTAACTACATTTTAAATGATCTAAATTGGGACACTTGAATGTAAACTCTTAGTGTACTAGATAAGAGCAAAACAAATATAATTTGAATTCACCTTTAAGTACATTTTATTTATACTGGACGAAAATATAAACTCAACATGTAAAGTGTTGGTCACATGTTTCATGAGCTGAAGTAAAATATCCAATACATTTTCCATACACACAAAAAGCTTATTTCTCTCAAATGTTGAGCACAAATTAGTTTACGGCCCTGTTAGTGAGCATTTAGTGAGCAAAAAATGTGCAGTTTTGTCACCCAACACAATGCCACAGATGTCTCAAGTTTTGAGCGAGCGTGCAATTGGCATGCTGACTGCAGGAATGTCCACCAGAGCTATTGCCAGATAACTGAATGTTAATTTGTCTACCATAAGCCGCCTCCATCATTTTAGACGATTTGGCAGTAGATCCAACTGGCCTTGAAGTACATTTGAAGTACATTAAAATGGTATCTGAATTAGAATTCCTGCATTTTCTTCACAAATAGTCTATTTATAATGAATTTCAAGTATACCTTTACAAATAACTTCTTCCCATTAACCACATTTGATCATGTAATTAGCCATGTAAAGGTTACTTTGTTTGACCAAGGCATCTTGTCAGCCAATGTTAACATGCTATTTACAAGGCAGTTGTGGCTGGAGCAGCAATTTCCAAGTGATGTGTTTGATAACTGTACACCAGTGGCATTTCACCATTTACTTTCTCAAATTATAGTGCTAAATTAACATTTCAATAACATGTGTAATGTGTAATATGTAATGTACAATTAAAAGTACAACTCTAAGGTCCGACGCTGGAGATGAGAAGCAGGTACGGGGAGTTGAACACTTAATGCGGAGCAGACAGGTAACAGGACAGGAACAGTGTCAGCACACGGGTATACAAAGACATACGAACATTAATGCTGAAGTGGGAAAAGAGCGGGGGAACAGACAGATATAGGGGAGATAATGACAGAGGTGATTGAGTCCAGGTGAGTCCAATAATCACTGATGCGCGTGATGCCGAAAGGCAGGTGTGTGTAATGATGGTGGCAAGAGTGCGAAATGCTGGGGAGCCTGGTGCCCTCGAGCGACAGGGGGGGAAGAGCGGGACAAGGCGTGACAACAACATTATTCAGTTTGAAAATGAACATCAAAACATTTGAATAAGCTTTATATGAGGAACAACCTGTTCCATTACAGCCCCGTCAATGAGAATGGGGGCGTGCTCGGTCCTCCTTTTCCTTTAGTCCACAATCATCTCATTTGTCTTGATCACGTTGAGGGAGAGGTTGTTGACCTGGCACCACACGACCAGGTCTCTGACCTCCTCGTTATAGGCTGTCTCATCGTTGTCGGTGATCAGGCCTACCACGGATGTGTCATCGGCAAATTTGATGATGGTGTTGGAGTCGTGCCTGGCCATGCAGTCATGAGTGAACAGGGAGTACAGGAGGGGACTGGGCACACACCCCTGAGGGGCCCCCGTGTTGAGGATCAGCATGGCAGATGTGTTGCTCCATGCCCTGATGGGCCACCCCCAGGTGGTCCAGGATCCAATCCAGGATCCAGATACAGAGGGAGGTGTTTAGTCCCAGGGTCCTTAGCTTAGTGATGAGCTTTTAGGGCACTATGGTGTTGAACGCTGAGCTGTAGTCAATGAATAGCATTCTCACATAGGTGTTCCTTTTGTCCTGGTGAGAAAGGGCAGTGTGGAGTACAATAGAGATTGCATCATCTGTGGATCTGTTAGGGCAATATGCAAATGTGAGTGGGTGTAGGGTTTCTGGGATAATGGTGTTGATATGAGCCATGACCAGCCTTCCAAAGCACTTCATGGCTAAAGACGTGAGTGCTACAGGTTGGTAGTCATTTAGGCAGGTTAACTTAGTGTTCTTGGGCACATGGACTATGGTGGTCTGCTTGAAACATGTTGGTGTTACAGACTCAGTCAGGGACAGGTTGAAAATGTCAGTGAAGACACTTGCCAGTTGGTCAGCGCATGCTCGGAGTACACGTCCTGGTAATCTGTCTGGCCCTGAGGCCTTGTGAATGTTGACCTGTTTAAAGGTCAGTATGCAGTATTTAGTTTTTTTTTATGTGTTATTTCTTACATTGTTACCCCAGGTAATCTTAGGTTTTATTACATACAGTCGAGAGGAACTATTGGATATAAGAGCAAAGTCAACTCACCAACATTACGACCAGGAATACGACTTTCCCGAAGCGGATCCTCTGTTTTACCCACCACCCAGGACAATGGACCGGATCCCAGCCGGCGACCCAAAACAATGACGCCGTAGAAGGGGCAGACGGAGCGGTCTTCTGGTCAGGCTCCGTAGACGGGCACATCGCGCACCGCTCCCGAACATACTACTCGCCAATGTCCAGTCTCTTGACAACAAAGTAGACGAAATCCGAGCAATGGTTGCATCCCAGAGAGACATCAGAGACTGTAACGTTCTTTGTTTCATGGAAACATGGCTTACTCGAAACACACTATCGGAGTTGGTACAGCCAGCTGGTTTCTTCACGGATCGCGCCGACAGAAACAAACATCTTTCTGGTAAGAAGAAGGGCGGGGGAGTATGCCTTATGATTAACGAGACGTGGTGTGATCATAACAACATACAGGAACTCAAGTCACCTGACTTAGAATTCCTCACAATCAAATGCCGACCGCATTATCTACCTAGAGAATTCTCTTCGATCATAATCACAGTCATGTATATTCCCCCCCAAGCAGACACATCGACGGCACTGTCCAACGCTGGTCCGACCAATCGGATTCCACGCTTCAAGATTGCTACGATCACGTGGACTGGGATATGTTCCGCACTGCGTCGAACAACAACATTGATGACTACGCTGATTCGGTGAGCGGGTTTATTAGAAAGTGCATCGGTGATGTCGTACCCACAGCGTCTATTAAAACATTCCCAAAACAGAAACCGTGGATTGATGGCAGCATTCGCGCAAAACTGAAAGCGCGAAACATGACCGAATACAAACAGTGTAGCTATTCCCTCCGCAAGGCAATCAAACAAGCTAAGCGTCAGTATAGAGACAAAGTAGAGTCGCAATTCAACGGCACAGACACGAGAGGTAGGTGGCAGGGTCTACAGTCAATCACGGACTATAAAAGGAAAATCAGCCACGTCGCGGACCAGGATGTCTTGCTCCCAGACAGACTAAACAACATCTTTGCTCGCTTTGAGGACAATACAGTGCCACTGACACGGCCCGCTACCAAAACCTGAGGGCTCTCCTTCACTGCAGCCGACGTGAGTAAAACATTTAAACGTGTCAACCCTCACAAGGCTGCAGGCCCAGGCGGCATCCCCAGCCACGTCCTCAGAGCATGCGCAGACCAGCTGGCTGGTGTGTTTACGGACATATTCAATCAATCCTTATCCCAGTCTGCTGTTCCCACATGCTTCAAGAGGGCCAACATTGTTCCTGTTCACAAGAAAGCTAAGGTAACTGAGCTAAATGACTATCGCCCCGTAGCATTCACTTCTGTCATCATGAAGTGCTTTGAAAGACTAGTCAACGACCATATCACCTCCACCCTACCTGACACCCTAGACCCACTCCAATTTGCTTACCGCCCCAATAGGTCCACAGACGACGCAATCGCAATCACACTGCACACTGCCCTAACCCATCTGGACAAGAGGAATACCTATGTGAGAATGCTGTTCATCGACTACAGCTCAGCATTTAACACCATAGTACCCACCAAACTCATCATCAAGCTCGAGACCCTGGGTCTCGACCCTGCCCTGGGCAACTGGGTCCTGGACTTCCTGACGGGCCGCCCCCAGGTGGTGAGAGTAGGAAACAACATCTCCACTTCACTGATCCTCAACACTGGGTCCCCACAAGGGTGCGTTCTCAGCCCTCTCTTGTACTCCCTGTTCCCCCACGACTGTGTGGCCATGCACGCCTCCAACTCAATCATCAAGTTTGCAGACGACACTACAGTGGTAGGCTTGATTACCAACAACGACGAGACGGCCTACAGGGAGGAGGTGAGAGCCCTCAGAGTGTGGTGTCAGGAAAATAACCTCACACTCAACGTCAACAAAACAAAGGAGATGATCGTGGACTTCAGGAAACAGCAGAGGGAGCACCCCCCTATCCACATCGACGGGACAGTAGTGGAGAGGGTAGAAAGTTTTAAGTTCCTCGGCGTACACATCAGGGACAAACTGAAATGGTCCACCCACACAGACAGCGTGGTGAAGAAGGCGCAGCAGCACCCCTTCAACCTCAGGAGGCTGAAGATATTTGGCTTGTCACCAAAAACACTCACAAACTTTTACAGATGCACAATCGAGAGCATCCTGTCGGGCTGTATCACCGCCTGGTACGGCAACTGCTCCGGCCATAACCATAAGGCTCTCCAGAGGGTAGTGAGGTCTGCACAACGCATCACCAGGGGCAAACTACCTGCCCTCCAGGACACCTACACCACCCGATGTCACAGGAAGGCCAGAAATATCATCAAGGACAACCACCCGAGCGACTGCCTGTTCACCCCGCTATCAATCCAGAAGGCAAGGTCAGTCCAGGTGCATCAAAGCAGGGACCGAGAGACTGAAAAACAGCTTCTATCTCAAGGCCATCAGACTGTTAAACAGCCATCACTAACATTGAGTGGCTGCTGCCAACATACTGACTCATCTCCAGCTACTTTAATAATGAAACATTTTAAAAGTTGATGTAATAAATGTATCACTAGCCACTTTAAACAATGCCACTTCATATAATGTTTACATAACCTACATTACTCATCTCATATGTATATACTTTACTCTATACCATCTACTGTATCTTGCAATCTTGATGTAATAAATGTATCACTAGCCACTTTAAACAATTCCACTTCATATGTTTACATACCCTACATTACTCATCTCATATGTACAGTTGGGAGAACAAGTATTTGATACACTGCCGATTTTGCAGGTTTTCCTACTTACAAAGCATGTAGAGGTCTGTAATTTCTATCATAGGTACACTTCAACTGTGAGAGAAAAAAATCCAGAAAATCACATTGTATGATTTTTAAGTAATTCATTTGCATTTTATTGCATGACATAAGTATTTGATCACCTACCAACCAGTAAGAATTCCCGCTCTCACAGACCTGTTCGTTTTTCTTTAAGAAGCCCTCCTGTTCTCCACTCATTACCTGTATTAACTGCACCTGTTTGAACTCGTTACCTGTATAAAAGACACCTGTCCACACACTCAATCAAACAGACTCCAACCTCTCCACAATGGCCAAGACCAGAGAGCTGTGTAAGGACATCAGGGATAAAATTGTAGACCTGCACAAGGCTGGGGTGGGCTACAGGACAATAGGCAAGCAGCTTGGTGAGAAGGCAACAACTGTTGGCGCAATTATTAGAAAATGGAAGAAGTTCAAGATGACGGTCAATCACCGTCGGTCCGGGGCTCCATGCAAGATCTCACCTCATGGGGCATCAATGATCATGAGGAAGGTGAGGGATCAGCTCAGAACTACACAGCAGGACCTGGTCAATGACCTGAAGAGAGCTGGGACCACAGTCTCAAAGAAAACCATTAGTAACACACTACGCCGTCATGGCAGGATTAAAATCCTGTAGCGCACGCAAGGTCCCCCAAAGTCCCCCTGCTCAAGCCAGCGCATGTCCAGGCCCGTCTGAAGTTTGCCAGTGACCATCTGGATGATCCAGAGGAGGAATGGGAGAAGGTCATGTCGAGCTTTTTGGTCTAAACTCCACTCGCCGTGTTTGGAGGAAGAAGAAGGATGAGTACAACCCCAAGAACACCATCCCAACCGTGAAGCATGGAGGTGGAAACATCATTCTTTGGGGATGCTTTTCTGCAAAGGGGACAGGACAACTGCACCGTATTGAGGGGAGGATGGATGGGGCCATGTATCACGAGATCTTGGCCAACAACCTCCTTCCCTCAGTAAGAGCATTGAAGATGGGTCGTGGCTGGGTCTTTCAGCATGACAACGACCCGAAACACACAGCCAGGGCAACTAAGGAGTGGCTCCGTAAGAAGCATCTCAAGGTCCTGGAGTGGCCTAGCCAGTCTCCAGACCTGAACCCAATAGAAAATCTTTGGAGGGAGCTGAAAGTCCGTATTGCCCAGGGACAGCCCTGAAACCTGAACGATCTGGAGAAGGTCTGTATGGAGGAGTGGGCCAAAATCGCTGCTGCAGTGTGTGCAAACCAGGTCAAGAACTACAGGAAACGTATGATCTCTGTAATTGCAAACAAAGGTTTCTGTACCAAATATTAAGTTCTGCTTTTCTGATGTATCAAATACTTATGTCATACAATAAAATGCAAATGAATTACTTAAAAATCATCCAATGTGATTTTCTGGATTTTTGTTTTAGATTCCGTCTCTCACAGTTAAAGTGTACCTATGATAAAAATTACAGACCTCTACATGCTTTGTAAGTAGGAAAATCGGCAGTGTATCAAATACTTATTCTCCCCACTGTATATACTGTACTCTATACCATCTACTGCATCTTGCCTATGCCGTTCTATACCATCACTCATTCATATATTTTTTTATGTACATATTCTTATTCATTCCTTTACACTTGTGTGTATAAGGTAGTTGTTGTGAAATTGTTAGATTACTTGTTAGATATTACTGCATGGTCGGAACTAGAAGCACAAGCATTTCGCTACACTCGCATTAACATCTGCTAACCATGTGTATGTGACAAATTAAATTTGATTTGATTTATTTACAGGTCTTACTCACATTGGCTGCGGAGAGCGTGATCGCACAGTCATCCGGAGCAGCTGGTGCTCTCATGCATGTTTCAGTGTTACTTGCCTCGAAGCGAGCATAGAAGTAATTTAGCTCGTCTGGTAGGTTTGTGTAACTGGGCAGCTTGTGGCTGTGCTTCCCTTTGTAGTCTGTGATAGTTTGCAAGCCCTGCCACATCCGACAGAGCCGGTGTAGTATGATTCAATCTTAGTCCTGTATTGACGCTTTGCCTGTTTGATGGTTCGTCGGAGGGCATAGCGTGATTTCTTATAAGCTTCCGGGTTAGAGTCCCGCTGCTTGAAAGAGGCAGCTCAACCCTAGCTCAGTGCAGATGTTACCTGCAGTCAATGGCTTCTGTTTGTGGTATGTACATACGATCACTGTGGGGACGACGTCAACAATACACTTATTGATGAAGCCAGTGACTGATGTGGTGTACTCCTCAATGCCATCGGAAGAATCCCGGAACATATTCCAGTCTGATTTGATCCTGGTCCGACAGACTCACCAAATTTCAACTAGTTTTCAACGTCCATGGATGTCCGGTATCGGTCGGTGCTCAGTGGGTGAGGATGGTGGTTACAGTAAATGGAAAGAGAGGGGGCTCATGTGTAGGTGTCAGTAAGAGCTTGGAGAGGTGACATTAATTGGAGAGAGAGAGAATAGAGAAAGAGAGAGAGAGGGAGAGAGAGAGGGAGGGGTTGTCCAGACGTTTCACACTTGCTTTGACAACCAGACGACAGAAAGAGAACGAAAACAGTTATAAGCTGAAAATAACAATATGCCAGAGGAAGGGAGAACAGTTGGAAATCAAATCAAATGATATTGGTCACATGCACATGGTTAGCAGATGTTATTGCGAGTGTAGCAAAATGCTTGTGCTTCTAGTTCCAACAGTGCAGCAATGTCTAACATGTAATCTAACAGTTCCACAACAACTACCTAAAACACACAAATCTAAGTTATGGAATGGAATAAGAATATACATCAAAATATATGGATGAGCAATGACAGAGCGGCATAGGCAAGATGAAATAGATGGTATAAAATACAGTGTACACATATGAGAGGAGTAATGCCTTTCTGTGACATTGGGTGCTAAAGGCGTCCTGGAGGGCAGGTAGTTTGCCCCCGGTGATGCATTGTGCAGACCGCACCACCCTCTGGAGAGCCTTGCGGTTGTAGGCGGCACAGTTGCCGTACTAGGTGGTGATACATTCCGACAGGATGCTCTCAATTGTGCAAAGGCACTGTTGCACCTTCTTCACCACACTGTCTGTGTGGGTGGAACATTTCAGTTCATCTGTGACGTGACACCACACTCCGAGAGCCCCCACCTCCTCCCTGTTGTCTGTCTCGTCATTGTTGGTAATCAAGCCTACCACTGTTGTGTCATCTGCAAACTTGATGATTGAGTTGCATGGCCATGCAGTCGTGGGTGAACATGGCGTACAGCAGGGGATTGAGCACGCATCCTTGTATGTCCCCGGTGTTGAGGATCAGCGAAGTGGAGATGTTGTTTCCTATCTTCACCACCTGGGGGCGGCCCGTCAGGAAGTCCAGGATCCAATTGCACAGGGCGGGGTTGAGACCCAGGGTCTCAAGCTTAATGCTGAGCTATAGTCAATGAACAGCATTCTTACATAGGTATTCCTTTTGTCCAGATGGGATAGGGCAGTGTGAAGAGTGATGGCGATTGCATCGTCTGTAGACCTATTGGGGCGGTGAGCAAATTGAAGTGCGTCTAGGGTGACAGATAAGGTGGAGGTGATATGATCCTTGACCCTCAAAACACTTCATGATGAGAGTCATTTAGTTCAGTTACCTTTGCCTTCTTGGGTACAGGAGCAATGGTGGCCATCTTGAAGTATGTGGGGAGAGCAGACTAGGATAGGGAAAGATTGAATAGGTCCGTAAACACACCGGCCAGCTGGTCTGTGCATGCTCTGAGGACGCGGCTAGGGATGCCGCCTGGGCCGGCAGCCTTGCAAGGGTTAACACGTTTAAATGTCTTACTCATGTCAGCCAATTAGTAGCCAATTCACCAATTTGGTCACATAATTTCACGTTTGAATCACTTTATAATTCATAAATAAAATTGACATAAGCAAAACACTTTAACTAATTGATACTGTGGGTCTACCTTTACTTGTAACTTAAGAAATATATTGAAGATATGTGGGTTTTTGGTAACGGAATTTCAAGGCACAAGAAAATGTTTCTTATACGTTCAAAAAGCATGGTTGTCTTTTGAGGTATTTCTAATACCTTTTAAGACTTTTTCTGGTAGATGTTTTCTAAGACAGTTTTCCATCAGACAAGAAGTCTTTGCTTATTCCACATTTTTGGGATGGAAAATGGTTGAAATATGTACAGTGCATTCGGAAAGTATTCAGTCCCCTTGACGTGTTCCACATTTTATTACGTTACAGCCTAAATAGTTTTTTTTCCCTCATCAATCTACACACAATACCCCATAATGACAAAGCAAAAACATTTAATCATTTTTTTGAGTGAATTTATTAAAACAATTCAATGGAAATATCACATTTACATACTGTGTGTATTCAGACCCTTGACTCAGTACTTTGTTGAGGCACCTTTGGCAGCGATTACAGACTCGAGTCCTCTTGGGTATGACGCTACAAGCTTGGCACACTTGTATTTGGGGAGTTTCTCCCATTCTTCTCTGGAGATGGGGAGCATCGCTGCACAGCTATTTTCAAGTCTCTCCAGAGATGATTGATTGGGTTCAAGTCCAGGCTCTGGCTGGGCCACTCTAGGACATTCAGAGACTTGTCTTGAAGCCACTCCTGCGTTGTCTTGACTGTGTGCTTAGGGTCATTGTCCTGTTGGAAGGTGAACCTTCGCCCCAGCCTGAGGTCCAGAGCACTCTGGAGCAGGTTTTCATCAACGATCTCTCTGTACTTTGCTCTGTTAATTATTTCCTCAGTCCACTTGTCTCCCAGTCCCTGCCGCTGAAAAACATCCCCACAGCATAATGCTGCCACCACCGTACTTCACAGTAGGGATGGTGCCAGGTTTCCTCCAGACGTGACGCTTGCATTCCGGACAAATAGTTCAATCTTGGTTGCATCAGACCAGAGAATCTTGTTTTTCATGGTCTGAGAGTCCTTTAGGTGCCTTTTGGCAAACTCGAAACGGGTTGTCATGTGCCTTTTACTGAGGAGTGGTTTCCGTCTGTCTACCATAAAGACATGATTGGTGGAGTGCTGCAGAGATGGTTGTCCGTCTGGAAGGTTCTCCCATCTCCACAGAGGAACTCTGGAGCTCTGTAAGAGTGACCATCGGTTTCTTTGTCTCCTCCCTGACCAAGGCCCTATCCACCGATTGCTCAGTTTGACTGGGCGGCTAGCTCTAGGAAGAGTCTTGGTGCTTCCAAACTTCTTCCATTTAAGAATGATGGAGGCCACTGTGTTCTTGGTGACCTTCAATGCTACATAAATGTTTTGGTACCCTTCCCCAGATCTGTGCCTCTACACAATCATTCTCGGAGCTCTACGGATAATTCCTTCTACCTCATGGCTTGGTTTTTCCTCTGACTTGCGCTGTCAACTGAAGGAACTGAAGACTCGAGGCTGTAATCGCTGCCAAAGCTACTTCAACAAAGTACTGAGTGAAGGGTCTGAATACTTATGTAAATGTGATATTTCCGTTTTTTTAAAACCTGTTTTTGCTTTGTCATTATGGGGTAATGTGTGTAGATTAATGAGGGGGGGGACAATTTAATCCAGTTTAGAATAAGGCTGTAACGTAACAAAATGTGGAAAAGTCAAGGGGTCTGAATACTTTCTGAATGCACTGTATATGAGATTGACCAAGTTGAAAGTTTTCAGTGTTTCAAGCCTCCAACAGTTTAGGGCTGGCACAATTGCTGAATAACCATGTAACTGACAGTTATGGATGAGGAACGAACAGCTGATTGAAGACGCGACGGCCGGGCCATAGAAATAGAATGAATAAAACGGGTGTGCCCTTTCAAGTCAATGACGGCATCATTTTAGTGTGCCCAAAAGTCAAAGCAGGAAGTGTGCTCTACAATCTGTGTTGTGATTTGTTGAGTCAACACAACTGACATACAACAAAACATGCATTCCTTTGCGTGTCCCACATTCTACATCACCATGGCAATCCAGCATACTCCGAGTCGATATTCACTTCATAAGAAGGAATTGCCCTCGACCAGGCCCACAAATTTGTGAAAACAAACATTCTTTCCCATTGACCCCCATTTGCTATACAGAAATAACAAAACATTCCAAAATGCTGCTGTGTTGTTCAATGTACATATAACCAGTTTAAAAATCCCGATTTACAGTTCGCAATGCTCCCACATAGGGAAATAGAGCCCGCGAGAAAAGCCCTGTGGCTTCAGGCTATTCGGCGTGGGAGAGTGGGAAATGTGGGGACCCGTGTCTAAGCAGACTACACGTAGCTATGTGTGTGGAAAAAATGTAATCACAGCTAAGACATGTAACTGGTTTAGTATAGTCCGTTTGTAACTCCACACACTACTTGCAGCTGTATAGTGTGTTTGTTTGTGTTGTTGGTCTTGGCTTTAATGCTCTGGTCGGTAGCTAGCTAGCACTCACTCACGTGGCTGCTTGCCCCGTCATGAAAAGGGGCTTGAGGGAAGCCCTACAATATTACAATATTACAAGTAGTTAGAACTCTCTGGAGCAGGCAATGTTGAAAAGTAATCTTTAGACATGTTATACTTTTCTTAAATCTAGTTTTGTTGTTGACTTAAACAAGCAGACAACAACTAAATTGCTTTTGAAACAGCTGAATTTTTTTCTGTGAGCCAATGGGGTAACCTAGGTTGATTACAGGTTGTTTTCATCACAGGCGGGGCTGCAAAGACCTAATACCGACTGGGACTATCAGTTGATAGAACATTCCAAATTACCATGGATATTTTTGCATCACAATACCAGGCAACCATTGTCAAGGCTAGAATTTCCAAGCTTGTTCTATTCATTCTATTTCTATAGGCCAGGCATTCGTGCGGTTGAGTCCGTTTCTGCGGTAACATGGATGTGAACGTGATGAAACTTTGTTGCTCCTTGCTGAAACAAGCAAGGTGTTGTAGCAAACAAGCTTTCAGTTGCCTAGACAACACCGCTCTCCCCGCAGCAACAGCACACATTTAAGTGATAGTGCTCGAGAAACTGGTGTTTGGAGGATATTTTTGCATGGGTGTTGTTCGTTGAGGGCCGGCTAACAGTGCCAATATATCCTCCAAACACCGTCTTCGAGGGTGTTATTACTTTTATACAACGGGTTATGGGTTACTAACATATTCAATGATAGACATATTTCCATTAACTTTATTTTTATTAATTTATTCATACTATTTCATCCTTCCACGAGATATAGTCCTGACACAAATCTATGGTTGCTACCCAAGCCTCCTGGTTGTTCGTTCTATCGGTTCGGTTGCCAGAGGTGCGACCCAGTCATAAAGTATTTTTGTTCTGTACTGTTCTAAATGTTCTATTGCCATACTGGCTGGCAACGTCCTTATGGCTTGCTAGCCAACTACGGCTAACTTACAGTGACATCAAACAGTGCAGCCAGAATAACAGTAAAGTAGCTGCATTTAGATTTGTTTAAGCTATTATCTGGTGACATTTATTTAGATACATTCATAAGAATGAGCTAATGATGTGCGATTTCACCTGGCATAGAACATGTGCTGTCTCGTCAGGACACTGTTGTTCAGAGGAGCTAGCCAACAACACAGCTAATATAATCACTTCAAACTGAAGCTGGAAACACTGTAAATTAGCCGTATTTTGTTTAGTTTTACCTGTTTTCTATTGACATTTCTTTGTATATGTCCATACAATTATGCTGATTCATGATTTCTACTGGCTGAGAAAATCTGCCTGCCTTCTGTCTCGTCCTGACTCCCTACCCATACACGTTCATTACTATGGGATAGCTGGAGATCGAATTTCAATATTGAAACTTTTTTGCAAATATCAGAGAGAGACCTCAAGTTTTATACAAGTCTTTGCTATTGAAAACCAATTGGGAGATTATGTCTAGATGCTTTTTACTGTGGAGATCAAGTTTATATGAGACAGTGGATGAGACAGTGGATTGCGCAGTCAGATGGAACAGAGTAAATAGGCATTTTAACGTCATAGATTTAGCCAGTGTGTCACGCGGGACTAGGTGGGTGAAAGAACCAGACGCAGAGAGAGAGAGCCGCTTGGGAAAAATATTCCTTATATTTACTCTTAACCAAAAACTGAATAAGCCCGAACATCCAGGGCGCAGAGAAAACACTTGCCAAACACCCAAAATACACACACGTAACAAAAAACAATCCCGCACAAAACAAGGGCGGGTCAAACTCCTAATTATAGGGAAGCTCATTATGAAACAAAAACAACAGGTGCAACTAATAAGACAAAACAAACAGACAAACGAAAAAGGGATCGGTGGCGGCTAGTAGAGCGGTGACGACGACCGCCGAGCACCGCCCGAACAGGCAGGGGAGTCAACTTCGGCGGAAGTCGTGACACAGTGGAAACTTGTGGAATTGACAGTGGCTGGAATACGGTTTTAACCAATCGGCATCCAGGACTAGACCCATCCAATGTATAAAGAAATATAATGAATAGAACAAGCTTGGCAATTTGACTGGTAAACTCATGGGTACACTCGCAAGCCCAAAGTCATAAGACTCCCGAACATCTAATCAGATGGCTTCCTAGACTATTTGCATTGCCCCCCCTCCTCTTTTACACTGCTGCTACTCTCTGTTATTATCTATGCGTTGTCACTTTAATAACTCTACCTACATGTACATATTACCTCAATTACCTCGACTAACCGGTGCCCCCGCACATTGACTTGGTACCGGTACCCCCTGTATATAGCTTTGCTATTGTTATTTTACCGCTGCTCTTTAATTATAAGTTACTTTTATTTCTTATTCTTATTTTTTTTGTATTTTTTGGGGGGGGGTATTTTATTTTGTAAGTAAGCATTTCACTGTTGTATTCGGCGCATGTGACAAATAACATTTGATTTGATTTGAATGGCTTCCTGGTATTGTGACACAATCATTTGCATGGTGTTGTAGAATGTTCTTTCAAATTATGTTAACTGATCGGGCTCATGCAATGGAATGTATTTTTTGTACTGTCAGTTGAGTTGAATCAACAAATCACAGCACATTTTGATGGGTACACTTTTACTTAGTGCTTTGCTCCTCGAAATGGCTGCCAGTCCACCCATTATGGGCTCCCGAGTGACACGGTGGTCTAAGACACCGCATCTCTGCATCTCAATGCAAGAGGCTTTGGTTCAAATCGAGGCTGCATCACATCTGGCTGTGATTGGGAGTCCCATAGGGCGGTGCACAATTCGCCCAGTGTCGTCTGGGTTTGGCTGGGGTAGGCCGTCATTGTAATTAGGAATTTGTTCTTAACTGACTTAATAAAAAATTATGCCATCATTGACTTGAATGGGGACTCCGATTCCATACATTCTATTTCTATGGCAGCACATGCAGCCAGGAGCATGTGTCTTAAAAAATATACACTGTCCAATTTGAGTTGTTGTGGAGACAGTGACAGGATAAAGACATATACTGTAAGTACTAATATGTGGCCAATGTTGTATTGACTGGGTATTTTTTGCTATAGAGCGGGTATTATGGTGACCACGATCATTTGGCTGGTCAATTACCGTCATTTGGCTGGTCAATTACCGTCATCCAAAATGTCTTTGGTCCTCATAGAACATTCTGAATAAGACCATTAGGCTCATTTCAGTGTAGAATACATATATACATTTTATTAATTATATTTTGATGTCAGAAGAAACAGTCTTTTCCATTTGATCCATTAGCATCTACATAATTGACATATGCATTTTGTTGTGTCAGTAAGGCAGGTTAATTTGATTTACCCCGCTGAGTGCAAATCAAGTTCACTTACAGTGCCATTTTACAGTTAGATGGCAACAATGTGGATAATAAGTACAGCACTCATCCATTAGGGGGTTTCCGTAGTGGCTAAAGTTAAAAGCATGAGTTACTAGTGAGAGTTCTTTCATTTGAATTGCTTTCAACATTATTTATTAATATATTAATAACGTTTCATATTCTTGTCCATGAAATGGGACATACCATTGAGGATTCTTCTAAAAGCTAAATATATGCAAAAGTTGGACATGAAGTACGTTTGCTGCTGCAGTTTTTAAACACACATATTGTATAGGCACAGTGAATTATGAGCAGAGGCATTCTCTTCACCGATTGAAGTGAGAGAGGGTTGCTGTGGCAATTCATTGTGTGCCATTTTCTCTAGCTTTCTAATTTTGCTAAATTACTTATTTCATTTTGTAATGACTATGCCCGACTTGCTTTTGTCTGCATACATTTTGCGGTAATAGACCGCTGTAAAAGTAATCCAATCTCTAAATTCCAGTCGAGTTTGTCATTAAGTCATTCGTAAAGTCTGGGGTTTCTTTTGGTGGGGAGAGCCTCTCTCTCTCAAACACACACACACGCACACAGACACACACACACACACACACACACACACACACACACACACACACACACACACGCACACAGACACATACACACATTTAATCTGCGTCCTTTAGTTGGCTATTTGTCTAGGTGTACTTAGATGACAGATAGTATGGATTGTCTTCCTTTCCTGACAGATTAAGTTTACCACAGATGCATCTCTGTAGTGATAGACTGCCCTCTAAGAACAAATGCACAATGTGACCATTTTCCTTTGTATATCATATTATATCAGAGGAAAAAGAGGATGCAGTACATTCCAGTCTTTGCGCGTGTGTGTGTGTGTGTGTGTGTGTGTGTGTGTGTGTGTGTGTGTGTGTGTGTGTGTGTGTGTGTGTGTGTGTGTGTGTGTGTGTGTGTGTGTGTGTGTGTGTGTGTGCCTTTACAGAAATACAATTGATTTTATGAAAGAGAATAAGGTTTGATGCTACAGAGGAGAAAACCTTGCATAACTGTCTGTGTAACCACTGTCTGCTGAACAAGATGTTAATAATGTAACACAGAGTTTGAGCACATACAGACAAGTCGAGGGCATTGAACTCTCTCTGCCTCAGACAGCACTGAAAACCACTACTGCAACTTCCACTCTGCTTTACCAAGTTGCACACATATGAAATACAAAATGTGTGAACTACAAATTGACCTAGAAAAAATCCCATGGTCTCACTGAATATCCCCTCACCCTCTCACTGTACATGATATTCTCATTCAGAATCTATCAGGAGTCTACAGTTAAAGAACAAGCATCCCATTTTAAGCTCCTTGTGTCTTCTGTGGATTGAAATATGATAATGAGAAGAGGATTCCATTATCATATTACTCTGTCTTGACCGAGGATACATTACCATACTCCAGCAGGCTATAGGATTTATGATCTTATTCTCAGTCTCTTCAATACAGTTCCCTGTGGTGAAACACATTGGGCCATTGAACAAGATGAGGTGAAGCACTGGATGTATTTTCCCCCTTAAGACTTGAGGATAAGCCTTACTCTGTTCATGATTCATATGGCTCTTTGTGGCTACAACATTGCAGCTCCTTCAATTCTAAACCTATTTTACTATTGATTTTGAAAGCTATTTTTCTCTCATGGGGCAGACTTTACTAGAGCTCAACGCATAACTGTTGTTTTTCTCAAATCTCCTTTATGCACAAGATGTATGTAGAATATTTGCGACTGTGGATGGAATCTCCATAAAGAAAACATTATTTCACATTTTCCATCCTCTGTTATCTCATTTTGTAAAAAACAACACAGCGATAAACAGACACTAAACCGGTTTCATTTGCGAGCAATCACACATCTAAGGCTACGTTTAGACAGGCATTCCAATTCTGATCTTTTTTTTTGCACAATCAGATCTTTTCACATCAGATATTTTCAGAGCTGATGTGATTGGTCAAAATACTAAATAGTGGAAAAAATATCAGAATTGGGCTCCCCGTCTAAACCAAATTAGGTATCTACTATAACTGTTGATTGTTGTGGAAGGGATGTTGTGGAATAGTGGTTGTTTTATTTAATCATCTTCCTGAGGGGATCCTACGACATAGCTGCAGGAAGTAGGGGCGCTGAGTGAGGGTGCTACAGCACCACCTAAAATATATATATATATATATATAATAATAATACAAATAAAATAAAAAGTAGTGCACTTGGCCTTTACTATATCTGTATTAGTAGACCGATACAGCAGTCTGTAGCATGGGCAACAAAGGATAATCCAAGCCACGAGTTGATGACCAATGAAAACAGATTCCCTCCCTTTTGAAAAGATTGCATCAACATCCACCTTCATTTGAGAAAGACGACTGATTAAATATTTGATTATCAAATGTTTTTTTGTGTAATTTATTATTATTATTTTATATATTGCATTACACATTTAGTAATGACAGAATGCATTTTAAACTCCACACACAATAACACTTGTGTGACATAATAAAATAATTTTATCGCTAGGAGTGCGAAAAAAGATGCTTGTGGTTGTGCAATGATAAGCACACCAAAGCACACCAATGTCGGCATTAACGATAAGTAATGAAATAAAGATGGCACTTCCAAAAAGGCAATTTCACACCTTACCCTGCTGAATTTGGAAGATAACTTTTCTTTCTTTTTGATTTCAGCAGAAATGAAAATGTGGCACGACTCTCCCATGGATTGATGCTTCACATTCAGCTGGAATGTGAAGCTAACTGAAGCTGGTTAGCTTTAGAAAACCCTAAGTAGATCTAGCTTCCTTTGTAGGCTACCCCTCAGATCTACCCTGCAGTATTGTCTGCTATCTATTGTTAGATTTTATTGTATTTCATTTGTTCTACTTTAGTCTATATAGTATTTAAAATAAGTTATACTTGCCCGATAAAAGTTAAAATTCTATCTAGTCAGATGCAAGGCCCTCACAAACATACTTTGTTATTTACTTCTATTGTACTATTAAATGTTTTAACTATTGTGCCTTCTCTCACAATCACTGTAGTTGTCAAAGTTTAAGGGATCTTCGAGGGAGTGTAAAGTAATTTTTAACAGTGCTGCTGGCACCTCGTGGGCTTAATGAAGATGTCCTTCCCCTTTTAAATCCCTCTTCCAGGGGTTCATTCTCCCCTCTGTCTCATAATTAAGTCAGTATATGAGCCGTAAAGACTGAAATCTCCAGAAATAAACCCTGAGAACTCAACACCATCTGCTCCAGTCTTCTTCTCCACTGCATCCTCCCACAAACACAACTATCTTTCTTTCCTGTTTACACACACACACACACACACACACACACACACACACACACACACACACACACACACACACACACACACACACACACACACACACACACACACACACACACACACACACACACACACACACACACACACACACACACACGTGTGCACATACTGGTCCAGAATAAACTGCTGCATGTATAATGTAAAGCGTTGGTCCCATGTTTCATGAGCTGAAATAAAAGATCCTAGAAATGTTCCATCACTCTCCCTTCATCCTACTGGCTGGCTCTTTCTCTTCAGTTTAGTCTCTTACCACCTCTCTCTGCAGACAGCCTGGCAGCTGAAATGGACCAGAAAGGAAAAGCAAGGTGTGAATGAATGAGCTGTCTCATGCGTAATTGGGAGCATTAACTGATTAATTATTTTGTGCATGCAAGTGTTAGAATTAGTGGTTCTCGCTGAGGGGAAGGAGTCTGTATAATCAGTCGAATTCTCCCTCTGTCATTTTACTAAAGGGATGCTGTTGTCAGGATGCAGGGAACTCACATTGTTAAATGTGATATGATCATTTCAACCAGAACACATTCAACTATAAATGAGACCCCTTAGTCTCCATCTAAGATGAACGTGCACTTTTTTCCTTGTAGTTTGTAGCTGGACTAGATACCCTGATCCTAGAGGACATGGTGGATTTTTTACAAAAGAGTCTCTAGACTATGTAAAATAGGATGGCATAGCAATAGTCTGCCAGTTAGCATGTCCGCTTCAGAGGGATGACCGCTCTCTGTGTTGACCATTCCAGTCATGTGGAAACTGATGAGAGTAGCTGATTGTCACTATTGATGTTCATAGTAGGGGAGCATCAGCTGTCCTCTGGAGGGCAGTGGGTATGCTCTGCACCTAACCAACAATCCACAACTTTGCCATTAACGTTGACTGACCAGTGTCTACAGTAAAACAATTACCTTGTTAAGTGGGATCCATACTCTTACAGCTATAGTGTCCTCTGTATAAATCATTCACACAAATAGTGGACTGATCCATAGCTTCCGTCTGATATAAACAAGAGGGGACATGTCCTACCTAACTATTGATTGCATCGGACCTGAATGACTGGGAGGAAATGGTGAAGGAGCTGATACACTTCCCCTTTAGTTTGACTTACTGACTCAGCGGTCATTACAAGGGACCAGTGGATGCTTCAGAAGAACCCCAGACAGTTGAGGTCAGTGTGGTGTGAGACAGTGTCCCAGAGCCACACAATGAGGATATGTCCTGCTGTGCTCCTCCCCTGACTCTGGATGGTTCCTGCTCTCAGGGAAACAGCTCACGTGATCCAATCCCTCACCTTTATTCCTCTCCCCTGCCTTCATCTTCTCCTGGCTGAGTAGTACCATTAATTACCCTGTAGCTGGGCCCAAACAACAGTAACAACAAGCAGCTCCATCCTCAGATAAAACACTAATGGAAACGGATGACAACTGGCTGGCGTCTCCTGCTTTACTGGGAGCTACTAGCTTGGCCTGTCATGATTTCTGTGCTTTCTCATACGTCTGAGATGATGATCCCTAAGCCTAAATGTGCTGCTCGGCCTATCACTGTGTCTTGTGTCAAGATGAAGGTCCATTGTTAATTGGTGATTTAGTGAACAATGCACTGGGGTATAGGGAGATAATGGTAAGCATAAACAACAAAGCCTTTATCTCTCCCTAGATGAATCTCAGTCTGAGGCCATATCTTGATCCCTGCTGCTGCAAATACTATTATACCCACATCGTAAAGAGACTAGATTTAGTCCCCTGAGCAATGTACATCTATGGCAAATATGTAGAAAATGAGATGGGGAAAGTGTCTTAAAACCCAGACTTAGTGACTCAGTTTTCTGGGCCTGAAGCAAGTTGTGTACTTTTCCTGGGTATCTCTGCATGCCATCCATTATGTGGATAGCCCTGGGGGGTCCAGGTTTGTGTGGGAATTGCTGATTTCAGATGAAGAGTGTTTTTTTCTTTGTATGTTCCCCACTACTTTACTCAAGGGATAGTATAGGGGGGTGAATAAATAAAAGAAAATGAATAATTTCCAGTCTTATTTCCATATATTCTTTTGTAGGCTTCCATTGGATGAAACATATTTAGCATATGGGCCCATACTGAAAAATGTGGGCATACGGGGTATATCCTGAAAAGTGGGTGAATCTTAACTTAAGAGTAGAAACATGTCTTACCCAGTAGAGATTCCTCAGAGGAGGGGAGGACCATCCTCCTCAGTGAATTTCATAAATATATACAAATATTTAAAAAGTTAACTTTTTTTGATAAAACTACGATACAAAATACACTACATGGCAAAACGTATGTGGACATCTCATTCCAAAATCTAGATAGATAAGGCGATGACATACACTACTCTACATGACCAAAAGTATGTGGATGGACACCTACTCATCGAACATCTCATTCCAAAATCATGGGCATTAATATGGAGTTGGTCCCCCCTTTGCTGCTATAACAGCTTCCACTCTTCTGGGGAGGCTTTCCACTAGATATTGGAACATTGCTGCAGGGATTTGCTTCCATTCAGCCACAAGAGCATTAGTGAGGTTGGGCACTGATGTTGGGCGAGTAGGCCTGGCACACAGTCGGCGTTCCAATTCATCCCAAAGGTGTTTGATGGGGTTGAGGTCAGGGCTCTGTGCAGGCCAGTCAAGTTCTTCCACACCGATCTTGACAAACCATCTGTTCTTGACAAACCACCTCACTTTGTGCACGGGGGGCATTGTCATGCTGAAACAGGAAAGGGCCTTCCCCAAACTGTTGCCACAAATTTGGAAGCAAAGAATCATCTAGAATGTCATTGTATGCTGTAGCGTTACGATTTCCTTTCACTATAACTAAGGGGCCTATCCTGAGCCATGAATAACAGCCCTAGACCATTATTCCTCCTCCACCAAACTTAACAGCTGGAACTATGCATTCGGGCTGGTTGCGTTCTCTTGGCATCCGCCAAACCCAGATTCATCCGTCGGACTGCTAGATTGTGAAGCGCGATTCATCACTCCAGAGAATGTGTTTCCGTTGCACCACAGTCCAATGGTGGTGAGCTTTACACCACTCCAGCCAAACTTTGGCAATGCACATGGTGATCCTAGGCTTGTGTGCAGCTGCTCAGCCATGGAAACCCATTTCATGTAGCTCCCGACCAACAGTTATTGTGCTGACGTTACTTCCAGAGGCAGTTTGGAACTCGGTAGTGAGTGTTGCTAATGCGGATAGACGGTCCCGTTCTGTGAACTTGTGTGGCCTACCACTTCGCAGCTAAGCTCCGGGGCAGCACTAGCAGGGCAGAAATTTGACCAACTGACTTGTTGGAAAGATGGCATCCTATGACAGTATGGGCCAATGTTTGCTCGATTGTATATACCTGTCAGCAACGAGTGTGGCTGAAATAGATGAAGCCACTAATTTGAATGGGTGTTAACATACTTTTGGCCATGTAGTGTATATTCAAGTCACCAAATAATTCATTTAAAGACACTGTTTTGTAATGAAGGTCTACAGTAGCCTCAAAAGCACTCTGTTGGGTGGCACCATTGTGTAGCCAGAGGACATCTAGTTTATGTCCTTCTCTGGGTACATTGACTTCAATACAAAACCTAGGAGGCTCATGGTTCTCACCAGTGTTGTGTTCAAGACCACCTAAAGCAAGACCAATTCAAGACCAAGACCAGAGCAAATCGAGTACCAGTCAAGACCAAGACAGAAGTGGGGGCGAGACTGTGTCAAGACCGAGACCGGGCGGCGGACAAGGAGTCCGAGACCGAGTCAAGACCATCATCAGAAAAACGGCAGTCCAATTCAAGACCATGATTGTAATTTTGTCAAATCACCACCATAATAATAGTTCAAAATGTCCAGTATTTCTGTGTTCATATTTCAGAACAACATATGGATTCTTTAGACATTCAGAATAGTGACAAAATGCATGCTGAGGAAAAATAGAGCCACTCTACCAATTATTACTAATCCAAACACAGTGGGGAACCATGGGCCTTCTCCACCTTCAGAGAAGGGCTAAGGATTAATAAAATAATGATTAGAGATGAAATCAGAACCTCATTGAAAATAGTAGTATATTATTATCATTATTATTATATTATTATTTTCAATGATGTTCTGATTTAATCTCTTCAGTTTTTCTTGGAAAGGAAAGGGTTAACACTGAAGTGCTTGCTGTTGTTAGCCATCTCTCTTAAAATAACTTGTGTGTGTGAAACATTGTTGCATTTAAAGTGGAACTGACAGCATTTTTGTAACGGTCGTCTTGTGGTGATTGAGCGGACCAAGGCGCAGCGGGTTGTGAATACATAATGAATTTATTTACAAACAGACGAAACACGAAGAACACTTGAAATGATTACAAAATAACAAAACGAACGTAGACAGACCTGAACTATGAGAACTTACATATAACACGAAGAACGCACGAACAGGTACAGACTACAACAAACGAACGAACAAACGAAACAGTCCCGTGTGGTGCACAGACACAAACACGGAAGACAACCACCCACAAACAAACAGTGAAACCAGCCTACCTTAATATGGTTCTCAATCAGAGGAAACGTCAAACACCTGCCTCTAATTGAGAACCATATCAGGCAACACATTAAACCCCAACATAGAAACACAACACATAGAATGCCCACCCCAACTCACGCCCTGACCAACTAAACACATACAAAACAACAGAAAACAGGTCAGGAACGTGACAGAACCCACCCCTCAAGGTGCGAACTCCGGGCGCACCCCTAAAACTCAAGGGGAGGGTCTGGGTGGGCATCTGTCCGCGGTGGCGGCTCCGGCGCAGGACAAGGACACCACTCCACCATTGTCTTTGTCCCCCTCCTTAGCGTCCTCCGAGTGGCGATCCTCGCCCCCGACCCTGGTCTAGGAACCTTAACACCGGCCCCTCCTAGATAGCTCAGGACAGAGAAGTAGCTCAGGACAGAGAGGTAGCTCAGGACAGAGAGGTAGCTCAGGACAGAGAGGCAGCTCAGGACAGAGAGGCAGCTCAGGACAGAGAGGCAGCTCTGGACTACTGGCAGCTCCGGGCTGAGGGGCAGCTCCGGGCTGAGGGGCAGCTCCGGGCTGAGGGGCAGCTCCGGACTGGGTGGCAGCTCCGGACTGGGTGGCAGCTCCGGACTGGGTGGCAGCTCCGGACTGGGTGGCAGCTCCGGACTGGGTGGCAGCTCATGACTGGAGGGCAGCTCATGACTGGAGGGCAGCTCATGACTGGAGGGCAGCTCATGCCTGGAGGGCAGCTCATGACTGGAGGGCAGCTCATGACTGGAGGGCAGCTCATGACTGGAGGGCAGCTCATGACTGTAGGGCAGCTCATGACTGTAGGGCAGCTCATGACTGTAGGGCAGCTCATGACTGGAAGGCAGCTCATGACTGGAAGGCAGCTCATGACTGTAGGGCAGCTCATGACTTTAGGGCAGCTCATTACTGGAAGGCAGCTCATGACTGGAAGGCAGCTCATGACTGGAGGGCAGCTCATGGCTGGAGGGCAGCTCATGGCTGGCTGGCGGCTCTGGCGGATCCTGGCTGGCTGGCGGCACTGGCGGATCCTGGCTGGCTGGCGGCTCTGGCGGATCCTGGCTGGCTGGCGGCTCTGGCGGATCCTGGCTGGCTGGCGGCTCTGGCTGCTCCTGTCTGGCGGAAGGCTCTGGCTGCTCCTGTCTGGCGGAAGGCTCTGGCTGCTCCTGTCTGGCGGAAGGCTCTGGCTGCTCCTGTCTGGCGGAAGGCTCTGGCTGCCCCTGTCTGGCGGAAGGCTCTGGCTGCCCCTGTCTGGCGGAAGGCTCTGGCTGCTCCTGTCTGGCGGACGGCTCTAGCGGCTCCTGTCTGGCGGACGGCTCCGAAGGCTCCTGACAGACGGGCGGCTTTGAGGGCTCACTACAGACGGGCGGCTTTGCAGGCTCAGTACAGACAGGCAGTTCATGCGGCGCTTGGCAGACGGACAGTTCAGACGGCGTTGGGCAGACGGGCAGTTCAGGCGCCGTTGGGCAGACGGGCAGTTCAAGCGCCGTTGGGCAGACGGGCAGTTCAGGCGCCGTTGGGCAGACTGTCAGTTCAAGCGCCGTTGGGCAGACGGGCAGTTCAGGCGCCGTTGGGCAGACGGGCAGTTCAGGCGCCGTTGGGCAGACGGGCAGTTCAGGCGCCGTTGGGCAGACGGGCAGTTCAGGCGCCGTCGGGCAGACGGGCAGTTCAGGCGCTGTTGGGCAGACGAGCAGTGCAGGCGGCGTTGGGCAGACGGCCGACTCTGACCTGCTGAGGCGCACAGTAGGCCTGGTGCGTGGTGCCGGAACTGGTGGTACCGGACTGGAGACACGCACCTCAAGGCTAGTGCGGGGAGCAGGAACAGGGCACACTGGTTTCTCAAAGCGCACTATAGGCCTGGTGCGTGGTGCCGGAACTGGTGGTACCGGACTGAGGGCACGCACCTCAGGGCGAGTGCGGGGAGAAGGAACAGTGCGTACAGGGCTCTGGAGACGCACAGGAGGCTTGATGCGTGGTGCCGGAACTGGTGGTACCGGACTGGAGACACGCACCACAGGGAGAGTGCGTGGAGGAGGAACAGGGCTCTGGAGACGCACTGGAAGCCTGGTGCGTGGTGTAGGCTCTGGTGGTAATGGGCAGGAGACACGCACCATAGGGCTAGTGCGTGGAGCAGTAACAGGACGCACAGGACTCTGGAGAACCACAGGAGGCTTGGTGCGTGAAGTAGGCACTGTCTTAACCAGACGGCTAGCACGCACCTCAGGACGAGTATGGAGAGCTGTTCCCGGTGACATCAACTCACCGACACGTTCAGTCGGACGGATGCCGTGCCTCATGCACCAAACCAGTACATCCCTCATAACTCTCTCCTCCAATTTCCCCATTAACTCCTTCACTGTCTCTGTGTCACTCACCTCCAATACCGCCCTCACCGGCTCCTTACGGTAAGCAGGGGGAGTTGGCTCAAGTCTACAACTTGAGAGTGGAACTGAGAGTGGAACCAAAGTGGAACTGACAGCATTTTTGTAACGGTCGTCTTGTGGTGATTGAGCGGACCAAGGCGCAGCGGGTTGTGAATACATAATGAATTTATTTACAAACAGACGAAACACGAAGAACACTTGAAATGATTACAAAATAACAAAACGAACGTAGACAGACCTGAACTATGAGAACTTACATATAACACGAAGAACGCACGAACAGGTACAGACTACAACAAACGAACGAACAAACGAAACAGTCCCGTGTGGTGCACAGACACAAACACGGAAGACAACCACCCACAAACAAACAGTGAAACCAGCCTACCTTAATATGGTTCTCAATCAGAGGAAACGTCAAACACCTGCCTCTAATTGAGAACCATATCAGGCAACACATTAAACCCAACATAGAAACACAACACATAGAATGCCCACCCCAACTCACGCCCTGACCAACTAAACACATACAAAACAACAGAAAACAGGTCAGGAACGTGACAATTTTAGTAACATTATATCTTATTAAAATCTGTTCATATACACCCACAAGAAGAATATGACACTTAAAAAAAAAAAAATCTGACAAGCGACTACTTAGATTTGGTCTTTTCAGGTTTTCATAAATTCTTAGAATGTTTGGGAGTTACACATACTAAAGCATTTGTGAATATTCTATAGCAATATAGAGTGGGAAAGCGGCCGTGCGTTTGGACAATTAATAGACACTGCAGTAAATGAAACCGAATATAAACATTTGTCTTGTCCAGGGCCAAAGTCTGTACAGACTGGTGTGCTTTAACCAATCAGAACTACAGTAGGCCTTTGTACAAACAAGCCATTTGCCACACGGGCTTGCCATGATTGACTTTAAACTGGACTGTGTTTTTACAGGCAGTTGCAACAGCGCAACTTTAGATCATTAGAACCCATTCGCCAAAAGCGAATCTGTGAACTTTACAGTCCTATTGACCAAACAACCATGAAAAGGTAGGCTCCCTAAGTTATGCACATTAACAACAACAAGATACATAACTAATGCTAGCCAGAGCAAGGTGAGCTAATATCTAACGAAGGAACATTAGATAAACCTTGTCAAACTTTTTTATTTAGTAGGCCATCAAAATGTCACTGATAAACAATGGGGAATTGTAGCTTCCTCATCCTTCTGCAGCTTGCCTGCTAACGCATGCTTGTCCCAACCAAGCACCCAAGCTAACTGGATAAAGTTGGCTAGCTTGCTAGCTAGCTACTTCCAGACCCAAATGAGAGAACACCTCACTCTGATCATTTTATTTGTCGCAACAGAGCTGGTTAGGCTGTTTACATGTTATCTAGAAAGTTCTTGACTGACTATGACGTTTTTTGGCTACGTTTACTGACACCGGTCATATCCAGCTGGAGTTGCGCATTTGTAAATTCATCAGTTGTTCTGCGAGGATTCCACAAGCGAAGGGAAAACTTGAGAGGAGGATAGCACGTAGATAGAATTATATACGAGTAAAGTGATCATGCAGTTTTTGTGTGACTGCTATGAAAGTGAGCTGTTTTACGTGTGATCAGGGGTGTATTCATTCCACCGATTCTGTTGAAAAAAACATTTCTGAAACAGAAGCAAACAGAATGAAACGGGGGTAAACATACGTGAATTTGTCAAATAGAAATTCCAATGTGCAATTGTTAGACTAATGATTACACCCTAGATCAGCCAGATGCAGGCAATAATGTGCCACTGTCTGTCACCTTGATTACTCAAAATTCTCTTGATATGTGCACCTACACTACCGGTCAAAAGGTTTAGAACACCTACTCATTTAAGTGTTTTTCTTTATTTATTTCTACATTATAGAATAATAATAGAATAATAGTGAAGACATCAAAACTATGAAATAAAACAAATCGAATCATGTAGTAACCAAAAAACTGTTTTGATGACAGCTTTGCACACTCTAGGCATTCTTTTTCTCTTTTCTTTTGACTTTTTAGCAAGGTAGCTAAATTAGATAATGCTTTGATATCCAGGGGGCGAACTTTGCTATTAACATGTCTATCTAATGTTATTAATATTCCTCAGTATTTTTTTATGAATCAGTCAGTCCATGATTTAGCCTAGCTGCTATAGCCTAAGTTCACTAATTTGCCATGATGCTCGATTAGCGTACTTGCTTGGATACTGACTAATTTCCCAATAACACCATGTATTCTTGTAGGCTGACTTTATTAGCCTAGTTTACATTAGGTTTGCTATGTATTGCTAATGGATCTGGTTGTGTGATACATTCATCCTGTTGGTTTCAGATGTCTAAAAAGACGCATAAGCCCCATAAGGGAGTGGATGTCCTGCTAGCAGACATTTGCCACTGTAGATGCAGTATAGGTGGTATGACCTCTTTCAGAAGGTATGTATTATGACAAGAGATAATGGCAAAACATGCATAGGCCTATGACATTTGAACTTTGTGTTAATATAGAAAAAATACTGTATCACTAGAAATACCTATCATTAAATGTAGGCCTTTACTACTAATGAGCAGCATAATTATTATAATATTTGGCCATCAAATTGTCAATGCATATTGTAACAAAGAGAGTATACTCAGTGTCAAAGTCGCAAGATTTGATCTCGTCTGTCACGTTCCTGACCTTATTTCCTTTGTTTTGTCTTTGTTTAGTTGGTCAGGACGTGAGCTGGGTGGGCATTCTATGTTATGTGTTTCTATGTTGGGTTCATTTTCAATTAGCCTGATATGGTTCTCAATCAGGGGCAGGTGTTTTACGTTTCCTCTGATTGAGAACCATATTAAGGTAGACTGTTTCTCACTGTTTGTTTGTGGGTGATTGTTCCTGTGTCAGTGTTTGTGCCACACGGGACTGTTTTTGTTCGTTTCGTTCATTTCATTTGTGTGTTCCTTCCTGTTCGTGCGTTCATGTTATATGTTCACAAGTTCAGGCCTGTTAACGGCGTTTTGTTATTTTGTCAAGTGTTCTTCGTGGTCGTCTTTCGCAAATAAATCATTATGTATTCAACCCACGCTGCATATTGGTCCGATCCTTGCTCATCCTCAGACGAGGAGGAGGACGAGCGTTACATCGTCAACCAATCACAACAGGTGACTGTAACTGTGGTGCTGGCAACAATTGAATTACGCTTTGTTGCCGACGTTTACTACATGTCTTAACAAAAGACTCCACACTATGCAAGTATCCATTTTAATAGAATGTCACTGCAACTGTTGATAGACATACTAGCTGGAAAATTCGCTCTGGCTATCTACTCCGATTTCAGACCAGGGGTAAAATAGTCTGTCTAGCTAGCTACATTTTCAGATATTACGTGTTTCTAATTTTGACAAAGTATTTTATTTTCAAGTTAGTGTACTGTTAGCTAGCTAGCTAACGTTAGCTGGCTGGCTCACTAGCTAACTAACATTACGGCATGCGTTGGGATTCATTGTTTAACTAGCTAGCTATCTTGCTATATTTCTTAACAAAAGACTGTCGTCTTAGTGTGCCAGAGTGTTGAATTTAACACCCATTGAATATGTCTGGTGTCAGTAAACGTCGCAACAAAGCGTAATTAAATTGTCACCAACGCTCTGGATAACATGAAAACAGCCTAACCAGCTCTGCTAGGGCAGGTAATGGTCAGTGAGCTATTCTCTCTCTCAATGTCTGGAAGTATCTGGCAAATTAGTACAGAACTCTCGGATCAAACCTTAAAGAGTTGGGTGGGGCTGATGCTTAAAAGGGTGTGAACAATGCTGAATGGGTGTAGACATAGAAGGGCTCTCCAATAGTAGTACCAAAACATTGAAAGACAGTTTCTCAAAAGTGAGTTTACAAGTTTATCAACTTTCAAAGCAGAATTATTTTCCCATTGTTTCCTCAAGCGCAGTGTATGATATACCATGTTTTAGCTCTGAGTCTATACTTTATCCAATGTAAAAAACAGAAATTCAAATTTTGCTGCATAAGACAGAATCCAGGTGGTGAGTCACATATTGTTACAGATAGAAAATTGTTCAATGCAGATCCGTGGACAACTCACTAGTTCATATAATTATTTTGACAGGTGACTTGGTTTCCTCCTCTGTTCATTGTGACTATTAGATTTTTCACTCTCTTTTGCAGTTCATTAAGCAAAGGTTTTGGGGGCTCATGTGTCTGCTGCAAGACCAAACCATAACTTGGCAAGGAAGCCTGCTCAGGTAACTAAAATACAAGTTAACCTGTCAAAAGTTTGGTTCGTATTGATCTGTTTTAATAACTGTATAACCTTCAAAAATCTTAATGCAACTACCCATTTTCTTTTACAGACACAAGATGTCCGTAGCCCGGCCAAGTTGTCTACAGCTTCTGTGAGTGCCCCTACCCATGCTATGGCCTCTGTGAGTGCCCCTACCCATGCTATGGCCTCTGTGAGTGCCTCAACCCTTCCTTTTTCTTTATTTCCTTTATAGTTTCAGCATTATGTGCCTATGAAGACTGTTTGAGTAAATATGATATAGCTTAACTTGTCAAGAGCTTGTTTGATTATATATATATTTTTAATACTGTTTACCCTCAAATAATTTTCATATTAGGTTATATAGTAATCTCCTACCATTTCCACTTTCTCCCGGCCCCTCTCCAGCCCGGCTACAGGCCTCTGTGAAGACCATCTCGCCTTTGTCCCATACCACCTCTGCTACAGACTTTGTGAAGACCACCACTGTCTCTGTTGTCTCTCAGTGCACCGCTAGCTCTACTATAGCCTCTAAGAGGAACTTCAGTACATAACACACTGTCATTTCTTAACAAATATCATTACATCCACTAAAACAAGACAGAAACAAAACTATGTGTCAGTGTTTTGATTTGATGAAGATATTGTGAGTAATCAAATTAATCTATTTTTGTCTTGTTTTGCATTCTGTTGTATTTTTCTTTTTCAGGAGAGCTAATTGGTGTGTGAACTACCTGCTCAGGCAGACTGGGAAAGCCATGCAGGACATGAACCCCGACTCGGAGGAGACTGATTCAATGAAATTATGTTGGACCAACGTGGAATAGATGTTGAATTGACGTCTGTGCCCAGTGGGCTATTATCCCTACCACGTTAGAAGTTCAAAACGGCAATAGAAAGTGTAGGCTATTGCATAATTTTCATATTATTTTGGATGGAGGGATTTAAAGCCTAACAGTCTAATCGGGAGTAACGCGGCTGCATGGGATTTGTCAGATATAAAGTCGGGTGGTTTCATTGCATCGAAGGTCAGTGTAGGAAATAAGGTAACACAAGGAGCCGCTTGTAGATTTGACAGCTCTAATGCATTTCCACCTCCGACACCTCCAAACAACCGCTATGTGGTTGTGTTGTGCTATTCACTGAGTTGTCATACCCACTCATCCCCACTCAACCGCTGTGTGTGTGTGTGTGTATTGCGTTTCACATAATAAACATGTTTCTATATTTCAACCACTTCTTTGAATTAGTAGATTGTAGTGTGTGGCTCTGAGTAAATTGTCATACATCCCACTGGGCACACACAGGTTAAATCAACATTGTTTCCACGTTGAATTGCCATCTGTGCCCAATGGGATGTTATGTATTTATTATTATATCAGGTAATATGCAGTCCACAAGAAACCACAACAGATAACTGATCATTTAAGATACTAATTGCATAAACAAGGTAACGGGGGTATAGTACAGTAATAAACCAATCTCATTAGAACAACACTTCTATATGTTATGATTATACTATCATAATCGTTCCATTAACTCAGGTGATCTTAAATTCACCAATATGAAAAATAATAACGCTTTTGGAGACTATAGTGTTTGTTTAGAAATTCTATTTTGGGGAATTGAACTGGGGACCTTCGGGTCCACTCTCCTCCTTCCTCAAACACAGGAAAAGGCAACATTTTCATTGTTTTTCAGCTTATCATAATAAATAATGAATAATAAACACTTATGAAGAAGAACACCACATTTTCCCCCTTTCCTTCTGTTTTCTATTTTTTCAAAAATGTTCCAATGTTTTTCCTCCCTTTTTTTCTCCCTTCCCCTTCCCCCATCTTAACATACTATTGTTCCCCGGCTTTGGCACTTGAAATGACAGCATTATGGGTTCGATTCCCGGGGCCACCCATATGTAAACTTTATGCTCGCATGACTGTAAGACTCGTCGGATAAAATAATCTGCTAAATGGGATATATTATATTCTAACTATAAGACCCCCAGTTGAATAAATGAAGGGTGTCATTCCTTCTATGCCTCACCCTTCAATTTACACACATGAGCCTTTGTAGATAACAGTTGTGAGGGGGTTTCTGGTTAATTAAAGGAGCCTAGATAAGAATTAATGGGTATGTCAGTGATCAATATAATTTCTAGCTCTTTTAATTGCTCTTAAACACTCCCCCAGTAGTTTATAGGAATGAATGAATACCTGTATAGATCAGACACAGCCTTTGAGGAAGTGTAGTGATTAGCAGGAATATGCTGTCCTTGGCATTTGTAAAGAGAGGTTTAGACTTGTTAGCTCTCTGCTAGCCTCGCGTTGCCATACCTCCAAAATCACGTCGTTGTCATGCCTCCCTTGGAGGTCTGGAGAATTTTGTATTGCAAAAACGGATTGAATGATCCGCTGTGTCCCAGCTACAAGATTTTGATTGAATGTTACATTTCAGTATCCCTCCCCCACACACGAGTAGAAGGGGTGCTGTGTATTATGTGTATCACTGTTTTCCGTCCGGGTAGTTGTTATGCAAGTTTTAAAATCTGTCAATTTAAACTAGAGATATCGGATTATTTTGTTTGGATGCGTCTCAATCCCCCGCTTCTGCCAATGTTGCACTTCCGCATCTGCGGTGACAGACCTAGAGAGGTGTTTGTCAGACCATGAGACTTCCTTAAAATCAGTCTTCTCACAAAATCATCTGTAGCGTCCGAACACGATGATGCTCTCTGTTTTGCTCTACAATCCCCAGAAGCACCTTGGGACTCGTCTGAAGTCGGCACAGCTGATCCGCCAACTTCTGTTTGTACTTCCGAACAGTTGGGCTACACACCAAGGTGAGACATTCACGAACACATACATGTCAGTTGTTTTGCTCTAGGATTCCCACAGCCCTCACACGACTCGTCGGAAGGTCCCCTGGTAACAGTTGAAAGTAACTTGTTAAAACAATTCCATATAGCTTAATAAAACCAACTAACAGGGTGGAAAGTGATATCAGGGACATAGAAAATCTTAAAGAAAATAATAATAAATACAATAATCATGAAAAATCATATTTATCGTGCAATTTGATGAATATTACCAGGGGGCATGGCAAACAATTCCTACATCCACTGAAAAAAAGTGTTCAAAAATCATAAAATTCCCATTCATGATCCATATTTTTGTGTTTTTAAGGAAAAAGACACCTGACCTTATATTTAAAGCCTTTTTGAATCCACATTTTATACTAAATGAGAAGTGATACTTCCTGGGGACAGAAAAGGCACAGCATAGTAGGAATGACCCGCCTACATTATGGGCACCTGTCATCTGAAGTAGAGAATAGCTAAACTCAAATATTTTTTACACTTTGAGCTATATGTTCTCAATTTAAAATGATACCAGTAGATAAAATGAGGCAAACCATATACCATATTTTGTAAATGCCTTTTAACTGCTGACATATACAATTGTTTAGTTCAAATCCAACGCTTGTAATTTAGAATGAAAATAAGGAGATGACAATTAGGCATTACAAGTAAAAAATTTACGAGGTTAATTTTATTTTATTTCTTTCAGTTTAGCAATGTTGATTGTAAAATGATAGACAGTACATGGTTGCTCTATGTATCACTGACCCTGGATAAGCTAGCGATTGGGCTAACCATTTAGGTCAATAATATGTTGTTTTCATTAACATTTTGTCATTAGTAATTGTAAATGTAATTAGTTTGTAATGAAGTACCTTCAGAAAGTATTCATACCCCTTGACTTATTCCACATTTTGTTGTTACAGCCTGAATAAAAAAATAAAAAAATAAAAAAATCTCACCCATCTACACACCATCTTTTTTTTATTTAACTAGGTAAGTCAGTTAAGAACAAATTCTTATTTACAATGACGGCCTAGGAGCAGTGGGTTAACTGCCTTGTTCAGGGGCAGAATGACATATTTTTACCTTGTCAGCTCAGGGATTCGATCTAGCAACCTTTCGGTTACTGGCCCAACCACTAGACTCCCAAGTCTGGACTCTGGCTGGGCCACTCAAGGACATTCAGAGATTTGTTGCGAAGCCACTCCTGCGTTGTCTTGGCTGTGTGCTTAGGGTCATTGTCCTGTTGGAAGGTGAACCTTCACCCATGTCTGAGGTCCTGATCGATCTGGAGCAGGTTTTCACCAAGGATCTTTCTGTACTTTGCTCTGTTCATCTTTCCCTCGATCCTGACTAGTCTCCCAGTCCCTGCTGCTGAAAAACATACCCACAGCATGGTGCTGCCACCATCATGCTTCACCGTAGGGATGGTGCCAGGTCTCCTCCAGACGTGACGCTTGGCATTCAGGCCAAAGAGTTCAATCTTGGTTTCATCAGACCAGAGAATCTTGTTTCTCATGGTCTGATAGTCCTTTAGGTGCTTTTTGGCAAACACCAAGTGGGCTGTCATATGTCTTTTACTGAAGAGTGGTTTCAGTTTGGCCACTCTACAATAAAGGCCTGATTGGTGGAGTGCTGCAGAGATGGTTGTCCTGTCAGAGTGACCATCGGGTTCTTGGTCACCTCCCTGACCAAGGCCCTTCTCCCCCGATTGCCCAGTTTAGCCGGGCTGTCAGCTCTAGGAAGAGTCTTGGTGGTTGCAAACTTTTTCCATTTAAGAATGTTCTTGGGGACCTTGAATGCTGCAGACATTTTTTGGTACCCTTCCCCAGATCTGTGCCTCGACACAATCCTGTCTCAGAGCTCTACAGACAATTCCTTTAACCTCATGGCTTGGTTTTTGCTCTGACATGTATTGTCAACTGTGGGACCTTATATAGACAGGTGTGTGTCTTTCCAAATCGTGTCCAATCAATTGTATTTACCACAGGTGCACTGCAATCAAGTTGTAGAAACATCTCAAGGATGATCAATGGAAACAGGACGCACCTGAGCTCAATTTTGAGTCTCATTGCAAAGGGTCTGAGTACTTATGTAAATAAGGACATTTCTCTTTTTATTTTTAATACATTTCCAAAAATGTATATAAACCTGTTTTCGCTTTGTTATTATGGGGTATTGTGTGTAGATTGATGAGGGAAAAAAATATTGAATCAATTTTGGAATATGGCTGTAATGTAACAAAATGTCAAAAAGGGGAAGAGGTCTGAATACTTTCTGAATGCACTGTAAGTGTTCACACCCTTTACTCAATATAGTACATAATAGAATAACCTTTGGCAGCGATTACAGCTGTGAGTCTTTGTGTGTAAGTCTTTTAGGGCTTTGCACACCTGGATTGTAGAATATTTGCCCATAATTCTTTTAAATTCTTCAAGCTCTGTCAAGTTGGTTGTTGATCATTGCTAGACAGTATTTTCACGTTTTGCCATAGATTTTCAAGCCAATTTAAGTCAAAACTGTAACTAGACCAACTCAGGAACATCCAATATTATCTTGGTAAGCAACTCCAGTGCATATTTGGCCTTGTTTTTTATGTTATTGGCCTGCTCAAAGGTGAATTTGTCTCCCAGTGTCTGTTGGAAAGCAGACCTAGGTTTTCCTCTTGGATTTTGCCTTTGCTTAGCTCTATTCCTTTTTTTATCCTAAAAAACTCCCTAGTCCTTGCTGATGACAATCATACCCATATTATGATGTAGCCACCACCATGCTTTAAAATATGAAGAGTGTGTAACAGGGATCGGACCAAAACGCAGAGTGGTAAGTGTCCATGTTTTAATATAAAAAAACTCAACACTACACAAAACAAAATAACAAAGAGAATCTAACCGAACAACAGTCCCGTGTGGCACAAACACTGACACGGAAGACAAACACCCACAAACCAACAGTGAAAACAGGCAACCTAAATATGGTTCCCAATCAGAGACAATGCAAAACACCTGCCTCTGATTGAGAACCATATTAGGCCAAAATACAAACCTAAACATAGAAACACATAACATAGACTGCCCACCCCAACTCACGCCCTGACCATACTAACTAAAGACAAAACAAAGGAAAATAAAGGTCAGAACGTGACAGAGTGGTACTTAGTGATGTGTTGTGTTGGATTTGCCCCAAACATAACGCTTTGTATTCAGGACATACATTTCTTTGTCACATTTTTTGCAGTTTTAGTTTAGTACCTTATTGCAAACAGGATGCATGTTCTGAAATATGTTTATTGTGAACAGGCTTCCTTCTTTACACTCTCTCATTTAGGTTAGTGTTGTGGAGTAGCTACAATATTGTTGATCCATCCTCAGTTTTCTCCCATCACAGCCATTCAACTCTGTAACTGTTTTATTAAAGTCATCAATGGCCTTACGGTGAAATCCCTGAGCGGGTTCCTTCCTCTCTAGCAAGTTAAGAAGGACGTCTGAATCTTTGTACTGATTGGGTGTATTGATACACCATCCAAAGTGTAATTAATAACTTTACAATGCGCAAAGGACCAATAGGTGCCCTTCTTTGCGAGGCATTGGAAAACATCCCTGGTCTTTGTGGTTTAATCTTTGTTTGAAATGATCTGTTCGACTGAGGGTTCTTACAAAGAATTGTATCTGTGGCATAGAACAATTAGGTAGTTATTATAGAATCATGTTAAACATTATTATTGCACACAGAGTGAGTCCCTGCAACTTATTATGTGACTTATTAAGCAAGTCCTGCTTCCTTTACATTTACAAAAGGACAGTGTATGTGTCTGTGTGTGTGTGTGTTTGTGAGAATTGATGTTCTTGTATTTGCAAAGACTGTAGAAGTAAGATCGAAGGAAAACTCTTGATGATACAGTGTTCTTTTCAGAGATCTGACAGATCAATAGATTCACAGTGGCAGAACACTGCAGACTGTGTGAATGTCCCTGAGAAGATTCATTCATGTGTTGCTAAGGGGAACAGGGAAACGTCTTAGATATTATATGATCATAACTGCCTTAGATTTAGTGTAATTTATTTTGCACTTATGTTCGATGATGTTTCTTATCCATTACTAATTAGCATCCATGTTTTTTTATCAACTATTTCAGATTGCACCATTTTTTACCCTATTGATATCAATAATGGAGTAAGATTTGTTTTGAGAAGTTTGCTTTGATTCTCAAGCAAGTTGAGATTGTTGTTTTGTGAAATTGTATCTGTTAGACAGCATCAATAGTTAATCAAGGTAGAAAAAGCTTAATTATAAATCATGTTCCTCAATAATAATATCAGACAACACAATACACAATACACAAATAAGTTCCAATACAAAAACTTTATTTCACTCTCCCTTAAGACCCCATCACTATATTCCACTGAACTGTCAGGTGTCATGTGTGCTTTCATTCGTTGCATATCATTCACATTCAGTAGTATATGCAGATCTCCAGTCAACCAGTTCAATGAAATTTAGATGCTTTCACTTACTTAGCATTCTGTCAAAGAGCTCTACCATGACGGAATTCGATTTACAGCTCGGCACAGAATGCGGAAGGCAAAGAATGCTGACGGACGCCCATAAATATGGATTCGGTCCACAAACTGCAATCAAAGAATATACAAATCATAGCTTTTCATTTTTTTCACTTTTAGTTCACGTGTATTTATTTGAGGGGCCTTTGGGGTGGAGTTGAGGCCTTATATAGACAGGGCTGGTTTGCTGAAGCATCCAGTTTTCGTCTCCAAATCTTACTATTCTTGAGACAGTGTGACATTGTTTGCAAACAATCTGTAATTAGGGCACAGAAGCAAATCTACCTACACTTTCCCAGTAACTTCAATAGGTCTTGGAACTAATCTAACCTTCCCAGGAGAAAATAGTCTCAGGTCTTGTGGAAGTATCTGTGTTTACTGTAAGTGAAAATAGAATACGGTAATGAGGGTTTATCTGGAACAGTTATTTTTCACACCATTTTCTAAACCCGAAAAAAATACCTAAAAGTCACATTATCCAAATAGTAGGGCTGTGAATTTAAGTCTCACTCTAACCTCTGTCCTGTGAGAGAAACATGCAACACGTTACACAAATTCACAGAGCTATAGATATTAGTCTTTGCTCTCCGTGAGTCTCCCAACTCTACACTTCATGCATGGGCCAGTAGCCAACAACCCGTCCTATCCACCTCCTGCCCCCGCTAATGCTGAGGGCCCAGCCAGCTTGGCAGACCACAGCAGATGGAACTGGAAGCTTCCATGGGCATGTTCCTGCTGAGCTCCTGAAAGCACCATGCATCACAAACTATAGGTCAGAGCCCAATGAAGCAGTCTGAGAAAGCAGGATTAAGACCATTGACTAGATTATGTTTTTCATTAGAAATTGCCATGTTGTGTAATGAAGGATGGAGATCCAGGGATGAAAGAGAACTGGTGTCAGTCTGTAGAAGACAAAGAGGTTGTCAACCTGTGTAGGACAGGTTGCACATGGGGTATGTTGTGTGGAGGCTTTGGTGAAGACAGAGAGGGTGTCAGTCTGATGCAGACAGGTCATTTCCCATCCATGCAGGGGGCCTGGGCTGCAGACTCAGCAGTCCTGTATTGAGACGATGATGACAGCTATGGATGCACACGGCCGGCTCCTCCACAAGGCCATTCCTCCTCATCAGCCTCTCATAGAGAGAGTTCAGCTGAGTCAGCACAACACTGATAAGAATGTGGCCTCCCTCCCTCCTCTCTGCTTTGCTCCTCTATTCTTCACTGTGGAGACAGAGAGAGAGGGTCTATCCTACAGAGACCACCCCAAGCCTCTCTCTCTCCTCTGTCTCTGTCATATCCCCCCTCTCTCATGAAAATGTATAAGGACATATGTGGCTTTATCTAAGAATATCTCATAGGCTATATCATAACATTTTTACGTATATACAGTCTGTGTTGAAGTCATGCCCTCCACAGGTTTGAAAATATTGTGTTTCATGTGACTTATGAATTTATGGTAGAACTGGGTATAGCCATTAAAAGCTAGTATTTAAATAGCCACACCTCTGCAAATTCATAGTTAAAGAGCTGGCTACCTTTTGAAACAATGGAGTCTTTCCAACATAGCCTAGTCTGGCTAGGTCAGCCCAACAATGCCTGAAGAAAAAAGCTAAAGAAAAATAAAACCCCCTTGAGTTTGTGTATGAAATATAAATTACAGCCAAGCCAATGGCTCAGAGCCTCTATTCTGGTTTCTGTTGAATGGTCTGAACACAGAGGCTCGTGCTTAATAAAGGGACTGTGTGTATCCTTGCGTATGGAGACTAAAGTATTCAACCAAAAAACTCTCCACTCTGGGGTCACTCTGCTGTTGCCAAATGGCAAATTGGGCATTACTTGAGCGCATTGTCAGGTATTGCAGCCTTTTATGAATTGTCAGAATGATATAAAGCTGGTCCATAACACAATATTAAATGGCGGAGCAGTCCAAAGAATTCTGTCTTGATGTGATATGAATGAGAAGTTGATTAGCTGTCAGCGGCTGCAGCTCCTCTGTCCTGGATCATGGATCTGATGAACGAGAGGATATTAGCAAATCAGAGAGCATGCGCAACCGTTCATTATTCAGAGCAACTAGAGCTAATTTCACTAGAACAAGACTGAGCCCTTCACTAAGTCCATTCCAAACTAGATCAGGACTGAGCCCTTCACTGAGCAAGGTGACTACAGGAGAGGGAAAGATAGCAGGATGACTCCAGATTTGATCCTGTCTGATTGGAGGTCTGAGGTCAGTGAGCAGAGTTTCACTCGTTTGAGCTGAGTGATGTTGGGCCAATATCAACTGTGTCAGTCACACAGTCTGACGACTCATGTTAAAGCACTTTTGGACTAACAAGATCTTTTAAAGCCTTGTCACTCTGAGAGAGCTTTTGCTGTCCTCTATTCCCAGCAGAGGGTCTCTTTTTGGATGAGGACAGTCAAACCCTTATCTCTCCACACTTGACTTATTGACATGGTCCTGAAATCACAGGCCATTTTCAAAGCCCTGCTAAACGGTTGTGGATGAGGGATAACCCGAGGTTAGCTATTTAAGTCAAGTGTTAAACACAGCGCCAGCATAATGACAGCCACTTTGGGAAGGCTTCATCACTATTCGGGGAACACAAGTAGATCCAGCTAATCTCAACACTGATCTTTTCAACAGCCTTTTGAAGTCAGGAGACAAGCAACGACAAGTACCTTTATAGCATGAGAGAGGGAAGTAAGGAGAGGTATGCAAGTAAGAGTGGAGAATTAGAGTTATCAAAGCAGACAGCTTATCATTGGGCACAGGTTTGTGACCTTGTATCTCCACAGGGTGTCCAAAACAGTGTGATGTTCTTTTTGGACCTGAATCACACAATGATTCTCATATGCTTCGACTCGATCTTAAACTCACAGACAGTATGTTGGAGTCCATTTGCTCACTGAATTCAGGATGATGTTGGTGGCAGCCTACATTTGTAATATCTGCAAGTGCTGAGTTTATCAAAAAAGATGAATGATGTACTGTGTATCCAGATAATCCCAGCCAGTCTGTATTACACACTGTGCAAAAAAAACATTCATTAGGTACTAAATTATGCATCCCAAGGCAAATAAGAATAGATATGCTGGTCCACAGTGCATATGATATTGTTTAAGGTGCTATAGTAATACATTTGCATTATATTTTACACAGATGGTAAGTGTTGATGCTGTGTCATGTTAAAATGTCACAGAGTAGACAGATGGTAGAGGACAATGCCACATCAAGCCAAACATGATACAGAGTGCCTATTAAAGATGTTCTAAACATATGTTTTGCTCCATGGTACTAGCAATGCCCTCCTCACACACATTATCATAAGTTACAAGGCACTCTGACTCCAGCTGCCATCTTGAATTAGTGACAGGCTATTGTGCAGAAGACCTTCTTGTCTCCCTGTCATCTCCAATGGAGACAGACAAAGTGGATATCGCCCACAGCTTGTGCCTACGTTTCACATCCACTCTGCCTCATCCTACACAATCCCTATAGTAGATAGACCACGTGAGAGTCAGACTCTACATGTGAAGTGAGGCAGACTTAATAAACTTGATAAACTTTCCCAGCTCTCCCCATTAAGCTTTTAAAGGGAAAGTTCCGGATCTTGACAATGAAGCCCTTTATCTACTTCCATGTCAGATGAACCCATTTTTATGGCTCTGCGTTGTGTCTCTGCTTTGCCAAAATCTTGGACTATCCTTTTAATGTGTTTTGCTGGACCAAGTGTGTTGGAGTTGGAGTCATAAAGGATGGGTGGAGCCAAACATTGAAAGGAGCCAGCACATTTACAGTCTAAACATCTCTTAAGCTGCTATCTGAAGCACAGTGCATTTAGATGAGTTAAAGGAGATCATTCATATGATTTGTTTGAGCTCCCTCATTGTCCATTGAACAGGACATTACTGGACGGTGCAAGCTAGGGTGACAAATAGATGCGCATAAAATCAAATCAAGCTGTATATATGAACTGAACATTATTGCTTTCAGAACAGCACGTACAGTAGATGATGACCTTCACTAAATGTATTGTTCAGGTAATTGATTGGTTTTGTTAACAAATATACATAGGCTCTGGCAAGCAGCAAATGGCAGAGTTATTGTAAAAAGTCACAATCCCATTTTTGGTTTGACAAGCCTTTTCCCATGAGGGTTTGAAGGATGTGAACTGAGCTGCAGTTTGTTGATTGATGGGATGGGATCAAAGTGTATTTTTGCGTTCATTCTGACTTCCCAGTCATTTATGTTCAGGGTAGCTTTTTGTACACTCACTCTTAAAGGTTCTTTCTTTTCAAAAAGAGTTTTAATTTGACTGACACCTTAAGTCTGGTTTTTGTATGAAACTTCAGGGTGAAATTGTGTAATAGGTTGAAAATCGTTGAAATTCATTGCTATCTCTCAAAAAATTCTACACTACCTGCAGTATGCAAACTAAAAACATATTCTGCATCGACTATGTTACGACAATGGAGCCTTCAATACCTAGGAGCCTGCTGTCTATGGTGCTGACAAAAGAGTCTTTCACCGTGCACTAAACTGATAATATAATTTATATTGCCTGTGTGCTCTGTTCAAGGTCCTTGTCACATCCTGACCAGAGTTCTTATGTGTTGTGCTTGTTTTAGTGTTGGTCAGGACGTGAGCTGGGTGGGCATTCTATGTTGTGTGTCTAGTTTGTCTGTTTCTGTGTTCAGCCTAATATGGTTCTCAATCAGAGGCAGCTGTCAATCGTTGTCCCTGATTGAGAATCATATATAGGTGGCTTGTTTTGTGTTGGGGATTGTGGGTGGTTGTCTCCTGTGTCAGTGTTTGTGCCACACGGGACTGTGACGGTTAGTACGTTTGTTGTTTTGTATTCTTGTCTAGTTTTCATGTCATTAAATTATGGAAACTTACCACGCTGCACATTGGTCCTCCGATCCTTCTCGCCTCTCCTCGTCCGATGAGGAGGACGAAATAGACTGCCGTTACAGTCCTGGAATTCAGGAAACATGTTTTTTAATGTGTTTGCCCTTCAACTTCTAAAATCAGTCATCTATCTCAGCGTTGTTGACATTTTTTTTGGCCAAGTACATCTTTGTCAAATTCAATCAATCAAATGTATTTTATAAAGTCCTTTTTACATCAGCAGTTGTCACAACGTGCTTTACAGATACCGAGCCTAAAACCCCAAACAGCAAGCAATGCAGAGGCCGAAGCACAGTGGCCTGGAAAATCTCCCTAGCTGGCAGGAAACTAGGAAGAACACTCGAGAGGAATCAAGCTCCTACTGGTGATCAGTCCTCTTTTGGATGTACTGCGTAGAGACTTAAGAGTACATGTGGCAATTAAAGCTAGAATCTGCATTTGGTAAAACAGCACCACTGTTCGCCCCAACACCTTTGTTTCGTTGATGAAACAGAGGACAGGAGTGTCTGGCAGCGCGGTAGAAAAAAATTGCGGTACACAATCGGCTGTTATAAGTGCAATTATGTCATTTTTTGAAGTAACTTTTTTGTTGGATGTAACATCCCAAACGGACGTGGCAGTTTCACCAAACATGGATTCTAGCATTAAGGCTAGATGGTTGATAACCTGTCTAGAGCTCTTCTACACAGTTCAGTGTATTGAATACTACAGATCACCATGATGATTCATCTCTCTCTGTCTGGTTATGTCATTGAGAGACATGCATTTCTTCTCATTTAGCAGACTCTCTTATCCAAAGCAAATAACAGGAGGCACTTAACCCAATTAGGAGTAAGTGCCTTGCTTAAGGGCTAGTTGGCTTGGGGATTCGAACAAGCAACCTTTTGGTTACCGGCCCAACACTCTTAACCGCTACTCTACCTACCTCTCCACTTCATACATTTGTTTTCATTTCTAATTAACGGAGCTGTTGCCTGGCGGAATCTCAAAAGAGCAAGAGAGAAAACAACTTTGTGTTTGGGTGTGAGACGCTCAAACTCTTATTCATTGGATTTGCTGAGTCAAAAGACAAGCATTGAAATAATATACTGTAAAATAAATATTGCACCAAATGACCCACTGGGGTATGGATGTAAAATACAGGGGAAATTATATTTGGTCTTAGAGCTTAGTATCTAATTGAATAAGGCCACACTATTTTGTTTAGATAGTAGGGCCATATTGTGCCTATTTTACACAGTATGTCATGGGACAATCTCAACCTGTTGGCTAAAATTTCATGACTCCCCCTCCCTCCCCCACTGCTCTCTCTCGGGGTGCTATGTAACATTGTAATTACGACAGTGAGCCATTCCTCACTAAACTAGGTCTGGTCTGTGATTAAGTGACAAACTCTAATTGTTTCCTGATTACCCCATCTTTCCTTGGGTGATTATTTTAGCTTATTTTAAGGTTTTTTGTCACAGCTCATTATACGTCTTCTGGAATTAGCACAGTGCTAAACAATGGCCTTCACTGACTGTTGGTGACTACTGATGGAGCTGCTAGTCTCTGTAGGCCTCTGTAGGCCTAGCTGTCTGTTGGTTGTCTGAACAGTCCTTGTTATATCCACAATGATACACTGCTCTTTGCCAAGACCATATAGCACTGCATACCCTCACATACATATCTGGGAACCTAATGTTTAATTAGAAGTAAATGGCAACTCTATAAGATTTAAAAAGTTGCTTTTACATCATATTGGATTTCTTCAAATAAATTGTTACTATTAAACACCCAAAGCAATACTTAACATTTCATTTATGTCACGCAGCATGCTGTGTAATTCCTGTCTGAAAGTTAGGCATGCTAATAGGCAAGTCATTGTTATGTGTTCATGTTGTCTCAATTGATGGTAATGAGACAGGTACAAGTGTTTAGACTTTTTATTGTCAATAAAGTTTTGAATGTGCGATACTGCCAGATATCAAGGTGTATAACTGCAAAAATAAACACTGACATGTCATTGCTTGTGATCTTTAACCACTCTAGGGAATGTGGGACGGTAGCGTCTCACATCGTCAACAGCCAGTGAAACTGCAGGGCGCCAAATTCAAAACAACAGAAATCCCATAATTACAATTCCTCAAACATACAAGTGTTTTACACCATTTTAAAGATACACTTGTTGTAAATCCAGCCACAGTGTCCGATTTCAAAAGGCTTCATGACGAAAGCACACCAAACGATTATGTTAGGTCAGAGCCAAGTCACAGAAAAACACCTTTTTCCAGCCAAAGAGAGGAGTCACAAAAAGCAGAAATAGAGATAAAATGAATCACTAACCTTTGATGATCTTCATCAAATGACACTCATAGGACTTCATGTTACACAATACATGTATGTTTTGCTCGGTAAAGTGCATATTTATATCCAAAAATCTGAGTTTACATTTGCGCGTTATGTTCAGTAGTTCCAAAACATCCGGAGATTTTGCAGAGAGCCACATCAATTTACAGAAATACTCATAATAAACATTGCTAAAAGATACAACTGTTATGCATGGAATTTTAGATCCACTTCTCCTAAATGCAACTGCTGTGTCAGATTTTTTTTAAACTTTACGGTAAAGCACACCATGCACTAATCTGAGTACAGCGCTCAGAGACCAACACAACCCAAAGAGATATCCGCCATGTTGTGTAGTCAACAGATGTCAGAATAGCATTATAAATATTCACTTACCTTTGATGATCTTCATCAGAATGCACTCCCAGGAATCCCAGGTCCACAATAAATGTTTGTTTTGTTTGATGAAGTCCATCATTTATGTCCAAATACATCCTTTTTGTTCGCGCGTTTAGCCCAGTAATCCAAATTCATGACGCGCGATCACTAGGTGCAGACAAAAAGTCAAAAAGTTCCGTTACAGTCCGTAGAAACATGTCAAACGATGTATAGAATCAATATTTAGGATGTTTTCAACATAAATCTTCAATAATGTTCCAACCGGAGAATTCCTTTGTCTTCAGAAATGCAATGGAACGCAAGCTAACTCTCTCACATGAACGCGCCTGGTCAGCTCGTGGCTTGGCAGACCTCTGACTCATTCCCCTCTCATTCGCCCCCACTTCACAGTAGAAGCCTCAAACAAGGTTCTAAAGACTGTTGACATCTAGTGGAAGCCTTAGGAAGTGCATTATGACCCCATAGACACTGTATCTTGGATAAGCAAAGAGTTGAAAACCTACAAACCTCAGATTTCCCACTTCCTGGTTGGATTTTTTCTCAGGTTTTTGCCTGCCATATGAGTTATGTTATACTCACAGACATCATTGAAACAGTTTTAGAAACTTCAGAGTGTTTTCTATCCAAATCTACTAATAATATGCATATCCTAGCATCTGGGCCTGAGTAGCCGGCAGTTTACTCTGGGCACGCTTTTCATCCGGGCGTGAAAATACTGCCCCCTACCCAGGAGAGGTTAATCTGAATCTCTTTGAAAGACGATCAACAGCCAAACAATGTGCCAAACAATGTGTTTATCAGGACATTGTCAGTGCAACTCTGTCTTGGGTTTATTTCCAGATTTGTTTAGCTTTCTGTAAATTGGCCCAGAAATTCAGGCACTTTTCTTGGCTATCACGCAAACACATTTTCTACCTTGAATCTATACAACAGGCCATCTAATATCCACAGGGCAAAATCTATGAATCAACTTAACAGAATCAATGGGAGAGAGTGAGATAAATATCGAAGTGGTGTCAAGAGACTGTAGCAGGCCAGTCTCCATACTGTATACTGTATATCATGTGAAATGTAAGGTTGGAAGATTATTAAATAAAACATCTGACAGGATTGAATATATGAGGCAATGGGAGGGGGAGCCACTCTGCTGCAGGGTGTTTGGTGCACCCAAATGGATATAGGGTTAGATTAATGGTAATTATCTAACATTGACATTTGTTTGTCAATGGATCTAGTCAAAAAAATGGCAATCTAACATAGTTCACTAAAAGAAGCCGGAAGATTGCCTCACTAATAGATCACTATCGTTACACTATTTTCTTTGCATGATAAACAATAAGGTTCTATTTTATGGTAGTGAAAACTCTTTGTTTATGATCAGTTATTGTCACGCTACAGACTGACAAGATTCTTATCTCTTTCTTCTGCCCGCCAGCCTGTCATCTTATCTTCTGCTCCCTCTGTGAACTGTTTCCTCATCCTCTCTTTCCAAGCACAGCAGGGAGGGACTGGATGTATTGGACAGGCCCTGATAAACACCAAACACAGGCCAGGTCACAGAGAGGCTGTGTCAGCATCACACAGCCTGGTTTGGCAAACACCAACAGTAAAACATGTGTGGATTTTGGTTTTACTATCCTTGTGCAGACCAGATGTCCTCACAAGGATTGTAAAACAAAGAAAATTGGGGGGACATTTCGCCGGTCCCAACAAGGAAAATGGCTGTTTTTGGCTTAGAGGTTAGGTTTAGAGTTATGGTTAGAATTAGGGTTAGGGGTTATGGGTTAAGGTTAGGAGTTAGGGTTAGGTTTAGGGGTTTGGGGTTAATAGGGATATGGTTATGGTTACGGTTAGGGTTAGCGGTTAGGCAAAATAGGATTTTGAATGAGAATCAATTGTTTGGAGCCCACAAGGATAGTGTGTGTGTGTGTGTGTGAGTGAGTCTGTGTGTGTGTTTAAGAGTGCATGCATGCATGTCTGAGCGTGCATGTGTGCGTGTCTAAACGCACCTGCCTACGTGTGTGCAAGCATGCCCGTGTACCTATGAACGTGTACAAGGCGTGCATGTGTGCATGCAGACCTGTGTGAGGGAGGGAGAGAGAGAGAGGAGGGATTGTGAGACTGTGGTTGACCAGACGTGCATGTTTGTGATTGCTTCTATAGCGGGACTGTGAAGGTCATACAAAGAGAAGGATTCATCTTAGGTTTTCCTTTCACTCCCAACCACGTTCCATTCAATATACAAACGGCAAATAGGATTGTGGGTTCAGGCACTTGAATTAAATAATTTCAGAATGCTGCCAGAAAGCAATATTAAGGTTTATTTATTAATATTCATGTGATGTTATAAATATGTCTTTATACACTGCTCAAAAAAATAAAGGGAACACTTAAACAACACAATGTAACTCCAAGTCAATCACACTTCTATTAAATCAAACTGTCCACTTAGGAAGCAACACTGATTGACAATAAATTTCACATGCTGTTGTGCAAATGGAATAGACAAAAGGTGGAAATTATAGGCAATTAGCAAGACACCCCCAAAAAAGGAGTGATTCTGCAGGTGGTGACCACAGACCACTTCTCAGTTCCTATGCTTCCTGGCTGATGTTTTGGTCACTTTTGAATGCTGGCGGTGCTCTCACTCTAGTGGTAGCATGAGACGGAGTCTACAACCCACACAAGTGGCTCAGGTAGTGCAGTTCATCCAGGATGGCACATCAATGCGAGCTGTGGCAAAAAGGTTTGCTGTGTCTGTCAGCGTAGTGTCCAGAGCATGGAGGCGCTACCAGGAGACAGGCCAGTACATCAGGAGACGTGGAGGAGGCCGTAGGAGGGCAACAACCCAGCAGCAGGACCGCTACCTCCGCCTTTGTGCAAGGAGGTGCACTGCCAGAGCCCTGCAAAATGACCTCCAGCAGGCCACAAATGTGCATGTGTCAGCATATGGTCTCACAAGGGGTCTGAGGATCTCATCTCGGTACCTAATGGCAGTCAGGCTACCTCTGGCGAGCACATGGAGGGCTGTGCGGCCCCACAAAGAAATGCCACCCCACACCATGACTGACCCACCGCCAAACCGGTCATGCTGGAGGATGTTGCAGGCAGCAGAACGTTCTCCACGGTGTCTCCAGACTCTGTCACGTCTGTCACATGTGCTCATGTGCTCAGTGTGAACCTGCTTTCATCTGTGAAGAGCACAGGGCGCCAGTGGCAAATTTGCCAATCTTGGTGTTCTCTGGCAAATGCCAAACGTCATGCACGGTGCTGGGCTGTAAGCACAACCCCCACCTGTGGACGTCGGGCCCTCATACCACCCTCATGGAGTCTGTTTCTGACCGTTTGAGCAGACACATGCACATTTGTGGCCTGCTGGAGGTCATTTTGCAGTGCTCCTCCTGCTCAAAGGCGGAGGTAGCGGTCCTGCTGCTGGGTTGTTGCCCTCCTACGGCCTCCTCCACGTCTCCTGATGTACTGGCCTGTCTCCTGGTAGCGCCTCCATGCTCTGGACACTACGCTGACAGACACAGCAAACCTTTTTGCCACAGCTCGCATTGATGTGCCATCCTGGATGAACTGCACTACCTGAGCCACTTGTGTGGGTTGTAGACTCCGTCTCATGCTACCACTAGAGTGAGAGCACCGCCAGCATTCAAAAGTGACCAAAACATCAGCCAGGAAGCATAGGAACTGAGAAGTTGTCTGTGGTCACCACCTGCAGAATCACTCCTTTTTTGGGGGTGTCTTGCTAATTGCCTATAATTTCCACCTTTTGTCTATTCCATTTGCACAACAGCATGTGAAATTTATTGTCAATCAGTGTTGCTTCCTAAGTGGACAGTTTGATTTCACAGAAGTGTGATTGACTTGGAGTTACATTGTGTTGTTTAAGTGTTCCCTTTATTTTTTTGAGCAGTGTACTAAGTCAAGAGATATCTTATTGAATGCAGCCCTCTTACAGTATTGGTTGATCTGTTCATTTTGTATATAATAACTCTCTGTGGTGAGGGATGAATGTCATTCTCTGCAGCGATGTTTAGATGATAGGATATCTATCTACTGAAACCTGTGTTTGTTCTTCAACTCTGGTCTAACTTGGGTTCTGCCACAGAGCTTTTAATTTCATGCTATAGTTATTTTGTTCAAATCCAGCGTGTTCTGTGAACAGCATGCAAAAAAGGGAGAAAAAAATACAAGAAAATATTGAATCATAGGACACAGGTTAGTTACTCTGTAAGCTATACTTTTTTCCATTGCAGTTTTCTGTGCTGTATTGAAAAGTACAGTATTGCAAAGTACAATATTGAAGTTTCGCTCTATGTCAGCTTTGGTACTGCTGGTCTCAACCAGTGTTAGCAAGGGATAATTTGAGAGAATAACAAGAGAAGCCAGGCAGGCATGCATACAGTGACTTCAGAAAGTATTCTCACCCCTTGTCTTTTTCCACATTTTGTTGTGTTACAGCCTGAATTTTAAATTGATTAAATTGATATTTTCTATCACTGGCCTACACACAATACCCCATAAGGTCAAAGGTGAATTATGTTTTTAGAAATGTTTACAAATTACTTCATTTAAAATTAAAAGATGAAATGTCTTGTGTCAATACGTTTTCAACCCCTAAGTTCAGAAGAAAAACATGTGCTTATCAAGTCACATAATAAATTGCATGGACTCACTCACTCTGTGTGCAATAATAGTGTTTAGCATGATTTTAAAACATTTTATCTTTATTTAAGTAGGCAAGTCAGTTAAGAACAAATTCTTATTTTCAATGACGGCCTAGGAACAGTGGGTTAACTGCCTTGTTCAGGGGCAGAAAAACAGCTCAGAGATTTGATATTGCAACCTTCTAGTTACTAGTCCAACGCTCTAACCACTAGGCTACCTGCCGCCCCTAATGACTACCTCATCTCTGTATCTCACACATACAATTATCTGAAGATCCCTTAGTCGAGCATTGCATTTCAAACACAGATTCAACCCAAAAGACCTAACTCAGTACCTGGAGAGGAAGGAAACCACTCAGGGATTTCACCATGAGGCCAATGGTGACATTAAAACAGTTACTGAGTTTAATGTCTGTGATAGGAGAAAACAGGATGGATCAACAACATTGTAGTTACTCCACAATACTAACCTAATTGACAGAGTGAAAAGAAGGAAGCCTGAATATATAAAAAATATTACAAAACATGCATACTTTGTGCAATAAGCCACTAAAGTAAAACTACAAAAAATGTGGCAAAGAAATTGACTTTATGTCCTGAATACAAGGCTTTATGTTTGGGGCAAATCCAACACAACACATCACCGAGTACCACTTTTCATATTTTCAATCATGGTGGTGGCTGCATCATGTTATGGTTTTGCTTGTCATCAGCAAGGACTAGGGAGTTTTTTGGGGGGGATAAAAAGAAACGGAATAGAGCTAAGGACAGGCAAAATCCTAAAAGAAAAACTGATTCAGTCACTGGGAGACAAATTCACCTTTCAGCAGGACAATCACATAAAACAAATATACACTGGAGTTGTGCACCAAGAAGAGAGTGAATGTATCTGCTGAGTGGCTTAGTTACAGTTTTAGTCTTTCTGGGTAACTCTCTAAGAGTTTAGAGAATTACCCAGAGTCTGGGAGCTTTTCTAAGAGCTTTGCACCTGGATTTAATCCAGGTGCAAAACTCTTAGAGAGTTACCCAGAAAGACTCACAGTTGTAATCGCTGCCAAAGATGATTGTATTATGTTTTGACTCAGGGGTGTGAATACTTATGTAAATTAGATATTTTGTATTTCATTTTCAATACATTTGCAAACATTTATAAAAACATGTTTTCACTTTGTTATTAGGGGCTATTGTGTGTAGATGGGTGAGGATTTTTTAAAATATTGAATCCATTTTAAATTCAGGCTGTAACCCAACCAAATGTGGAATAAGTCAAGGGGTATGAATACTTTCCGAAGGCACTGTATACACACGTGCACACAAACACAATCAGAGCCCTTGACTGTCTGTCAGTAAACAGGGACACTACTGCCTTTGTGGTCAGGGCTCCTCCTTAAAAGGGATTCGGTACTGCTATATGTACTGTCAATTTGTCACATGGTAAGACTAAAGCATAAAAAGAGCCCCTATGGATAATAGTATATACTGTATTTGAAATGCGCAATGGAATGATGCTATTAAATGAGTCACAGGAAAACATATACAGTGCTCTATCTTAACCATTTGATCCATCCCATAGTGAAGAAGGATGTTTATCCATGTGGGATCAAAGTATCATAGATAATGGACAGATAATGAACTGAGATAGAATTCATGTAATTGAAAGAATTGTCTTGAACAAGGATATCCATTTGAACCGTCTCATTATAACCTCTCTGTCTATTTCTCTTTGAGTCCTTCTGTCAATATAAATAGGACATGTTGTGCTTTGGTTTATATTGTGGCATGGACATTGTGTTCCTTTACATGTTATTGTGATTTTTAAAGACAGCAATGTGTGGGTGGATGCTGATGATTCAGAGATTCATCTGATGATTGTATTCCTACTGTAGAAAATAACATGAACAACCTTTAGAATATCAGTTTGTTCTTTCCCTCTTTCAACGGGTGTTCATATTGCAAATGAAAGTATTGATTGACAAAGTGTACCCTTGTCTAGGGTTATGTCTATCATCAACTGCTGAGGAGAACAGAGGGGAAGGGAAAAGAGTGATGAAAGGCTCAAAATGGTTTTCTGACATGGCAAGTTTTTTTGTTATGTCTATCTTTTGTGTGGACACATTTTTTTTGTTGCCTAATTAAAAATGATATGTTATGTATGGTATATACATTTCTCATTATCTCTGTTTTGAAACTTGTTGGGAAGATGGCTTCATACTGTTGGGTAAGTATGACTCATTACAGTTCTGCCAGACTGCCAGTGAAACTGACTTGTTGGATCACAGCTGCAATCAGTGTACTATAGCCTGATTGAATTGGAAAATTGATGAACAATTGTGTTGGGCTGACTATCAAGAGAAGATATTGACAAAAATGCTATTTGTCTCTGCATGGTGAAACAAACAGTCAACAACTGGCTATATTTTCCATAACTTTTTGTGCATAACAGCAATTTGAGTTTGTTCACAATTTCACGCGTCAAACATGATTAGTATTTAGTTTGCTCTGGCCAGTCATGCAACTGGACATATGGACATATGTTCATGTCTTGGCTCTAACAGCCCTATTGTCTGTTTGGAACTCACATGCTGTCTCTCAGAGCTGCTTACAGCCTGGCTGGTGTGCCACCTGCAGTAGTTTAGTACTTAGTGTGAAGTTTAGGCAGATTTAGCAACACCTACCGGATGCTGCTGTATATGGTCTTTCAAGGATTTGTCAGACCACAGTCAACAGACGTAAAGATGGACAGATAGATGAAAGATGGATGGATAGACAGGCTAGCAAACAGACACAGTATCACTTTCCAATCACAACTGATATACGGCCCTTCATGGCCGTATATAATTGAAACGACACTTAATAAGACACAAACATGGTTGCAGGACTGAGGCCAGGCATTAGGGCAATGGATTGGCTGCATAAATCCTAGACAGGAGCTGGCCATATTTTAATAGACCAGCAAGGGACGGGAGCAGTGAGCCCACATCCACTAATTTATAGAATTTGTAGTGTGTTTGTGTGCATGTGGGTCTGTGGTGGGAGGTTTAAGAGGTTGATGACAGTGATGTTTTTAGTGGGGGGGGGGGGGGGGGGGATTAGTCTAGTATTTCCATTCTCTGGATTCTGCTGCCAGTCATGTGACCTCTCTGTCTGAGTGGATAGACACGGCTCATGCACAACACATCTGCTCAGAACCACAGAGAATCCTTATAGAGGGCTAAATTAATAAATCGCCACAGAATCCACAGAAATCCACCTACTCACCCATACTACTACAGCCTACCTACTTTTACTCTCTAATCCTAGATTTCTCCTTTTCTGGACATTTAGTTCAAAGGCCCCCATCCGTCCCTATAATCCAGGCGTTATCTGCGTCCATAATCTGGCAGTGACCCTGGATATCGAAGGAGGGAGTTTAGTGAACTGGCATTGCCTCCTTGCTAAACATAAAGTTCCAGAATTTGAGAGGAGGAATGGGTATCATGTGGACATCATGCTGGAGGGCTTCAGTACAAATCAACAGGATCAAATCAGAATAGACACAGTGCCCTCCGTAATTATTGGGACAATGAAGCATTTCTTCATATTTTGGCTCTATACTCCAAAAGTTTGGTTTGGAATCAAACAATGACTATGAGGTTAAAGTGCCACACATCCTTACCCTGCGGTTCCCAAACTAGGGGTCCTTGATATGAAAATGGGTCATGGGAGAGTTTCCTAAATTAAAATAAGTAAATAATAAATAAATACATAGAATTCAACCAATGAGCACCCTTAGATCATAAGAAAGGTCACTCTTGACCGTTGCACTTGAATCATTCCCAAGGAATGGCTAGTCCCGCTACACTGTGAAACCACACACTATTTCAGAGACTGATTTTACTGGCTGCAATTGATATGGTGAAAACAATGTGTGGGGAGGCAGAGGCACAGAAACGCACATCAATGCATTTGTCAGATAACACTGTTAAACAAATAATTTATGCTATTGGAAGCAATCAAGAAGAAACTTTGACTGAACGACCCAAACTCCCCAGCTTGTGCTCTCCAAATGGATGTTAGCTGTGAGGGCCGAGATGCCCATGCATTGAAATTTTGCTCGCTATATATGTCGGGGGATGCTATTCACAAGGACAAACTGTCTCATGATTCCCGAGCATGAAACGTCACAGGGGATGTTCAGTGTGCTGCGTGGCTATAGTGACGAAAAACAGATTCCATGGGATTGAATGTTGGGCTTTTGCACAGATAGGGCACCAGATAGGCCTCTGCACTCTAGTTATGAATGTGTCTCCCTCTGCCATATGGAGGCATTGTATGATACATCAAGAGCAACAGGCAGAATAAGAACTGAGCACAGAACGCGGAGAAACAGTATTCTGCAGCAGGTAACTTTGTTTGCAAACTACATCAAACCACATACACTGTGCACACGCCTGTTCGCAAAACAATGTGGATACATGGGATCAGAGCATGACAATGTTCTATTTCATAACAAGGCTTGGTGGTTATCGAGGGGGAGTGATGTAAAGATTTTTTGCATTGAGAGAGGAACTGGAAATATTCACAATGAATATTTAAAAAAAACTGACTTGGTTGACTTTCTATGTAATGAAAAGAAAATGTGTGTCCTTGCCTATGTAACTGACATATTTGGGAAACTGAACAAACTGAACGCAAGCATGCATGGGAAATCAGGGGATTCAGAGGAAATAATTATTATTGGAGAGAGAGTCTTTCAAAGCGAACCATGCTCCCTTTCCCTCGGCTGTGCATGTTTCTAACAGAAAAAAGCATTAATAAGTGTCCCACACGATGACTGATGACTGCTCACCTCCAACGCTTGGAAGAGCACTTTGGACCTGCTTCCCAATTCGTTTGTACAGTGACCCTGGCTCAGTTGACATGCCGGTAAGTGAAATTGAACAGCTGATCGAGCTGTCATGTGACCGAATGCATTCACGGGTCAGTACGGAGGAGTTTTGGTTCCTTATTCAAAAGGAATACCCTGCCGTCTCCCTCTGAGCATTAATTGAGCATTAATGCCTTGTTCAAAACAACTGGCAACTTATAACTGGGAACTCAAATCTCTGATTTCAGTGCATTCAAGAGAACTGAGAACTCTGAAAAAACGAGCTCCGACTGTGATTTATTTTTTGAACGGTCACCCAACTCGGAATTCCAACTCGGGAACTTGGGCCTCTTTCTAGATCTCTGACTTTCTGACCTGAAGATCATTGACATTATTATTTTACCTCGTGTTTTTCAGATTTCCCAGTCTTGAAAGCACCATAAAACTCATGGTACCGTTCGCCAGCTCATATCTGTGTGAAGCTGGATTCAGTGCTCTCGTCTGCATTAAAACTAAATATCAATCCATTTTGGATGTGACAGCAGAGATGAGGTGCTCACTGTCGACCATGCTCCTGTCACGTTCTGACCATAGTTCTTTTGTGTTTTCTTTGTTTTAGTGTTGGTCAGGACGTGAGCTGAGTGGGCATTCTATGTTGTGTGTCTAGTTTTCCTGTTTCTATGTTTGGCCTGATATGGTTCTCAATCAGAGGCAGGTGTTAGTCATTGTCTCTGATTGGGAACCATATTTAGGTAGCCTGTTTTGTGTTGGGTTTTGTGGGTGGTTGTCTTCATGTCTTCGTGTGTCTGCACCAGACAGAACTGTTTCGGTTTTTCACATTTTGTTGTTTTGTATTTTGTAGTGTTCACGTTTATTGGCTTTAATTAAACATGATGAACACTAACCACGCTGCGCTTTGGTCCGATCCTTCATCCACAGAAGAAAGCCGTTACAGCTCCCTGACTTCGAGAAGCTCCGACGCGACATGCAGCAAGCACACCCATCTCCCTAGTGGTGGTGAGATAAGACACATTATGTCAGACTAATTTGCAATTGACTGTCATTTCCTCACATTAAAAGTATGTGATGGTGAGTTGAGAACACAATCAGAAATACTATAAGAATGATTTTCAATTGACTGCCATAGCCCCAAATAAAAAAGTTACAATTGGCTGTTAATTACAAACTTTTTTTCACATGGTTGGGGTCGTGAACATTTTCAGATATCGGAATGGGGTTTTGGGCCAAAAGAAATTTGGATGCCCTGTGCTAACATCTCACCATTACAATAACGGGGCAGGTTAGCATACCTTGGGGGTATGATATTTTTTAAATATTCATTCAGGATTATCTGTAATCATGGTAGCATCCACATTAATACAGAAGTGTTTAAGAACATGTTCTATTGTATGACCAAAAATTACACAATAAATTAATTACCATTCAATGGGCACAAAATAATCTGAAACCCAACCAAAACAAACAGCAAATGCATCTATCAAATTTGTAGTCACAAGCGTGATGTAATGATCGCGTGCTATGAATATGGGACCAAATACTTCATTTGTATTACTTTAATACACTTATAAGTGAATTTACCATAGTCATTGTTTGATTTCAAATCCAAACTTTTGGAGTACAGAGACAAAATAAGAAAAAAACTATTCACCGTCACAGTACTTACAGAGGGCAGTGTAGATTTGTTGTATTTTTTATCCTTTATTTAACTAGGCAAGTCAGTTAAGAACAAATTCTTAATTACAATGAAGGCCTACCCCGGCCAAACCCGGACGATGCTGGGCCAATTGTGCGCCACCCTATGGGACTCCCAATCACGACCGGATATGATACAGCATGGGACTGTAGTGACACCTCTTGCACTGAGATGCAGTGTTCTAGACCGCTGCACCACTTGGGAGCCCCAGATCTATGACAGTAACCACAGGGTGCCACTCCCCTGAGAGTCAACTGTTAACTTTTTGGAACTGTGTCAGGGCACAAAAAGGTGCTCTTTCTTATCTTCCTTAATTTCTATCTACCTCCATCTTTAATTCAGACAACTTTGGCTGATTGGCTTGCCAGTGCTATCTCACAAATCCAGGACACAAAGGCATTTTGCAAGGAGAAGCAGTGATGTTGATCATGATTCAAAACAATGAAAAGACACTTCTGATGTGTGAGGATCAAATACAACTCAATATCAAGCAATCACATTTATTGATGGTTCTTGATTATATATTTAACCTTGTTTGTGAGATTGATTGCCATTTCATAGGTTTGATACAGATACATTTATAGGCTTCCAAAATATGCCTGTTATGTGTATTACTGCCCTATGCTGTTTAATGCTTCTAGGGAAATAAATTAAGTCACATACAGTATAAACAGACATCAACTAGACTGAGATGAATGCATTACAGACTGTCTGCATTTCTTCCATTGTGCCAAACTTCCTTATCACAAAGTCTATCTACAAGAGCCCTGGGAACTAACCTGCAGGACCAAGATAAAGAATGTGGCTTCATTTTTATTCCCATGTGGCCATTTCCGAAGAGAATCCATCCCAATTTCCCTGGGACCTTTGATCATGGATTACTCAGGGAGCGTGGTGAGGAGAGAGCTCTGTGTTTGGCCTGGGAAAGCTCATGGAGCTGCCTGAGGTACACTGTCAGAGCCTCTGAAGTCCACTGAGAACCATTCAGGGCCAGCACTCACGTTAGCTATAGTGAATTTAAAATACATTCCCGAAACAAGTTGAGAAAGTCTGAATGTATTTTAGCAGAAAGAAAAACATGGTGGAATAGTGTTTGCTCCTTGAGGTATTGGTTCATCTTTATTCACCTCAAACTACCTCTTGGGACAGAACATACTGTCATATTGCTGTGCGTTTGATTTACTATTACTCCCCTGACTGACTGCAGTAGGCAGTGAAACTAGGTTCAGGTGATAACTCCCACACAACATCTGTTGTCTTTTGTTTCCACCCTCTATTCGCACAGAGTGAATTTGTATTGAACAATAGAGCTTTACAACTGACAGAATCTAGTCTATAAATTCCTCTGCTTTAACCTACATGTCCTTGGAGGGGCTTTAGGCTGCCTGTAGACATAGTAGATGTCACGCCCTGACCTTAGAGATCCTTTATATGTCTCTATTTAGTTTGGTCAGGGTGTGATTTGGGGTGGGTATTCTATGTTCTTTAGTTCTATTATTTGTATTTGTATGTTTTGGCCGTGTAGGGTTCTCAATCAGGGACAGCTGTCTATCGTTGTCTCTGATTGAGAACCATACTTAGGTAGCCCTTTTTCCCACCTGTCTTTGTGGGAGGTTGACTTTGTTAGTGGCACTTATGTCCTGTAAGCGTCACGGTCGCTTTTGTTATTTATTGTTTTGTTGGCGACAAGGCTGCACCTTGGTCTTCCTTTAACGACGGTCGTGACAGTAGATGTGAGTGTTTTATATCAAAATGATGACAACTGTATTTTGAGCTACCTAGATTGATGTAAACAGATACATGGAAATTAATTGACACATTGTGATGTTAGTCCTTTGAGTTGAGAATGATGACCAGGAAAGTTGATCTGTATGACTAGGAAGGTTGATATGTACTCTAAGACTGTCCCTGTTCTCAGACAAACATATCTGAAAATTCCTCTTTTTTAAATCATGCAGTATGAATATAGTCTTTAAACCTAATTTCCCTTCTTGCCCACAATCTACGTGCACTGCTTCAATCAGTAATGTGATCAGCTACAGTACATGGAAACTCAAGAGGTACCAGGAAGTTTAATTGAATTAATGATACAACGACATGATTATAGAGGCATAATTGATCACACTAGCCTAGCTAATGTTAGCCACAACAAATTGCAATTTGTGTAATGTACACGGATGCGTTATAAAGAAAAATAATTGTGTAATACTTTTTTCTGTGCTTGTCACAATTTCTAATAAGTAATTTGTGTCTTTTTCACAATAAGCTGTAATAGTGTGTTGCGTGGCCATGTAGAGTTGATAATCAATCTTTTTTTTTTACTATTGGTCACACTAGCCTCAGGCCTGACAGCTCACAATACTTTAATAAGATGTCACTTCTTCTCTCAGCAGAGGCCTTTTACAAACCGTTAGTTTGCCTCAGGTCCTGAGGAGAAACACCTGCAAGGATATCCTACCAGTCCCAGCACAATGTTCACTTACCCTGTCAGCCAGGCAAAGCCCAAACATACCCCAGAAAGTGACACATTCAAAATATGACTCAAAAGCACTGATTTCATTATCTTTCCTTTTTGTCTTTCTTTCTACTTGCCTGTTTAGTTTTACTTAATGTTTCTCTTTCCATTTTCCTCCATCAAAAAGCTTTGACTCAATTTCATGCCCTACAAATGCTGTTTACCCTCTTGGGTGTGAAACATCTGCTGCTGGGTTCCCACCAAGCTTCTAGAGCGTTTCTCTCTCTCTTCCCTGTGTGTTGGAGTCTTCACACAGGGGCTGGCAACATCTATCAAATCCCCTGTAGAAATGGACGATTGCCCATATTTTGTAGTAAAGAATGAGTTGTGTGCAGTTGTATACGGTGCATTACGGGGGAGGGGGGGGGGTAATTTCTAGCATTACAAATCTGTGTGTCCTAAGCCACCATTGCATCTATATTGGAGTTGAACAATAGCTGCATATTATCTGTTGTCAAGCATAAGGGGCTCTTACTTGCTGGCTGTTTGCCTGTGTAACGGTCGTCCTCCTCCTCTTCGGAAGAAGAGGAGGAGTAGGGATTGGACCAAAGCGCAGCGTGATAATTTGACATAATGAAGTTTACTAAAGTAAAGATGAAAACCGAAAAACACTTCAACAAACTACAAAATAACAAACGAACGTAGACTGACCTAAAACATGTGAACTTACATATAACGAAGAACGCACGAACAGGTACAGACTACAAACAAACGATACAGTCCCGTGTGGTAACATATACGGACACAGGAGACAACCACCCACAACAAACAATGTGAAACAACCTACCTATATATGGTTCTCAATCAGAGGAAAACGTAAACCACCTGCCTCTGATTGAGAGCCATACAAGGTCAATTAACACTGACACTTAACATAGATACACAAAACATAGAATGCCCACCCCAACTCACGCCCTGACCAACTAAACACATACAAAAACAAGATAAAACAGGTCAGGAACGTGACAGCCTGGCCATAAATCTTTCACATAAGCCTCTAATGCATAATCAAAATTATGTGTTAATTAAGATTCTAAGCTTTTGTCTGATGATGGAATTGATTTGAGGTGGTGTGCTGTGTGCTGTGGTTCTGAGATGGAGATTTTGTCGAACGGTTGAAAAAGCATTAGGGACAGGCATGAAAACCTCTGTTCTATGCCATTCAGCACCATAGCAACAATGAGGCAGTGCAATCACATGTCAAATGTCAGAACAACACCCAAACTTTGAACGAGAGCTAGTCTGCTCTTTCATCGACAAGATGACTGTGATTATGTTCAAGGTATGTGCAATGCAATGAATGCAGTGAACCAAACTCAAGGTCACATTTTTATATGAAACAATCTGGTTGAAGAAATTATATATTTTTTGTCGAATTTGGGGTTATTACGTGAGATATACAAAGACATTCATTTGTGAGAGATAATTTCATAACAACATGTAATTTGCGTAGAGATGTTGGAACAATCATTTTGTGTTCTGGCAACTATAGAGAAATACATTAAGCTTTTCTGTAACAAAACAGGGCCAATATCAAAACAATAGATAAAAGAAACCAAATACTTTCATTATGATTATAGATAAGGAGATGCCATACACTATTCTACATGACCAAAAGTATGTGGATGGACACCTGCTCATCGAACATCTCATTCCAAAATCATGGGATTTAATATGGAGTTGGTCCCCCCTTTTGCTGCTATAACAGCCTCCACTCTTCTGGGAAGGATTTCCTTTAGATGTTGGAACATTGCTGTAGGGACTAGCTTCCATTCAGTCACAAGATCATTAGTGAGGTCGGGCACTGATGTTGGGCGAGTAGGCCTGGCTTGCAGTTGGCGTTCCAATTTATCAGGTCAGGGCTTTGTGCAGGCCAGTCAAGTTCTTCCAAACCGATCTCAGCAACCATTTCTGTATGGACCTCGCTTTGTGCACAGTGGAATTGTCATGCTGAAACAGGAAAGGGCCTTCATCAAACTGTTGCCACAAAGTTGGAAGCACAGAATCGTTTAGAATATCATTGTATGCTGCAGCATTAAGATTTCCCTTCACTGGAACTAGGGGGCATAGCCTGACACATGAAAAACAGCCCCAGAACATTATTCCACCTACACCAAACTTTACAGTTGGCACTATGCATTGGGGCAAGTAGCGTTCTCTTGGTATCCGCCAAACCCAGATTGATCTGTCGGATTGCCAGATGGTGAAGCGTGATTCCTCACTACAGAGAACGCTTTTCCACTGCTCCAGAGTCCAATGGCGGCAAGCTTTACACCGACGCTTGGCATTGCGCATGGTGATCTTAGGCTTGTGTGCGGCTGCTCTGCCATGGAAATCCCCTTTCATGAAGCTGCTGATGAACAGTTCTTGTGCTGACATTGCTTCAAGAGGCCATTTGGAACTCGGTAGTGAGTGCTGCAACCAAGGACAGGCGATTTTTTGCGCTTCAGCACTTGATGGTCCAGTTCTGTGAGCTTGTGTGACCTACCACTTCGCGGCTGAGTTGTTATTGGTCCTAGACGTTTCCACTTCACAATAACAGTACTTACAGTTGACCGGGGAAGTTCTAGCAGGGTGGAATTTTACAAACTGACTTGTTGGAAATGTGGCATCCTATGACGGTGCCAGGTTGAAAGTCACTGAGCTCTTCAATAAGGCCATTCTACTGCCAATGCTTGTCTATGGAGATTGCATGGTAGTGTGCTTGATTTTATACACCTGTCAGCAACCGATGTGGCTGAAATAGCCAAATCCACTCATTTGAAGGGGTCCACATACTTTTGTATAGATAGTGTAAGAACATAGTTTATTGTGCATCTAAATTTGTCAGATTAGAGTTGTTGTTTATTTTCTTCTTCACAGATACATTTTAATTGTGCTACTGTAAGGCTAGGGAGCACTATTTTCACGTCCAGATTAAAAGTGTGCCCAAAGTAAACTGCCTGCTACTCAGGCCCAGAAGCTAGGATATGCATATAATTGGTAGATTTGGATAGAAAACACTCAAAAGTTTCTAAAACTATTAAGATTATGTCTGTGAGTATAACAGAACTTATTTGGCAGGCGAAACACCGAGGACAAACCATCCAGGATTTTCTTTTTTTGCGTTCACTCTCTTTTCAATTGGTTTTCTATGGGGAACTAGATTTCTAAGGCACTTGCTTGCAGTTCCTATCGCTTCCACTGGATGTCAACAGTCATTAGAAATTGGTTGATGTTTTTCCTTTGAGAAATGAAGAAGTAGGGCAGTTCAGAACGAGGGTCGAGTGAAGTGTACTGTTTGTTATGGGCGCACGACCTGAAAGCTCGCCCCACTTTGTTTTTATCCGCTTTATTGAACACAGTTTATCCCGTCTTAAATTGTATTGACTATTTACGTTAAAAAATACCTAAAGTTGTATTAGGAAAGTTGTTTGAAATGTTTGGATCAAGATTACAGGAAATTTATTAGATATTTTGTAGTCATGTTGCGCGAGTTGGAACCGGTGTATTTTCAGAATCAAACGCGCCAAATAAATGGACATTTTGGGGATATAACAACAGAAGTAATCGAACAAAATGACCATTTGTGATGTTTAATGGAGATATTGGAGTGCCAACAGAAGAAGATCGTCAAAGGTAAGAGATGAATTATACGTTATTTCTGACTTTTGTGTTGTGCCTGGCGGGATGAATTATGATTTTCATGTGTATGTTTGATGGGGTGCTGTCCTCAGATAATAGCATGGTTTGCTTTCGCCGTAAAGCCTTTTTGAAATCTGAAAATGATTTATGAATTATTATTATGAGTATTTCTGTTTTTGAATTTGGCGCGCTGCTATTTCACTGGGTGTTGTCAAATCAATCCCGTTAACGGGATTGGCGCGTGAAGGGATCACTAAGAAGTTAAAAAGGTATAGGATAATGTTGAACATTTTCTTGGTAATGCAGATGAGCTTCATGATTTACATAAATTCACTGAAAAACTCAAACTAACACACGGTTACATTAACAGTATTGCACTTTTCATGTAGCCTACTTTTGGCCAGCTAATAGCCTAACCACAGGTCAAGCAACATTATGGACAAATGTTATTTTGCTGTGACAATATAGGTAAAGTTATGATCCTATATCTGTATGTGTGTTATGCACCCCAGTTACTCAGTTATGCTAATGGTATGAGGAGAGGCTGCCTGACAGATCTGTAGCGTTTCTGTGAGTATGGTAAATGGAACTATGAACAGCCTACATTATACTTTGGACATCGTTAGTGACATACTATAGAGCAGCTAGCTCATCATTTTATAATAAGGTTAGCATTTTATAGTAAGGTTAAAATGCTTTGTGACATTTCAGAGCTGGGTTGGTGTTACGGCTATCGTCATATTCTTCCTCCTCCTCGGACGAGGAGAGGCGAGACGGATCGGACCAATACGCAGAGTGGTTAGTGTTCATAATGATTTATTAAAACGAAACTGAATACTGAATACAAAACAAATAAACGAAGTGCATAAACCGATACAGTACCGTGTGGTGCAACAAACACAGACACGGAAACAAACACCCACAAAACACACGTGAAACCCAGGCTGCCTAAGTATGATTCTCAATCAGGGACAACGATTGACAGCTGCCTCTGATTGAGAATCATACCCGGCCGAACACAAAACCCCAACATAGAAAATAACACATAGACAACCCACCCCAACTCACGCCCTGACCAACTAAATAAATACAAGAAAAAGGAAAAACAGGTCAGGAACGTGACATAACCCCCCCCCCCTTAAGGTGCGAACTCCGGGCGCACCAGCATGAAGTCTAGGGGAGGGTCTGGGTGGGCGTCTGTCCACGGTGGCGGCTCTGGCGCTGGTCGTGGTCCCCAACCCACCATAGTCAAACCCCGCTTCCGTGGCCTCCTCCCAATGGCCACCCTCCATGTCAATCCCACTATACCAAAGGGCAGCACCGGACTGAGGGGCAGCACCGGACTGAGGGGCAGCTCCGGACTGAGGGACAGCACCGGACTGAGGGGCGAATCCTGGCTGGCTGGCTCTGGCGGATCCTGGCTGGCTGGCTCTGGCGGATCCTGGCTGGCTGGCTCTGGCGGATCCTGGCTGGACGGCTCTGGCTGGTCCTGGCTGGACGGCTCTGGCTGGTCCTGGCTGGACGGCTCTGGCTGGTCCTGGCTGGACGGCTCTGGCTGGTCCTGGCTGGATGGCTCTGGCTGGTCCTGGCTGGACGGCTCTGAAGGCTCAGTACAGACGGGCAGCTCTGACGGCTCGGAACAGACGGACAGCGCTGGGCAGGCAGACAGTTCAGACAGCGCTGGGAAGGCAGGCAGTTCAGACAGCGCTGGGAAGGCAGGCAGTTCAGACAGCGCTGGGAAGGCAGGCAGTTCAGACACAGGCTGCGCTGGAGAGGAGGAAAGCTCTGACAGCGCTGGACAGGTGGGAGCAGCTGGAGAGCGAACCCGGAGAGACCGCCTGGTGCGGGGGGCTGCCACCGGAGGACTGGTACGTGGAGGTGGCACCGGGTATACCGGACCGTGAAGGAGGACACGCGCTCTTGAGCACCGAGCCTCCCCAACCCTACCAGGTTGAATGGTCCCCGTAGCCCTGCCAGTGCGGCGAGGTGGAATAGCCCGCACTGGGCTATGCTGGCGAACCGGGGACACCATCTGTAAGGCTGGTTTCATGTACGCCGGCCCGAGGAGACGTACTGGAGGCCAGATATGTTGGGCCGGCTTCATGGCACCCGGCTCGATGCCCAACCTAGCCCTACCAGTGCGGCGAGGTGGAATAGCCCGCACTGGGCTAAGCACGCGTACTGGGGACACCGTGCGCTTTACCGCATAACACGGTGTCTGACCAGTACGACGCCCTCTCACTCCACGGTAAGCACGGGGAGTTGGCTCAGGTATCCTACCTGGCTTTGCCACACTCCGCGTGTGCTCCCCCCAAGAAATGTTTGGGTCTGACTCTCGGGCTCCCAACCGCGTCGCCGCGCTGCCTCCTCATACCAGCGCCTCTCTGCCTTCGCTGCCTCCAACTCCGCCTTGGGACGGCGATATTCCCCTGGCTGAGCCCAGGGTCCTTTGCCGTCCAGAATCTCTTCCCAAGTCCAGGAGTCCTGGGTTTTTTCCCGCTGCTGTTGCCGCCCTTCTCCACTCCGCTTGGTCCATTGGTGGTGGGTGTTTCTGTTACGGCTATCGTCATATTCTTCCTCCTCCTCGGACGAGGAGAGACGGATCGGACCAATACGCAGAGTGGTTAGTGTTCATAATGATTTATTAAAACGAAACTGAATACTGAATACAAAACAAATAAACAAAGTGCATAAACCGATACAGTACCGTGTGGTGCAACAAACACAGACACGGAAACAAACACCCACAAAACACACGTGAAACCCAGGCTGCCTAAGTATGATTCTCAATCAGGGACAACGATTGACAGCTGCCTCTGATTGAGAATCATACCCGGCCGAACACAAAACCCCAACATAGAAAATAACACATAGACAACCCACCCCAACTCACGCCCTGACCAACTAAATAAATACAAGAAAAAGGAAAAACAGGTCAGGAACGTGACAGTTGGTTCCTTTTTTGTTTTCACTATAATGTGTGTGTGTGTGTGTGTGTGTGTGTGTGTGTGTGCGCACGTGCATGTTTGAGGGCCAGTATAGGACAAAGGCAAAGAAGCTAGCTAGGTAATGCTCTGTGTCAACGGTCATGGGCAGCTTAGCTGTTTGGAGAAGAAGGTGACAAAGGAGAAGAAAGTGTCCAGGCATAGGTGTCCTTTAAAATGTCAGAATCCTTCTTGACTGTAATGTGATTTAACAAGGTTTGTGTGAGTGTGTGTTCTGTAAGACCTCTCTCCCAGGTGGAGAAGCACCATGTTGATCAGGTCTTCCTCCTGACCTGGTAGCAAAGGTAGACTTCTTCTCTCAGTGATAAGTCTGCTATCGCTTTCTCTACTCAAATGCAGATTGGGAAATGCCACCATCTTTCCTCACAGAACCTGACCTTTTCTGCTCTGAGCTTTTTCTGAGCGTAGTTTTTTTTATCAACTCCTCTGGAGATTACCAGGAGTGCTGCTATCTAAAGATACATCTTTTCAGAGAGACAGTCATGAAGCATCCAAACTATAAGGCAAAATGCACTCTTTGTACAGCAATGTGTTTGTGTGGTTTGCAAGATTTCAGACTGGTTTAAGTAAATAATAGATAGTGCAGGACCAGATAGTCAACAATCTTGCATCCCCTGTGCAAAATACACAAGCTACTGTAGCTGTCCTACTATCTGTAACCACAACATTTTACCTAAATAAGAAATAATGAGTGTATTTGCTTGCGCAAGCGCCTTGTGTGTTTTTAATCCTACAAATTAAAACACAATGGTAAATTTAGACAAATAATGCAGCACAAGATGAATGCAGTGGAAAAGCAAAGCAACCATTTTAAACGCAACAATCAAAAAAATATACTGTGTAAATGTATGAATTAAAACCAAAAGACACAATACCACTGTGACAAAAATGTAACTGACAACAATTGAATTGTCAACCGCTGAATTGATAAGCATTGAATTGACAATGCAAAACACTTTTTTTACCTGCACGCTGTATGAATATATAATGAGATGGTTTTTTTCGAAGGACTCTGGCTTTCTTTCAGATAGTGGTTTTGGTTGGGTGGGAGGCAATTACTAGACACACTCTTGCTATCTAGAGGTTTTACAGTGCATTCAGGAAGTATTCAGACCCCTTCCCTTTAAATAAAATGTTGTTACGTTACAGCCTTATTCTAAAGTTGATTAAATTAATTTTTTCCCCTCATCAATCTACACACAATACCCCATAATGACGAAGCGAAAACAAATGTATGAAAAATAAAAAACAGAAAAAACGTATTTACATAAGTATTCAGATTCTTTGCTCTGAGACTCGAAATTGATATCAGGTGCATCCTGTTAACATTGATGATCCTTCAGATGTTTCTACAGCTTGATTGGAGTCCACCTGTGATGAATTCAATTGATTGGACATGATTTGGAAAGACACACACCTGTCTATATAAGGTCCCACAGTTGACAGTGCATGTCAGAGCAAAAACCAAGCCATGAGGTCAAAGGAATTGTACATATAGAGCTCTGAGACAGGATTGTGTCGAGGCACAGATCTGAGGAAGTGTTCCAAAAAATGTTGACAGCATTGAAGGTCCCCAAGAATACAGTGGCCTCCATCATTCTTAAATGGAAGAATTTTGGAACAACCAAGCCTCTTTCTAGAGCTGGCCACCCGGATAAACTGAGCAATCGGGGAGAAGGTCCTTGGTCAGGGAGGTGACCAAAAACCCGATGGTCATTCTGACCGAGCACCAGAGTTCCTCTTTGGAGATGGGAGAACCTTCCAGAAGGACAACCATCTCTGCAGCACTCCATCAATCAGGCATTTATGGTAGAGTGACCAGACGGAAGCCACTCCTCAGTAAAAGGCACATGACAGCACACTTGGAGTTTGCCAAACGACAATGAGACAATGAGAAACAAGATTCTCTGGTCTGATGAAACCAAGATTGAACTCTTGGGCCTGAATTCCAAGCATCATGCCTGGAAAAAACTTGGCACCATCCTTACAGTGAAACATTGTTGTGGCAGCACCATGCTTTGGGGAAGTTTTTCATCGGCAGGGGCTGGGAGACTATTCAGGATCAAGAGAAAGATGAACGAAGCAAAGTGCAGAGAGATCCTTGATGAAAACCTGCTCCAGAGCGCTCAGGACCTCAGACTGTGGTGAAGGTTCACCTTCAAACAGGACAATGACCCTAAGCACACAGCCAGGACAACGCAGGAGTGGCTTCGGGACAAGTCTCTGAATGTCCTTGAGTGGCCCAGACAGAGCCTGGTCTTAAAAATGTGATACGTAAATGCTATATTGTAACGGTTGTCCTCCTCCTCTTCGTCCGAAGAGGAGGAGTAGGGATTGGACCAAAGCGCAGCGTTGTTATACGACATGATGATATTTATTAAAGTAAAGACGAAACACGAAAATACTTCAACAAACTACAAAACAAATAAACGATGTAGACAGACCTGAACTAGAGAACTTACATATACACGAAGAATGCATGAACAGGTACAGACTACACAAACGAACGAACAAACGAAACAGTCCCGTGTGGTGCACAGACACAGACACGGAAGACAACCACCCACAAACAAACAGTGTGAACAACCTACCTTAATATGGTTCTCAATCAGAGGAAACGTAAAACACCTGTCCCTGATTGAGAACCATATCAGGCTAAATGACAATGAACCTAAACATAGAAACACATAACATAGAATGCCCACCCCAACTCACGCCCTGACCAACTAAACACATACAAAAACAAGAGAAAACAGGTCAGGAACGTGACATATATTTATTTTTACCTGTTTTCGCTTTGTGATTATGGGGTGTTGTGTGTAGATTGATGAGGAAAATGTTTTATATAATCAATTTTAGAGTAAGGCTTTAACGTTAAATAAAGCGGAAAAAGTCAAGAGGTCTGAATGCACTGTATATCCAATGCTACTGAGACTTATTTATTCACATCATAAATAGATCATGGTATCTGTCAGATGAAAACAGCCCAGTTGGGTCCAGCCCTCAGGTCCATATGCATGGTGCAATCCCAAGACCTTAAGCTTTTATTTTATCCAACATGTAATAAATGATGATTGGATTATTCCTGGAGAAGACCAAATGTACTGTGTACAGTATCATATCATATCAAATGTCATCTGTCATCCTTTCCCACCACCCATTACAGAGTAACTACTGTTGGCACATAATCTGAAGAGTTTGTTTATTAATAGGATGTCCACATAAATACCATAATCCCACAGATTCCCGGCCATACAATTCTCATAAAAAATAACCACTATAACTTAATCCAATTCATCAGGATGAAAAAAAAAAACACTTTCTAGCATACATTGGAAGACAACACTATTGGAGCCGTGGGACTGTCTTGAGAGCCCATGGCCATAGGTGCTTGTTATCTGACAAACTGAAGTTTCTCCCTTACTTGCACTTTACCACCATTTACACATTTATAAAACCAATAATATTTACCAATGACCAGAATATTTCAAATTTTCTAAGGCTCGATGCTGGATGCATTGTTAATACAAAACAAGCTGTTTCTAGAATGCTTATTGTTTGTGTTGTGCACGCAGTCTTGCATCGGTACATCTAAGGTGGGCTGTTTTCGTTAACCCCGTCCAGTGCCATAAACGGGTCACCACTCTGGGGAGGTGATTATCCTCTAGCCTGGGTAATGGTACTCACTGACAGCACTTAATGAAAATGAATGTTGAGCTTTAAGACTCCATACACACACAAGGAAAGGAGCAACTCTCTGTTTCCAGTGGTTTTAATAATACTGTATCTTTAGACCGCTATGAATCCCAACACAAACAGGGCTAAGGAAGAATGTAATCAACCTGAAACTATGTCATTTTGAAGGGTTACTCATGGAAAATGTTTGTATAGCCTCCAGCATCTTCTTAAAAACGTCACACAAACATGTCAATCAGGAGATACAATGTGTTAGTACAGATTCAACATAAGGCAAACTTCCTACTCTACTTTCTGACAAGCAATATCATGTCTCCAACATGACACTTAATTTCAAACCAACTTCAGGCCAGTGCAGAGATGGATGGTGTCTGCTTTCTTTGAGCAGCCCATTAACTATATTAGAACCAAAGCCTCTGACCAACCCTCAACTAGCTTGGCATCTGCCAGCCTTCGCCCCTCTCCAACAGGAAGCCCCACCACATTTTGGCAATGTGATGATGGTGATGATAATGGTGATCATAGGGATCATGCTCCAGCTTGATTCATGGGCCTATAATTCCTCTAATGAGAATGAATGAAGGCCTTTAAATCCCTGATCCACACCAGAATATGGATCAGTGCCCTCTTAACCTGACCATAGCCCAAAGAGCACTGACTTAGTTCATCCCCAAATACTTTTTTTACCTACTGACTGTCTCTCAGATCTCTATCACTATGGTGTCATTTTGGGAAGGGGCCTGACAAAGGCTTACACTGTTACCTGGACATCTTAAATGGCAAAAAAGATACAGTAATTATGTGGTTTCATGTACTGTATTTGTATGTTTACGGTGACGTATTGTAACAGAAACTGATGTAACAATGCTGTTTCCATTTGATTGACAAGGGAGCAATGGGGCGGTCACAGTTTGGATGCAACTTTTATATTCCAATGTGACATCAATCTCTCTGATGGTATTCTTCATAGTGATTCGTAGTCATGACAGGCTGGCCAGGGTTTTGAAGGTACAGTATAACAGTAGGATTATACAGCACCAAAACAGGCACAGAAACTGTTAAGCTGATGCAGCAAACACATTTTATCAGATCAATGTCTTCCAGACTTATGATCAACATTTGATGAGACATTTCCATATCTTCTGGCAATAAAGTGCATTTTCCACTTCATATACTTTAAGCCTTACAGTGCCATAGTGCAGGACACAGTAATCAGAGGACTTGCTGAGTCTGTTGGTTTACATGCAACTAAAATAGAACTAATCATCGATATTACACACGGATGTGGAAATCCATCCAAATATCAATTTCAAGTGAGACAGAGAGAGATGTACAGTTAGCGCCGGCATAATATGTGTATGCATGTGTGTGTAGACTTGTGTGTTACTATAGTCCTATTCCAGGGAAGGCCAAGGCATTGGCAGTCAATGCTAATGTAGCATGAGATATCTGAAACTATAGCAATTTATGGGCTTTGTTTCTGCTGATACAGCCTGGCTGTCAAAATCATCAGTGTGCACACAAACATTGGTCCTGCTGGAGGCACAGAAACACATACAGAGCAGACATGCTGAGAAAAGAAGAGAATGCAAGAGGGGGTTTTCTCTTTCTTTCTTTCTCTCTGCCATTCAGAAATTATCTTGTGTTTCCTCTACTTCCAGAGCAGCAAAGCTCCATCAATAACAAATTAGGATTTGGGGTGGAAAACTGTCACTCACTACCCCCAATGCCTGCTTACTCAGATAGTGTAAAGAATTGAAGTACAATTGCTAAGAACAATTTTTGCATATTTTGCAGCCAAAATGCACAAAAAATACTAACTTCAATGAGAAAATATTTAGTTCCCCAAATACAATGTGCCATTATTTGACAAATGTCAGTTTAGACAGTTTCTTCATGGATGCAGATGCAGAATGGCTGATGGAGTCTTTTTACACTTTAAAATAATGACTGACATATTTTTTAATTTCATTGGCACTGGTTGGCTTGTTCATACATCCTTAGGGTGCATCATTATCATTATTGTCATCGTCATCATCATTTTTCCTCATCAATGTTTTCTGAGAAAATAGGCTTACTGAATATCTCAGTGGTGAAAATAAAATGTTTTTCCATATCTGAGTTGATCAATACATCACCGAGTTGAACAATGTCATCCACCTATGTGTCAACTTTAGATTAGTCTGCTCCCCAACTCTGATATAGTGTCTCCTTATAAAGAGTAACCATATGTGGTAATCTGCTGATGTGTCAGAACCCTACTGATGAACTGAGGAGCAGGGGAATTGAGCTAGAGTGTCATAAGTGATCTGTTGCTGATGATAAGGATGACTGTTCAGACAGATACCTCACCGTGGTTTCTCCAGTGGCAGCCACTAACATAACGGTTTGTATCAGGAGTAGTTGTCAATAGCATCAGAGTGATTGGATTTGTGCCTCTGGGCCCTGTGATAATTACACTGCTGGTGCATCAATGAGGATTTATTGGGCTTCGCTCCACGGTGCACAAAAGAGCCTGTCTTTAATCATGGCGGGGTAAGAGGCTTCGACTTTTTAGCAATGGCCAAGAGGCCCGTAGTTTCTTTATCCTCCACTGATGATTATGGGAGATTAGCATGAGCAGGGATGGACAGAGCATTGGATATGTCATACAGACAGTGTGAAATACAGAGCCACAGTCATTATCTTCAGTGTAGATGGAGTGTTTATAATCACTGGTCCAGAGCGGGATGCTGGCCATCCAGGCAGAGTTACAAAGAAAAAGCCATATCTCAGACTGGCCTATAAAAAGAAAAAATGAAGATGGGCAAAAGAAAACAGACACTGGACAGAGGAACTAATTGATCATTGTCTGTCCAGTGTCTGTGTTATGTTGCCCATCATAATCTTTTCTTTTTATTGATCAGTTGAGATATGGCTTTTTCTTTGCAACTCTGCCTAGAACGCCAGCATCCCGGAGTCACCTCTTCACTGTTGACGTTGAGACTGGTGTTTTGTGGGTACTATTTAATGAAGCTGCCAGTTGAGAACTTGTGAGGCGTCTGTTTCTCAAACTAGACACTCTAATGTACTTGTCCTCTTGCTCAATTGTGCACTGGGGCCTCCCACTCCTCTTTCTATTCTGGTTAGAGACAGTTTGCGCTGTTCTGTGAAGGGAGTAGTACAAAGCGTTGTACGAGTTCTTTAGTTTCTAGGCAATTTCTCGCATGGAATAGCCTTCATTTCTCAGAACGAGAATAGACTGATGAGTTTCAGAAGAATGTTCTTTGTTTCTGGTCATTTTGAGCCTGTAATCGAACCCACAAATGCTTATTCTCCAGATAATCAACTAGTCGAAAGAAGGCCAGTTTTATTGCTTCTTTAATCAGAACAACAGTTTTCAGCTGTGCTAACATAATTGCAAATGATCAGTTAGCGTTTTAAAATGATAAACTTGGATTAACTAACACAATGTGCCATTGGAACACAGGAGTGATGGTTCCTGATAATGGTCCTCTGTACGCCTATGTAGATATTCCATTAAAAAATCTGCCGTTTCCAGCTACAATAGTCGTTTACAACATTAACAATGTCTACACTGTATTTAAGATCAATTTGATGTTATTTTAATGGGCCAAAAATTTGCTTCTCTTTCAGAAACAAGGACATTTCTTAGTGACACCCAACTTTTGAATGGTAGTGTAGAAGAATAATAATGAAAAAAAAAACTATGAAATAACACATGTAGTAAACAAAAAAAAGTGTTAAACAAATCAAAATATATTTTATATTTGAGATTCTTCAAAGTAGCCACCCTTTGCCTTGATGACAGCTTTGCACACTCTTAGCATTCTCTCAACTGGCTGCATTAGGTAATCACTTGGAATGCATTTCAGTTACACGTGTGCCTTGTTAAAAGTTAATATGTGGAATCTCTTTCCTTCTTAATGTGTTTGAGCCAATCAGCCCTATTTGGTAAAAGACCAAGTCCATATTATGGCAAGAATAGCTCAAATAAGCAAAGAGAAATGACAGTCCATCATTACTTTAAGACATGGAGGTCAGTCAAATAGAAACATTTCAAGAACTTTGAAAGTTTCTTCAAGTGCAGTCACAAAAACCATCAAGCGCTATGATGAAACTGTATCTCATGAGGACCACCACAGGAATGGAAGACCCAGAGTTACCTCTGCTGCAGAGGATACGTGCATTAGAGTTACCAGCTTCAGAAATTGCAGCCCAAATTAATGATTCACAGAGTTCAAGTAACAGACACATTTCAACATCAACTGTTCAGAGGAGACTGCGTGAATCAGGCCTTCGTGGTCGAATTGCTGAAAGAAAGAAACCACTACTAAAGGACACCAATAAGAAGAAGAGACTTGAAGAAGAGACTTGCCTGGGCCAAGAAACACGAGCAATGGTCATTGTCAGAAATTAGTATTTTGGTCGGAAGAGTATAATTTTGAGATTTTTGGGTTCCAAGCGCTGTGTCTTTGTGAGACGCAGAGCAGGTGAATGGATGATCTCTGCATGTGTTCTCTGCATGGTTCCCACCGTGAAGCATGGAGGGGAAGGTGTGATGGTGTGGGGGTGCTTTGCTGATGACACTGTCAGGGATTTATTTAGAATTCAAGCCACACTTAACCGGCATGGCTACCACAGCATTCTGCAGGGATACACCATCCCATCTGGTTTGTGCTTAGTGGGACTATCATTTGTTTTTCAACAGGACAATGACCCAACACACCTCCAGGCTGTGTAAAGGCTATTTGACCAAGAAGGAGAGTGATGGAGTGCTGCATCAGATGACCTGTCCCCACAATAACCCAACCTTAACCCAATTGAGATGGTTTGGCATGAGTTGGACCGCAGAGTGAAGGAAAAGCAGCCAACAAGTGCTCAGCATATGTGGGAGCTCTTTATACACTGTTGGAAAAGCATTCCAGGTCAATCTGGTTGAGAGAATGCCAAGAGTTTGCAAAGCTGTCATCAAGGCAAAGGGTGGCTACTTTGAAGAATCTGAAATATATTTTGATTTGTTTAACCCTTTTTTGGTTACTACATGATACCATATGTGTTATTTCACAGTTTTGATGTCTTCACTGTTATTCTACAATGTAGAAAATAGTGAAAATAAAGAAAAACCCTTGAAGGAGTAGGTGTGTCCAAACTTTTGACTGGTACTGTATGTACTGCAGATTAGGCTCCTCAGAGGAGGAACGGGAGGACCATCCTCCTCAGTGAATAAATTATTTTTAAATTGTGACACATTAAAAAAGTTATACTTTACTAAATAACTATACTACATATATTCATGGCACCAAATAATTGATTAAAACACACTGTTTTGCAATGAAGATCTTCAGTAGATTCAACAGCACTCTGTAGGGTAGCACCGTGGTGTAGACCAGGTCTGGGAAAAGGCCGGCCCATGGGTAGTATGCAACCCGCGACCTGATTTCAATGTGGCCCACGGAATCATGCTCAGATCACATAAAGAATTTGCGATAGTAAAGTTTTGAAAAACGTATTTGTTATTCAAATTAAAAGCCCCGCGAATACTTGCCTTTGTGCAATGATTTATCTCCCACCTCTTGTGGGACATTTATTTTGAAGGCACGTATAAATAACAGCTGCACAGACAGACAGTGACTGACAGGCTGACACAGTTACAAATAGTTGCTAGCTAGAAATTGCGCAAAAATTTGTTTTTCAAAGAATTCAAAGACAATTAATGTATGTTTTTTTGGCCTTTTTGCACATCAGATGTACAGCCTTGTCAAATCCTTCAAGGGAAAATTACTCCTCCTGACCCTCTAAGTAGAAGCCAACAATCTCACCGACATTCCGACACTACTAGTCTGATCCATATCACATGACCAGCGGGAGAAGTATACATCGCTGCTGCGTGCTTTGAACGGTGAGTAGTTTTTAGGATTTCAAAGTATTGGAAAATGACATGCTGTTGGTTTCCTCTCCTTTCACCTTCAATGTGGATAACGCTCCCACTGACCTGCAACTTGAGCTTATTGATCTTCAGTCAACCTATGTATGTGATGAAATATAACAAGTCAAGGCAATCTTACTAACTCTCACCTCTCAGCAATCCTGCGCATAGCAATGTCAGAAACTATACCTGACTTCACTGCTCTAGTCAATGCCCATCAGAGACTTAACTCCTCACGCTGATTGAGTAGTTTAAATGTAATGTTGAGCTCTCTCTTGTTCTTGTGTTTTTATGCATACCCGTTAACAAGAGTTCTGTCCGTGGTGCTGAATGCACAGTGTACTTTTCCCTCTGTGTAGTTTTTTCATGTTTAATAATGAAAATACCTGCCAAAAGGAGAACATGGATGTGGGTTATTTCTGTGCATGTTAAAAAAGTAAAATAAATAGCATATCTGGACGTTATTTACAGTAGATATATCTGTCAACACAGTTGACACATGATGTATAATCCTGTAATTTGATTCTTGCCTGCAATGGCAAAAATATATTCTAATGTGGCCCTCCATGGAAAATAATTGCCCAGGCCTGGTGTAGACAGAGGACAGATAGTTTCCGTCCTCCTCTGGGCACATTGACTTCCCAGCTTTACTCCTGAACCTTTATAAGCACACATTAGCAACACCTGATCTGTTGCTGTGGTTGTGTGCATCCCTAACATGGGGAATGTAATCAGTCAGATATCTGGGCGAAGAACCATAAATAATCCTGTTTACCAGACCCAGTCTAATCAGGGACACCCTAGCCTCAATGTGCAGCCAGTTGAGTTCATGAAAGCAGCTCCTGCCATTGTAAGTACTTGGACTCACCTTCAATACTACCCTGATCAGCTTATTCTGGGCTATCTGGAGCTTCCCCTTCAGAAGCTTAGATAAGCCCCCAAACCATGAATTGCCACCATAGTCAAAATGGCATTGAATGAGGGCAGATGCTAGTGTAACAGTATAGCTTCCGTCCCTCTCCTCGCCGCGAACCAGGGATCCTCTGCACACATCAACAACTGACACCCAGGAAGCATCGTTACCCTTCACGCCACAAAAGCCACGGCCCTTGCAGAGCAAGGGGAACAACTACTTCAAGGTCTCAGAGCGAGTGACATCACCAATTGAAACGCTATTAGCTAACTAGCTAGCCATTTCACATCGGTTACACTAGCATTCTTATGGAGTCCTTATCAAGCAGCATGGACTTTCTAGCCAAAAACTTGGTCCTGGCATTAACCCCACCTAGAACTTTCGGGGCCATGGTCAAGCTTCCATCAAGGATACACCTCAGGTAGCTAACAGAGATTTTGGCAGTCAGCGTCTCAGCCCCTATCTCCACTCTGATTTCAGAGGACCTACACAATTTAGGCCTGGACCCAGAAAGAATTGCCTCAGTTTTACCTAAGTGCAGAGATAGCATATTATGTCCAAGCCATGTGCTAATGTTAGTAAGCTCTGTGCTAAGTATGCTCTCTAATATGGTTTTACTTAAAACGTGTAGAGTTATCTGCATAAAGAAAAAGACGACAAGAATAAGCATCTTTCATATTGCTTATCTACAGTAAAAACAGTAGTAGCCCAAGCACACTCCCCTGCGGAACGTCACAGCTTATTCGTTTTGCCTGAGACAGTGAACCAATAACCGCCACCATTTGCTCCCTACCTGACAAGTAGGACTTTAGTGATACTGCTTAACTCCAGTTTGGAGATTAGGAGGCAGTGGTTAACTGTATCAATGGCCTTCTGTCAGTCAAGCAGTACCATTCCACAAAGATTTCCCTCATCAATCTCTTTACTGATGAAGTCAGTCAAGTAAAATTTACATGAATCCGTGCAGTGTTTTTCTAAACCCCTGACTGAAAATCATACATTAGGCTTTGTTTGTTGACATATTCATAAATCTGCTCATGAACAACTCTGTCCAGGATCTTTGAAGTTACACTGAGAATAGAGGCCTATAATTCCCTATAATATCCCCTTTTTTTACAAAAGTATAACTTTAGTTTGTTTCATGTCCTTGGGAAAGATGCCTTGTTCAAGAGAGAGATTAACGATATGCGTGATACAAGTGGAAATGTGCTCAGCAGAATCTCTAAGGAACATTGCAAGCATATTATCCAGGCCTGTGGCTTTGGAGCGCTTAAGCTTTGCTATCATACTGGCTACTTTGGCCGTTGCTACCTTTGCAAAAGAAAGTGTTTGCTTGAACCCACAACTCGGCATAATACTTCTTGACTTAGTCATTTCCATACAAACCAGAACTGGTGGGCAGCTTGGTGGGCAGCTTGCTGGCAACAGAAGTTTAAAAAATAGTTGAATTCATTGGCAACTTCTGATATTTTTATGTACCATCTTCTCCTGATGTTCAGTCCTATACTGTTGAATTTGGTTTTGGTAGGACAAACTACAGCTTAGTTCCTTGAATGATTTCCAAGCTTTTTAGGGTAATTTTTGTTCTCAGTGATTTTATCTGAAAAGTCTCCCCTCTTAGCTTCATTCATCCTGTGCTGTGCTTCATTTCTGTGTTTATATAGGAGAGAATCATACTGCTCTTGAGAGTTCTAAAATGTCTTAGATGCTTTATTCCTAGCTTGGATAGATTCTAGGATATCATGATTAAACCAAGGCCTAGACCCCTGCTTTAATATGACCTGTCTAATGGGAGCCAAAGCATTCACCACATTAAGGGCGTCTACATTTAAAGGCTTCCCAGGCAATGTCTACGCTACACTCACACTATCCAGCACAGGTTACCAGTCAATTTTACCCAGTTGCTCCCAAAGAATTTCAACACAGTATTTTTTGAGTGCTCTGATTCGAACAGTTTTGTGACAGTTAAATATATGTTTTAAAAACCTAGCGCAAAATGTAATAAAATCGTCACTGATTCCATAGACTATCATTCCACTCTGCTATATTTTGGATGATCAGTTTTAAGTCAATCGTACTTTACACTGTTCACATACCCTGGAGGGATCTTTTATCATTTGGGTCAGAGCAAATGATCTACAGAAGTGCAATAATACATTGTGGGTTGGGTTATGCTTTTTTCAAACATCAGTATTGAAATCCCCTAACAAAATGATTTCCTTCTCCAGAGAATCATTACAGTTTGACAACATCTTTTTGAGACCTTCATAGAATGTGTTCTGATTGGGCAGCCTGTAACACACCCCCAAGAGCCAGCAGCATACCACCCTGCATATCACTGCTGGCTTGCTTCTGAAGCTAAGCATGGTTGGTCCTGGTCAGTCCCTGGATGGGAGACTGCCCTGTGATTGGGGACACTGCCCTGTGTAGGGTGCCGTCTTTCGGATGGGACGTTAAATGGGTGTCCTGACTCTCTGAGGTCATTAAAGATCCCATGGCACTTGTCGTAAGAGTAGGGGTGTTGACCCCTGTGTCCTGGCTAAATTCCCAATCTGGCCCTCAAAACCATCACGGTCACCTAATAATCCCCAGTTTACAATTGGCTCATTCATCTCTCTCCTCTCCCCTTGTCACACCCTGGCCTTAGTTATCTTTGTTTTCATTATTATTTTAGTTAGGTCAGGGTGTGACATGGTGAAGTATGTGTTTTGGTTTGTCTAGGGGTTTGTAGGTTTAATGGGGCAATGGCTTGTCTAGGTGTTTGTATGTCGATGGCTGCCTAGATTGGTTCTCAATTAGAGACAGCTGTGGTTTATTGTCTCTAATTGGGAGCCATATTTAAGGCAGCCATGGGCATCATGTGTTTGTGGGTAATTGTCTATGTTGAACGTTTGTTGCTTGTCTGTGCACTTACGTTATTTAGCTTCACGGTCGTTTGTTGTTTTGTTAGTTTGTGTATAGTGTTCGTTTTCGTGTTTCTCTCTTTTCCACAATAAAGAGATGTATTTTGCACACGCTGCGCCTTGGTCCAATCTCTCTCAAGAAGACGATCGTGACAGAATTACCCACCAACCATGGATCAAGCAGCGTGAGAGGAACCAGGACTCGTGGACTTGGGAGGAAATATTGGACGGAAAGGGACCCTGGGCTCAACCAGGAGAATATCGCCGCCCCAAAGCTGAGCTGGAGGCAGCGAAAGCAGAGAGGCGGCGATATGAGGAGGCAGCACGGAAACAAGGCTGGAAGCCCGTAAGTCAAACCCAAAAATTTCTTGGGGGGGGGGGCTCTCGGGTAATTTAGTTGGGTCAGTCGGGAGACGTGAGCCAACTCCTCCTGCTTACCGTAGGGAGCCGGTGAGGGCGGATTTGGAGGTGAGCGACGCAGAGACAGTAAAGGAGTTAATGGAGAAATTGGAGGAGAGAGTTATGAGGGATGTATTGGTTTGGTGCATGAGGCACGGCATCCGTCCTAACGAACGTGTTGGTGAGTTAATGTCACCGGGAACAGCTCTCCATACTCGTCCTGAGGTGCGTGCTAGCCGTCTGGTGAAGACAGTACCTACAGCACGCACAAAGCCTCCTGTGCGTCTCCAGAGTCCTGTACGCACTGTTCCTTCTCCCCGCACTCGCCCTGAGGTGCGTGCCCTCAGCCCGGTACCTCCAGTTCTGGTACCACGCACCAGGCCTATAGTGCGTCTCGAGAGTCCAGTGTGCCCTGTTCCTGCTCTACGCACTCTCCCTGTGGTGCGTGTCTCCAGCCCAGTGCCTCCAGTTCCGGCACCACGCACCAAGCCTCCTGTGCGTCTCCAGAGTCCTGTACGCACTGTTCCTTCTCCCTGTACTCGCCCTGATGTGCGTGCCCTCAGCCCGGTACCACCAGTGCCGGAACCACGCACCAGGCCTATAGTACGCCTTGAGAGTCCAGTGTGCCCTGTTGCTGCTCCCCGCACTAGCCCTGAGATGCGTGTCCTCAGCCCGGTACCACCAGTTCCGGCACCACGCACTAGGCCTAATGTGCGTCCCCAGGGTCCAGCATGCCCTGTTCCTTCTCCCCGCACTAGCCCTGAGATGCGTGTCCTCAGCCCGGTACCTCCAGTTCCGGCACCACGCACCAGGCCTACAGTGCGTCTCAGCCGGCCAGAGTCTGCCGTCTGCCCAACGGCGCCTGAACTGCCCGTCTGCCAAACGGCGCCTGAACTGCCCGTCTGCCCAACGGCGCCTGAACTGCCCGTCTGCCCAACGGCGCCTGAACTGCCCGTCTGCCCAACGCCGTCTGAACTGTCCGTCTGCAAAGCGCCGCATGAACTGCCCGTCTGTACTGAGTATTCAAAGCCGCCCGTCTGTACTGAGCCTGCAAAGCCGCCCGTCTGCCATGAGCCTTCAGAGCCGTCCGCCAGACAGGAGCCGCTAGAGCCTTCCGCCAGACAGGAGCCGCTAGAGCCTTCCGCCAGACAGGAGCCGCTAGAGCCTTCCGCCAGACAGGATCAGCCAAAGCCTTCCGCCAGACAGGATCAGCCAGAGCCTTCCGCCAGACAGGATCAGCCAGAGCCTTCCGCCAGACAGGATCAGCCAGAGCCTTCCGCCAGACAGGATCAGCCAGAGCCTTCCGCCAGACAGGATCAGCCAGAGCCTTCTGCCAGACAGGATCAGCCAGAGCCTTCCGCCAGCCATGAGCAGCCAGATCCGTCAGCCAGCCATGAGCAGCCAGATCCGTCAGCCAGCCATGAGCAGCCAGATCCGTCAGCCAGCCATGAGCCGTCCAGCCAGGATCCGCCAGAGCCGTCCAGCCAGGATCCGCCAGAGCCGTCCAGCCAGGATCCGCCAGAGCCGTCCAGCCAGGATCCGCCAGAGCCGTCCAGCCAGGATCCGCCAGAGCCGTCCAGCCAGGATCCGCCAGCCAGCCAGGATCCGCCAGAGCCAGCCAGCCAGGATCCGCCATTCAGTCCGGTGCTGCCCCTCAGTCCGGTGCTGCCCCTCAGTCCGGTGCTGCCCCTCAGCCCGGTGCTGCCCCTTATCCTGGTGCTGCCCCTTATCCTGGTGCTGCCCCTTATCCTGGTGCTGCCCCTTATCCGGGTGCTGCCCCTTAGTCCGGTGCTGCCCCTTAGTCCGGTGCTGCCCCTTATCCGGGTGCTGCCCCTTATCCGGGTGCTGCCCCTTAGTCCGGTGCTGCCCCTTAGTCCGGTGCTGCCCCTTAGTCCGGTGCTGCCACTTAGTCCGGTGCTGCCCCTTAATCCAGTGGGGTTAAGTTGGAGGGTGGTCATTTGGAGGAGGCTACGAAAGCGGGTAGTGACTATGGTGGGGTGGGGACCACGACCAGTGCCAGAGCCGCCACCGTGGACAGACGCCCACCCAGACCCTCCCCTAGACTTTATGCTGGTGCGCCCGGAGTTCGCACCTTAAGGGGGGGGTTATGTCACACCCTGGCCTTAGTTATCTTTGTTTTCATTATTATTTTAGTTAGGTCAGGGTGTGACATGGTGAAGTATGTGTTTTGGTTTGTCTAGGGGTTTGTAGGTTTAATGGGGCAATGGCTTGTCTAGGTGTTTGTATGTCGATGGCTGCCTAGATTGGTTCTCAATTAGAGACAGCTGTGGTTTATTGTCTCTAATTGGGAGCCATATTTAAGGCAGCCATGGGCATCATGTGTTTGTGGGTAATTGTCTATGTTGAATGTTTGTTGCTTGTCTGTGCACTTACGTTATTTAGCTTCACGGTCGTTTGTTGTTTTGTTAGTTTGTGTATAGTGTTCGTTTTCGTGTTTCTCTCTTTTCCACAATAAAGAGATGTATTTTGCACACGCTGCGCCTTGGTCCAATCTCTCTCAAGAAGACGATCGTGACACCCCTGTAACTATTCCCCAGGTCGTTGCTGTAAATGAGAATGTGTTCTCAGTCAACTTACCTGGTAAAATAACGGAAACATAAAATTAAAATCGGATTGGTTTTGGGAAGGCAAATATCCAGCCAGACAATCTCCAGTTTATTGATTAAGTCCGATCTGACGTTATAAGCAATGTCCGATCTAACAAAGGCATATATCCCCCACGGTCCCGATTCCAATCCTTCCTGACAACAAAGTAATTGCCTATCTCAATTTCTGAGTCACAAACAGATTAATACAACTCTGTATCTGTAAAGCAGATGACATCCACCTCTGATTTACGAACCAGGCGTACTCAAAATGTAAACCTTTCTTCCCAAAGGCCTTGTTGAATAGGGTATCTACTAGCATGCTAGCAGAATACCCATACACTTCCAGGCATTGCGCTAACGCTAGTTGGCATGGGCTTGCGAAACTACCTCTAACTCTCTGTATCTAGTATGAAGGAAGTTAATCTGACTCTGGGGAAGTAGATAAAGGGCCTCATTGCCAAAATCCCTTAGTATCCCTTTAACCCCATGTTCGCAGGAGGTGGATGGGTACATAGGCCGTTTGATGGTGTTCATGATAAACTGAGGACCAGTGCATTGATGGATTTCACCCTATAAGAGAAGGCATGGAGTTATAAGATCTCCAACATTAATTGGCGTTTCAGACTGGTCTTGGATGATTGTTATGGTTTGTGCCAAGGTGTAATGAAAGGTTGGTATATAACATTCCTTCCAAATCCGAAGTGCTGGATGCCATCAGAAGTGTTGACATGCCTGAGAAGTTGCTGAGAATTTACCAATCTGTCATTTAGATTGCAGATGTGACTACTTCTAGTGAGGTTTAAACTTAACACATCAAGTAAAAGGTCTGCCACCATGCCAAACTTCCCGATCGCCACCTTGCTTCTTGGGTTCTACCAGGAATCTGTTATTAATCTATTGTCTCAGACTGAATTTTTCTGAATTGAAATTCCAACGTGAGTTAGAAGAGCACAAGAACAGTGGTGTGTGTGTGTGTGTGTGTGTGTGTGTGTGTGTGTGTGTGTGTGTGTGTGTGTGTGTGTGTGTGTGTGTGTGTGTGTGTGTGTGTGTGTGTGTGTGTGTGTGTGTGTGTGTGTGTGTGTGTGTGTGTGTGTGTGTGTGTGTGTGTGTGTGTGTGTGTGTGCTCCTACATGTACAGGCGGTAGAGAGTCCCAGCCCCTGCCCTTGGCCCAGGCGTGTGAACAGAGTCATTCTGAGGAAGATGACTCCCACAGTGTGTAATTAAACAACAAACTGCCTCACTAAACATGGCCGCTGCCCTGCTAAGCTCATCCACAAACTGGCATCTGTGCCCAACACCACCAGACTGGCAGTCTTCACCCACTTCTCATGGTACTCATCACTCCGTCAAACAAGGTAACGAGCATCAGAGGGGGACACTGCACCAAACCATCAGCCTGACAGGCTATAATCCAGACTCTGAAGTGTTTTTCACCTGAAGTAACACATCTAAAAGTGCCTCATAATGGCTTTCAGAGACAGAAAGGTAGAAGCTATTAGCATAGTGTCGTGGTGGGAAAGAAAGTTTTGAACTATTTAGTCTCTCCCTGTGCTGTGATCATATTTCAACGTGTACGGTATGGTGACGTACCTGCCTGCTTAGTAATACAAACAAGTCCTTGTGCTGGTCAACTTAAGTACCTCCTAGCCTATCTCCCTCTCTTAAATATTTGAGGAGTTTTGTAAGTATGCTAAAGAACATGAATCACAGGGATTTTTATTTTTCTGTATGAAGGGAGGTCGTTTTTCAGCTTTATTTCCTGTCCCTGTTTAAATGTGTTTTCCCCACCATATTGATCTCATTATCATAATCCTTATTGCCTAAAAGCATTTCATAAGCAGTTGGTCCAGCTGCTGACATGATGAAGGAACCCACTGCTTGCCAAAGCTGCAAACAGAAGAAAAAAAAGAAAGACATTAAATTGCTCCCTCTGAATTGCAAATGCTGCCACTAAGCAAAACATTCTGATGGATATGCATCATTTTTCAAATTGAACAAAGAAAAAGAAAAAGCATAAAATTTATACATTTAGCCATAAAGCTTATTATGACATAGTTTTTTTTATTTTAGAGAGAAAAAGTGAGAAAGAGGAAGAAAGATGGAGGACGGGGAGAACAGTGTTAGGTACTGTAGTGATTCAGAGGTCATGCATTATTTAAGCAGTTGCACAAAGCCCCAGGTTTTTGTGCATTAATTAATTAAGGGTTAATCAGCCTGTCTCAGTCCCCTTTGAAGCCCACCCAAGTACCTACCTGACGACACAAAGTCCAAACAAACCACAACATTTTAAATGAAATGGTAGAATTTAACATTTAATCAAATCGGTTGCAAACAATGCAACCTTATTTTTGTGTGAGTTTGGAAATCATTTTTTGCTTTGGTGTTTAAGCATGGTTACCTGTATGAAATAGCCCCAGACTGAGCACGTTATATGATTCGCTCCCAGCCTCCGGCAGTCAAAGCTGAATAATTTACATTGTGCTAAGGTCTTCGTGCCTGGAATGGCTAATGCCAAGAAAGGAGGGAGGGAGGGAGGGAGGGAGGGAGGGAGGGAGGGAGGGAGGGAGGGACAGATAAGACAGGATGAGAAAGAGCTACCACCCCTGTTGGAATGTGACACAGAGTGGGTGTGTCTAGGGATGGGACAATGTGGCATGCTGGGATATCTGCCAGTCTTGCTGAGTCACACAAGAGTTGCTCTTCTAAGCTCTATTCAGCTGTGTCTGTCTCTATGTACCATGATCCAAACACTGTCTGTGCTATTTACATATAGTATAGCCCTGTCCACAGCCTGCTCACTAAAAGTGATGTCTTGGCTGTCTGTCATCCACCAAACAACAATGGAGTATTTTATTTAATAGAAAGGACATCTTCTTTGAAGTCTTAATGTAATTCATTCAAGATGGCAGATCAGTGTCTGGAATTGGGAACATTAGACAAATAATGAATTTACATTACCCCCTAGTAAACAAAGTCAGACACGGAGAACACAGTGACAGACACAAATACACTTTTGGCTGCTCTTGCTTCTTTTGAAGTAATTTAACCTTTTACTGCAGTGGGCTATATCAGGGTCACACACAGCGTTTGTTGGTAGTCTTAAACAAATCTACTTTGAAACAAAAGTAAACACCTCACACACATGGTAATGGGTTTAAAAGAAGAAGACACCTGTACCATGTCAGATACAGAGTTGGAATATATTCAATTTTGAGTCTGCATCCCAATATTACACTTTACATACATCACAGAATACTAAAATATAACAAAACCATTTGACATAGAAACACTGGATTTTCTGCAGAAAATATATATATAATGTTTATTAAATATGAAATTAGGAAAAAAGTATTGACATTCCACCCATGAAGCCACTAGATAGGACTTTGGTCATTTGACTGCAGGAAAGAGCTACAACTTCAAGAATAAATGCAATCAATTGCAAATGATATATTCATTATTAAACAATGACTCAATATGAATCTTCATACTGCATGTCAATAATGATCTTTAAATGATATTTAAATTGTGTTTTACTAATAAAGCATGTTATAAAAAATCTAAAGTGCTAAGGTAACTATAATCCCTAATATAGAGTTAAAGTTAATGAGCTGTTAAATTCTAAGTTCTGGTACAAATCCAGTCAGACACCAAAATATTTATTCACCACAATGGGCGTTGCAGCTGCAAACGCACCCATACAATTCACACAAGCATACAGTGCATTCGGAAAGTATTCAGACCCCTTGACTTTTTACACATTTTGTTACGTTACAGCCTTGTTCTAAAATGTATTAAATAGTTTGCGATTACAGCCTCGAGTCTTCTTGGGTATGATGCTACAAGCGTGGCACACCTGTATTTGGGGAGTTTCTCCCATTCTTCTCTGCAGATACAGTCAAGCTCTGTCTGGTTGGATGGGGAGCGTCGCCGCATAGCTATTTTCAGGTCTCTCAAGAGATATTTGATCAGTTTCAAGTCAGCGCTCTCGCTGGACCACTCAAGAACTTTCAGAGACTTGTCCCAAAGTCACTCCAACATTGTCTTGGCAGTGTGTTTAGGGTCGTTGTCCTAATGGAAGGTGAACCTTCGCCCCCAGTCTGAGGTCCTGAGCGCTCTGGAGGACGTTTTCATTAAGGATCTCTCTGTACTTTGCTCCGTTCATCTTTCCCTTGATCCTGACTACTCTCCCAGTCCCTGCCGCTGAAAAACATCCCCACAGCATGATGCTGCCACCACCATGCTTCACCGTAGGAATGGTGCCACGTTTCCTCCAGACATGACCCTTGGCATTCCGGCCAAAGAGTTCAATCTTGGTTTCATCAGACCAGAGAATCTTGGCTTCCGTCTGGCTACTCTACCATAAAGGCCTGATTGTTGGAGTGCTGCAGAGATGGTTGTCCTTCTGGAAGGTTCTCCCATCTCCACAGAGGAACTTTGGAGCTCTGTCAGAGTGACCATCGGGTTCTTGGTCACCTCCCTGACCAAGGCCCTTCTCCCCCGATTGCTCAGTTTGGCCGGGTGCCAGCTCTAGGACGAGTCTTGGTGGTTACAAACATCTTCCATTTAAGAATGATGGATGCCACTGTATTCTTGGGGACCTTCTATGCTGCAGAAATGTTTTGGTACCCTTCCCCAGATCTGTGCCTCGACACAATCCTGTCTCTGAGCTCTATGGAGAGTTCCTTCGACCTCATGGCTTGGTTTTTGCTCTGACCATGCACAGTCAACTGTGGGACTTTATATAGACAGGTGTGTGCCTTTCCAAATCCTGTCCAATCAATTGAATTTACCACAGGTGGACTCCAATCAAGTTGAAGAAACGTCTCAAGGGTGATCAATGGAAACAGGATGCACGTGAGCTCAATTTCGAGTCTCATAGCAAAGGGTCTGAATATTTTTATGTAAATAAGTGTATTTTTGTTTTATTTTATTTTTTAAAACCTGTTTTCGCTCTGGGATTGTGAGTGTGTGTAGATTGATGAGGAAAACATGTAATTTAATCAATTTTAGAAAAAGGCTGTGGAAAAAAAGGAAGGGGTCTGAATTCTTTCCCGAATGCACTGTATATTTATACCTTCAAATTAGGTGGAATCACCTCCTTGTATTTTGAGGATAAACAATCAGTTTCTGTTGCTGGGCAAGAACTGAGTCTCGTCCTCCTATTGCTGTTATCATGGCCCAGCCTAAGTCAGGAGGCTTTGTGCTCCTCCGTGCCTTTCACAGGACTTCTTATCAGTCAGGAGAGGCCCACATTCTACTGTCTACTGCAGTCAGCTAAATAATTACACTTCTCATACACAAAGTGCTTTAACCTAACACTACTTTAAATCCAATATATAAAAACCTCAAAATTCATACTAAGAGTACAGTGCCTTGCAAAAGTATTCACCCCCTTGGAGTTTTTCCTATTTTATTGCATTACAACCTGTAATTGAAATTGATTTTTATTTTGGATTTCATGTAATGGACATACACAAAATATTCCAAATTGGTGAAGTGAAATGAAAAAAATGACTTGTTTCAAAAAATTCTAAAAAGAAAAAAACGGAAATGTGGTGCATGCATATGTATTCACCCACTTTGCTATGAAGCCCCTAAATAAGATCTGCTGCAACCAATTGCCTTCAGAAGTCACATAATTAGTTACATAAAGTCCACCTGTGTGCAATCTAAGTGTCATATTATCTGTCACATGATGTCACGCTCGTCTTCCTCCTCGTCTGAGGAGGAGAAGTTTGAAGGATCGGAGGACCAATATGCAGCGTGGTATGTGTTCATCTTGAAATTATTAACACAGAGAACACTAAATGAAACTAGCTCCGGACTGAAGGGCAGCTCCGGACTGAAGGGCAGCTCCGGACTGAAGGGCAGCTCCGGACTGAAGGGCAGCTCCGGACTGAAGGGCAGCTCCTGGCTGACGGACGGCTCTGGCCGCTCCTGGCTGACGGACGGCTCTGGCCGCTCCTGGCTGGCGGACGGCTCTAGCGGCTCAGGACAGACGGGCGGCTCAGACGGCGCTGGACAGACGGGCGGCTCAGACGGCGCTGGACAGACGGGCGGCTCAGACGGCGCTGGACAGACGGGCGGCTCAGACGGCGCTGGACAGACGGGCGGCTCAGACGGTACTGGACAGACGGGAGACTCTGGCGGCGCTGGACAGACGGGCGCACCTGTAGGGAGGAGACGGAGAGACAGCATGGTACGTGGGGCTGCCACAGGACCCACCAGACTGGGGAGACCTACAGGAGGCCTGGTGTTTGGAGGAGGCACCGGAAGGACAGCCTGTGGGGGAGCACTGGAGCTCTGGTGCGCAGCCTTGGCACCACTCTCCCAGGCTGGATAACTACTCTAGCCCGGACCCTCCAGAGTGCAGGCACAGATTGAACCGGGCTGTGGGTGAGCACTGGAGATCTAGTGCCTACTACCCGCACCTCTCCCTTGGGCTCCACTCCCACATTCGCCCGGCACGAGCCGAGCGTAGGCATAGGATGCACTGCACCCTCCCAGCGCCCCGGAGACACAGCACGCAGAGCCGGCGCAGGATACCCTGGACCGAAACGGCGTACCGGAGACCAGACACGCTGAGCAGGCACAATACGCCCTGGCTGGATGCCCACACTCGCATGACACTTTTGGGGGGCTGCCCTATAGCGCACCGGGCTATGGGCACGTACTGGCGACACCGTGCGCTTAACCGCATAACACGGTGCCTGACCAGTAACGCGCTGCTTACAATAAGCACGAGGAGTGGGCTCAGGTCTCCAACCTGACTCTGTCACACTCCCCGTGTTCCCCCGCCCAAAACATTTTGGGGCTGCCTCTCGTACCTGTCGCGCTGCCGTGCTGCCACCTCATATCGCCGCCGCTCAGCTTTCGCTGCCTCCAGCTCTGCCTTGGGGCGACGATATTCCCCAGCCTGTGCCCAGGGTCCTTTTCTGTCCAAAATCTCCTCCCATGTCCATGAGTCCGGAGATCGCTGCTGCCCGATACCACGCTGCTTGGTCCTTTTTTGGTGGGTGATTCTGTAACGTCCATCGTTAGGAGAAAGAGAGGAGGACCAAGGTGCAGCGTGGTAAATATTCATTTTAATAAGGATACTTGAACAACGAACAAAAAAACAATAAACGAACAAACGAACGAAGACGAAACAGTCTCGTATGGTGACAACACAAACACAGGAACACAGTAACAGGAACAATCACCCACAACCCACAATACAAAACAGGCTACCTAAATATGGTTCCCAATCAGAGACAACGACTAACACCTGCCTCTGATTGAGAACCATATCAGGCCAAACATAGAAACAGACAACCTAGACATACAACATAGAATGCCCACTCAGATCACACCCTGACCAAACAAAACATAAAACATACAAAGCATACTATGGTCAGGGCGTGACACATGATCTCAGTATATACTGTATACACCTGTTCTGAAAGGACCCTGAGTCTGCAACACCATTAAGCAAGGGGCACCACTAGGGAGCTCTCCTAACAGGTCAGAGACAAAGTTGTGGAGAAGTACAGATCAGGGTTGGGTTATAAAAAAATATCAGAAACTTTGAACATCCCACAGAGTACCATGAAATCCATTATTAAATAATGGAAAGAATATTGCACCACAACAAACCTGCCAAGAGAGGGCAGCCCATCAAAACTCACAGACCAGGCAAGGAGGGCATTAATCAGAGGCAACAAAGAGACCAAATATAACCCTGAAGGAGCTGCAAAGCTCCACCACAAAGATTGGAGTGTCTGTCCATAGGACCACTTTAAGCTGTACACTCCACAGAGCTGGGCTTTACGGAAGAGTGGCCAGAAAAAAAATCCATTGCTTAAAGAAAAAAATAAGCAAACACGTTTGGTGTTCACCAAAAGGCATGTGGGAGACTCCCCAAACATATGGAAGAAGGTACTCTGGTCATATGAAACTAGAATTGAACTTTTTGGCCATCAAGGAAAATGTCTGGCACAAACTCAACACCTCTCACCACCCCGAGAACCCCACCCCCACAATGAAGCATGGTGGTGGCAGCTTTATGCTGTGGGGATGTTTTTCATCGGCAGGGACTGGGAAACTGGTCAGAATTTAAAGAATGATGGATGCTGCTAAATACATGGAAATTCTTGAGGGAAACCTGTTTCAGTCTACCTTAGATTTGAGACTGGGACAGGTTCACCTTCCAGCAGGACAATGACCCTAAGCATACTGCTAAAGCAACACTTGGTTTGGTTTAAGGGGAAATAGTTAAATGTCTTGGAATGGCCTAGTCAAAGCCCAGACCTCAATCCAATTGAGAATCTGTGGTGTATGACTTAAAGATTGCTGTACACCAGCGGAACCCATCCAACTTGAAGGAGCTGGAGCAGTTTTGCATTGAAGAATGGACAAAAATCCCAGTGGCTAGATGTGCCAAGCTTATAGAGACATACCCCAAGAGACAAAAAGTGGCTTGAACTTCCGGTGCCGACCGAGATGGCCGCCTCGCTTCGCGTTCCTAGGAAACTATGCAGTATTTTGTTGTTTTATGTGTTATTCCTTACATTGGTACCCCAGGTAATCTTAGGTTTCATTACATACAGTCGGGAGGAACTACTGAATATAAGAGAAACGTCATCTCACCATCGTTACAACCAGGAATATGACTCTCCCGAAGCGGATCCTGTGTTTTGCCTTCCACCCAATACAATGGATCTGTTCCCAGCCGGTGACCCTAAACAACGACGCCGTAAAAGGGGCAAACGAGGCGGTCTCCTGGTCAGGCTTCGGAGACGGGCACATCACGCTTCACTCCCTAGCATACTATTCGCCAATGTCCAGTCTCTTGACAATAAGGTTGATGAAATCCGAGCACGGGTAACATTCCAGAGAGACATCAGGGATTGTAACGTTCTTTGCTTCACGGAAACATGGCTCACTCGAGAGACGCTAACGGAGTCGGTGCAGCCAGCTGGTTTCTTCACGCATCGCGCCGACAGAAACAAACATCTTTCTGGTAAGAAGAGGGGTGGGGGTGTATGCCTTATGATCAACGAGACGTGGTGTGATCATAACAACATACAGGAACTCAAGTCATTCTGTTCACCAGATTTAGAATTCCTCACAATCAAAGGTCGACCGCATTATCTACCAAGGGAATTCTCTTCGATTATAATCACAGCCGTATATATTCCCCCCCAAGCAGACACATCGATGGCCCTGAACGAACTTTATATGACTCTTTGTAAACTGGAAACCACACACCCTGAGGCTGCATTCATCATAGCTGGGGATTTTAACAAGGCTAATCTGAAAACAAAACTCCCTAAATTCTATCAGCATATCGATTGTGCTACCAGGGCTGGTAAAACCTTTGTTATCATTGTTATACTAACTTCCACGACGCATATAAGGCCCTCCCCCGCCCTCCTTTCGGAAAAGCTGACCACGACTCCATTTTGTTGCTTCCAGCCTACAAACAGAAACTAAAACAGCAAGCTCCCGCGCTCAGGTCTGTTCAACGCTGGTCCGACCAATCTGATTCCACGCTTCAAGACTGCTTTGATCACGTGGATTGGGATATGTTCCGCATTGCGTCCAACAACAACATTGACGAATATGCTGATTCGGTGAGCGAGTTCATTAGAAAGTGCATTGACGATGTCGTACCCACAGCAACGATTAAAACATTCCCAAACCAGAAACCGTGGATTGATGGCAGCATTCGCGTGAAACTGAAAGCGCGAACCACTGCTTTTAACCAGGGCAAGGTGACCGGAAACATGACCGAATACAAAACAGTGTAGCTATTCCCTCCGCAAGGCAATCAAACAAGCTAAGTCCCAGTATAGAGACAAAGTAGAGTCGCAATTCAACAGCTCAGACACAAGAGGTATATTGCAGGGTCTACAGTCAATCACGGATTACAAAAAGAAAACCAGCCCCGTCGCGGACCAGGATGTCTTGCTCCCAGACAGACTAAATAACTTTTTTGCTCGCTTTGAGGACAATACAGTGCCACTGACACGGCCCGCTACCAAAACCTGCGGGCTCTCCTTCACTGCAGCCGAGGTGAGTAAAACATTTAAACGTGTTAACCCTCGCAAGGCTGCAAGCCCAGACGGCATTCCCAGCCGCGTCCTCAGAGCATGCGCAGACCAGCTGGCTGGTGTGTTTAAGGACATATTCAATCAATCCTTATCCCAGTCTGCTGTTCCCACATGCTTCAAGAGGGCCAGCATTGTTCCTGTTCCCAAGAAAGCTAAGGTAACTGAGCTAAATGACTACCGCCCCGTAGCACTCACTTCCGTCATCATGAAGTGCTTTGAGAGACTAGTCAAGGACCATATCACCTCCACCCTACCTGACACCCTAGACCCACTCCAATTTGCTTACCGACCCAATAGGTCCACAGACGACGCAATCGCAACCACACTGCACACTGCCCTAACCCATCTGGACAAGAGGAATACCTATGTGAGAATGCTGTTCATCGACTACAGCTCAGCATTTAACACCATAGTACCCTCCAAACTCGTCATCAAGCTCGAGACCCCAGGTCTCGACCCCGCCCTGTGTAACTGGGTCCTGGACTTCCTGACGGGCCGCCCCCAGGTGGTGAGGGTAGGTAACAACATCTCCACCCCGCTGATCCTCAACACTGGGGCCCCACAAGGGTGCGTTCTGAGCCCTCTCCTGTACTCCCTGTTCACCCACGACTGCGTGGCCATGCACGCCTCCAACTCAATCATCAAGTTTGCGGACGACACTACAGTGGTAGGCTTGATTACCAACAACGACGAGACGGCCTACAGGGAGGAGGTGAGGGCCCTCGGAGTGTGGTGTCAGGAAAATAACCTCACACTCAACGTCAACAAAACAAAGGAGATGATTGTGGACTTCAGGAAACAGCAGAGGGAGCACCCCCCTATCCACATCGACGGGACAGTAGTGGAGAAGGTGGAAAGTTTTAAGTTCCTCGGTGTACACATCACGGACAAACTGAATTGGTCCACCCACACAGACAGCGTTGTGAAGAAGGCGCAGCAGCGCCTCTTCAACCTCAGGAGGCTGAAGAAATTTGGCTTGTCACCAAAAGCACTCACAAACTTCTACAGATGCACAATCGAGAGCATCCTGTCGGGCTGTTTCACCGCCTGGTACGGAAACTGCTCCACCCACAACCGTAAGGCTCTTCAGAGGGTAGTGAGGTCTGCACAACGCATCACCGGGGGCAAACTACCTGCCCTCCAGGACACCTACACCACCCGATGTCACAGGAAGGCCATACAGATCATCAAGGACAACAACCACCCGAGCCACTACCTGTTCACCCCGCTATCATCCAGAAGGCGAGGTCAGTACAGGTGCATCAAAGCAGGGACCGAGAGACTGAAAAACAGCTTCTATCTCAAGGCCATCAGACTGTTAAACAGCCACCACTAACATTTAATGGCCGCTGCCAACATACTGACTCAACTCCAGCCACTTTAATAATGGGAATTGATGGAAATTATGTAAAAATGTATCACTAGCCACTTTAAACAATGCCACTTAATATAATGTTTACATACCCTACATTACTCATCTCATATGTATATGTATATACTGTACTGTATATCATCCACTGCATCTTGCCATCTTTATGTAATACATGTATCACTAGCCACTTTAAACTATGCCACTTTATGTTTACATACCCTACATTACTCATCTCATATGTATAGACTGTACACTATCCCATCTACTGCATCTTGCCTATGCCGTTCTGTACCATCACTTATTCATATATCTTTATGTACATATTCTTTATTCCTTTACACTTGTGTGTATAAGGTAGTAGTTGTGGAATTGTTAGGTTAGATTACTTGTTGGTTATTACTGCATTGTCGGAACTAGAAGCACAAGCATTTCGCTACACTCGCATTAACATCTGCTAACCATGTGTATGTGACAAATAACATTTGATTTGATTTGATTTGGCTCTACAAAGTATTGACTTTGAGGGGGTGAATAGTTATGCACGCTCAAGTGTTCTGTTTTTTTGTCTTATTTCTTGTTTGTTTCACAATAAAAAATATTTTGCATCATCAAAGTGATAGGCATGTTGTGTAAATCAAATGATACAAACCCCCCCCAAAAAAACATTTTAATTCCACATTGTAAGGAAACAAAATAGGAAAAATACCAAGGGGATTCTTTCGCAACCCACTGTATGTAATGATATGAAACAAGATAGATTGTAAATGACTGTTCTATAAAACTATCACCTCTAACCCCCAGGCTACTATTGAACCCTTTTGGAATCATTCTTGCAGTCAGAGACAGGCCCCCTTTGTACTTTCCCTCTGCCCAAATACAATGCACATACTGTAGATCATTCCATCTAACACATAACACCATGATTGCTAATGCTAGGTTAATTATACAATTATAAACCGATTTAAAATGGTCTCAAGTCAGTCACATTGTCTTTTGTGTGTTTGTGTTGTTTTCTCCATTCCCTTCTGGCACTGACCTTGGATGGCTCTGCTTCTCCATCACAGGTGAATGCACTTCAACAAAGGTGCAGCCTCCTAGCTCAGCCTGCTCCCAAAGGCCCCAGGAACTGCAAGATGGGGAAAACAAAAATACAACTGTGGATTATCCTTTTTCCCTCTGTTTCTGCCTTCTATCATTTAACAAAGGGCAGAAGTAAAGGAGGTTCATGTTGCATGAACAGTTCGTCTCAAATAGGGAACATTAGATAAGATATGAAATTAAACAACAAACTCAAACAAGTCAAACAGATTAGCTGCACCAAACCAACAATCATTCTAAGGAAACAACAAAACCCAACACATATGAATATTTATCACCAACAACATTAAAATGTGCCCTTGAGAATGTTTTGCTCATGCAATTAAATTGGAAAAAGACGAAGCCAGTAAATAGTGATTCTGTTTGATGATTATCTTTTATTTGTGCCGATGAGTGTCTCTAATCACATTGGAGATGGAATGAAAGTGGAAGACCACAGGCTGCTCAAAGTTAAACCAGAGAAGATAAGAAACTTCAGCAGCCTGTAATTGGACCTCATTGATCCGTTGGGTTTTATAGATCATTATCATGTCACATTATGTAAATGTCTCTTCCTCACAAGAGCATTAGCAAATATCCCGTTCCTTTTATTTAAATCATCGTGGAACAGATGCCGTGGACCTTTATGACTCACAGGGTAGAGTGGCAGTGGCAGCCAAGTACACAATGCATGACCATGTTTAAGGCAGGTGCTCTTGACATGTTGAGAATGTAAACATGGCAGTGAAGCCACAGAGAGTACCGTGTGGAAAGCAGTGACTCTGTTGTCAATAACAAAATTGGAAGCGATGTTAATTTGTGAAGGACCTGTTCTCATTGTTTCAATTCCATTCACATGGTGGTGAGATGTATTGATCTAAAGCTGACCTTGATGTTAGCATATTGTAGTGTATCCACTGTGAACTGAGTATGTGCTTACACACTTGAGATTAGCGGCCTGCCCATGTTCTACCCGTGTGAGCTTGTGTCCATGGAGACCCCGCAGGCAGAGACAGATGGAAAGGCACTCTCTGCCACACACAGATGCCCACCTCTTAGCTATCTTTACCATGTCTTTATAGGACAAAACACAGAGTGGAAGAAATATAGGCTCTTTATGTAAACACAATCACAGAAGAAGAGAAACCGCTAGTAGTAAAACCAAAACACAGCAAATCGGTGAGCCTGAACAGCCACACTGACAGCTTTGAGTCTGATTCAAAAATCACATCTAGTGTAATCTCGATTAACCCAGAACTAAAGTCTACTGTAATTGGGCAGCTGCTCGATGAAGTTCTGTGTCCAGAGAAGAGAAGAGATGAAGAAACGTTAAAACAAGGAGCGGAACAGGAACGAGGAGCTCCACCCTCTCTCTTTGCAAGAGATTACATCTAATGTGAGATTACATCTAATGTGAGATTACATCTAATGTGTGGGATATATGTTTTGTGACATCTTTCAAAGGATTATGGCAGTGCAGTGCCAAAATGTGTATATCAACAACTCAACAATCCTCCTCTTTGATCTCATCTGATGGAGGTGCTTTGTGCTTTTTGTCTTTCGGGTAGTTAAACAATCACCCATTTATCTGTTTCCATGTACAGCCACTTCCAGCAACCTCTGCTACATGGTTTGTAACACAAGCCTCCAGATTGGCCCACAGCTTGGGGTAAAGGTTAATGGAGTAGACCCACAAATAAGGATTCACCGGCTCCAGCTTGTGTTGCTGCAACCTTGGCATCAACACCTCCTAATTCCTGGAGAAAACCTGAAAAAAAAGATATGGTAACATAAAAAACAGAACTTGTTCTTTATCTTCAGCTTACGTTATGATCTTTTTCTCTGTATAGACCGTTTCACAGATGATTCCCATTGAAGTGTCATCACCTGAATTTGGTGTCAGGAAGACAAACGCTTGAGGCAGATGGAGGTGATTGTGGCAGAGTTAAGATCAAAGGAAATGGGTTTATACATGATCCAGCAGCACTAAGAACATGGCCTGGCTTAATGTGAACATGAAGGTGATAGAACAGGGCTGTCCATCACCCTGGAGATAGTTGCCTGACGGGAGGATTCTGTCACAGCCACTTTGCATACACATGCTGCAGACACACACACACACGCACACACACACACACACACACACACACACACACACACACATATGCCGGGTCTCTACATTCGCCATCTATTCAGGTGTTAATCAACGTGGACATCCATTAAAAGGTTATTGTTTTCTAAACTCATTAGTTCTTTCATCCTTAGAGATTTCAGTTTCTGTCTTCTTTATAGATCATTATCATGTCACATTATGTAAATGTCTCTTTCTCACAAGAGCATTAGCAAATATTCCATTACTTTTATTTAAATCATTGTGAATCCAGAAATATTAGTTAATGGCTGTGCTGATTAGGTACTGTAGGTACAGTAAATATATGTCAATAAGGAAGAGCCTGTCAGTCGCACTTTTTTTGTGCATGAAAAATATACAATGCACCATCATATCTGAATCCAGTACCTCAGCTCCCTACAGCACAGTTTAAAGAAGGTATCAGTGAGGGACCTTAAAAAGACAATTGAAAGATCAATCCATAAAGTGCAGAGCGATGACACAGGTGTGCCCATGGGCTGTATTTCCAGAGGAGGAGAATTCACAGCCGTGGCCCATGGGCTGTATTTCCCGAGGAGGAGAATTCACAGCCGTAGTCCATGGGCTGTATTTCCCGAGGAGGAGAATTCACAGCCGTGGTCCATGGGCTGTATTTCCCGAGGAGGAGAATTCACAGCCGTGGTCCATGGGCTGTATTTCCTGAGGAGGAGTATTCACAGCCGTGGTCCATGGGCTGTATTTCCCGAGGAGGAGAATTCACAGCCGTGGTCCATGGGCTGTATTTCCCGAGGAGGAGAATTCATAGCCGTGGTCCATGGGCTGGCGCTGCTGCTGGATCCAGAACTTCACAGGCTATTTATTGTTTCACCCCTGTCAGCAGAATGGTCTCGGCTGGTTGAACTCCATCCAAAAGTAAACTCATCAGCCAAATTGAATGGGAGTGGATACATAAGTCCCTCTACAGGGTGGTGTGTTTTAAAAGGAGCAGAGAAAGTGTCAGAATAGGTGTCTGGCTCCATTTGAAGGAGTGCGCTGAACACAGGTAAAATGTCACAGCCTTTTTGGTTAATGCCCATCAAGGGGATAGGGATTATAAGCAGGAAGGGATTCCAGCATCGTCGACAGACTCCGTGAAAGATATTTAGATAAAAAATGTACCATAGAAGACAGCTATGATCACGGTGACCTATTCATGCCCCTATGCCATTCTGAGGGATGGAGTTACTGAAAAGGTTGTATCCAGTTCTCTCAACTCAACAGAACTAACTTTAATTGGCCTCAACTCCACTAAACCCACTCCCCTAAACTCCACTCCACTTTCTAATGCTCAAGGCCTTTCATCTAATGTAAAATGTTTTCCCAATATGCTATCATTGATTCTTAATGAATTTGAGAAGTGTTAGTGTTATTTCTATTGATGTCACAAAAGGCTCTGTGATAACATGTTACTCTGGCAGCAGCATGGGGTTCTAAGTAAACTCTAAATGTTCCTATGAGTGGTACACACTGAACAACATTATAATGTTTGATGAACTACTGTGTGCTCAGTTACACATTGTTATACTGTAGGCTCTGAATGCCTCCAACATATTTCAAAGATGTTACACTCAAACCCTTTTAACACCAGAACCTCCAAGGGTTGACACCTACATAAAAGTGCCAAGTGCTTTCAAATAAAACATCTAAAAATACTACACACATGAAATTATCAAATGAGACATGAAACATGGCATACATATTTAATATGACAATATGTTATATTCCTTTCTCTTCATATCTGTAAAGTCTGTTTCACCTTGGAGTTAATAAATGTTACTACCCCAGAGTCAATGACACATTACACATTCAGCTGTGTTATTGCTTGTTTTAAAACATCCAGCACTGCAAATGTTGCTTGGGTGGTGCCGAGGGAATAGAATCGACAAAGTGCCACTGGCATTCCAATAGAGATTAGTGTCAGAACCCACATAGTAAAATGCCACAGACATCAACAACAAACAACAACAGCTAAAATATATTTTTAGATCAGAAATTTACTGGCTACATATTTTACAATATTTTTACTGGATACATTTATCCTTGATTACTTCACCAGAGATGTGTTAGAGTTCAATATCCTGAAACTTCTGCAGAAAAATAAACAGGAAATATCTCCTCTAGTCTTGAAGTTATTCTTAACATTTAGCAAGCATGCTATCCCTAACTAGATCAACTGTGAGCTTTGCTTGTTTTTCCCTATACAGTTACAGACAAACCTGAAAGACTATGATTGAGTATCATGTACATTTACAATTGAAGTTGCAGGATATACACTGAACAAAATGTAAACGCAACATGTAAAGTGTTGGTCTGGTTTCATGAGCTCAAATAAATAGTCACATAAATTTTCCATATTCACAAAAAGCTTATTTCTCTCAAATTTTGTGCACAAATTTGTTAACATTCCTGTTCGTGAGCACTTTGCCAAGATAATCCCTCCACCTTACAGGTGTGGCACATCAAGAAGCTGATTAAACAGCATGATCATTACACAGGTGCACCTTGTTCTGGGGACAATAAAAGGCCATTTTAAAATGTGCAGTTTTGTCACACAACACAATGCTACAGAGCATGCAATTGGCATGATGACTGCAGGAATGTCCAACAGAGCTGTTGCCAGAGAATTTTATGGTAATTTCTCTACCATAAACTGCCTCCAACGTCGTTTTAGAGAATTTGGCAGTATGTCCAACCGGACTCACAACCGCAGACCACATGTAACCACGCCAGCCCAGGAATTCCACATCCGGCTTCTTAACCTGCGGGATTGTCGGAGGAGGGGTGAGGAGTATTTCTTTCCATAATAAAGCCCTTTTGTGGGGAAAAACTTATTCTGATTGGCTGAGCATGGCTCCCCAGTGTGTGGGCCTGGCTTCCAAGTGGGTGGGCCTATGCCCATAGCTGCAACCATGGCTGCCCAGAGATGTGAAACCCATAGATTAGGGCCTAATGAATCTCTTTCAATTGACTGATTTCCTATGAACTATAACTCAGAAAAATCTTTGAAATTGTTGCATGTTGCATTGATATTTTTTGTTCAGCATATACAGTACCAGTCAAAAGTTTGGACACACCTACTAATTCAAGGGTTTTTCTTAATGTTCTACATTGGAGAATAATAGTGAAGACATCAAAACTATGAAATAACACATATGGAATCATGTAGTAACCAAACAAGTGATAAACAAATCAAAATTAATGTTATATTCTTCAAAGTAGCCACCCTTTGCCTTGATGACAGCTTTGCACACTCTTGGCATTTTCTCAAGCAGCTTCACCTGGAGTGCTTTTCTAACAGTCTTGAAGGAGTTCCCACATATGCTGAGCACTTGTTGGCTGCTTTTCCTTCACTCTGTGGTCTAACTCATCCCAAACCATCTCAATTGGGTTGAGGTCAGGTAATTACAGAAAATAGTAAAAATAATATACAGTTGAAGTCGGAAGTTTACATACACCTTAGCCAAATACATTTAAACTCAGTTTTTCACAATTCCTGACGTTTAATTGTAGTAAACATGTCCTGTCTTAGGTTAGTTAGGATCACCACTTTATTTTTAGAATGTGAAACATCAGAATAATAGTAGAGAGAATGATTTATTTCAGATTTTATTTCTTTCATCACATTCCCAGTGGGTCAGAAGTTTACATACACTCAATTAGTATTTGGTAGCATTGCCTTTAAATTGTTTAACTTGGGTCAAACGTTTCGGGTAGCCTTCAGAAGCTTCCCACAATAAGTTGGGTGAATTTTGGCCCATTCCTCCTGACAGAGCTGGTGTAACTGAGTCAGGTTTGTAGGCATCCTTGCTGGCACACACTTTTTCAGTTCTGCCTACAAATGTTCTATGTGATTGAGGTCAGGGCTTTATGATGGCCACTCCAATACCTTGACTTTGTTGTCCTTAAGCCATTTTGACACAACTTTGGAAGTATGATTGGGGTCATTGTCCATTTGGAAGACCCATTTGCAACCAAGCTTTAACTTCCTGACTGATGTCTTGAGATTTTGCTTCAATATATCCACATAATTTTCTTTCCTGATGATGTCATCTAATTTGTGAAGCGCACCAGACCCTCCTGCAGCAAAGCACCCCCACAACATGATGCTGCCACCCCGTGCTTCACGGTTGGGATGGTGTTCTTCGGCTTGCAAGCCTCCCCCTTTTTCCTCCAAACATTATGGCCAAACAGTTCTATTTTTTTTTTCATCAGACCAGAGGACATTTCTCCAAAAAGTACGATCTTTGTACCCATGTGCAGTTGCAAACCATACTCTGGCTTTTTTATGGTGGTTTTGGAGCAGTGGCTTCTTCCTTGCTCAGCGGCCTTTCAGGTTATGTCAATATAGGACTCGTTTTACTGTGGATATAGATACTTTTGTATCTGTCAGAGCGTGACAGTATCCCCCCCCCCAAAGTGCGGACTCCGGCCGCAAAACCTGACTCTATGAGGGAGGGTCCGGGTGGGCATCTAGCCTCGGTGACGGCTCCGGTTCGGGGCGTTCACCCCGCTCCGCTTGCTGATCCCTCCACTTCCGTGGAACCGGACCGTGGATCGTCGCCGGGGGCTCCGGACAGTAGACCATTGCCGGAGGAACCGGACCGTAGATTGTCGCTGAAGGAACCAGACTGTAGATCGTCGCCGGGGACTCCGGACCGTGGATCGTCGCCGGAGGCTCTGGACTGCCGACCGTCGCCGGAGGCTCTGGACTGCCGACCGTCGCCGGAGGCTCTGGACTGCCGACCGTCGCCGGAGGCTCTGGACTGCAGACCGTCGCCGGAGGCTCTGGACTGCAGAACGTCGCCGGAGGCTCTGGACTTCAGACCGTCGCCGGAGACTCTGGAATGCAGACCATCTCAGGAGGTTCTATACTGTGGACCGTCTCAGGAGGTTCCGGACTGTGGACCGTCTCAGGAGGTTCCGGACTGTGGACCGTCTCAGGAGGTTCAGGACTGTGGACCGTCTCAGGAGGTTCAGGACTGTGGACCGTCTCAGAAGTTTCCGGGCCGTGGATCGTCACTGCAGGCTTCGTGCCATGGATCATCACTGGAGGCTTCGGGCCATGGATCATCACTGGAGGCTTCAGGCCATGGATCATCACTGGAGGCTTCGGGCCATGGATCATCACTGGAGGCTTCGGGCCATGGATCATCACAGGCTTCGGGCCATGGATCATCATTGCAGGCTCCGGGCCATGGATCATCACTGGAGGCTTCGTGCCATGGATCATCACTGCAGGCTCCGGGCCATGGATCATCACTGGAGGCTCCGGGCCTGGCGTCCTGGCTGGATGCTCACCCTCATATACTGGTCAAAAATGTTAAAACACCTACTTATTCAAGGGTTTTTCCTTATGTTTACTATTTTCTACATTGTAGAATAATAGTGAAGACATCAAAACTATGAAATAACACATATGGAATCATGCAGTAACCAAAAAAGTGTTAAATGAATCAAATAAGATTTTATATTTTGAGATTCTTCAAATAGCCACCCTTTGCCTTGATGACAGATTTGCACACTCGTGGCATTCTCTCAACCAGTGTCACCTGGAATGCTTTTCTAACAGTCTTGAAGGAGTTCCGACATATGCTGAACACTTGTTGGCTACTTTTCCTTCACTCTGACTCATCCTAAACCATCTAAATTTGGTTGAGGTTGGGGGATTGTGGAGGCCAGGTCATCTGATGCAGCACTCCATCACTCTCCTTCTTGGTCAAATAGCCCTTACACATCCTGGAGGAGTGTTGGGTCAGGGCTATTTCATAGTTTGATATCTTCACTATTATTTCACTATACTTCACTATTATTCTACAATGTAGAAAATGATCAAAATAAAGAAAACCCCTTGAATGAGCAGGCATTCTAAAACGTTTGATCTTTAGTGTTTATATAAGCATCCAGTTTAAGTTTCCAGTGAGGCTCATGATTATTATCTTGTATGTAAATCAGTACTCAGATGATCAGGATATGATCTTGAGTATGTGTCTAATCAGCATCACTCTGTAGTCAGTTACACATGGTTCCAGCGGTAATAAATGCAACGCAGGATCTCAGTAAATTCCCTCAACGTACATTGGAGACTGGCAACAACAGCCAGCCAGTTCAGCACCTGAACAGCGATCAGGACGAGCTTCTCGTGCACTCCATTGCACTCCAATGCGCCCTGCTTCCATTTCAGCACTGGACAGCGACTCTGGTCACGCATGCTGTTTGAGTTATTTGCACAATAGTGAAACTTGATAAAACAGAGGGACGGCAAATACGCTATATTAACTTGTTTCTTTCTTTGGGTTAATGTTGTATTCCCAAAACTAAAGTGGCATACAAACACCGATGCAAAGGTTCAGATATTATTTGATGTAACAATCCATCAAACAAACAGCCTTACAGCACAGAGTTGTTTATTACTCTCATTGCATGAGAATTCAACCAACAGCACGGGCAAAACTGTAGGTTTCTGCATTATCCGTAATTAGTTATGCGACGAGGAGCCGCGGGAGACACGTCCGATAAAAATGACAGCCACGACCGGGCATCTTGTTCCATTAAGTGTCGTTGTGCGCAACCCCTATTTATGCTTGAAACCTTCAGAGACTAAATGCGACGCAGCCAGCCAGCCAATGTGACACGCTCAAATTAACTTTATTCCCCAACCAACCCAAGTTCTGAGTTGCTTTTTTAATCGCAAATAAAATTGAGGACTGGTGCATACTATTACCTGGTTTCTATTCTCCGTGGTGTCTAGGCTATTGCGTTTTCTCTCTCGTACATTAGGCTACAGTAAAAACACAATCTCAAATCGCACAATCAAACAATTGAAAACGGTGAAAGTACATGTAGCCTTCCATTAGGCATAAATCTAGGCTAGTGTGCTAATTGCTACCGTGCAAGAGCGTGTCCATTGTCAGCATCAGAGAATGTCCCTTTCTCTCTGACTATATTTTTTCAACATATACACAGCCGGCAGAGACGTGTACTGTATGCTGAGGGAAAGCCGAGGGAAATATATATTTATGCGGGGTACTCTCTCACCAGAAGAGGGCATTCCGATTCTGCCTGAAAAAGTTGCCGTGATACACGCGGAAGTGTTAACTACTCAAACGCTTGCACTTATGTTCTATTTGGTTTCAGCGACGAGGAGAGATAATAGAGGTGAAAGGGGGAATGTTCATCCTGAATGATTTTGGTTTGTTTACCGAGTTAAACTACCGTTAGCAGACCCTTTGAATTTTCCTCTGATCAGGTAAAGCTTCTTTAGGTGTGAATACCCTGTCAGTCATCGCAAGATTTATATGTCGCTTTTCACTGGGGAGATCTTCTGGTGTTCACAAAGCCTCTTGGGCAAATCGTTGTTTGCGCTTTATGAGATAATGGATGGATAGAGAGTGACGAGAAAGTATCAACTGGAATCTTTCAACTGTCATGCTTATTTTTGGATTGTCATTTGTGACTTGGATGTGGCATTGTTTACTCTCTGTGGCGCTGTTGATATTGGACCCAACAATTTTACGCGGGAATTATGTGCACGGATATGATAGAAAACTAGATCGGGATTTTCGTCTGTCGTTGGGAATAGCGAGATATGTTCCATGGTGAATCTAAGGGATTGACACTCGGATACCCCTCTGACTCGCTTAAATTCCGGGGTCAGCGACGGGCAGGTGCGTGTTGGAATCGGCGGCTGCGCGCAGTGACTGGGGTCGTGGATTAGAACCACACCGTTTGAGGAGAGCGCGTGTCATGCGGACTCGGGTGTCGCACGCTGGAAGGCTTTAAAACCTGTGGCCAGGAGCTGACAGATAAGCGGATATGGGTAAGTAGGCTATATGTGCCTGTAAATGTATCATATCTGCTTCATGTAGGGAAAACGAGAGTAAGCTAATGCGTCTTTTCCCTAAAATTCTCTCACACAATGCCAGTAACGCGAAATGATCTGGGATGTTCAGATAAAAAAAAGTATTATTGCAATTTCGAGATTTCACAAAGCATTGTTAATTTGTAAGTGTTATAAAACCAATTCAGCACACTCTTATCGTTTTGAATAGCCATGATGTGCCCAAAACAGTCAACAGTCACAGAGCTGCAATATGGTTCGTTTTTTCTATCTCCTTGCGGTATTACATGCGATGAATGTCTTTGTGAGATTAACAATTAGACACATAACAAATACGCAAATATGCCGTTCTAGCTTAGCCTGTGATTGCATCTGAAATAACTGTTCCATTTACAAAAAAGCTCTATAGTCGAATGCATCCGTTCATTAGCTTATGTCTGGAGCCTCCTATTTCTTCTTTACTGCTTTAAGAAGCAGACTGAATCCAGATCATTGATTGGGACTGGAATGCTAATCATGTTTTATGTTGGATGCAAGTCAACTTCACAAAGCGTGGTCCTGCATAATTATCGACAACCCGTTCATGGTTGTGTTTTCCTTCATTTAGTGATCTAAACGTGTCAGTAGTAGCCTATGTCCAACAATAACCGAGAACAGATCATTTGAGTTTCATGAGTATATATGCGTTTTGTATTTGTATTTATTGTGGATACCCATTAGCAGCAGCTACTCTGCCTGGGGTCCTGCAAAATTAAGGCAGTTATTTACAATTAAAAACATTGCATTACATTTCACAACTGATTTCACAACAGATTAAGTGTGTGCACTCAGGCCGCTACTCTTCCACTACATACTACAACACAAAATCCATGTACGAGTGTATAGTGCGTATGTTATCATGTGTGAGTGTGTATGCGTGTGTCTGTGTTTCTCTTCACAGTCCCCGCTGATCCATAAGGTGTATTTTGTTCTGTTATAAGCTGTCATTTTTTATCTGTAGGTCGATACATTAAGCAACATGCAGATTAATTACGCAGATAAACTTTACTCATGAGATCATCATTTTGCTTTGCTATATCAAATCATACATATAGGCTAGTCGTGTGTGCACCTGCTCTTTGATAAGCGGTGAAGACAGTCTGTTATGTCCTCTCTTGCTCTTTGATAAGCGGTGAAGACAGTCTGTTATGTCCTCTCTTGCTCTTTGGTCGTTGAGAGACGATTGGGAAGCATTTCTGTTATTTGACCTGGCATCTACAATAGGCTTAATGAATGCAATTTGGAGCACGAACAGCCTGCAAATCGTGCATCAAATTGTGTGAGCATGTTCGCTCAAGTGTGTGTGTGTGTGTTCGGTGCGTGTGTCTATGCATGTGGTTGCTTGAGTTTCTGAGTATTTAAATCATCAGTATGTTTGTGTTGACAGTTCATTTAGGCCTACGTGTTTTTCTCTCTGTCTTCGCTACCTCTGTTATTGTCGCCCGAGGTATAGCCTAATCTCCACAGCCTTTATTTAACTTACACAGATGGCCAAGTGCACTGGCTATGCAGTGCCATTAATTGTAAGGTGGCACGATGTATCGACCTACAGTAGGCTACTGCACTGCATCGATACATTGTTTACCTAAAGGAACATTGGAATCAAAGAGCCATTGAAATATGAATGGGATCAGTTTTAAATTGTACAATTGCTCTGAAATAACAATAATAATAATTCTAAATGCTCACATATAAATATGACGACACATTATTTAATAGTTAGTTTTGCACTAGCCTGTTCACTCCTAGAAAAAAAAGATTCTGGATAGAACATATAAGGGTTATATTGCTTGCTTCATATATGGCACCCCTAAAGGTTCTATATAGGACCCTTTTATAGGGTGCTTTGATCAGAACCCCAGGGCTTCTTCACTGAACCATAATTGGTTCCATATAGAAGCCTTGGGTACCATATAGGGTTTTCTATGGAACCAATTTCAGTTCTATATAGAACCTTTAGGGGTGCCATATATGAAGCAAGCATTGAACCCTTTTTGGTTATATCTAGAACCTTTTCTCTAAGAGTTTAGTCTATATAGATATAGCTTGAGCACTTGGAATTGCTAATGACAATGCAGGATGGATTGCATTGATCGTGCTTTTACTCTCTTCCTTAGGCAACAGGCAAAATACTCGTATACTTGTACTTTAATGCATTGTTTCCTGTTTTTTGTTTGTTTGTTTGTTTGTTTTCTATGAATATGCTTCTCAATCCAACCTGGTCTCAGAGCATTTCATATTATTCTGTATGTAAATCTGAGAAACTCCATTTCGTGTGATATGTCACGTTTCATATGGTATGTATTATTTTGTGGATGTCCATCACCATTTGTTACTAATTACAACTCACATTATATGTTCCGAATTTGCAAAACGTACAATATTTGAGAAATTTGCAAAACATACTATACAAATAAGCGAAACCTATGATATCTTACTAATTTTAACTAGGTGGCTAACATTAGCTAGCTGGCTAACATTAGCTAGACTAGGGATTAGGGTTAGAGGTTAGGGTTAAGTTTAGGAGTTAGGTTAAGGTGTTAGGGTTAGGGGAAGGATTAGCTTAAAGGGTTAAGATTAGGGTTATCTAAAAGGGTTAAGGTTAGGGTTAGGGAAAGGGTTAGCTAAAAGGGTTAAGTTTAGGGTTAGGGGAAGGGTTAGCTAACATGCTAAGTAGTTGCAAAATAGCTAAGCAGTAGTAAGTAGTTGAAAAGTTGCTAATTAGCAAAAATGCAAAAGTTGTCTGTGATGAGATTCGACCTCGTAACCTTTATGTTGCTAGACATTCCCAATATATCCCTACCCATCAACCCTGACCAACCACCCTACTTTCGTTTTGCCTTAAGTAACCATCTGTCTTATGTAACCATACCAAACGTAACATTTGCTATGTTATGTCTAGTCTATGAGACCAGGCTGTTTCATCATATCCCCCATTTGCACAACATACTTGCCAGCTTGCAATACAATATTTCAACCACTAGCAGATGCATATGTATGGTCTAAAGTTTATGGGGTGGAGAGCACATTCTCACATCAAGTACATTTTTTATCAATGCCAACTTTTGTGTGAACTGGTGCACGCACATTTTGGGGTAAATTTTGTATGTATGCTCGGTTGAGGCCCATGGGGCCTCATTTATCAAAGGGGTGTGGGCACATAAAAGACTCTAAAACTTGTGTGCGCCAGTTTTCCCGCAAAGGTTTTGAACTTGATGGGAAGTGTGCGTATCTCCACGCAAATCTCAAACCATGCATGCACACAACTTCTAGAAGGTTGATCTACTGTATTGCAAGAAATAGGCTTATTGTTCATTTGGGGAAATGGAAGGTGTTTGATGCACTGGAATTATACTATTGGTAGGCTAATATATTAGATATAGACCTGATGATAAAACAAATGCATTTGCCCTGGGTAAAGAGATTGCATAGCAGCATGTCATCTAATGTGTTTATTTCACTTTTATTATAGGCCTAAATCATAATCATATTGCAGGACATGTCTCTCCTTTTCTGACATAACTGGTTTAAATTATTCCCACTACAGAAATAGTAGGCTACCATTTATCAATCGCTCATTCAATAGCAAAGCATGCTCAAAAGTACTGTACACTGAACGAGAATATAAATGCAACATGTTACAATTTCAAAGATTTAACTGAGTTACAGTTCATATAAGGAAATCAGTCAATTGAAATATATTCATTAGGCCTAAATCTACGGCTTTCACATGCTTGGGAATACAGCTATGCATCTGTCGGTCACAGACACCTTAAAAAAAAGGTAGGGGCGTAGATCAGAAAACCAGTCAGTATCTGGTGTGACCACCATTTGCCTAATGCAGCGCGACACATCTCCTTCACATAGAGTTGATCAGGCTGTTGATTGTGGCCTGTGGAATGTTGTCCCACTCCTCTTCAATGGCTGTGTGAAGTTGCTGGATATTGACGGGAACTGGAACACGCTGTCATACATGTCGATCCAGAGCATCCCAAACATGCTCAATGGGTGGCATGTGTGGTGAGTTTGCAGTGGAATAACTGGGACATTTTCAGCTTCCAGGAATTGTGTACAGATCCTTGTGACATGCATTATCATACTGAAACATGAGGTGATATCGGCAGATGAATGGCACGACAATGGCTCTCAGGATCTCGTCACGGTATCTCTGTCCATTCAAATTGCCATCAATAAAATGCAATTATGTTCGTTGTCCATAGCTTATGCCTACCCATACCATAACCCGTGGGGTACTCTGTTCACAGCGATGACAGCAAACCGATCGCCCACACGACGCCATACATGCTGTCTGCCATCTGCCCAGTAAAGTTGAAACCGGAATTCATTTGTGAAGAGGACACTCCTCCAGCGTGTCAGTGGCCATCGAAGGTGAGTATTTGCCGACTGAAGTCGGTTACGATAGTCAGGTCAAGACCCTGGTGAGGACAATGAGCATGCAGAGGAGATTCTCTGAGACAGTTTCTGACAGTTTGTGCAGAAATTATTAGGTTATGCAAACCCACATTTTCATCCGCTGTCCCTCTGGCTGGTCTCAGATGATCGAAGGTGAGCATTTGCCCACTGAAGTTGGTTACGACGCCAAACTGCAGTCAGGTCAAGACCCTGATGAGGACGATGAGCATGTAGATGAGCTTCCTTGAAATGGTTTCTGACAGTTTAGTGCAGAAATGATTCGGTTGTGCAAACCCACATTTTCAAATGCTGTCTGGGTGGCTGGTCTCATACGATCCCACAGGAGGTCCTGGGCTGGTTACACGTGGTCTGCGGCTGTAGGGCTGGTTGGACGTACTGCCACATTCTCTAAAACAACGTTGGAGGTGGCTTATGGTAGAGAAGTGAACATAAAATTCTCTAGCAACTGCTCTGGAGGACATTCCTGCAGTCAGTATGCCAATTGAAAGCTCCCTCAAAACTTGAGACCAAAATTTGGTAAAGGAGAAATGCTCACTCTCAGGGATGTATTCAAATTTGTGCGCAAAATATGAGAGAAATAAGCCATTTGTGCATATGGAACATCTTTTATTTCAGCTCATGAAACATGGGACCAACACTTTACATGTTGCGTTAATATTTTTGTTCAGTGTAAATAGAACAGTAAATTGACAGTATGTGACAGTATGGGTTGGCTACTGTTTTGCTGTGCGATAGGTTTAGGAGCACGACATCAAAGTCTATTTCATTTCAGAGCCTGTAGGCTACAAAGGCAGTATAGAAAAACCCAATCATGTATTGATAAACAAAATGTTGAATAACAATTTGTCTTTCGCATAAAGTTGTGGGTTGTTGCATTTACTATTAATTTGTTCGAAAGGACAATCAATCTTGTAGAATGCACAGCTACTGTGTGGAACTCGCTAAGCAGCATGCATTTTTTATTTGGATAAGTCACAACAACGTTCTGCCCACACCTCTACAGAAATCAAATTTGCCATTGATTTTTTGGGGGGAACTTTCATGGCCCAGTTCCACATCTCCAAATCATACAGCAAATACATTTTTTATTTATTAACAAAAAAGGTGAATGGAGGGCGTTTTCCAGTCGAGGTTGTGGCGCTCGTTTTACGACCGCACATATAATATGGCTCTGATTTATCAATGAAAACATGCCTGTATGTTGCATGTGACAGTTTGATAAATAACAATAATTTGTTGCGCACGCAAATCCTAGAACCTCCACGTACGCCAGAATTTAGTATGAAATGTACGCATGGTTGATAAATGAGGCCCCTGGAGAGGGCAGCAGGGCAGGGGTGGCTCTGAGAGAGGATGTGACAGAGTCATCAATAGTGTTGTGAGTGCTGGGGGTTGATTGGTTATTCTCAGTCACTCCACCCTGACGGAACCCTTCCCGCCAGGGGAAATCAGAAAACAGACACAAGGACAAAACAACTCTACACTAACACACGTCTCTGTGTGCGTGCACGCGCATTTGGATACTGGTGTATTGAGGAGAATCCACCACAAACTTTCTCTTCATCCAGTTGCCCTTGTTTGTACTGTAGACCACCTACTTCAGTAACTGCAAATAGCCAATGTATCTGCTCTGCATTTCTGTGATTACACAAAGACATCTGTGTATCCTCAGAACATTGGGGCAATACACACAGGACAGGAAGTGCTGGTTCCCAAGCACCAGGGAAATGGGACTGCTTTGGCTGGCTAGTACTCATCTCAATGTTAATTGGAGACTAATAGGATGGCTTAGGCTGGTCTGAGGGGACGTCCTTCCCTAAGCGTTAGGCTCGTGTCCAGACACAATGTGGGCATGGCTGCGCCTGATAGCAGTTTTGTTAATGGCAAAAAAACACAACAATGAGCCACTTGGGTGTTCAAAGATCATAGCGTAGTGCATATTTGCCAGGCTATGATTTATTTATCTTGACAGTAGGTCAGCTGTGTGCTCTTCCTCTCATTCTTTGTTAAAGTTTAAAAACAAAAGGATCCATATCCCTGCCATCGTAGTTGTATTGTAGTAGTCTTAGTAGTAGTGGTAGTAGTATTGGTAGTAGGAGTAGCGGAAGCAGAGAGATTCTGTTATTATAAGGGGATAAGTAGTAAATTGACTTATACAGTTAATCCTAGCATGGCAATCACAATAAAAAGCAAAGGTGTACCAAGGATATGGGGAACAAACCAATGATTAGAACATGGATGATTATGGCTATGCAGTTCAAGGGGAAAAAATAACAACTGAAGTGGTAATGGGAGAGTGTTAGGAATGAAGAGGTGATATATAGTTAATCGGCTGATATGGTAACCAAATGGTAATGATAAGGGAAGTATGGTAGAGAGGTGGTAATCGCTACACACAGCTCATGAGTGACACCTCTGAAGGCGACCTATGTTCCTCTCCGAATAAGATAAGAGGCTATGAGGAGAGGAAGATGGCTTAGTGAATCATTAGTGCACAGAGTGCTCATTAAACCACACATAGTGTCAGTCAGGGCATAAAGGTGCCGAGTGAAGAAGGCTCAAGCTAAAGTATGTATCTCACAAGCTATGTTAATAAAGCTACACATCTCTTAGGAGGATGTGTAAATGTACACTAAATCTGCTGAACACACAATTCATTTAAGCTGCCCACAATATATCACATGAAAGACATGGAAAAACATGCAATGACATTTTCTTTACAGTAAATAAACAATGTTGTGTTCTATAATGTTGAATTGCCTAATTAGAGTAAAAAAAATACAAAACTTTGTTTGTTTTTGAAACACAGGAATATACATTTTTTGTTGTTCTGTTGTACTGATATTTTAACAAATTTGACATGAGTAAAAAAACACTGCAGATAGAGAAATCATGTGTTAAGCTTTTGATCAGCATTTTCTTGTTAGTAATTTATCTACTAGACTAGAGACTAACTAAAGACTAACTAAAGACTAACTAAAGAAAACAAAATAATTGATGGAGGACCTGGTTCAATCAAAAGCTGTCATACATTATCTTTAGAATCCCAAGGTTCACACACATACACACACACAAACAAACAAACAAACAGAGAGAGAGAGAGAATCAATCAATAACATGTATTTTATAAAGCCCTTTTTACATCAGCAGTTGTCACAAAGTGCTTACAGTGCATATATTGCAAATATTGATATAATAACCATTATATTGAAGTAAACTTGGAGTCAAGTGATGATATGGTGTGTGGTCCTCCTACTACGACTGGGGAAGCCATGCAGTTTATTAGGCTACAGATGAAATAAATTATGATGAACTTCACAAGGTGGTGAACGTGCATGGTGATGAGCTTGATGCTCCTTTACAATAAATATATCGTAAAGATATTATTCTGGTTACATGATGATTGATGCTTAATATTCTCACTCTTATCCATAATAATTTCATCATGTAGACTATCCTATCCACACAGCCTACTTGCACTGTATCTGTGAGCTGTTGTCTAGAGCACACGTGGCAAGACCAGAGTAGGCATATTTGCTATTTTATAATTTTTTATTTAACTAGGCAACTTCTAACACAACAGTTTTTGTGACAAAACTATCGAGTTAAAAATGCAATGGACATGCGTTGAACTTTAGATTTTTATTAGGTACCTGAAAACTTAAGCGGAAAAGTACATTTTGTGTGCACTATGTCAGCACGCACAGATTTCTCTCCTAAACAAGTCTGTTTGGTGGAAACACTACAGGTGGGAAAATACGCATATTTTCTTTATGCTGATGTTTTTTAAATATTCGCATGAAAATCTGTCGCCAACCTTGCTTATGACATACATGTGATAACCAATTAAACACAACTATGGGCTGTATTAAACCACACATTCATCCTACCTTTTGATTAAAGGATGTTAACCAGGTATTACAGGGGTTTAGCCCAGAGAAAAGAGCACACAACCAGTGGATGCACTCCTCAAGAGGAAATCAATGCATCTTAATGACAGATCGTTAGTGACTCTGTAAGGGGAGTGCTTTTAATGGAAACAGCTCACTCTCACCTACGGACAAAGACCGATTGCACTGGGCACACACTGGTTGAATCAACGTTGTTTCCATGTCATTTCAATGAAATTACGTTGAACCAACATGGAATAGACATTGAATTGACGTCTAGGCCCAGTGGGATATCAAATCTGGCTACAGTATACTGACCGATTCTCATTATCACCATCAGTGGTTCAATAGTCTGCATCTGCAGAATTTCTTCTATATCATTTCTAGTCCCAAGTAGCAGTAACATTATATCTAAGGACACAGCACAGCATGATCAGATTAATGTTTTTGTCTGTCCTTATATTCAAATGGTTAGTGTTCATGTACAGGTAACTACCAACATAAAGTGTCTTAATAGGGCATTCGGCCAACACGAGCCAGAACAGCTTCAATGCACTTTGGCATAGATTCTACAAGTGTCTGGAACTCTGTTGGAGGGATGCGACACCATTTTTCCAGGAGAAATTCCATCATTTTGGTGTTTTGTTGATGGTGGTGGACAACGCTGTCTAAGCGCCACTCCAGAATCTCCCATAAGTGTTCAGTTGGGTTGAGATCTGATGACTGAGACGGCCATGGCATATGGTTTACATAATTTTAATGCTCAAACCATTCAGTGACCAATTGTGCCCTGTGGATGGGGGCATTGTCATCCTATGGGGGCGTAGCCATGGTAGCCAAAATAATGGCCTGCCCAGCATTTTTATACATAAAATAAAACGTTATTTGTCACATGCGCCAAAAACAACAGGTATAGACTTTACTGTGTAATGCTTACTTACGAGCCCTTTTCTGGAGTGGCCCTTAGACAGCGTTATACAAGGAGTACCGGTACTGAGTACTGAGTACTGAGTCAATGTGCAGGGGTACGAGATAGTTGAGGTAATATATAGAGTACATGTACTGTAGGTAGTCAATATGCATGTGTGTGAGAGATGTAGTGTGTGTGTGTGTATTGGAGTATCGGTGTGGTGTGTGTGTGTGAGTGTATGGGTAGAGTCCAGTGAGTGTGCATAGATCCAGTGCAAGTGGGTCAGTGCAAATTAAGAGGGGGTCAATGTAAATAGTCCGGGTGGCCATTTGATTAACTGTTCAGCAGTCTTATTGCTTGGTAGTATAAGCTGTTCAGGAGCCTTTTGTTCCCAGACTTGGCGTTCCGGTACCGCGGTAGCAGAGAGAACAATCTATGACTTGGGTGGCTGAAGTATTTGACTTTTATTTTTTTACATGACCCTAATCATGGTGGGATGTTAATTGCTTAATTATCTCAGGAACCACACCTGTGTGGAAGCACCTGCTTTCAATACACTTTGTATCCCTCATATCCCTCAAGTGTTTCTATTATTTTGGCACTTACAGAACATTTATATATGTTGCTTGTGCACAGCAGAATAGTTTAACTCCATAGAGTTTCTAGAGAGCTGACTCTTTATTGAACTTGGTGGAAGTGAACACCATGATTTACTCAGACACCTTAACTACTCTGTTATGGTTCAATGTGAAGTGGCTAAATTCTAAATTGATACTCCTCCAGATTTGTATACACAACCGCCAGCTCCTGAATGTTAATTTGCTGGGAGCCGGCTTGCTTTTATGACTTCTTTTGTTTGCCTTAAGCACTGTGGCGGCTTGTGGGAAGACTAAATTCAGACAGAGACAGGTTGCAGTTAAAACCAAATTAAAACCACCATTTTCTTCACCTGTTGAATACATTATATCTGAACAGTAAGCAGGTAGTGGTAGTCTGGGTGCTGAGGAATAATTGACCCACATGGTTGATAATAACATGGACCATCATTGCCACCCACATTTAACGTGACAGATGGGTTGTTGTTAGATGCGTTCAGTAAAAAGTGATATTCTCTCTCTCTCTCAATCTGTCCCTCTCTGCAGGCTCTGCTATGCGGCGCCGCTGGCTGATGGTACCGCTGCTCATGCAGGTGTGGCTGGCTGCATCTCCGTCCCTCAGCGAGCGCCCATGCCCCAAAAGCTGTCGCTGCGATGGGAAAATCGTCTACTGTGAGTCAAGCGCCTTTCGTGATGTCCCCAAGAACCTCTCAGGGGGCTGCCAAGGCCTGTCCTTACGTTACAACAGTCTGGCCAGTCTCAGAGCCGGACAGTTTGTGGGCCTCAACCAGCTCATCTGGCTCTATTTGGACCACAACTACATTGCCTCTGTGGACGTACTGGCTTTCCAAGGCGTTCGGAGGCTCAAGGAGCTGATCCTGAGTTCCAACAAGATCACAATGCTCCACAACACCACTTTCCACCCTATACCCAACCTCCGCAATCTGGATCTGTCTTACAACAAACTGGCGGCCCTGCAGCCGGGCCAGTTCCAGGGCCTCCGCAAGCTCCTCAGCCTGCACATGCGCTCCAACTCCTTGAAGAGCATCCCTGTGCGTCTGTTCCAGGACTGCAGAAACCTGGAGTTCCTAGACCTGGGCTACAACCGCCTGCGCAGCATCACCCGCAATGCCTTTTCAGGCCTGCTGAAGCTGACCGAGCTGCACCTGGAGCACAACCAGTTCTCCAAGATCAACTTCTCCCACTTCCCACGCCTCTACAACCTGCGGGCGCTGTACCTGCAGTGGAACCGTATCCGCTCCATGAGCCAGGGCCTCACCTGGACCTGGACCTCCCTGCAGAAGCTGGACCTGTCTGGCAATGATCTGCAAGAGGTGGATGCTACGGTCTACCAATGCCTGCCCAACCTTCAAACACTCAATCTGGATTCCAACAAACTGACCAACGTGTCCCAGGAGACCGTGTCGGCCTGGATCTCCCTGACCACCATCAGCCTGGCGGGGAATGTGTGGGACTGTGGCCCTGTGATCTGCCCCCTGGTGGTCTGGCTGAGGAACTTCAAGGGGAACAAGGAGACCACCATGATCTGCGCCGCCCCCAAGGAGGCCCAAGGTGAGAAGGTCATGGATGCCATAGACACCCACGGTGTGTGTCGGGCTACCGCCATCACACCCCTCACAGCCAGCACCCGGCCCACCCCCTCTAAAGGCCCAGACCAGACAGAACGCCACCCAGCCTACCCCACGCCCCACACCGGAGCTGGGAAGAGGGGAGAGGAATCCAGAGATGGCCCTACATCTTCAGCTGTCACCCCGCCCATGGAACCACCACCTGAGCATGAGTTTGAGCCTGTGTCCTTTCACAAGATTGTGGCGGGGAGCGTTGCCCTGTTTTTGTCTGTGGCGATGATCCTGTTGGTGATCTACGTGTCGTGGAAGCGCTATCCCAGCAGCGTCAAGCAGCTGCAGGAGCACTCTGCCGCGGCTCGCAAACGGCGGAAAAAAGCCAGAGAGACAGAGCACACGCTGAGCTCCCCACTGCAGGAGTATTATGTGGACTACAAGCCCACCAATTCGGAGGCCATGGACGTGCTTGTCAACGGGACTGGCTCCTGCACCTGCACCATCTCAGGCTCCAGGGAATGCGAGGTATGAACCACACCATCCGCCACCCCTCCTAAACAAATCTCTTCCACAGCGAGGCTACCTGAGGTAAATTCTTACACTGCTTTTGATAGATATTAACATATGTGGCTTTTACTTTAGTATCTCCCCTCTTGGATTGACTGTATCTATTTTTTAGAGGTTAGGAATGGTGTGTTGTGACGGGTAGCAGTTATGCGTCGCTTTGGGATCGCTTTGGGAATTCCTTGAGTAGTTTTCATTGTGTTCAAAGAAGAGTTTCGGTATTCACTTACACCCTTGTCTCTGTTGAGAGGAAAACATTGTTTGATGTAAAATTGTGATGAAACGCAAATAAGTAGAACCAATTACATTTACGATCCTAAATAATATCACTAGCTCAAAGTGTGCTGCTGGCTTTTTGTGATAAGTGATAGCTTTTTTCCATGAATTCTGAGAGGTAGTTTCAATTTCTTATTTAGGTGCAGGTTTTTTCTCCAAAATGGCAAAGGCATTGTTTTGTGTGTGTTTACCTTATCTCGGGTCTGTTTTTGATGAGCCACTTTGTTCAGATTCGTCCCTGGACACATGTTCGGGATGCTAATGGTCACTGTTGTGACAGCAAAGAGGTTCAAACTCCATTGATGACTTCATCTTATTCCTGATATAGCAATGACTCACAATGTATTTCCATCTTTGCCTCTCTTTCTTCATCTTACATTTATAATTACAGGTGTAAGTTACACACACTCACACAGGCCGTGTCCGTAGTCTTGCCTACTACTTACTAAAACGACATACTGTGTGCTAATACTTTTTAAAAGGCACTGTTTAGTTTAACAAATGCAGTGAGCAACACATCTCAGCATACTGTACGAGGCTCATCTACACTGATAATGAGTCATCTAATGCACAAGTTGCGTTTATTCCAGCCATTGGTTCATTTTGGTACAGCATGTCACCTTATGTGATTATCAGCTGTTGTCAAACACGCTTGGGTCTAGAAAGACGATTCTCTACCTCAATAGTGAGCAGCAAATTCTAGTAGATGAAAGCCGAAATGAGTATAACATCCTGGCAATTAAAGCATACAACATTTTCTAAATGTCACATACTACAAGACGTTCTATTTTCACAAACCCCACATGCCTACTATTTAGAACGCAAGTGCAGGTTTCAGACATGGCCACGGCCTCACAGCCACACACACACGGCCTCACAGCCACACACGGCCTCACAGCCACACACGGCCTCACAGCCACACACACACACACGGCTTCACAGCCACACGGCCTCACAGCCACACACGCACACACACGCACACACACACACACACACACACACACACACACACACACACACACACACACACACACACACACACACACACACACACACACACACACACATACACACACACACACACACACACAGTCTTGTACAGCTAACCTTGTGGGGACATACAATTCAGTCCCATTCAAAATCCTATTTTCCCTAACCCCTAACCCTAACCCTAAACCTAACCCTAATCCTAACCCGTACTCTTACCCTAACCCTAACCCTAACCTTAACCTTAACCTTAACCTTAACCCTAACCCTAACCCTAACCCTAACCCAAAAACCTAAACTTTATCCTAACCCTAAACCTAACCCTAGCTCCTAACCGTAACCCCTACAACTAACCCTAGCTCCTAACCTTAATATTTAACTTAATTCTAACCCTAACACTAATTCTAACCTTAACCCTAAACCCCCTAGAAATAGCATTTGACCTTGTGGGGACTAACAAAATGTCCCCAGCTGGTCAACTTTTTGTTCGTTTACTATTCTTGTAGGGACTTCTGGTCCCCACAAGAATAGTTAAACACGTCCACACACACGCACACACACACACACACACACACACACACACACACACACACACACACACACACACACACACACACACACACACACACACCTCAAACCCCTCCCCACAAACAAACACACACACACACACACATTATAGTGAAAACAAAAAAGGGACCAACCCAGCTCTGAAACGTCAGAAAGCATTTTAACCTTACTATAAAATGCTAACCTTATTATAAAATGATTAGCTAGCTGCTCTATAGTATGAGTCACTAATGATGTCCAAAGTATAATGTAGGACTGCAACATTTCCATTTACAGCAACTTGTCCTCTAAACAAAATAGACAAACAACACACACCACACACCACACAACATACACCACACTGTGGTACATGTACTACTGCAAAGATGCAGTGTCTGAAACTCCCATAAGGAGTGCCACTACTTGGGAATGTTTAAAATTAAAATAAACAAATGTCCAGTTATTTTTTGACAACATGGCAGAGTCTCAACAGAGATAAACTAAGCATACATTTCATTGTAATTTAAAAGTTTCCATGAACTCCTATGGTCTGTTCTGTCCTCTAAGTTGCACCATCTGAAAAAGTTTGGTTTCTTTTTAGGATCGTATTATATATAATGTGTTGTTTCTCTCAGATAACTTGCATATGACCTCAAATACGGATCTGAATAAACTGCTCTAAGATCAGTGTTCTCTGTGTTCAATGTGACTGTTAAGCTTTGATAATGCTAAGTGTCTTTTTGTATTCTGATGCTTGCCTTTGAAAACAGTCTGTCTGTCTGTCTGTCTGTCTGTCTGTCTGTCTGTCTGTCTGTCTGTCTGTCTGTCTGTCTGTCTGTCTGTCTGTCTGTCTGTCTGTCTGTCTGTCTGTCTGTCTGTCTGTCTGTCTGTCTGTCTGTCTGTCTGTCTGTCTGTGGATTTTGTGGCTTTGATTAGTTGGCCCACTCATATGCTTTTTTAAATACTTTGTTCCGCAAAATGTTAGCCTTACATGGAAGGTAATTGCTCAAAATGGTTCTTCAGAAAGTACAAAGTTAAAAGATACATTAATATTCCACTGCAATTTCAGGTTATTTTCCCCTTCTCCTTTTGGCAACTCTCATATTTATTCAGGCCTGAAAATGTGACAAGCAAAACAGTGTCTGCTAAAAGGATACAAAAACTTCACATTAAAGTATAATGATACATTTTTCTAATGACATCAGGGTCTTCCCTGAGGTAAATTTATATTTATTTCTTATCAATATCAAGGTCATAAAGTCAGATTGTGAATTGCTTGAAAGCAAATACACCTCAAACACTCTGAGGCTTGCCGGGGGCAAAAATATTATAGAAAAACGTATAGATGCTAGTGTCTTCGGTCGACAATTAGACATGTGTGGGACTTCAAACATTCACCGCTAGTGAGAGAACAACTCTCTCATCCTCCTAATCCTGTCTCTTACACACTGCGGTTCTGTGCCGTTGCCTTTCGCAGCGCTGTTTGATCCGTTCTTAATGAGGGTGTTAGATCACCAATATAGCAATCACATTACCTGGAAAGGAAGCAAAGACTGCTCTCTTACTTGGCACTCTGCACTTATACTCGCTACCTTGCTATCTCTCCTTCTTTCTTTCTCTCCTTGTCCTGCTCATGTTATTATCTCTACATCTTCCGTTCTTATTCTCTTATTCTCTGGCCTTTTCTCCTTTTTTTCCTTTTAAAATATACTTATACTTATTTAACTTAAGCCTCTACAGATATTTTATAACATGATGGGCCACTATTCTCTAGTAATGTATATCCAACCCTAGGGTATGTGTGTGTCCTGAATTAGTTTATTCCTACTGCGGCATAGAGAATTGTAGCATATAGGTTTACTTGTATTTCAGTATTTATAAAATGCTATGTGTGTTTTCAGATACTTTATGTTAATGGTTGCTGTGTCAATTAATGTATGCGTTTCTTGCATGTGTTAGAATTTTTGTTGCAGTTACGTATCTGATGCTTGCGATTGTAGTGCAGACCTTTTTCTCCTCGGGACAAAAATAACCTTATCAGGTTATTGTGGCTGACGGTGCCATTAGAGGCATCCTGTGCTGGAGGCACAGCAGCCTGGAGAGCTGGGAGGCAGGCACAACAGACAGGCAGACAGGCAAGCTGGCAGGTAGGCAGATAGACAGCTGGAGATACTGGCAGAGGTAGGCTGGCAGGTAGGCAGCGAGATAGGCAGAGAGACAGGTAGAACAGTAGGCTGGCAGCAAGACAGGTGAAAGCAGGTAAGCTTGCAGGGCAGGATACATAGATGGTAAGGAACTTGACACACAGACAGGAAAGGCAGTTAGGCAGGCCGAGAAATCGGCAGCCATCCAGACTAGAAGATGGATTGGCAGGGCTGGGTCCACACAGACACGCAAGACAGCTCTCCACAGACGGCTGTCCATCCTGTGATCACTGCCACATTTTTTTAGGGAGATCAGAGGTCTGTAGAGCAAAGTCCAGCAGATTGGCCTGTTTTCCTCTGTGGCTGGACCAAACTGCAAGGCAAAAGTGGAAACAACAGAGATTAAGTATCCTATCAAACCAATATCAAATCCTTTTACCTAATTAAGACCGGGTCAATTAGTATGTCTGTAACTTATTGAGGCAAGCTGTGCTGAATATATCATGATGTGACACACTACTATTCATAGATTCACTTTTGAGGAATGCACTATATATTCAAAAGTGTGGATTCAAATTAGTGGATTTGGCTATTTCAGCAACACCCGTTGCTGACAGGTGTATAAAATCAAGCACACAGCCATGCAATCTCCATAAACAAACAGTGGCAGTAGAATTGCCTTACTGAAGAGCTCAGTGACTTTCAATGTGGCACCTTCATAGGATGCCACCTTTCCAACAAGTCAGTTTGTCAAATTTCTGCCCTGCTAGAGCAGCGATCAACTGTAGGTGCTGTTATTGTGAAATGAAAACGTCTAGGAGCAACAACGGCTCAGCCGCGAAGTGGTAGGCCACGCAAGCTCACAGAACAGGACCACTGAGTGCTAAAGCGCATAGCACGTAAAAATCATCTCTCTTCGGTTACAACACTCACTACCGAGTTCCAAACTGACTCTGGAAGCAACATCAGCACAAGAACTGTTCACCAGGAGCTTCATGAAATGGGAATCCATGGCCGAGCAGCCGCACACAGGCCTAAGATCACCATGCGCATTGCCAAGCGTCGGCTGGAGTGGTGTAAAGCTCGCTGCCATTGGACTCTGGAGCAGTGGAAACGTGTTCTCTGGAGTGATGAATCACGCTTCACCATATGGCAGTCCGACAGATTAAACTGGGTTTGGCGGATATCAGGACAACGCTACCTTCCCCAATGCATAGTACCAACTGTAAAGTTTGGTGGAGGAGGAATAATAGTCTGGGACTGTTTTTCATGGTTCAGGCCCTTTAGTCCCAGTGAAGGGAAATCTTAATGCTACAGCACACACTTACATTCTAGACGATTCTGTACTTCCAACTATGTGGCTACCATTTGCGGAAGGCCCTTTCCTGTTTCAGCATGACAATGCCCCCGTGCACAAAGCGAGGTCCATGCAGAAATGGTTTGTCGAGGGGCCTCCCGAGTGGTGCAGCGGTCTAAAGCACTGCATCGCAGTGCTGAAGCGTCACTACAGACCCGGGTTTAATCCCGGGCTATATCACAACCGGCCGTGATCGGGAATCCCATAGGTCTGCGCACAATTGGCCCAGCGTCGTATGAGTTAGGGGAGGGTTTGGCCAGGGGGGCTTTACTTGGTTAATCACACTTTAGTGACTCCTTGTGGCGGACCGGGCACCTGCAGGCTGACCTCGGTCGTCAGTTGAATGGTGTTTCCTCTGACACGTTGGTGCGGCTTGCTTCTGGGGTAAGCATGTGGGTGTTAAGATGCACCGTTTGGCGGGTCATGTTTCGGAGGATGCATGCCTTGACCTTTGCCTCCCGACAACATTGAAATTGGGGGGGAAAAGTGGGGGGGAAATCAATAAAAATACAAATGAATGGTTTGTCGAGATCGGTGTGGAAGAACTTGACTGGCCTGCACAGAGCCCTGACCTCAACCCTATCGAACACCTTTGGGATGAATTCGAACGCAGACTGCGAGCCAGGCCTAATCGCCTAACATCAGTGCCCGACCTCAAGAAAGCTATTGTGGCTGAATGGAAGCAGGTCCCCGCAGCAACATCTAGTGGAAAACCTTCCCAGAAGAGTGAAGGCTGATATAGCAGCAAAGGGGGGACCAAGTCCATATTAATGCCCATGATTTTGGAATGAGATGTTCGACGAACAGGTGTCCGCATACTTTTGGTCATGTAGTGTTTATAGTTTAATTCATGCTTTCCTGCTTATGGAGTACGACACAGTTTCACAGTTCATATACCTTCTTCCTGTGCTTAAGTGTGTGTCTCTGCTTGACTGCTTGTGCAGGATATGGCTCATGCTAGGCTATTCTTCGAGGTCTCATATCTTATTTTCTTTTTTACTCTTTTCCCATGCTTCTTCGAGCACACATCATGTTTAGTTAATTATCTATCTATCTTTAGCCTTAGCCAGGCTCCTGCTCTATGGCAGTACTGCTACTGCTGCTGCTGCTGCTGCTGCATAGACTCTAATGCCGTTTGGCTGCATTCAACTGCAGGAAAATGCATGCCACTCATGATTGATGAGCTCTATTCTCCTATGCCGTGGTTTAGTATTCCACCCTCACATGTCCAGCGTACAGCCTTTTCACTTCAGAGGGACAGGATAGATTCAAACACGTGTTTGAAGTCGTTTACCGTCTCAACAACCTGTGTTTTCATCAATGTCATGCATCCCAAGTGTTGACTGGCATGGATGGGTGCAAGAGAGAGAGATATGGGGGAGGGAGGAAGGTAGAGAGAAGCGATGGAGGCATGACAGAGAGACAGAGCGAGAGAGAGCATGAGAGAGAGGGTTCGATGAGGGAGCGTGGGCACTCACCCACACACCTTCTCTAGAGTTATCTGGCCCATGAAGCAACCCTGAGAGCACAGCTTGCCATAAATGTAATAATATATTCTATGTCCGTCTTTCACTTTGAAATATAATGTTCACTTTCATCGATTAGATTAGCAAGGTAATAAAAGGTCTTCATTGACAAAATCAGCAATGGATATGTTTGGGATTGATTGTGCCATGACGCCAGCAAGGACACTTATGGACCAGAGCCCCTACATCCAACTCATTGATCGCCTCTTGGAAGATCATAATTATTGATTATAATAAAATAGAGGATACATAATGCAGAATTCCACTCAGCCTCTTTTCATGATTTCAATCACATACATCATTGTGGGACATAAATTACGGTAACTATACCTGGAAATCTGTCCAGAACCAGCTATTCGTAACCATGGTTGTGACTCCACTCTCTGAGGGTGTTTCACGGGGAGTTGGGATATGCAAAAAACAGATTGTCCATTTCACACATGTATATAATATACACTTGTACATGGGTTAAACAGGACAAATACAAGCACCCACCAAATGATGATGATGATGATTATTATAACTCATGGGAATGTATGTGGAGATTTTCTTAAAATGAGCCTCCATACCCACGGACCTCTATGGGGAATATATCTCACAATGCCCCTCTCATGGTGTCATCTGGTACTTTCTGATTGTTTTTGCATCAGTGGCCAATCAATCATGCTTCATTTCCAGTGATAGAGATATAATACCAACAGCTGTTTAGCCTTTGATGGTTGCATCTGTAGAGGGTATAGATTTTTTAGAGTCTCACTCTGAAGGTATGGGGCTTCTGCTTTCTCATTTCAGACCATTCATTAGTCCATTCAAGTTACTGTACTGTATGTCCTGTTAAGATCAGTGGACATGTTGCCTTTTGCTTTGGGTTGTTACTATCTAAAGTGGGACGCTTTCCAAAATGCAGCGTAATCAGTGCAAAGGGGGGCTGCACTTTTAATCAGACTATGCCACACACTACTTTGAGTCCATTTCTCTTAGGCTTAAATCTCTCTCTCTCATTTAATGCATTTCTGAATTGCTACTGTAGCTTCTCTCCGCTGACACATTTCAGCTGGCTCCCATTTTACAAGATAGTGAGATTCATATGGTCATAATGCCTTGAGTTATGTCTTTGCACACCCAGGAGGGTAAGAGAAACGGCTATTTTCTAATGTAAGCCTGTGACTAGTGTGGATGTCCTTGTGGTTTTGACCCAAGGATGTGGCCCAGTGGCAGCTACGCTGGCATTTCCATGTCAGAGCAGAGATAAACCAACCACTTTCACATTAAAGGATTAGGCAGATAATACTATTCGTTTTTTTCTATTGTTTTAATCAAGGCCCACTACTTCCATTTGCACATAATAATGGCAATGTTAAAGGCAGTAATCAACAGTCAGTGGAATAACCAGATTTAGTTTGACCGCTATAGATGATGAAAGTGGATTAATCCGTGCGGTAGACAGTGCAGTGCTTGAGTGAGATTAAAACTGGCGACTTCAATCTGGCTATCAGTTGAAGCGTGAATTACATCAATAATAAATTAGAAAACACACCCAAAAATATATAGGTCAGCATGGATAGAATGTAGGACAGAGAAAGGAAAATGTACTTTCATTGGTAATGGTGAGTGCCTATAGTTTAATTAGTTAAAACCACTTGCAAACGTTTTAAATCCTGGCTCACAGAAATACCGGTAGAACACTTTCCAAATCAATTTTAACATGTTTTAGCTGTTGTATCTGCATTTCTGGTTAAAAAAAGTTGTAAAAGTTTTAAAGTGATTATGTTTACCAGTTCATTCATTCTGCTTCAAAGAGGAGATAAGGGAGAAGTGCAGTTAGCTAGAAATAATACCAGATTGAGCAAGTGCAGTTAGGTAGAAATAATACCAACTGAGCTGAAATATACAAAGTTAAATAGAACTTATGGAAGGGAAGGGCAAAAGCCAGAGAGCAGGGAAGAGGTGAAGAGTTGTTGAAAGAGAGACAGACAGAGATGGATAGTTGTAGGGAGAGATGTGGACAGAGACAGGCTGCCTGGCTGCACATAGTTCTCACTCTGACCTGAGAGGTACAGCCTGCTTTATTTAGTGCCAATCACAGTTTTTAATGTCTGCATGGCGCATCATAATTTATTAGGATTATCATACATTTGTGCTGGGAGCTGGTGCAAGGACACTTGTGCTTCCCCCTCAAAATGAATTACTTGCTGCCAGGCCGGGCGTCAATCAGGCCAGAAATGGACTTCTCCAGGTTTTTCCACTTTGTTTTTCCCCAACCTTTCCCTGGAGCTTGGCAAAGCCAAGACCCTGATGAATATTAATCCTGTCATTCTCCACCATGGAGAGGGCCAAGGATGTTAGGTGGGAAAGGGCTGAAGGGGCTTGGCTGTTCTCTGTTTCTGTGTGGGGAGTAGAATGAACCCAAGGAACACTCAGCAAAGCCCTCTCCCTCTGTTTGATTATGCAGGGTGATGCAAGAGCCATTGAAAGTGTCTTCTTGAATGCAGTGGGGAGGCTATATTCTGTCTTTACAAGTAGTAAGGGCCCCGTCTCCCTGGTACTTGCATAAACTGGATTTTGATCCATTGATAATAACTTAAATTACTTACAGTAGGGTTGGCAGATGAGTGTGTAGGCAGGGGAACAAAGGGCAGGATTGTTGAGGAAGCTTTGAAGTTCGTGACCCAAGAATACCTTTTGGAGAGACCTGAAGTATTCTTGGAGCACTCAAAAAATATTTTTTTTAACCTAATAAAGGGATTTTTATTTGATTGCTGTATCAAAGCCCTGCCCTCTGACTCATTGCACTTCACGTGGGTGTAAGTGTCTTAGCACTGCAAACACTCACCCTCAGCCTATACCCCTTCAGTGCTCAGTGAGTGAGCTCATGACTTTGTGTTTTCCTGCCTATATGATGGGTTCTGGCAGTGCATCTGGTGAGGAGAGAGTATTACGTTAGACATGTTTATTTCCTCTTCAAATGAAGTGCTCAATTATGTGACCTCGATTCTCCTCCTAGTCTCCCGTAGGCTCAGACAGCCATGCAGTTAGCGTTAACTTGTTTTTCTGCTGAGATTATTGGCCTTTACTTTGTGTTTACCTAGTGTAAAGCTCCCACGCCCCATTGTGCAAGCTAAGGCATGACGAGGAACATGCAGCACATTACAACGAATGAAGCAGGCAAATCCATGTAACAATATGCAGACGTAGGGGTGTGGGGGGGGCTGGCACTGAGCTCAGTGGGAGTATGAGAGGCAGTCAGACTGAAAGCCTAATTAATCCAGCCTCCCTTAATTAGCCTCTGTCCCCTCTCTTATGCAAGTTCCAGTGCTCTCTCTCTTTCTCTCTATGTCTCTCTGTCTCTCTGTCTGTTTTGCCATATTTCTCCCTCGGCCTGTGAGGACGATGACAATATGCTGCAAGGTGATAAACAAGCTCTTTTTGCTGTGGAGGGCAGCTTAGGCGGAGGGTGTAGGTGTCTGAGCTGTCGCCTGTGTCGCCGCGAGAGGACGAGACAAAAGCCCAGCTGTGGGTCTGCGGGTGTTTTGGTCTTACATTGTTTTGGGGGAGATCTGCGGCGTGTCTTGCGAGGCAGGTGGTCATTGTGTTGCGTGATGGCACAGAGCCCCGAACACTGCACCTCCCTCCGTGTTCGTGTCGATTACTAATGCATCACTTTGGTGGACCACAGCCCATGCCATTGGTGAAAACAGAGAGAGTGGCCTCCAGCTAGACATGAATGTCAGGCTGTGGCTCTAGCTGCTGTGGCTGGTGCTGCTGCTGCTGCTAAACCATGCCAGCTATGCTGGGAGGCAAGATGTCGGCATGACTGACGTTTCCCTCTCTAAGGCCCAGGCGTTCTGTCTGTTACCAGCATAATGATGGCTTAAGTCTGTTATTCCATAGCAGCCCTCCCTGGCCTGACCAATCATCCTGAGTGTACTGCTGATCATGACTAACATTCTCTAGCGCCATGCTGCTATTTTGATGAACTTCATGATTAATTCGTGTTTTGATCAGGGTTTCTCCTTGTCAAATGTCTTCAGTGAAGTTTGATGCCAGATTAAGGATGACAAAAGTGATAAAAGTGTTGATATAAGAATGACTTGGCTATTTAATGCTAAAAGAAAAACATGTACAGGTTCACTTTAATTGTATAGATTTTTACCTTCATCAACATGAACTCATTTATCAGCATAGCACTTCATCGTATTAATGGTAATACCGCATTGTAGTATTAACTTTCATCTCAGTTTATTATGACACATGCTAAGTCAATAACCAGTTCTTTATGGTTATTATTGAAAGAGCAGGCCTTAAGGAAAAGTTTACCAATGTAAAACGTGGCTGTTTCTCAATGGTGTTTAAATGCTCACATGCATGTAAAAGACAGCTCCCAACCCTCATTGGATATATAATAAAGACTATGAAAAATTATGCTGAATAGATGAAGATAATTAAATGAATCTACCTCACTGCCAATGGACCCTGATATGATAAATATCTTTCTGGAAGATATTTTTTCTGAAGATGGTCTATTTGCATATCAAGGTCATAGTTCTCTCCCACTGCGTTTCAACAGGACACTCGCCAGATCGTTTTGCTCTTTCTCTTTTATCATCACCCACTCTTTTTCATCTGTGACCTCTCATTTCCATGGGGGAGGACACACTTTGTTGGATTATGGGTAATGGAGGAGTGGAGGTAATGGTCAAGGGATGGTTAGAGGTGAAGCTCTCTCTTTGAGTCATGAAATGTAAACATCTCTTTACTTTCTGACTGCCCTTGGATAATGTGATCATGGCATCCAATGTGTTTGATCTCTCGCATGTTGAGTCAGAATCTAATTATATGCACCACTGAAATGCTTATAAGCTAGTTATTTATAATGTATACTTTAAGATGTTCATATTGGGGATATTTTATGATGAATATGTTTCAGGTACATGCCTTTGAAAACCTTGGACCACCTTTAAGGTTTGATTGAACTTCTATACTGTGTATATGCCCATTTCTATACAGGCTAGAGTTTCACTTTGTGAAATGTTGCCTCGTCAAGCAGAGATGTCCTGAAGGTAAAGCATGGTCCTGCAAAGAGCAACCTCCAATCTCACCTCGAGCAATGACAGGTCAGGGTGGACAACATTGTAACACTGCACCTGTACACTGTAGAAAGCAACATGTCATGCCAGAAAAAGAGCTGTTGCTTTCAGAGGTGGTGTCTTTCTGCCTTACATGTTCCAGTGTTTCTTGGTTTGCTTGGTTCTCTCTAGGTGGTCTGTAAAAGCCTGGTGAGTTTGCATCTCTCCCTCCTGTGCCAGCAGACCTCCGCTCGGTCTATGAAGGCTCTACAGTATGTGAGGCTCTGTGGCTCTGTGGTCCAGCTGGTGTCAGCGGTGGCTGCAGACTTAACGACCGTAACCCTCAGGCTCCACCATAAGTCTTTAATTGGAAAACTATCTACTTTCTTCTTTTTTTGTGACCAATTTATTATTTTGTGTTATAATGCCTCCAACCCCTTTCCATCCCACCCAGCAAACCGAGGTTACCCATCAGTCGCCCTTCCACCTATCCATCCCCTGAGTCTCCCCCCACACCCTCCCCCATACCACCGCTTCCTTGTGGACCTGAAAGCAAATAAAGTAACAAAAGTCTAAATATATATCTAAATAATTGGTTTGTTTCTGTGGGGCTTTATATATTTGTCCAGGCCTCAATTGTTCCTTGACTAGCACCATTCATTCTCTCTGTGGATAATTCTGATGTTAGAACTTCTAACAGAAACTGATGGGAGAGAGTGGTTGGCGTCTTAAAGCCAATTTTTTTTGCAGCAGTGCTGCCTGCCAGCAGTAATCTTCTCTAATTGATTGAGAGATTCAAGGGGCTATCATCATTAAGTAACATAATAGTGCAATGCAATGCATTGAATATTTAAATTCATGCACTTCTAAATTTGTTTTGTAACTTTTCCCCAAAAGCTTTTAACTGCAGGGCACTCCCACATATGAAGGAATGTGCCTAACTGATTTAGGGTACACAGTGAACAGTTTGTACTGTAGATGGGTCCAATTTCATCGTAAAATGTATCCATGGTGTTAAATACAGTTTGGATCAAACTTTAAAGGTGCTACACAAAAGATTTATTTGTATTTTTATATAGAAATTTCAGAAAAGGTCCTTAATATATCTGGCACTAATAGTAGAATGATAGTGTTTCACTACTTAACCGCCAATGTTGTGATTGGATGTGATATTTGCCTATTGATTTTTTCCTCCGGAGCAGCATCTGTTGTTATCGAGTGAAAATCGCTAATTTCCTAGTTCTACACTGTTCGCTCAATTTCAGTTTATGTGAGAAAACAAGAACTTAATAGTATAGGGAATCATTGTACCATCTAAATCACTGTGAAATACACTATTGGTTGAAAGTTTTAGTACACATACTCATTCAAGGGTTATTCTTTATGTTTACTATTTTCTACATTGTAGAATAATAGGGAAGACATCCGCACTATGAAATAACACATATGGAATCATGTAGTAACCAAAAAAGTGTTAAACAAATCAAAATATACACTGCTCAAAAAAATAAAGGGAACACTTAAACAACACAATGTAACTCCAAGTCAATCACACTTCTGTGAAATCAAACTGTCCACTTAGGAAGCAACACTGATTGACAATAAATTTCACATGCTGTTGTGCAAATGGAATAGACAACAGGTGGAAATTATAGGCAATTAGCAAGACACCCCCAATAAAGGAGTGGTTCTGCAGGTGGTGACCACAGACCACTTCTCAGTTCCTATGCTTCCTGGCTGATGTTTTGGTCACTTTTGAATGCTGGCGGTGCTTTCACTCTAGTGGTAGCATGAGACGGAGTCTACAACCCACACAAGTGGCTCAGGTAGTGCAGCTCATCCAGGATGGCACATCAATGCGAGCTGTGGCAAGAAGGTTTGCTGTGTCTGTCAGCGTAGTGTCCAGAGCATGGAGGCGCTACCAGGAGACAGGCCAGTACTGCATCTGTAAAAGTTTGTGAGTGTTTTTGGTGACAAGCCAAATTTCTTCAGCCTCCTGAGGATGAAGAGGCGCTGCTGCTCCTTTTTCACCACGATGTCTGTGTGGGTGAACCATTTCAGTTTGTCCGTGATGTGTCCACCTTCTCCACTACTGTCCCGTCGATGTGGATAGGGGGGTGCTCCCTCTGCTGTTTCCTGAAGGCCACGATCATCTCCTTTGTTTTGTTGACATTGAGTGTGAGGTTACTTTCCTAACACCACACTCCGAGGGCCCTCACCTCCTCCATGTAGGCCGTCTCGTTGTTGATGGTAATCAAGCCTACCACTGTAGTGTCGTCTGCAAACTTGATGATTGAGTTGGAGGCGTGCATGGCCACGCAGTCATGGGTGAACAGGGAGTACAGGAGAGGGCTGAGAACAAACCCTTGTGGGGCCCTAGTGTTGAGGATCAGCGGGGTGGAGATGTTGTTTTCTACCCTCACCACCTGGGGGCGGCCCGTCAGGAAGTCCAGGACCCAGTTGCACAGGGCGGGGTCGAGACTCAGGGTCTCGAGCTTAATGACAAGTGTGGAGGGTACTATGGTGTTAAATGCTGAGCTGTAGTCGATGAACAGCTTTCTTACATAGGTATTCCTCTTGTCCAGATGGGTTAGGGCAGTGTGCAGTGTGATTGCAATTGCGTCGTCTGTGGACCTATTGGGGCGGTAAGCAAATTGGAGTGGGTCTAGGGTGTCAGGTAGGGTGGAGGTGATATGGTCCTTGACTAGTCTCTCAAAGCACTTCATGATGACGGAAGTGAATGCTACGGGGCGATAGTCATTTAGCTCAGTTACCTTAGCTTTCTTGGGAACAGGAACAATGGTGGCCCTCTTGAAGCATGTGGGAACAGCAGACTGGGATAAAAATTGATTGAATATGTCCGTAAACACACCAGCCAGCTGATCTGCGCATGCTCTGAGGACGCGGCTAGGGATGCCGTCTGGGCCGGCAGCCTTGCGGGGGTTAACACGTTTAAATGTTTTACTCACGTTGGCTGCAGTGAAGGAGAGCCCGCAGGTTTTGGTAGCGGGCCGTGTCAGTGGCACTGTATTGTCCTCAAAGCGAGCAAAGAAGTTGTTTAGTTTGTCTGGGAGCAAGACATCGTGGTCCGTGACGCGGCTGGTTTTCCTTTTGTAGTCCGGGATTGACTGTAGACCCTGCCACATACATCGCGTGTCTGAGCCATTGATTTGCGACTCTATTTTGTCTCTATACTGATGCTTAGCTTCTTTGATTGCCTTGCGGATGGAATAGCTACACTGTTGGTATTCGGTCATGTTTCCGGTCGCCTTGCCCTGATTAAAAGCAGTTGTTCGCGCTTTCAGTTTTGCGTGAATGCTGCCATCAATCCACGGTTTATGGTTGGGGAAGGTTTTAATAGACGCTGTGGGTACAACATCACCGATGCACTTGCTAATAAACTCGCTCACCGAATCAGCGTATTCATCAATGTTATTTTCCGACGCTATGCGGAACATATCCCAGTCCACGTGATCGAAGCAATCTTGAATCGTGGAATCCGATTGGTCAGACCAGTGTTGAACAGACCTGAGCACAGGCGTTTCCTGTTTTAGTTTCTGTCTATAGGCTGCGAGCAACAAAATGGAGTCGTGGTCAGATTTTCCGAAAGGATGGCGGGGGAGGGCTTTGTATGTGTCGCGGAAGTTAGAATAACAAGGATCCAGGGTTTTGCCAGCCTGGGTCGCGCATTCGATATGCTGATAAAATTTAGAGAGCCTTATTTTCAGATTGGCCTTGTTAAATTCCCCAGCTACAATAAATGCAGCCTCAGGATATGTGGTTTCCAGTTTACATAGAATCCAATGCAGTTTTTTCAGGGCCGTCGATGTGTCTGCTTGCGGGGGGTTATACACGAATGTGATTATGATCGAAGAGAATTCTCCTGATAGATAATGCGTTCGGCAATTGATTGTAAGGAATTCTAGGTCAGGTGAACAAAAGGACTTGAGATCCTGTATGTTGTTATGATCACACCACGTCTCGTTAATCATAAGGCATACACCCCCGCCCTTCTTCAAACCAGAGAGATGTTTGTTTCTGTCGGTGCGATGCGTGAAGAAACCAGGTGGCTGTACCGACTCCGATGACGTATCCCGAGTGAGCCATGTTTCCGTGAATCAAAGAACGTTACAATCTCTGATGTTTCTCTGGAAGGCAACCCTTGCTCGGATTTCGTCTACCTTTCGTCAAGAGACTGGACAGTGGCGAGTAGTATGCTTGGGAGCAGTGCGCGATGTGCCCGTCTACGGAGCCTGACCAGAAGACCGCTCCGTCTGCCCCTTCTGTGGCGCCGTTGTTTTGGGTCGCCGGCTGGGATCCGATCCATTGTCCTTGGTGGTGGACCAAACAGAGGATCCGCTTCGGGAAAGTCGTATTCCTGATCATAATGTTGGTGAGTTGACGTTGCTCTTATATCCAATAGTTCCTCCTGGCTGTATGTAATAAAACTTAAGATTTCCTGGGGTAACAATGTAAGAAATAACATAAAAACATAAAAAAACGAAATACTGCATAGTTTCCTCGGACCGCGAAACGAGGCGGCCATCTCTGTTGGCGCCGGAAGTTTAGATCAGCCGGATGGCAGGAAGCTTGGCCTCAGTTATGTACTGGGCCGTACGTACTACCCTCTGTCGCACCTTGCGGAATGCTGACGAGCAGTTGCCATACCAGGCGGTGATGCAACCGGTCAGGATGCTCTCGATGGTGCAGCTTTTAAGGATCGGGGGACCCATGCCAAATCAAGTCTCCTGAGGGGGAAAAGGTGTTGTAGTGCCCACAACTGTCTTGGTGTGTTAGGACCATGTTAGTTTGTTGGTGATGTGGAGGAACTTGAAACTCTCGACCCACTCCACTACAGCCTCGTCTGCCCTCCTTTTCCTGTAGTCCACGTCAGCTCTTTTGTCTTGCTCACGTTGAGAGAGAGGTTGTTGTCCTGGCACCACACTGCCAGGTCTAAGACCCCCTCCCTATAGGCTGTCTCATCGTTGTCGGTGATCAGGCCTACCACTGTTGTGTCGTCAGCAAACATAATGATGGTGTTGGAGTTGTGCTTGGCCACACAGTCGTGGGTGAACAGGGAGTTCAGGAGGGGACTAAGCACGCACGCATCACTAATGATCAGCATGGCAGATGTGTTGTTGACTACCTTACCACCTGTGGGCGGCCCGTCAGGATGTCCAAGATCCAGTTGCAGAGGGAGGTGTGTAGTCACAGGTTCCTTAGCTTAGTGATGAGCTTTGTGGGCACTATGGTGTTGAACGCTGAGCTGTAGTCAATGAACAGCATTCTCACATAGGTGTTCATTGTGTCCAGGTGGGAAAGGGAAGTGTGGAGTGCGATTGAGATTGCATCATCTGTGGATCTGTTAGGGCCGTTTGTGAATTGGAGTGGGTCTAGGTTTTCCGGGATGATGGTGTTGATGTAACCAGCCATAACCAGCCTTTCAAAGAACTTCATGGCTACTGACGTGAGTGCTACAGGGCTGAAGTCTTGTAGGTAGGTTACCTTCACTTTCTTGGGCACAGGCACAATGGTGGTCTGCTTGAAACATGTAGGTAATACAGACTCGGTCAAGGAGAGGTTGAAAATGTAATTGAAGACACTTGCCATGGTCAGCGCATGCTCTGAATACATGTCCTAGTTATCCGTCTGGCCACGCGGCCTTGTGAATGTTGACCTGTTTATAGGTCTTGCTCACATTGGCTACGGAGAGCGTGATCACACAGTCGTCCGGAACAGCTGGTGCTCTCATGCATGTGTCAGTGTTGCTTGCATCGAAGCGAGCATAAAAGGCATTTAGCTCGTCTGGTAGGCTCACGTCACTGGGCAGCTCACGGCTGGGTTTCCCTTTGTAGTCCATAGTGGTTTGCAAGCCCTGCCTCATCCGTCAAAGCCGGTGTAGTAGGATTCAATCTTAGTCCTGTATTGACGCTTTGCCTGTTTGAAGTTTCGTCTGAGGGCGTAGCGTAATTTCGTGTCTGGATTAAGTGTCTGGATTAGTGTCCCACTCGTTGAATGCCACAGCTCTAGCCTTTAGCTCAGTGCGGATGTTGCCTGTAACCCGTGGCCTCTGGTTGGGATATGTACGTACGGTCACTTTGGGGACGGCGTCGTCGATGCAGTTATTGATGAAGCCGGTGACTGATGTGGTATACTCCTCAATACCATTGGATGAATCCCGGAACATATTCCAGTCTGTGCTAGCAAAACAGTCCTGTAGCGTAGCATCCGCGTCATTTTACCACTTCTGTATTGAGCGAGTCACTGATACTTCCTGCTTTAGTTTTTGCTTGTATACAGGAATTAGGAGGTTAGAATTATGGTCAGATTTGCCAAGTGGAGGTTGAGGGAAAGCTTTGTATCTGTCTCTATGTGTGGAGTAAAGGTGGTCCAGAGTTTTTTCCCCCCTCTGGTTGGACATGTGACATGCTGGTAGAAATGATTTAAAACGGATTTAAGTTTACCTGCATTAAAGTCCCCGGCCACTAGGAGCTCCATTTCTGGATTAGCATTTTCTTGTTTGCTTATGGCCTTTTACAGCTTGTTGAGTTCGGTCTTAATGCCAGCATCGGTTTGTGGTGGTAAACAGACGGCTATGAAAAATATCAATTGAAACTCTTGGTAAATATTGTGGTCTGTAGCGTATCATGTACTCTATCTCTGGTGGGCAATACCTCGAGACGTCCTTAATATTAGACATTGTGCACCAGCTGTTATTGACAAGTATACACACACCCACACCCCTTGTCTTACCAGACGTAGCTTTTCTGTCCTGCCGATGCACGAAAAAAACGAATATTACAGTTTTTAATGCTCCGTTGGTAGGATAGTCTCGAACGGATATCATCCAGTTTATTCTCCAGTGATTACACGTTGGCCAATAGAACGGATGTTAGAAGTGGGTTACTCACTCGCTGACGAATTCGCACAAGGCACCCTAATTTCCACCCCTGTATTTCCGTATTTTCTTCACACGAATGACAGGGATTTGGGCCTGGTCTCAGAGAAGCAGTATTTCCTTCACGTCGGACTCATTAAAGATTAAAGTTTGAGGTAAGTAATCTCTGTTCTGATATCCAGAAGCTCTTTTCGGTCATAAGAGATGGTAGCAGCAACATTTTGTACAAAATAAGTTACAAACAATGCCGTTTTCAGGATGACACGGTCATATTTTTCCTATTCTGTTCCAGGGAGCCCATTCCTACAGTCAAATGACCAACTCGCCCTCTAGGGGCCTCATGGGTGAAATGTCATTAATATGTGTATTAACTATATCATTTCATGTAAAAAAAAAACGCTAGAAATAAAGTGTTTCTATGTCAAACGGTTTTGTTATATTTCAGTCTTCTGTGATCTATTTAAAGTGTAATTTTGGGATGCAAACTAAAAATTTAATACATTTCAGCTCTATATATGACATGGTACAGATGTCTTACATTTTTTTTAAGCACATAACGATGTGTGAGGTGTATACTTTTGTTTCAAAGTAGATTTCTTTAAAACTACCAATAAACACTCTGTGTAACCATGATTTAGCCCACTGCAGTAAAAGGTTATTGGGTTGTTCAGATTCAATTTGATCTATTGACCATACTTTTTTAATGGCTAGCTTAGAATATGAGCTTTCCAAAAATATATATATTATAGAGCTCAGTCCTTTCGGGAATCCAGATAATTTATAAATCTCATAATTGGATGGCTCAGTAGTTGGGTTTCCCAAGGGACTCCATAGGCCAGCATAGCTGACCTAAGTTGTAAAAATACAGTTGAAGTCGGAAGTTTACATACACTTTAGCCAAATACATTTAAAACTTCTCACGAGTCACAAACCCGGATCCGGGATCCCCCCCCATCAAAAAAGCTGACTAGCATAGCCTAGCCTAATGCCACAGGGATATCATATAATATAATTTTAAAAATAAATAATCATAAGAATTATAGATATTAAACATTTTGGTACATACAAGTATCTTATATCGCTTAAAAGCTTAAATTATTGTTAACCTTTCATTGCTACCCATCCCGGATCCGGGAGCATCCTCATCAAAAAAGCTGACTAGCATAGCCTAGCGACAGGGATATCATATAATATAATTTTCATGAAATCACAAGTCCAATACAGCAAATGAAAGATAAACATCTTGTGAATCCAGCCACCATTTCCGATTTTTAAAATGTTTTACAGCGAAAACACAATATGTATTTCTATTAGCTAACCACAATAGCAAAAGACTCAACCGCATATTTTCACAATTTTTCTACCGCATAGGTAGCTATCACAAAACCGACCAAATAGAGATATAATTAGTCACTAACCAAGAAACAACTTCATCAGATGACAGTCTTATAACATGTTATACAATAACAGTGGTGGGCCGTCAGGGCCTGCAAGGCCTTCTCTGCTGGCCTAAACATCATCAGAATATAATTTTTTTTTAAATATATTTTCCCACAAATATGTATTAAATTATTCCCCAGAGTAAGAGTTATACTCTTCATTTCATAGCTTTCCTCTTGGTTGCACTGCTTCCAGCCCCAGGTTGAGATTTGGAGGGCTGGTCTTTATGTTAGATCTTTTATCCAATCATATTCAGCCATCATGTGTTGCCAGGGGTCTAAAATCTGCCCTCAGGCCTTCAGAATCAACAGTGCGGGCGCTTGTAGCTTATAGTGAATGGAAATGAAAATTTAGTGTCAACCAATCAGCTTTAGAGTTGGCTATTGTACGCCTGCTGGCTGGCTCCAGTGTTACACAGGAGCCAGCTGGCAGGCGTAGTGCGTGCACGTCTTTTGATTGGATTACCAATATTGAGAGGCAGGTCCTATGGGCAGGTCTATGCAGATCTAGGAAACTGAATTTGATAAACAAATTAATTCGCGTACTACTAAGCTGTTTTTTCAACCCACAATGGCGGAAGGAGGAGAAGATATCGATTTGGTCGAGGATATAATTATAACGCCATTCTCAAGACGAACTTTTCAAGAAAAGTTAGACATTGTAAGGAGAGGTCGCCGGACGCCGACGCTACAAAGCCTGTCACAGGCGGGAAAGGGGGTTCCAACTACGAGCGCTATCAATGGCTCACAGGCTCCGAGAAGCACTGCAAACTGTACTGCTGGGAATGCCTATTATTTGCAAGTGATCGATTTGGTGTTTGGAGCCACACTGGCTTTGCAAACTTGAGTTGTCTAACCAAGGCAGCAACGAGACACCAAAGTACGGCTGGGCACTTACAAGCAATGGTGCTTTTGCAAACTTTTGGGGACACCGGAGTGGATCTACAGCTCAACGAACAAGCGCGCAGGGCAACGGAGCTGCACAATGAAAAGGTGAAGGGAAATATTGAAAAGACTCATTGATTGTGTCATGTTTTTGGGTAAACAGTGTTTACCCAAAAATGTCAATTTGTCAATTTCAAGGTGACGCAACGCCTGGTTATACTGCATTTCTGTCTAAATGTATAGTGTCTAGAGCCATGGCATCATAATGATGGTAATAAGAGGTGGATTAATTCGGGTGGGACTGTGTAGTACCTCACTGAAGGCCCAGGCCCAAGGCCCACGGCACGCCACTGTACAATAAATCTATGTTTTGTTCAAAAAATGTGCATATTTCAGGTATAAATCATAGTTTTACATTGCAGCTACAATCACAAATAGCACCGAAGCAGCAAGAATAATTACAGAGAGCATAGTTTTACTCATCATAAAACATTTATGAAAAATACATGGTGTACAGCAAATGAAAGATAAACATCTTGTGAATCCAGCCAATATTTCAGATTTTTTAAGTGTTTTACAGCGAAAACACAATATAGCATTATATTAGCTTACCACAATACCAAAACACACAACCGCATTCATTCACCGCAAAGGTAGCGATAACAAAAAACCAGCAAAAGATATACAATTATTCACTAACCTTGACAAACTTCATCAGATGACAGTCCTATAACATCAGGTTATACAATACACTTATGTTTTGTTCGAAAATGTGCATATTTAGAGCTGAAATCCGTGGTTATACATTGTGAAAACGTGGCATCTTTTTCCCACAACGTCCGGAAAGCTTTTCAGAAGGCAATCCAGGGTTCCTTCCCGCGCCTTGCTGGACAAAGAAAATTTGGGGTCACGTCATTCCAAGAGCTCTTGTTCGACCTCAGATCAAGCTAGACACCCCATTCCACCTCCCACTGCCTGTTGACATCTAGTGGAAGGCGTATGAAGTGCATGTATATCCATAGATTTCAAGCAAATGAATAGGAAGGCCCTGGAACAGAGCCTCGATTTCAGATTTTTCACTTCCTAACAGGAAGTTTGCTGCAAAATGAGTTCTGTTTTACTCACAGATATAATTCAAACGGTTTTAGAAACTTGAGTGTTTTCTATCCAATAATAATAATAATATGCATATTGTACGAGCAAGAATAGAGCACAAGGCAGTTTAACTTGGGCACGATTTTTTACAAAGTGAAAATAGCGCCCCCCTATTGACAAAAGGTTAAACTCCGTTTTTTCACAATTCCTGACATTTAATCCTAGTAAATTTTAATCCTGTCTTAAAAAAACTTTTAATGACTCCAACCTAAGTGTATGTAATCTTCCGGCATCAACTGTAGCTACAAGGGTAAGCCATGGAAAGCATTTAACTACAGAAATTTAGTCGTGACAATATATACATTTTGACAAGAGGTATTCTGCCGGATATTATTTCATCTACTGAGGTCAGATTGAATTGATTTGAGCGTTCTGTTAAAGTTTCTGGCTATTGTTCTATCTAAGGAAGGAAATATATAGAGATGTTGTCACGCCCTGATCTGTTTCACCTGTCCTTGTGCTTGTCTCCACCCCCCTCCAGGTGTCGCCCATCTTTCCAATTATCCCCTGTATATGTATACCTGTGCTCTCTGTCTGTTTGATGCCAGGTTGTCTTGTTCGTTCAAGCTAACCAGCGTTTTTCCTGTCAGCTCCTATCGTTTCCCAGCCTCTCTTTCCTCGTCTTCCTGGTTTTGACCTTTGCCTGTCCTGACACTGTACCCACCCACCTGACCTCTCTGCCTGATCCTGAGCCTGTCTGCCATCCTGTACCTTTGCTCCACCCCTGGATTACTGAACTCTGCCTGTCCCTGACCCTGAATCTGCCTGCCGTCCTGTACCGTTGCCTTACCCTGGATTTTCGACCCCTGCCTGCCTTGACCTGTCTTTGCCTGCCAGGTTGCTACAATAAAAATTGTTACTTCGACAGTCTGCATCTGGGTCTTACCTTGATCCCTGATAGTACTAACTGGCCAGAACTGTCCCAGCAGACTTGGACCAGCTCTGCTACACCACCTCCTCCCAAAGAGCCACCATTGGTAGGCACGAGGAGTTGCTTCGCTGTATGATGGAGGGGTTCCAGGCCACGGCCGAACATCACGACCAAGCATTGGACAGTTTGCAGTAGCAAGTCCGTGGGTTGCCTACTCGGCAGCCAACCACGACGGTAACCTCCCAGCCCTCTGTAACCCAGCTGGTTGCAGCGCCGTCATCATGGTTTCCCGGGAACCCCGCTTACCTCCCCCAGAGCGCTATGATAGAGATTCCAGAACCTGCCTGGCCTTTCTCTCCCAGTTCTCCCTCGTTCTCCCTCGAGCTGCAGCCTTCTTCGTTCCCCTCGGACCGGTCGAAGATAGCGTATATTATTATGCTGATGTCCGGGAGGGCATTCGCCTGGACCACGGCGGTGTGGGAGCAACAATCCGCCATCTACCTCAGTCTTGAGGTATTCGTGGAGGAGGTGAGAAAGGTGCTCGAGGCTCCGGTGTCCAGGAGAGAGGCTGCCCGGAAGTTACTCCAGCTTCGACAGGACACCCTCAGTGTGGCAGACTATGCGGTGGAGCTCCCCACGCTAGCAGCGGAGGGTACCTGGAACACGGAAGCGCTGTTCGACACGTTCCTGCATGAATTATCAGAGGAGGAAAAGGATGAGCTGGCAGCTTTAACCTATCTGGGAACGGCAGCAGCCAATGAAATTGCAGGGCGCCAAATTCAATCAACAGAAATCTCATAATTCAAATTTCTCAAACATACAAGTATTAGACACCATTTTAAAGATAAACTTCTCGTTAATCCAACCACAGTGTCCGATTTCAAAAAGTTTTTCCGGCGAAAGCACAACATATCATTATGTTAGGTCAGCAACTAGTCACAGAAAGCATACAGCCATTTTCCAACCAAAGAGAGGAGTCACAAAAAGCAGAAATAGAGATAAAATGAATCACTAACCTTTGATATTCTTCATCAGATGACACTCCCGGGACAACATGTTACACAATACATGTATGTTTTGTTCGATCAAGTTCATATTTATATCCAAAAACCTCAGTTTACATTTGGTTTGCCTCCAAAATATCCCGTGAATTTGCACAGAGCCACATCAATTTACAGAAATACTCATAATAAACTTTGATAAAAGATACAAGTATTATGCACAGAATTATAGATATACTTCTCCTTAATGCAACCACTTTGTCAGATTTCAAAAAAGCTTTACGGAAAAAGCAAACCATGCAATAATCTGAGTACGGCGCTCAGAGACCAAAACAAGCCAAACATATACCCGCCATGTTGCGCAATCAACAGAAGTCAGAAATAGCATTATAAATATTCACTTACCTTTGATGATCTTCATCAGAATGCACTCCCAGGAATCCCAGTTCCACAATAAATGTTTGTTTAGTTCGATAAAGTCCATAATTTATGTCCAAATACATCCTCCTTGTTGTTCGCGCCTTGAGTTCACAAATCCAAATTCATGACGCGCGATCACTAGGTCCAGACAAAAAGTCAAAAAGTTCTGTTACAGTCCGTAGAAACATGTCAAACGATGAAAAGAATCAATCTTTAGGATGTTTTTAACATAACCTGTTAGGCGGGCTGTCCCGATATCGGTACACTTATGACAACATCCAGCTCTATTGCAGGGCGCGAAATTCAAAATCTATTTTTTAAAAATATTTAACTTTCACACATTAACAAGTCCAATACAGCATTTGAAAGATAAACATCTTGTCAATCCAGCCAACATGTCCGATTTTTTAAATGTTTTACAGAGAAAACACCACATATATTTATGTTAGCTCACCACCAAATAAAAAAGTGGACAGACATGTAGCAGCAGCACAAGTATGATTCAAGTAGCATGCACAAGCCAACCTAACTAACCTAGAACCAACCTAAACAACCTAGAAAAAACTACCTCAGATGACAGTCCTATAACATGTTACACAATAAATCTATGTTTTGTTCATAAAATGTGCATATTTTAGCTATAAATCAGTTTTACATTACTGCTCCCATCATAGCTACATCATAGCTACAGTCTGAAATCGCACGGGAGTAGCCAGAGAAAATACAGACACCAACGTCAACTACTAATTACACCTCATAAAACATTTCAGAAAAACATATGGTGGATAGCTAATGAAAGACAAAGATCGTGTGAATAGAGCCAATATTTCCGATTTTTGAAGTGTTTTACAGCGAAAACACAATATATCGTTATATTAGCTTACAACATTAGCTAGCATACGGCAGCATTGATTCTAGTCAAACGCTAGCATAGCACAGTTCGACAGATATATGAAAAGCATCCCAAATTGGGTCCTTATCTTTGTTGATATTCCATCAGAATGTTGTAAAGGGGTCCATTGTCCAGTACAGTCTTTAGTTGGGTTCCAGAACGAACTATTTCCCTCTTGGGTTAGCAAGCACAATGGCCGTGCGGCGCTAATCTCTCTTTCTTCAAAAAATTATTCTAAAGCATCACGTCTAAAGTCCAGAATAAATTGCAATAATATAATTAAAGTATATTGAAAAAACATACTTTAGGATGATTTTGTGACATGTATCAAATAATATCGTAGCCAGAGGTCATATTCACCTTTAACGAGCGTATTCCAGGAGCCGAGTCCAGGTTCTACCTCGCGCCCAGAAAAAAAATTAAACTGCGCAGGTCTCACTAGAAGATGTTGTGTTCAGCCCCTGGAAGAGATATTCAACTGCTTTTTTCTCTCACTTCCGCATTACACCCAGATGAAGGCGTGTGACGTGTTTCTACGGTCCTAAGTGACATGACCTTTTATAGACAAGGTCTTAAAGAGAGACATCGCATTTGGAAATCTCAATTCTGGATAGGAAATGGGCTGTAAAAATAGTTCTGTTCAACTTAGAGAAATAATTCAAACGTTTTTAGAAACTATAGACTGTTTTCTATCCAATAGTAGTAAATATATGCATATTGTAAGATCAAAAATTTCTTAAGAGGCCGTTTGAAAATGTGCGCATATTTTCCAGTTTTTTCAATATTCACCCTGCAGCCAGAAGAGGTTAAATCTTCAATAATGTTCCAACCGGAGAATTCCTTTGTCTTTAGAATTGCAATGGAACGCAGGTCGCTCTCACGTGAACACGCGTGGTCAGCTCATGCCACTCTGGCAGACCTCTGACTCATTCAGCTCCCATTCCCCCCTCCTTTACAGTAGAAGCATCAAACAAGGTTCTAAAGACTGTTGACATCTAGTGGAAGCCTTAGGAAGTGCAATATGACCCCATAGACACTGTATATTCGAAAGGCGATGAGTTGAAAAACTACAAACCTCAGATTTCCCTCTTCCTGGTTGGTTTTCTCTCAGGTTTTCGCCTGCCATATGAGTTCTGTTATACTCACAGACATCATTCAAACAGTTTTAGAAACTTCAGAGTGTTTTCTATCCAAATCTACTAATAATATGCAATTATTAGCAACTGGGCCTGAGTAGCAGGCAGTTTACTCTGGGCACGCTTTTCATCCAAACTTGTAAATGCTGCCCCCTATCCCAAAGAAGTTAACCATCCGGATCGATGGTCGGCTACTGAAACGTAGGATGGAGAAGAGGTTCAATTGCGGTCCCAATCACTCACTCAGGGATCCCACCTTGCAGCTGATAAACTCTGGAAGTCCCCGGCGTCTACATCCCCGAAAGGATCCGTGCTTACCCGAGTCCCTCCAAGAGCCTCCGGAGACTGCCGATTCACCACAACCCGAGCCGATGCAGCCCATCAGGGCTAGGCTGCCTTCAGCCGAACGCGTATGCAGACTGAAAACCCAGAGTTGTCTGTATTGTGGTACTGTCGGTCATTATGTGTCTACCTGTCCCTTCAAGAGACCCAGCTCATTAGTTGGAGTGAGTACTCTGGTGGGTCTTAAAGAGAATTGTTCTTCTCCCCTTACTCGCCCCCCTCTCTATGCCACCCTGCTGTGGGTAAACCAGTCATCGACTCGGGCCGATGTGAGTCTAATAGACGTTACCCTGGCGTCTGATCGGGGCATCCCCACTCAACCCCTCTCCATTCCCATGGGTGTTAGAGGGCTGGACGGTCGCTCTATAGGCCGGGTCACCCACCAGACCACCCCCGTCAACCTATGAGTGTCGGTGAACCACAGCGAGATGATCCAATTCCTGCTGGTTGAGTCTCTGCAGGTTCTCATGGTATTGGGATTATCTTGGCTCCAGCGAGACAATCCCTCCATTGACTGGGCTACGGGTGCCATCGTGGGCTGGACACCGTCCTGCCACACTCATTGCCTGAAGTCAACTCTGCTTGCCCCGGGACGTCTTCCTGGGGGCTTGGAAATTGCCCCAGACCTCTCTGCCAGCTCCGCAGAGTACCAGGACCTCCGGGAGGGGTTCAGTAAAGCCCGGGCCACTTCGCTTCTGCAGCACCGACCGGTATCCAAGAAGGTCAAGTCTGAGGCACTGGCACGTTGCTATAGGGCCGCGGCTACACCCCCGGAAGCCGAGACCTGTCCCCCCGCTCCAAGATCATTAGCCCCTCTGCTGTTCGTCCTCTTTTGCCCTGTACCCTCCGTATTTTTTCTACCTTTTCTATGTCTAGAGTCAAAACCATGTCTGACTGCCCCTTGTCTTCTGTTTCTAGGCCCATCCCTCCCCCCCGTGTCATCGATGTCCAGTCAGCGTACACGGTGAGATGCCTCCTGAGGGTTCAACCATGGGGCAGGGGTTTCCAGTACCTGGTTGACTGGGAGGGTTATGACCCGGAGGAGAGGTGCTGGGTTCCCGCTAAAGACATCTTGGACCCGGCCCTCATCGCCGACTTTCACCGCAGGCACCCCAGTCAACCAGGTATCCGCCCAGGTGGAATGCCAGGTGGCGTCCCAAGAGGGGGAGGGATACTGTCACACCCTGATCTGTTTAACCGGTCCTTGTGCTCGTCTCCACCCCCCTCCAGGTGTCACCCCTCTTCCCAATTATCCCCTGTCTATTTATACCTGTATTCTCTGTCTGTTTGTTGCCAGTTCGTCTTGTTCGTTCAAGCTAACCAGCGTTTTTCCTGTCAGCTTCTATCGTTTCCCAGCCTCTCTTTCCTCGTCCTCCTGGCATTGACCTTTGTCTGTCCTGACACTGTACCCGCCCGCCTGACCTCTCTTCCTGACCCTGAGCCTGTCTTCCATCCTGTACCTTTGCTCCACCCCTGGATTACTGAACTCTGCCTGTCCCTGACCCTGAGTCCGCCTGCCATCCTGTACCTTTGCCTTACCCTGGATTTTCGACCCCTGCCTGCCTTGACCTGTCTTTGCCTGCCCGGTTGCTACAATAAAAATTGTTACTTCGACAGTCTGCATCTGGGTCTTACCTTGATCCCTGATAGTACTAACTGGCCAGAACTGTCCCAGCAGACTTGGACCAGCTCTGCTACACCACCTCCTCCCAAAGAGCCACCATTGGTAGGCACGAGGAGTTGCTTCGCTGTATGATAGAGGGGTTCCAGGCCACGGCCGAACGTCACGAACAATGTTACTTCGACAGTCTGCATCTGTGTCTTACCTTGATCCCTGATAGATGTAGTCCTCCATCTGGGTCTTGCGAGGCAGTAGGGCTGATTTGAAATTAGTGCTGTATTAATCATTCTGAGTAATAGTGGACCTAATTGATTCCAAAATGTTAAATAAGCCTAGAGGAATACCTCCGTTCAGGTGATTTGCCTTTATTCATGCTATCCAATGCCCTTTTGAGTTCATTGAGAGAGATTTGGAAAGGACTTAGTCTGGCTTGGTGTAGATTTACAATCAGAGGTGTATAGTTCTTTATTGAAGTGGGAAAATATTTGATTGATTAATTTGGTGTCTGATAACTCCCCTGTTTCAGATTCCATAGTTGCTATATCTGCTAATTGACAATTACTGCATAGCTTGTTGGCCAGTAAACAACTGGGACGATTACCATGGAATTAATGGTTAAGTGTTACTCGATGGATGGCAAATTCTGCTCTCTGTCTTATCAATAAATTAAGTTCTGTCTTTACTTTGGAAAGAGCAATAGCTACCTGGTCTGAAAAGAGTGTTTGTTGAGAACACTCTAACATAGTTAACAACAATTCTTTAATTGTGAGAACTCTCTACTTTTTATTTACTTGTTCATTCATTTTTCTTTCTTCTACATTTTCGCACTCTCTCTCTCTCTCTCTCTCTCTCTCTCTCTCTCTCTCTCACTTTGTTCTGTCTCTTACTGTATTGTTCAATCTCCTCTCGCTCCTCTTGCTCCCTTCTCTAAAACTCATGAGCTCAATGTGTTTGTCCCTGTTCTCGCATGTTCCTTGTATTGTGTTGTTAGGTTGGATAAAGCTCCCGTTCACTCTTCCTCTGCTCTGGTGAACAAATCCATTTCTTCCGTGTGATTCTGTCTGCACTCCCTTTCCCTCTTCCCAAGCCTCTCCCTCTCCCCAATCCTCTCCTCTCCCTCTCAGTCCATGCTTGGTATGATTTGCATGGCCTACTTTCTGTTCTGTGTGGGGTTCAGTTAATACCCCCATCGAGGGGCTCCTGAGCAGTAAACACTTTACTTGCCATGAGTGCCAGCGGGCCCTCCCCAATGAAATGATACACTTAAGGCCCACTTGGCCTGTGCCCTCCGCATCCTCAGGAGCCAAAATCCTCCCACCCGTTTCTCTCGGAGCCAATCACACATCTGTGTGTCCAGATAATGCTGGGCTCTAGCCCTCTAAACCAATCAATCACCAGTGTGAGCCCATAGTAAATTCACCACAGACAATCATGTGTAGTACCTTTAGGTTTGTCCTCAATATCATAGATTAATGTCTTTCTCACACAAACAAACTATTGGTCAGCTATTTCATTCTTCTTTCCACATATTGCATTGAAACACTTATAGCTGAGAGTACAGTACACTATTGAATTTCTGAGAAGTTTGTTGTGTCAGTCTTCCATCATCTCGCCGTACACACTATATTTAGGTAGGAGTTGTGTGCGCATGTGTGCTCATCAAGAACAAAGAATGTCGGAAAGTTAATCTCCCTCTACGTAGCATTTTGCAAGGCATTCTGGGACAGGAGTTCCCCATGAGGGAACGACTGCCCTATAAACAAGTTCTCCGAGTTTTGTGTCTGATTTTATTTGAGGGAGCAGAAGAGAGACAGAACATGGCTAACCTAGATAGGGGAGGAGATTCACATAATGAAACCTCCCCCCCAAAAAATAAAATAATGGAGAAGTCGAGAGAGATGAAGTAGGGAGAGATGGGGATGTCTAGTTAACGGGAGACTGACAAAGTAAGAGAAGAGACAGTTCTTGTTTCACCTGTCAATGGTGCCGGAGTGCCTGTCACAACAAGGGCAATTTCACCATGACCCGGGTGTTGCCATGGCAACACAGAGTCCTTCCCCTTTCGTTTCGTTGTTACAATAGGGACCCTCGCTGTTACTGCCCCTCGCTGAACTAACTCTAGTGAAAAGTGGAATACGGCCTTGTTCTGCCTGTGCTGCGAGGGCCTTGTTTTATTACTCCTTTTCATCCCCCTCATTCCCCCTTCAGATCTTTCTTTTTTTGGTTTGCGTTTTATCTTTGTCTAATCAAACCGCTCCTCTTGATTGCCATGCGACTTTTTTCCACATCAAATGATGCCGGAGGGAGTCAATTTATAATCAGGCGAGCCCCGCCCATCTAATGTCATGTTTTTCATCCTGACCAAAGTCAAACAATCAGGTCATCGTCTCTGAAAGCTTACACTCTTCGAAAAAAGGGTTCCAAAAGGGCTCTTTGGCTGTCCCCATAGGATAACCCTTTTTGGTTCCATGTAGAGCTCTCTGTGCAAAGAGCTCTACATGGAACTCAAAAGAGTTCTACCTGGAACCAAAAAAAAATCTTCAAAGGGTTCTCCTATGGGGACAGCCGAAGAACCCTTATAGGACATTCTAAGAGTGTAGGCTTTGCTAGCCGCCCACTAAGCCAGAAGAAGGATTGCAGATCAAAAAGAACAAAGAGTTCACAGGTTTAGATCCCAAGGTGACTGTATCCTTGAGCAGGGTGCTTATCCTGGATCTCCTTAGTGATACTCTTTATCTATAAACATTGATGGATACTGTGTGAAAATATAAAATACCTATGTATATTGTATCGTCCTATGGAGAATGTATAGGTTATTGTCCAGTGGAAGACATTATATATGCAGTGTAATAAACACACAAATGTTGCCATATCATTATAGGATACTTGAACCTACCAACAGTAAATGGTGATTGTTTGGCAAGATAAATGTTTTGGCCATCAACACATTGACCAAATCCCTTAAATCAGAGAGGTAGTTTGAAAAGTTGCATATTATACTGAAGAAAAGTGTAGAGCACTTCTAAGCAGTGAGATGGTGAGCCACTCTCTCCCACGCATGCAGAGAGGTCTCCTGTGGACTGATCTGTAGGCAGGTCATTGATGTGCTATTCGATCTGTCCAGCGTCTATGTGACCGTTTCTTCATTATTAGAGCAGCAGGTGGGCCACACTCTGGGCTGACTCTGACTATCTGACTGTCCAATGTTCTCCAGACAACTGAGTCATTGTCACACACAGAAGGTGTTGGCTTCAGAGTGCACTTAGGTAACCTGACCTGCATAGAACGTGAATGATCTGCTCCTATCTGATTTTGTGTGTTGAGTTTATCTCTGTAGCATTGGCCCCTAGTGTCTTAGATGCACTATTTTTTATTTATTTTTTATTTAACCTCTATTTTACAATGACGACCTGGTCACTACCAGGGGAGTTTCTCATCATCATGAATTGAACCCCTTTAGTTATAACATGGGCCTATTAAATGCCAATATGTCCATGTTAGTTTCATGTGTTATGTTACATGGTGTGGTGAACCTCATAGAAACACAAGATGCGACATTGGCCTTCAGAATGAGTGTCAGGGGTGAAACTTGAGTCTAAATTAGTCCCTCTGGAGGGAACATTAGCACAGAGAGTCCCTCAGTTCAGTATGATGGAAGCGCATTGAAAAGTGTACATTGATTTTCCCATCATGTGAAGAGTTTCAGCACCGCCAAAGTCCTCCCCAGTCATCCCCAATTAGCTTTCAGCCCGGGGAGCTCTGTCCATCCCCATCTGCTCATCTGCCTATCAGTGGCTTCACTCCACTAAAAAAGGGGAGCGAGTGAGGGAGGGAGGGAAGAGAGGGAGGGAGTGAGGGATAAGTCTCAGTTTGACTCTATGGACGAGGGGCTTGGCAGAGCAGGGTCAGGCAAAAGCCAGTAAGGGGGTTTTGGAAGCGGATGCCCTCCCTCTGGGAGAGAGGGGAATTTGGATGATAGAGCGAGGAACCAATCCCACTCCCTCTCCCTGCAACTGTTTATCAATGAAAACACAGGACTCTGTTTCCATACCCACTCTGCCAAGTTGGGATGCAGTTTGAATTTTTCCTCTAGCAGCAAGACTTTCTGGGTGTCTGTCTGTGTGTTTGTATTTCTGTCCGTTGGGCTGTGCTGTCACCACAGTGCCTGGAGGTGCAGGATCCCAGTCCAGATAAGGGTCTGCACTGAGGGGAACCATCCTAGTCCTCCAGAATCCCAGAAGGCCTTGGCGTCTCGACCATTCAGAGCCAGATGGACTGTGTGTATGATCGCTGTTTCTTCTTCCCAGTCTCTTCTCCCCCTATTCCCCCTCTATATGAGATATGATGTACTTGGCCTATGTTTTTCGATAGAGGAGATAGGCCCCTCTCAATAATAGAAAAAGTTTAATCTTACCCTGTATGAATGTAGCCTCTCTCCAATTGAAATAGCCCAGAAATGCCACTGTTGTCAACTGGGAAAAACAGAAGGAGAAATCCATAGTCAGTAGATAAAGAACACATTATATTTGACAACCAGTGTGCTCCTTCTGAGGGTCGCTTCCACTCTGTTTTCCATTCTTTACTTTGTAATTGAATTTCTATGGAATAGCTGTTATATGCCATCCCCAGCGAGTGGTGTCATCCATCCGTAGTAGTGGCCCCGTGCTTCAGAGGAGGAAGCTGAGTCCATGAATGGATGAATGAGTGTATATGCTGTCATGGCTGCTTTGTTGTTCTCCCTCCCTCCGTCTCATGTTGGTATTTGTCTGTCAGGCTCCATCCTGATGGGTGGTGTAATTACTAAGCCACAGGGAAGCCAGGGAGGTTTGCACGGGATAGAGGGCCTGCTGGGTGATGCCCACTAGTGGTGAGGCAGAGAAGTACACTAACCTAATGCTCTTGCTACTCTCAGTACAAAAATCACATCAGACAACTGACACATGCATATAAAGACAAGGCATGTGCACGGACACATGCATTGATGCATCGACACAGGTACACGTGCTTTGACAGTGACATCAGCACACACACTCAACACCAATACTAGGAAACTCATATATATTCACCCTCACGCAGCGGGGACTTACACACACTCTGTCAAAATGGACCTGTCCACCCCTGCGCACAAACACATAAAGTCACCATGGGCCAAGCTCAGAGCCTATTCATTTCCCACATCCTTTTATGATTTGTGCTTTTTATTTTGCAGCACTGTTTTATATGAGGGCAGTAGGAGCTGCATCCACACAGCCCAGCCATCCCTGGGCACTGCAGGGACTTCGCCCACAGTGCTTTAGCTCTCACAAGAGAGATGAGTTCTGTGATGAAATGGCCCACCACTCACATTCCTTATGGAACACAACCCATCGAGACGGGTTTACCCACAAAGATCTAATCCACTGAAGGGAGGGGGAGAGGGAGAGGGAGAGATCTGACTTCAGAGTCTGGAAAGGCTGTTTTGATGTTGTCGGCATGATGCGTTGATAATGAAGGGGGCTGTACTTTTACTGGTTTGTTCTCCTCCGTGTCGTTCTCATTCAAACACCCACACGCAAAGCCACACACCACCCCCTTCCATTACAGATGTTGGATTTTCAAGTCCAAACAACGATAGGTCTCAACCCCCCAGGGAAAAATTACTTTTGAGAGAACCAATCACTGCATCATCACAATTTCTGAGCGAGTACTGGTACAGTGGCCTCCTGTCCAGACCAGTGTGTCACAGCTCTCCCTGCGATGTAAGTAGGGTCAGCCAGGCTAGATGATAGGGGGGACAGAGAGCGAAAGATACATTCAGAGACAGTGAAAGGGATCTCCATTCGAGTGTTGTGTGTGTGTGTGTTTTTGCAGGTCTGTGTAGGTCTGTGTATATCTAGATGACCCAGCTATAGAATCTGGCCCCAGGGAGGAGGAGTATGTGGCCTGGCAGGGCAATGGAGTGTGCTGTATATGTGTAGTGTTGTGCTGTGTGTGAGGTTTGCCTGGCAGGTAACTAACTTGTTGCATAGAGAAAAAGTGAGAACAAACATCAATAACACCAGTAGCAGTAGGGGTCAACTGGCTTCTGCTTGTACATATAACCCCAGCAGTGGTCCCAGTGGAGATATGGAGGCTGCATTCATGTGCATGTGAGTGAGGCACTGGAGGGCCATAATGACCACCGACGACCATTAGATTAGCGAGGTGTAAGGTGAGCTGTGGTGAGCTGTGGTGAGCTGTGGTGAGCTGTGGGCTCCCAGTTTTGTGGAGGTGTACACTGCCCAGCTTTGACAGGCTCAAACCTGATTTTTGTCTAATCTTGTTGTTGTATTGCTGCTTTCCCCCTCTTCACCTCCACGTCTGTTGGAGATAGGAGGAGTATGGATGCTGCGGAAAACACCCCAGCATATTCAACCAGGACCAGTCAATAACCTGCATGGGAAGTCTCACAAATCTAGATTTCACAAATCCTCAATCCACTTCTTCGTCTTTGGTACTTAGCTCTTTCCCCAGTACACAGGTGTGGTCCAACATGATAACCTAGACTGCCATTCAATCCTCAGGGATGTGAAGAGCTACAAAAAATTAACTTTGGAATACAGCTAACACTGTATTTTATCAAAGAGGCATGTAAGGTAACTTGAGTCGGAAAATGCTGCAGTTTCTGGCAGTTTATTTATTTTAAACACATACTGCACTGTAATTGCAGATGAGACAGTCTTGGGTCTACCTGTGGTTTCAGACAAGCAACAATCCAGCAATTATACCCCTGGCCTCTCTTACTATTTATCTTTCCATATCGCTCTCTCACTTTCTCTCTCTCAGCATCGTTTGAAATCTATTTTTTTAGCCTCCTCCCTCTCCCCTCTCCTCCACCCTTCACTTCTTCCTCCTCCTCCCCTACCTGTCGTTATGCTTGGAGAGGTTTACTGTGCCACCCTGGCACGGCGGGGCCCGCCTCGGAAGAGCTCTAATTCCCCCAGTGCTAGCTCTGTCTCTGTTTGACTGGAGGGAGATCCACTAAGCCCCTCTCCTGGGGAAAGGGTGCTCAGAAGCAGAGGGAGACCGAAGACTGTAGAAATTAGCTTCACTGGTCCTCTATCCCTCCCTCTCTCTATTTTCTACCCCCCCCTTGTTTCTCTTCCCTTTTCTTCCTCTCTAAGCTGGTTTAGATTCCATCACGGCTAAGCTGAACAAATCCGCCAATATTTCCCAGAAAATTGCCTAGTGGAAGTAGGGGCTGCGAATCAGCTTCTTATTTAAAAAAGGGATGTTGTAGAAGGAGAGGAGGAGACTATTATAGAACATGAAGTTAAAATGGTGTATTAATGTGTTTGTTTACTTTTATTTACATGGAGTGTTTCTCACCCAGCCCAGATCTGTAGGACTTGTGGTCCTGTGTGCTTCGCAGTGGAGCTATAGTGTGTGTGTGTGTGTGTGTGTGTGTGTGTGTGTGTGTGTGTGTGTGTGTGTGTGTGTGTGTGTGTGTGTGTGTGTGTGTGTGTGTGTGTGTGTGTGTGTGTGTGTGTATGTGTGGACCAAAAGCCTTAGCGTTATCTTTTTATTTACCTAAGCAGAATTTTGTTTTTTTATCCTCTCTTAATTACAAGTTGTTTAAAGTTTAAAGTAAAATGGGTTTTCATCATTTTAAACACACTTTATCCTTTGGATTCTTCTATCGATCAGTAATCTCAGCCGAAACAAACTTCTTATCTCTGAGCCTGCTTCTTTGTGGCCAGGTCTTGTCCTTTATGGTTCTTCACGGTCCTGCATGGTGGATCAGGCAAGGGATGGGGCAGCTTTAGTTGGGCTCAGCTGGTGGTCATCTCCCAACCCTCTCTCTAAAGTGGCCGAACAGAGGACAGGCTGAGGCATGGACGTCTGCAGCACAGCCGGAGAAAATGAATGAAAGGGCGACCAAATCGAATTTAACAGAGCTGACTGTGAATCAGCCGAGCTGTGGGCTGTGGTGGGCTGTGGGCTAGCCAAAAACCACCAGGCATCAGACCCTGGCCATAGACATGCCGCCACAGTGCCACTCCATTTCAGATCGGTCACACTTGCTTGAACCCAGCGGGGCTCTAATGGCACTTTCTTTATTTTTCATTGACTCTCTATATGATTGACAGGTATCTGCATTGATTGATGCTTTGCCTCAGACCCTTTTGGCAGGGTGGAGAGAGGGGAGGGCGGGGGCTACATCCAGCTGGTAGATGTATGGCTGCATTCAGAAGAAACTGCAGACCAGGGGGCTTCCAACGAACAACGCCATGTTTCCCCGCAGCCACAAATGACAAATTCATTGTTTCACTAGAGACCAATGAATTACGGCAGTCTATTATCACTTTGTCTGTTTCAATAACATACATGTGGATATGTAGAGGTGAGTCATCGTTGTCCAGGGTTTGGGGATTTTTCCTAGCCGTTATAGATATCGTTGTCGTGCCGCTCCAGAGACAGAAATATGAATTAGACAGAGCCAGGGGGTCTACTAAATAAGGCATTTGGGCGGTTAAATTATTGAACAAACAGAGATGTATACCTGCAGCGAAATAGCAGTTCCTTATGGTCTTTCTGAGCAAAGCGGCTGAGGCAGCCATGTATTAAATTACATGTTCCAATTTTTTATTTATTTATCCGTTATTTTACCAGGTAAGTTGACTGAGAACACATTCTCATTTGCAGCAACGACCTGGGGAATAGTTACAGGGGAGAGGAGGGGGATGAATGAGCCAATTGTAAACTGGGGATTATTAGGTGACCGTGATGTTTGAGGGCCAGATTGGGAATTTAGCCAGGACACCGGGGTTAACACCCCTACTCTTACGATAAGTGCCATGGGATCTTTAATGACCTCAGAGAGTCAGGACACCCGTTTAACGTCCCATCCGAAAGACAGCACCCTACACAGAACAGTGTCCCCAATCACTGCCCTGGGGCATTGGGATCTTTGTTTAGACCAGAGGAAAGAGTGCCTCCTACTGGCCCTCCAACACCACTTCCAGCAGCATCTGGTCTCCCATCCAGGGACTGACCAGGACCAACCCTGCTTAGCTTCAGAAGCAAGCCAGCAGTGGTATGCAGGGTGGTATGCTGCTGGCTCCAATGCGGTGCTCCAGCCTCCCCACTGCAATGAAGTGTTAGATTTTTCTGAACAAACCTGTGATTTGTAAATAATGTATATGACTTAGCTAGCTACCTAAAACATAAGCCGGTTCCCCAAAATGAAAAGCCCGACTCTGCCAGCTCCAACAGATAGACTGTAGGCCATTTCCAAATCAACTCATGGAGGGGGAAGAACATGTACTGTAATGTATGATTTAATGGTCGTATATAAACATGGAGGCACACGCTCAGTTATTTAACTATGGGTGCAACCTAAAGTACACATACCTTTTCTATCATGCACACATACAGGCTACTTTACCATTCACAATTCATTTACCATTTTATGTACTTATGTACAAAGTTACATTTGAAATATAATAGCTTCATTAAAAAGCTGAAAAGGGAATATGGTAATCTGATTGATCCGTATCTCGCATTGAACCTGTTAGCTAACACTTTCCTTTTTGAGTGAAGCAAATCAACACACCAAGCAAAGATAGAAAAAACAGTTTTAGGTAACGTAAGGAAAAGCTTGGTGCTCCTTTGCCACACTAACTTAACATTACAAAGACCAAAGCATACATTGTCTGATTCACATCCAAATAGAAACCACTACTTATGACAATAAACACCTATTGTTTTTATTATTCTCTTTGACATTTTTCCTACCGCTAAGGTTATGTGATGAAGCAAAGGACTGATGAACAATAAAAAAGGTTCTTACCAGCCGTTATGAGTTTCACTTGTCATTGTAATTATCAACTCAAGAGTGGCAGGGCCTTTACTGTAGGCTACAGAGAGACCTCTTTGAATACGGTAAAGTGGCCAGTGTGGAATTTGGATTGGCTATTAATACATTTTCCGCTTCAGTAGGTGCGTGTGTGTGGAGGTGCTCATGTGTGTAGAAGGTTAGGTTTGATGGGGAAGGGTAGGTTTGGGTGGTTACCCTAGACTAGAGAAATCCAGAGCTCTGAGCGAATCACGTAAATACATAAATATATATAAATATATGGAAATAAATACATAAATAATTAAATACTACTAATAAGAAAATATGAATGTATCTGCAGGTAACTGCCAAAATAAAAAATAAACAACAACACACGAGCCAGAACAGCTTCAATACACCTTGGCTTTGATTCTACAAGTGTCTGGAATTTATGGAAGCCCTGAAGCCCAACGCAAAAACACACAAATCTTTTGAACGACTTAGTAAAATAAATGTATATATAAGATACTAAGTCGTTCAAACGAGATAATAAGACCTTCAAAATAAATACTAAGTTGTTTGAATGACTTATCTCCTTTGAACAGCTTAATTGTTATTTTGTCTAATTAGGCTTAATTTGTTATGCAACTTGTCAGACCATGTAATGGTCACTGCAGCCATTCATTCACTGATGCCATCCATTTATATTATTATTCATTGAGAGTTCTTTGATAGCCTAAAGCAAGGCTGCTTTTAAATGCTAGAGCATGTAAGTGGGCAAGTGTGGAGTGAGGAGCAGAAGCAATGTCTCTCTCCTGCTCCAATTTCGCTCTGGTACTGCTGCGCCACAAGCTCTGGGCATGCTCTGCCTTTTCATTTCCTTTATCACTAATCTTTATCACTATTCATCTAATTACTGTGACCCCACCCACATATGTGACCGACCGGCTCGATTCGTTCTTATGTAGCAACATTTTGAAAGGGTGTCTTATAGACAGTATAGTCTTGTACAGTAACAGCGTCTCCCTTGTCCGCTGTGCAGATGACTATAGAGGTGTCATTCTGGAGATTTAAGGGCTTGTTTCTCAGACCGGGTGAAGTTATTCCTGTTATAGGGGATAGAGGGCTCTAGCTTGGATATGTCTTTATGCACCAGTACGTATCCACAGCTCGGTCAATAGACCAAGGTGGAATGAACATACAGTAGATGGAGCCGTAGACACACTTTGATTTGCTCCAGTATGTTTTTTGTCTATATTTTCTGTAAATAGTTCAATATTATTATTTTTTTTTCCTACCTTTATTTAACCAGGTAGGCAAGTTGAGAACACGTTCTCATTTACAATTGCGACCTGGCTAAGATAAAGCAAAGCAGTTCGACGCATACAACAACACAGAGTTACACATGGAGTAAAACAAACATACAGTCAATAATACAGTAGAAAAATAAGTCTATATACAATGTGAGCAAGTGAGTTGAGAAGGGAGGTAAAGGCAAAAAAAGGCCGGTGGCGAAGTAAATACAATATAGCAAGTAAAACACTGGAATGGTTGATTTGCAGTGGAAGAATGTGCAAAGTAGAGATAGAAATAATGGGGTGCAAAGGAGCAAAATAAATAAATACAGTAGGGAAAGAGGTAGTTGTTTGGGCTAAATTATAGATGGGCTATGTACAGGTGCAGTAATCTATGAGCAGCTCTGACAGCTGGTGTTTAAAGCTAGTGAGGGAGATAAGTGTTTCCAGTTTCAGAGATTTTTGTAGTTCGTTCCAGTCACTGGCAGCAGAGAACTGGAAGGAGAGGCGGCCAAAGGAAGAATTGGTTTTGGGGGTGACCAGAGAGATATACCTGCTGGAGCGCGTGCTACAGGTGGGTGCTGCTATGGTGACCAGCGAGCTGAGATAAGGGGGGACTTTACCTAGCAGGGTCTTGTAGATGACCTGGAGCCAGTGGGTTTGGCGATGAGTATGAAGCGAGGGCCAGCCAACGAGAGTGTACAGGTCGCAGTGGTGGGTAGTATATGGGGCTTTGGTCACAAAACGGATGGCACTGTGATAGACTGCATCCAATTTACTGAGTAGGGTATTGGAGGCTATTTTGTAAATGACATCACAGAAGTCGAGGATTGGTAGGATGGTCAGTTTTACAAGTTTTTATTGCGCCGTACTGACTGCTTAATTGTTTTCTTTCGACAATCAAATAAAATAAATGACTACAATAGACACTAAGAAATATATTTAAAAAAAATTGAATAGCATCCACATATGGGGGCGGTTTCATTTCAATGTGTTATAAAATGTTTGGCTTTTCAAAAATATTCCATTCTTCTTTCTCTTGTTTATATTATGGCTATAATATACCTTTATGTAACTAAGCTTTCACATATGTATGTTTGTCTTTATAATAATAATATTTAATTTGTTGAGCACATTTCCCAAGTTCAATGCACATCTGCAAAATTTTTATGCTTGCTTCTGTGCGCAGATCATTTGACCGTGTCACGTTGGCATGAAGGATCGGGAGACAGATGCAGGAATGCGTAATATGTTTTTTTATTAAACCCAAATTACGGTGTGCCATGTAAAGGCACAGGGACGAAGACCAAACAAACACGTAACAAAAACACAGGGTTGAAACCCAGACAAAAGAGCGAGGAATACCTTGAATGATTATACACGCGCACAATGATTAATCATCTGCGCAATCCGCAATGGCACAAAAGCCAAAACACACAGGACAGGTACTCACACGCACTAACAGACATAGTAACAATAATGGACAGCCCAATGGAAACCAAAGGGCACACTTATACAAATACTAATCCGTGGGAATAGGGGACAGGTGTGCGTAATGAAAGTTCCGGAGGGATCCGTGACAGTACCCACCCCCCTCCCCCCCGACTCGCTGCACCAGCAGCGCAACAACACCAGCCTCGAGGACGATCACAGGAACGCAGTGCGGGTCGATCAGGACCCGATGCAGCTGCCAAAGTTGCGTCATCGCCGAACGGACCAGTCGCAGCGTCGTCGGACGGGCCATTCAAGCTGTTTCCCTGAACCTCTCTAGGGTACGTGGGACGGTAGCGCCCCACCTCTTCAACAGCCAGTGAAACTGCAGGGCGCCAAATTCAAAACAACAGAAATCCCATAATTAAAATTCCTCAAACATACATGTATTTTACACCTTTTTAAAGATACATTTGTTGTAAATCCAGCCACAGTGTCCGATTTCAAAAAGGCTGTACGACGAAAACAAACCAAACGATTATGTTAGGGGAGTGCCTATTCACAGAATAACACAGCCATTTTTCCAGCCAAAGACAGGATTCACAAAAAGCAGAAATATAGCTAAAATGAATCACTAACCTTTGATGATCTTCATCAGATGACACTCATAGGACTTAATGTTACACAATACATGTATGTTTTGTTCAGTAAAGTTCATATTTATATTCAAAAATCAGAGTTTACATTGACGCATTACGATCAGTAGTTCCAAAACATCCGGTGATTTTACAGAAAGCCACATCAATTTACAGAAATACTCCTTATAAATGTTGATGAAAATACAAGTGTTATGCATGGAATTTTAGATGCACTTCTCCTTAATGCAACCGATGTGTCAGATTTCAAAAAAGCTTTACGGAAAAAGCAAACCATGCAATAATCTGAGGTCGGCGCTCAGAGCCCAATCAAGACAAAAATACACTGCTCAAAAAAATAAAGGGAACACTTAAACAACACAATGTAACTCCAAGTCAATCACACTTCTGTGAAATCAAACTGTCCACTTAGGAAGCAACACTGATTGACAATAAATGTCACATGCTGTTGGGCAAATGGAATAGACAAAAGGTGGAAATTATAGGCAATTAGCAAGACACCCCCAATAAAGGAGTGGTTCTGCAGGTGGTGACCACAGACCACTTCTCAGTTCCTATGCTTCCTGGCTGATGTTTTGGTCACTTTTGAATGCTGGCGGTGCTTTCACTCTAGTGGTAGCATGAGACGGAGTCTACAACCCACACAAGTGGCTCAGGTAGTGCAGCTCATCCAGGATGGCACATCAATGCGAGCTGTGGCAAGAAGGTTTGCTGTGTCTGTCAGCGTAGTGTCCAGAGCATGGAGGCGCTTCTTCAGAAGTGCGATGGAACAGAGCTCGCTCTCACATGAATGCGCATGGTCAGCGCATGTTCAGCTCACAGCTCATAGACCTTACTCAATCCCCTCTCATTCGGCCCCACTTCACAGTAGAAAGATCAGACAAGGTTTTAAAGACTGTTGACATCTGGTAGAAGCCTTAGGAAGTGCAACATTACCAATATCCCACTGTGTCTTCAATAGGAGCTGAGTTGAAAATCGACCAACCTCAGATTTCCCACTTCCTGGTTGGATTTTTTCTCAGGTTTTTGCCTGCCATATGAGTTCTGTTATACTCACAGACATCATTCAAACCATTTTAGAAACTTCAGAGTGTTTTCTATCCAAATCTACTAATACTATGCATATTCTAGCTTTTATGGCTGAGTAGCAGGCCGTTTACTCTGGGCACCCTTTTCATCCGGACGTGAAAATACTGCCCCCTACCCCAAAGAAGTTAATGGTTGTTTTATTCTGTCACGTTGGTAACAATGATTCGGTAGACAGGCGCAGGAATGCGTAATATGTTTTTTTATTATTCCCCAAATTATGGCGTGCCGTGTAAGAGCACGGGGACGAAGACCAAACAAACACGTAACAAAAACACAGGGTTGAAACCCAAACAAAAGAGCGAGGAATACCTCAAATAAATAACACACGAGCACAATGATTAACACACGGGACAAGACCCATAATCATCTGCGCAATCCACAATGGCACGAAAGAAAAAACACACAGCACAGGTACTCACACGCACCAACGGACATAGTAACAAGAAACGACAGCCCAATGGAAACCAAAGGGCACACATATACAAATACTAATCAGTGGGAATAGGGGACAGGTGTGCGTAATGAAAGATCCGGAGGGACCCATGACAGACCACTGAAGGTTTCCTTTTCCGATTTTGCATGTGCTTAGCTATATTCCGTTACTTTTTATCCCCCCCAAAAAAACTCTCTAGTCCTTGCCGATGACAAGCATAACATGATGCAGCCACCACCATTCTTGAACATATGAATAGTGGTACGCAGTGATGTGTTGTGTTGGATTTTCCCCAAACATAATGCTTTGTATTCAGGATTTTTTTTGCAGTATTACTTCAGTGCCTTATTACAAAAAGGATGTATGTTGTGGAGTAACTACAATGTTCTTGATCCATCCTCGGTTATCTCCTATCACAGCCATTTAAAAAAACTGTGACTATATTAAAATCACCATTGGCCTCAAGGAGAAATCCCTGAGCAGTTTCCTTCCTTTCCGGCAACTTAGGAAGGAATCCCGTATCTTTGTCGTCAGTTTACTCCTGAATTAATTTAGGCTTGCCTTAACAAAAGGGTTGAATACTTATTGACTCAAGACATTTCAGCTTTTCATTTTTCCTTAATTAGTAAAAAATAAAAAATAAAATTCCACTTTGATAATATGGGAAATGTGTGTACGCCAGTGACACAAGATCTCAATTTAATACATTTTAAATTCAGGCTTGTTGGGGATGAATCAGAATGAGTTGGGTAACATAGATAAGATGTTTTATTTTCATCATATGCTTGTGAGATACTTGTCATTAAAATCTTTCCCTTTGTCTATAGGGTTGGTAGTTGCAGTTATCACTTCTCAGCTAGGGCTTAGTCACATTGGGGCGCAGAGAGGGGAGAGGTCAGGCTTGTCATCATATGTCAATGTATCTGTTAACTTCTTCTGGCTGCAAGCCCGAGGCCGGCCACAATATGACAACAGCCCAAACAGGTTAAACCATGTGGTGCTATGTAGAATATCAGAAGGGGAGGAGGACAGAGTGGAACGTTGTTTTCTTATGGGAATGTGTCTGTAACTATTCCTAAACCATGTGAAGGGATGGCGTTATTAATGGGGAACCATTGTCACTATCTCATACAATGTCTGTACGCCAGTCACTCCATACTTTTCTCATTGGGGGAAAGAGTATGGCTGTGTCTAGAACCAATGTATTTCCCCTCTGAGGTTGCCCTTATCTTGACCTAGTATTTGACCTAAGAGGCTCACTGTCTGATTTTGAGTTTGTCCAGGTTTGGCAGTATCTAGGATTGACAATTGATATATGCCATTGGATGAGGTAATGTTTTGGTAGACAGTGAAGTATCAAGGATGAGATTAGAACCTTGTTTAGGAAACCAAACTGAACGATAATTTATAGCGAATGCTGTCTCTGTATGGGATACTCCTCTCTAAAGTAAAAGTCTTTCTTTGTGAAGCAGTTCCTATTATCTGTGGTTTGTCATGTCGACTAGGGGGTGGATCTTTGCTATAAAAGATCTCAGTTGCCATTATGTTGGGGACTCTCAACTTTTCATTAGAGATACTGAAATGTTGAAAGTCAAATGCTATTGCAAAAGCTTAATTATTATTAAAGGTGAAGTTTAAGTATAACTCTGACTGGTATGTGGTTTACTCTCTCATTATTTGGTAATACAGGAAATTGCCACGACAGGCTGTAAGGCAAGAAGATTTGAAAAATGCAAGGGTTGTGCATTTCTGAAGGCACTGTATATTTTACTATGTCATTCAAACGAGATACTAAGCTATTGAAACAAGATAATTCCAAGAGTCTACCTTTCAGTTATAGTTTTTGCCTTGGGCTTTAGTGCTTCCGTAGGAACTCTATTGGAGATATTCCATCATTTGGTGTTTTGTTGAGGATGGTGTCTCAGGAGCCGCTCCAGTCTCTGAAAAAAGTATTAATTTGGGTTGAGATTTGGTGACTAAGACGTCCATGACAAATGGTTAACATCGTTTTCATGCTCATCAAACTCTTCAGTGACCACTGGTGCCCTATGGATGGGGACATTGTCATCCTATGGTGACATAGCCATTGCAGCCAAAATAATGGCCTGCCCAGCATTTTGTTACGTTTATTATATATTTTTTTATTTAACCTTTATTTCACTAGGCAAGTCAGTTAAGAACAAATTCTTCTTTACAATGGCAGCCTACCAAAAGGCAAAAGGCCTCCTGCGGGGACCGGGGCCTGGGTTAAAAAAAATATAATAAATACAATATCAATAGAAGATAAAACACACATCACAACAAGAGAGACAACACAACACTACATAAAGAGAAACCTAAGACAACAACATAGCAAGGCAGCAACACATGACAACACAGCATGGTAGCAACACAACATGACAACAACATGGTTGCAGCACAACATGGTAGCAGCACAAAACATGGTACAAACATTACTGGGCACAGACAACAGCACAGAGGGCAAGAAGGTAGAGACAACAATAGAACACGCAAAGCAGCCACAACTGTCAGTAAGAGTGTCCATGAATGAGTCTTTGAATGAATAGATTGAGATAAAACTATCCAGTTTGAGTGTTTGTTGAAGCTCGTTCCAGTCGCTAGCTGCAGCAAACTGAAAAGAGGAGCGACTCAGGGATGTGTGTGCTTTGGGGACCTTTAACAGAATGTGACTGGCAGATCGGGGGTTGTATGTGGAGGATGAGGGCTGCAGTAGATATCTCAGATAGGGGGGAGTGAGGCCAAAGAGGGTTTTATAAATAAGCATTGTGACGCTAAGCGTGATGGCATGTTAATTGCTTAATTAATTAACTCAAGAATCACACCTGTGTGGAAGCACCTGCTTTCAATATACTGTACACTGAACAAAAAATATAGACGCAACATGTAAAGTGTTTCATGAGCTGAAATAAAAGATCCCTGAAATGTTTCATACGCACAAAAAGCTTATTCCTCTCAAATTTAGTTCACAAATGTGGTTACATCCGTGTTAGTGAGCATTTATCCTTTGCCAAGATAATCCATCCAACCTGACAGGTGTGGCATATCAAGAAGCTTAATAAACAGCATGATCATTACACAGGTGCACCTTGTTCTGGGAACAATAAAAGCCACTCTAAAATGTGAGCTGTTGACTGAGAATTTTATATTAATTTCTCTACCATAAGTTTTAGCGAATTTGGCAGTACGTCCAACCGGCCTCACAACGGCAGACCACGTGTATGGTGTCATGTGGGTGAGCAGTTTACTGATGTCAACATTGTGAACAGAGTGCTCCATGGTGGCAGTGGGGTTATGGTATGGACAGGCATAAGCTACGGACAACAATCACAATTGCATTTTAAAAGTGAAAATGTGAAAGCACATAGATACCGTGACGAGATCCTGAGGCCCATTGTCATGTCATTCCTCCGCCGTCATCACCTCATGTTTCAGCATGATAATGCACGGCCCCATGTCACAAGGATCTGTACACAATTCCTGGAAGCTGAAAATGACCCAGTTCTTCCATGGTCTGCAGACTCGCCAGACATGCATCCGTTGAGCACGTTTGGGATGCTCTGGCTCGACGTGTACGACAACGTGTTCCAGTTCCCGCCAATATCCAGCAACGTCGCACAGCCATTAAAGAGGAGTGGGACAACATTCCACAGGGCACAATCAACAGCCTGATCAACTCTATTTGAAGTATATGTGTCGTGCTGCATGAGGCAAATGGTGGTCACACCAGATACTGACTGGTTTTCTGATCCACACCTCTACCTTTTTTTTTGAAGGTATCTGTGACAGATGTATTCCCAGTCATGTGAAATCTATAGATTTGGGCCTGATGAATATATTTCAGTTGACTGATTTCCTTATATGAACTGTAACAGTAAAAGCTTTGAAATTGTTGCATTTTGCATTTATATTTTTGTTCAGTATGTAATGTGTACAATAGATTAAGAACACCTTCCTAATATTGAGGTGCACCCCCACCTTTTGCCCTCAGAACAGCCTCAATTTGTTGGAGCATGGACTCTACAAGGTGTCGAAAGCGTGCCACAGGGATGCTGGACCATGTTGACCCCAATGCTTCCCACAGTTGTGTCAAGTTAGCTGGATGTGGACCATTTGGGTGGTGGACCATTCTTGATACATACGGGGAACTGTTGAGCATGAAAAACCCAGCAGCTTTGCAGTTCCTGACACAAACTGGCACCTACTACCATACCCCGTTAAAGACACTTAAATATTTTGTCTTGTCCATTCACCCTCTGAATGGAACACATACACAATCCATGTCTCAAGGCTTAAAAATCATTCTTTAACCTGTTTCCTCCCCTACATCTATACTGATTGAAGTGGCTTTAACTAGTGACATCAATAAGGGATCATAACAACACCTGGATTCCCCTGGTTGTCTATGTCATGGAAAGAGCAGGTGTCCTTAATGTTTTGTACACTCAGTGTTTCAATTATTTTGGCAGTTACCTGTATATATAGAGATAGAAATAAATACATAGTGGTCCAGAGATTTAGAGTCAGGCACTGACATGGCCGACCTAATGAAAGGAGTGTGGTGTTTTTCCAGAGCAAGGGCCCTGGCCTTGGCATTGACAAGCTGTCCACATTGCACTGTAATTTAGAGACCTTCCCCCAGAGAGCAGGCCTGAGTTATAACATTTCTTTCCATCCTCCTCCCTCCCTACTGACTCTACCCGTTACCTCTCCCTCTCCCACCATCCACTCACTCTATCACAACCTCTACCTTTTCTTACACTCCCTCTCTCAGATTTTCTGTTTACCCCATCTCCCCTAATTCCTTACAGTGTTCCATTCTCTTTCTCATTCTCACGCCCATTCTATTTTATTTTCCATCTCTTGTCTCCCTGCCCTCCCTCCCCACTCCGCTGTGCATTCCCATCTCCCTCTCTTCCTCTTATTCAGACTGCTCATGACTCACCCCTGGCCTCTATTACCCCCTGCATGTGGCCATGACCCATGGCTCCCTAGCTGGCTCCAGGCCACTCTACTGGCTCTAGGACCAGCCTGCAGGGAGGCCTATTGGGAGGCCTGCCACAAACCCATAGAGCACGTAGACCAGGCCTGCCATAGACCCACAGAGCACGAATGCCTAGCCTGCCACAGACCAACAGGGCACGGACGCCTAGCTTGCCACAGGCACACAGGATATAGCCTCAAAGGGCCTGCTCTGATCGATAACAAGATGGAGCCATATAGATGTGTGTGTCTATATTATTACATTCAACAGATGCTCTCTGTACTATATGTGTTGTTTGTTGCACAGGTAGAGAGTTGTATAGGATTTGATTGCACAGTACTGTATTATACTACCATTTTGCATACTGCCATTAAGCAACCAGCTATATGTTCCAAAACATTTATTTGCTTATAACAAAGAGGATGTCTCCAACCAGAGCCAGTCCTTGATCTGACATCCCAGCAGAGTGGTTACCAGTGTGTTCCTCTATACATGAGTGATAAACAATTACAGCCAATGAAATCGGCCATCCCCGTGGACATTCAAAGGATAGTTTATCTCCCATCCAATTTTGCACAGCCAAATTACACAGTGATCCTGGCCACTTGCATAACAGATGCTTCTGATTGGGCTTTAGAAAGATACCAAAATCTACAAAATAGCAGAAGAGTTCTCAGCGTACCAAACAGAAGCGTTTTCTCTAGGGGAGGGTCTTTTACCTCATCGATGTTGTTATTTCCCTCCGTTTTGTGGAAATTAAGACTGCCAGCTTTAAATGCTAATTTAACGGCTTGGCTCATGATTTCCTCTTCCAACTCAAGCCGGCTTCTTCCCAAAAAACTGTGGCTATGCGTTCACTTAAACAAAATATGTTAAAATACACTGCAGAACTCAATACCCATTCCGAGAGGCATGACCGCCTTCATTACGTTGGGTTTTAATCACATTTCCGCTCTAATATATAAGTAAACAAATCAAACACATCTAAATAAATGATTGGTTTGAGTCGTTCTGTAATAGCATGTCAATCTTTCAAAGCTTGTAATCAGCTACTCTCTCCATTGGGCTTGGGAAGCAAAAATCGAGAGCCGAATGTGTCACGCCCTGATCTGTTTCACCTGTCCTTGTGATTGTCTCCACCCCCTCCAGGTGTCGCTTATTTTCCCCAGTGTATTTATCCCTGTGTTTCCTGTCTCTCTGTGCCAATTCGTCTTGTTTGTTTCCAAGTCAACCAGCGGTTTTCCCAGTCTCCTGCTTTTTGCATTCTCCTTTTTCTAGTCCTCCTGGTATTGACCCTTGCCTGTTTCTGGACTTTGTACCCGCCTGCCTGACCATTCTGCCTGCCTTGATCATGAGCCTGTCTGCCACTTTGTACCGCCTGGACTCTGATTTGGTTTTAACCTTTTTGCCGGTCCACGACCATTCTCTTGCCTATCCCTTTGGATCAATATACATTGTAAGACTCCAACCATCTGCTTCCTGTGTCTGCATTTGGGTCTCACCTTGTGTCTTGATAGAAGGCATAACAACGCAGTCTCTGACTTCCAACTCGAATGAGGTGCCATAGAGAAGCTAGGAGAATTGGAGGGTTTGTTTGGTAGAGTTTTGTTAATCCATCTGTACGTCATAGTCCCCTTGCTCCCGTGCAAATTAAGGAATAGTCTTTCTTTTTTTTACTTTCAAATTTAAGTTGAATGTGTTATTTCTAAGTCTCTTGAAGTCCTTTCAATATATTTTCTGCCACAGTAGGTCACAAAAAGCCATGTCAGAAGGATGCAAAAGAATGCATAACAACTGCAGTTAAACTTCTCAAAAGCAATCATACTCCGTTATGTCCTTGACTTCATCTTGCTGTTGACCAGAGCACCGAGTTCATCTTTTCACTGCATCTGAAATCATCCATTTGAATTCAAACAATAAGGGTTGTTTAGCTGACTGACTGTCCCTGCATGGTCTCTAGGCAACAAGAAAATCCACATTCCAATAGCCCTCCCTCTCTACCCCCCCCTCTCTCCCACCCTTAAATACACTAATTAGAGAACGAGTTGTGAAGATGTTTTTCAATCCACATCTTTTGTGGGCTTTGCTCTTGGATATCAAACTATGAGCCCCTCATCACAGGGCTAGGGGGTTAGTGAAGGGCAGGCAGGCAGGTAGGCTGCCTCACTCCCACAGAGAAAAAGCAGGGATTGAGGGATGGAGACTGCAGAGGGGGGATATATGGAGGTGGAGTTCAGTGTCAGCTAGTCACCACACCTTTTATATAAATCAAAGAAGAGAGCGAGGTTAGTTAGAGTGAAGTGTGTACGTGTGCGTGTGTGTGTGTAAGAGAGCGAGAGGGAAAAAGAGTGTGTGAAAAAAAAGTGTGCAATTGGATTGCATGTTTGCATCATGATCTGTATCTGTTATAGTGCAAACCATGTCAATTACTTCTAAAGGTAAATGTTACCAGTCAGTAATCAGTCCACTCATTTCATAGCATTACAGTTACATAACCTCAGTCTTTACAGTAACAGCTTGCAGCACAAAGGCTTGCCTCTGTTAATGGCCGAGTTAGCACTGAAATGCTGTGGTGCCATTTTCCCTAAAGAATAGTGATGAGGAAACTTTACAACCCACTAATGCTTTATTCAGCAGAGCAATTAATAGTTCAGAACATTATGATATGTAATAGATAACCCTGGTAAGAACTAATAGCCATACATTAGCAATTTGCCTTATCAAAGTGGAATGGAAAGGGTGAGGAGAATTACTCTTGAAGTCATATATGCATTTAAATAATTTTCAATTAAATGGATGATTTATAGCCTTGCATTATTAATTGAGGACCATATCAACATTTGTCTTAATTTATACTTTTAAGAAGCAGTCTTTGCTGAACCCCAAAGCTCAATGAAGACTTCATAACAAAATAAAGCATTAGGACTCTCTCTGGCTTTTGTCTTTTAAAACGTATTCGATTTTCTGGGATCTTACAAGCTGAGGCTGATGGACAAAACTAGATGAAGGTTAGAGAACACATTTTTCAGTAATAGAGTTTAATTTCCTTCTTTTTAAAATGTTTAGAAAATGTTAAGAGAATGTCAACCCGCAGCCTACATCATCTAGGCTATTTCGTCTTGTGCTAATCTTCTTTCAGGAATAAAAAATGCTTTTTAGCTTGCTGCAACAGTGAAGATGTGCCTTTTAAAGGTTCTGCTTTGATGTACAGACTAAATTAGGGGATTGCAGCGTTAGCTGTGGTCTGTCTTGACTTGGGGATGTAGTTCAGAGCGATCACCAGGGTAGGCCCATAATGTACTTCCAATTCCACATCCAACTGAAACAGTGCCACAGTGTTTCATCCCATTAATCTGTTCCGTTCCAGTGAGATGAGACTGGGACACACAGTGAAGCAACATAATGCTAGTCTAGGTCAGATAGTGTGACTCGGGTATACACTGAGTGTATAAAACATTAGGAACACCTGCGCTTTCCGTGTCATAGACTGACCGACACCTTGTAGAGTCCATGCCCCGATGAATTGAGGCTGTTCTGAGGGTAAAAGGGGGTGCAACTCAATATTTGGAAGGTATACACTCAGTGTAGGTTGCTATCACAAAAGTGTCACAGTAAGCAATCGCAGTTTCAATTTCCAGGTGGTGGACATGCATATTTCCAAGCAATGGATTTGGTGGTAGAGTAAACACTGGCATGACTTTCCATGAATTATCACAACACACCTAACATTATGTCAGAAGACACGCATACCCAGGCAACAAACTGAGTCAGGAGAGTAGAAGTTCAATATTGCTGTGTAACCTTATTGGCTATGAAGTCACTCAGCTTCTCAAATAATCAAATCAAATTGTATTTGTGACATGCTTTGTAAACAGCAGGTGTAGACGAACAGTGAAATGCTTCACAACAATGCAGAGAGAGAAAAAAATGAAATAATAGAAAAAGAATAGCACTAGGAATGAGTAATGATAACTTGGCTATATACACGGGGTACCAGTACTGAGTCGATGTGCAGAGGCATGAGGTAATTGAGGTAGATATGTACATATAGGTAAGGATAAAGTGACTAGGCAACAGGATACATAGTAAACAGTAGCAGCAGCGTATGTGATGATTCAAAAGAGGTAGTGTAAAAAGGGTCAAGTCAGATAGTTAAATAGTTAACCAATAGCTAGACGGACTAACTATATAGCAGTCTTGTGGCTTGGGGGTAGAAGATGTTCAGGGTCCTACTGGTTCGAGACAAGATGCATCAGTACGGCTTCCCGTGCTGTAGCAGAAAGAACAGTCTATGACTTGGGTGGCTGGAGTCTTTTACAATTTCTACGGCCTTCCTCTGACACCACCTGGCATAGGCCCACCAGAGTGCTGTACTGGGTTGTATGCACTACTGTAGCACTTTGCAGTCGGATACCAAGCAGTTGCCATATCAAGCGGTGATGCAGCCAGTCAAAATGCTCTCAATGGTGCAGCTGTAGAACTTTTGGAGGATCTGAGGGCCCATGCCAAATCTTTTCAGCATCCTAAGGGGGAAGAGGCGTTGTCGTGCCTTCTTCACGACTGTGTTGGTGTGTGTGGACCATGATCATTCCGTAGTGATGTGGACACAGAGGAACTTGAAGCTCTCGATCCGCTCCGCTCTCGACCCGCTCCTCTACGGCCCTGTTGATGTAGATAGGGCGTGCTCGACCCTCCGTTTCCTGTCGTCCACGATCAGCTCCTTTGTCTTGCTGATGTTGAGGGAGAGGTTGTTGTCCTGGCAACACACTGCCAGGTCACTGACATCCTTCCTATAGGATGTCTCATCGTCACCGTTATCCCATCTGGTCATGATAAAACTGAGGGTGTAAATCCCTTGTGGATGAACCAAGGAACATGGATATAGCTGGAGGGGTGAGATACTGGAAACAGTTGATGAATGCGGGCTCACTGGTGACAATTCACAATGACCGCTCCAGTGACATAGCCCTGCTTTCTGCACAGAGCCGTCAACCTCAAGCCCTCCATTGGGGTGCTGCTGTACCATCCACCTACATCACACTACCACTTTGCACTTTGCACTTTCCCACCACAACCGCCACCACATGACTCAACAGTGTTACTGCTGAATGAGTGGGAAGACGTTGAAATGCCTCTTCCCCATGTTTTTTATGTTTTATTTGTATGTAACCTTTATTTAACTAGGCAAGTCAGTTAAGAACAAATTCTTATTCGCAATGAATGCCTACCCTGGCCAAACCCGGACGATGCTGGGCCAATTGTGCGCCGCCCTATGGGACTCCCAATCACAGACGGATGTGATACAGCCTGATATAGTGGGCTGGCCCATGGGTTCATTCTATTTCATTATTGCTTGGTGGAGTGGAGCTCCTGGCAGGATGTGAGAAGAGAGATGTGTTGCTGCTCTTACTGCTGCTGCTGGGCCAGCTGTTAATTAGGTGCATGGAGACTGTCAGGGCGTCTGTCTGTATGAGTCTGTATGAGCCATGCTTTTCAGAATCACTAGTGAGAGCTGCACTCTAATCCACTAGCTATATATGGGCATCTGAAGTGGAGTACTACTGTGTACAGCTCCCTCGGTCAAACTGAAGAGAATGTCATATGCATTTTGCGCTCTGTTATTATTCTCACCCACACTCTGACTCACACACAGAAAACATATGTGCATCTAGATCATAAAAAAACAAAACACGTCTGAGTTTTGAAGCATGAATAAAATGTCCATGCTGTAATTTACACCTGATCAATGCTTAGAAGAAGAGAATAGTGCCAGTGGGGAAAATAAACGTAGCTTTTGTTGCGGTTTGTGTTGTTTTTTCCAGAAGGACTTCTTATCTTAATCCCCCTCTCCTCAGGGGGCAAGGAACATCTGAGCCACGAAACATCCTCTCTTCTCTTCTCTTCTCTTTAATACCTCTTTCTACTACTATTATAGCCACAAAGCTAATTGCTTTTTTTCTTTCATGGAGGATATGCAGGAAATCAAGCAGTGCAGTTCCCCCTTTTCAATTTTCCCTCTTTATAAATTGTTCCTTTTTTCTCCTCGTTCCAATATAATGGCAAATTAGAATTCATTGAATTCCAATGTGTTCATTAGCTTTTGAAGTTGAGCTCTCTTCCAGAGAATGGGATGCTTTAGTCACCTTGTCGGTTCCTGCATGTGAGGAGAGAGAGACAGAAAGAGGGGGAGAGAGAGAGCAGAGAGAGAGAGAGAGGGGGGGGGAGATAGAGGAAGAGAGTGAGAACAATAGCAAGATAGAAGGCATATCTGGAAAGTTAAGCGCATATCCCTTAGGTTGAACATTTTCATTTTGGGAAATTTCAGTTATGCTATAGTGAAATATAGTCAGAATGTTTATTTTTCATGTGAATGAATAAAGAGTGATATACAAAGACAGTGTGATTTTCAGAGTGTCTGTTAGATACAGAGAAAGGAATAAAAAGTTAGAAGATAAAGTCACCCTGCAACAATAATGAGTTGTTAGGACGTCCCCAGTATGTCACAAAATGGTTGCCCACGTACAGGGAACTAGACAAAGGTCCCCCAGAGAATGTTCCCTTGGGACCATTAAGTGACATTCTTAGAACGTTATCAGAATGTCAGTGGGATAACATCGCACATTAAAGAGTGATTGCCTTTAAAAACCAATTAATCCCTTTGAAAACGGCCAATGTGGCATCAATATGAGTCAGAAACAGTTGACTACAAAGTGTAAACAGGATACATTTGGGTCATAAAGTCAGTCTCATCTAAAACGAGTTTGGAACATCCGTGCGTTACAACGGGTAAATGAAGGTTGGGTTTTGATTTTGACCACTAACATGGGGTGAACAGCTGTGGTGATTACTCTCTATCCAATAGCATAGACAGTGAGACAGACCTGCCCAGCAGTGCCGACTTGGTTTACATAAGACAACATGTCATACATTTAAAAAATGTGTTAGATGTAAAATGTATCAAATAAAATAACTTCTGCAAAACGTCAAAATTAATTACAGATTTCTTGAGTAATCTGAGATTCATTCATGGGATTTTGAGAAAGTGAAATAGGCTTCCGTTTCTGCAGTGTCTCATTTGGAACAAACATAATTAACCAAATGTGTAATCGGTCAGGAAACACACCTCCAAGACTGAAATCTCCTTTGTGTAATGAGCAACAGAAAAACACAAGTTCCAATTGCAGTTTTTAGTCGCTCTTTAAGGGACCTAATCGAAACATCACTGAATGCCCTCAGGGTGTCCCCTGTTTGCTGGGGAGCCTCAAAGGGATGAGTAAATAGCAGTCCCTTCTGTGTTGAGGGCTCCTTTTGAAAACACAAGTCATGAAACAGTCATGCAGTGCCATGGATACGCATGGCAACACTCCATGCCCTCCAATTAGCCTGTCACTCTGTTGTATTGTGTGGTGGTTAGAATAGCCTGTGTGCTTAGTGTTGCTCTTCCAATTGCAAGACAAAGTTAAATCCTCTGTCTAAACTGATAGATAAACAATGTTAATTATTACTGCCTCCATAGACAGTAATGGATTTATAAATACACAAAACATACAGTAGGGTAGTCTATATAGCATGCATTAAAAAAGACAGTCTACTGCCTCATTTGACTGTGGTGGCTGTGTAATTATGTAAAGTCCCTCCTTCTAGTCTTCCCATCCTGTTTTTAGGCAGCCTACAGAGAGGGAGAGGGAGGGATGAGAGACAGAGAGAGAGGGAGAGAGAGAGAGGAAGAGAGAGTTCAGCAGGTCTTGGGCAGCAGTTCAGGGTGGTAAAGCAAGGACAGCTATCTCTGCCTTCCCTCCCGGACTCTGTGAAACCAGGTCATGACTGGCATTTTAATGGCCTTGTGAATAGCACTGCTTCATCCCACAGGGCTCGGCCATATACCACACACACAAACATTAACACACCACACGCAGACTGCATGTGCCCACACAGGCAGACTACACTTGTTTTTCTGTCCTTCTATCCCTAACCCATAACCCTAATCTTAACCCATAACTCCAATCCAAACCCAAACCTAAAATTAAACTTAAACCCTAACCCCTAATTGTAACCCTAACGCTAATGATTTCTGTAACTGTTAGCTTACCTGTGTAATATTGAACCAGTTGTGTATAGAACATGATGCTGTTTTATCAATTGCTGTGCTGATCAATGGACAGTTCATTACCTCTTTCAAAATAATATGTAGTTTAAAGTTATGTTTGTTTTTATTTTTGCAATAAAGATGGCGACGCAACAGTAATACACATTTACAATAGGCCTATGTCTAAAAAATACATACAGACAAATTATTTTAAATTATGCATGCTGGTATGCATAATTTTAATAGCAAGACGCTGTAAAGTCCATTATCCCTCTGAAGAATATGAATTAGTGTCACGCCCTGACCTTAGTGTCACGCCCTGACCTTATCTCTGTTTTCTTTATTATTTTGGTTAGGTCAGGGTGTGACGAGGGTGGGTATGCTAGTTTATATTGTCTAGGGTTTTTTGTATGTCTAGGGGTTTTGGTAGTAGGTATATGTATGTCTATGGTGGCCTGAATTGGTTCCCAATCAGAGGCAGCTGTTTATCGTTGTCTCTGATTGGGGATCATATTTAGGTTGCCATTTTCCCTTTTGGTTTTGTGGGTTCTTGATCTATGTTTAGTTGCCTGTCTGCACTATCCATATTAGCTTCACGGTTCGTTTTGTTATTTTGTTTGTTTTGTTCAGTGTTCGTTCTTTTAATAAAGAAGAATGTACGCTTACCATGCTGCGCCTTGGTCTCCTCCTTTTGACGTCCGTGACAGAAGAACCCACCATAAAAGGACCAAGCAGCGTGAAAATGAGGAGCAGCGTTTTATGGAAAAATGGACCTGGGAGGAGATACTGGATGGAGCAGGACCCTGGACACAGGCTGGGGAATATCGCCTTCCGAAGGAGGCAATTGAGGCAGCAAAAGCGGAACGGCGATATTATGAGGAGAAATACAAACAAGGCAAGCACGAGAGGCAGCCCCAATACATTTTTTGGGGGGAGGCACACAAGAAGATTGGCTGAGTCAGGTTGGAGACATGAGCCAACTCCTTGTGTTTACCGTGGGGAGCGTGTGACTGGTCAGGCACTGTATTTTGCAGAAATGCGCACGGTGTCTCCAGTTCCCATTCATAGCCCGGTGCACTCTATTCCAGCTCCTCGCATTTGCCGGGCTAGAATGGGCATCCAGCCAGGACGCATTGAGCCAGCTCTACGTTCCAGATCTCCAATGCGTCTCCACGGCCCAGTGTATCCTGTGCCTCCTCCCCGCACTCGCCCTGAGGTACGTGTCCCCAGCCCGGTACCACCAGTGCCGGCACCACGCACCAGGCCCCCAGTGTGCCTCCAGAGTCCAGTACGTCCTGTTCCTGCTTCTCACACTCGCCCTGAGGTGCGTGTCCTCAGCCCGGTACCACCAGTTCCGGCACCACACATCAGGCCTCCAGTGCGCTTCCACAGTCCAGTACGGCCTGTGTCTCTTCCCCGCACTCGCCCTGAGGTGCGTGTCCTCAGCCCGGTACCACCAGTTCCGGCACCACGCATCAGGCCTCCATTGCGCTTCCACAGTCCAGTACGGCCTGTGCCTCTTCCCCGCACTCGCCCTGAGGTGCGTGTCCTCAGCCCGGTACCACCAGTTCCGGCACCACGCATCAGGCTTCCAGTGCGCTTCGATAGTCCAGAGCTTCCGACGACAGTGCCCAGTCCAGAGCTTCCGGCGACAGTACCCAGTCCAGAGCTTCCGGCGACAGTACCCAGTCCAGAGCTTCCGGCGACAGTACCCAGTCCAGAGCTTCCGGCGACAGTACCCAGTCCAGAGCTTCCGGCGACAGTACCCAGTCCAGAGCTTCCGGCGACAGTACCCAGTCCAGAGCTTCCGGCGACAGTACCCAGTCCAGAGCTTCCGGCGACAGTACCCAGTCCGGAACCTCCAACGACGGGCCACAGTCCGGAACCTCCAATGACGGGCCACAGTCCGGAACTTCCAACGACGGGCCAAAGTCCGGAACCTCCAGCGACGGTCCCCAGCCCGGGGTCTCCAGCGATGGTCCCCAGCCCGGGGTCTCCAGCGAGGGTCTCCGGTCCGGGGCCTCCGGCGATGATCCACAGTCCAGAGCCTCCGGTGATGATCCACGGTCCGGATTTACAAAGTCCGAGGGATCAGTGTAAAGAGGGGGGGCGGCGTCTAGAACCAGAGCCGCCACCGAGGGTAGATGCCCACCCGGACCCTCCCCTATAAGTTCAGGGATCATATTTAGGTTGCCATTTTCCCTTTTGGTTTTGTTGGTTCTTGATCATGTTTAGTTGCCTGTCTGCACATGTCTATGTTATTTTGTTCGTTTTGTTCAGTGTTCGTTCTTTTAATAAAGAAGAATGTACGCTTACAACGCTGCGCCTTGGTCTCCTCCTTTTGACGTCCGTGACAATTAGGCTGTTTGAGAAGTTTTGAATCCTAAGCAACCTGCCTACACATAGTTTGAACTACAATACCAACATAGCTACTGTAGTAGGTCAAAGCTGTGTGCTGGAAAACCTTTGTAGAACATGGGTGGAATAGGCATTGTGGTGCTCATGTGAATTTCCTTTCTTCTTCAGCTTCAGACCAATGCCTATTCCTTATTCTAAAATGTATTAAATTAAAACATTTTCCTCATCAATCTACACACAATACCCCATAATGACTAAGCGAAAACAGAAATTAAAGCAAATGTATATCTTTTTTTATTTTACTAGGCAAGTCATTTAAGAACAAATTCTTATTTTCAATGACGGCCTATGAACAGTGGGTTAATAAATCCTCTCTGGGATAGGCATCCCGCTAGCGGGACACCTGTCGACAACTTCCGGTAAAATTGGAGGGCGTGCAATAAAAATAAATAATCATAAAAATTATAGATATTAAACATTTTGATACATACAAGTATCTTATATCGCTTAAAAGCTTAAATTATTGTTAAAACCTTTCATTGCTACCCATCCCGGATCCGGGAGCATCCTCATCAAAAAAGCTGACTAGCATAGCCTAGCCTAATGCGACAGGGATATCATATAATATAATTTTCATGAAATCACAAGTCCAATACAGCAAATGAAAGATAAACATCTTGTGAATCCAGCCATCATTTCCGATTTTTAAAATGTTTTACAGCGAAAACACAATATGTATTTCTATTAGCTAATCACAATAGCAAAAGACTCAACCGCATATTTTCACCATTTTTCTACCACATAGGTAGCTATCACAAAACCGACCAAATAGAGATATAATTAGTCACTAACCAAGAAACAACTTCATCAGATGACAGTCTTATAACATGTTATACAATAAATGTATGTTTTGTTCGAAAATGTGCATATTTGAGGTATAAATCATAGTTTTACATTGCAGCTACCATCAAAAATATCACCAAAGCAGCCAGAATAATTACAGAGAGCAACGTGAAATACCTAAATACTCATCATAAAACATTTATGAAAAATACATGGTGTACAGCAAATGAAAGATAAACATCTTGTGAATCCAGCCAATATTTCCGATTTTTTAAAGTGTTTTACAGCGAAAACACAATATAGCATTATATTAGCTTACCACAATAGCCAAACACACAAATGCATTTATTAGCAGCAAAAGGTAGCGATCGCAAAAACCAGCAACAGATATAAAATTAATCACTAACCTTGACCAACTTCATCAGATGACAGTCTTATAACATCAGGTTATACAATACACTTATGTTTTGTTCGAAAATGTGCATATTTAGAGCTGCAAACCGTGGTTATACATTGTGAATATGTAGCATCGATTCACCAGAATGTCCGGAGATATTTTGGACACTCACCTAATCTGACCAAAGAACTCATCATAAACTTTACTAAAAAATACATGTTGGACAGCAAATGAAAGATACACTAGTTCTTAATGCAACCACCGTGTTAGATTTTAAAAAATAACTTTACCATAACAAACAGCTTACGTTATAGCGAGACAGCGCCCGCCAAAACGCGGATAATAGGACTCAACATTTTCCACAGAAATACGAAATAACATCATAAATTGTTCTTACTTTTGCTGAGCTTCCATCAGAATCTTGTACAAGGAGTCCTTTGTCCAGAATAAATCGTTGTTTGGTTTTAGAATGTCCTTCTCTCCTGTCGAATTCGCTCCACAAGGCTAGCCAATGTTGATGACGTTCCCAACTTCTCTCGACGCTGAGAACGGAAAACTCCAAAAGTCCCATTAAACGTTGAATAAACTGATGAAACTCGGTTGAAAAAACCTACTTTATGATGTTTTTCTAATATGTATCAAATAAAAACAAAGCCGGAGATATTAGCCGTGTATACCGAACGCTTATCATAAGACAATATGGAGGTGCTTCCCGTGCCTAGGTAGAGAAAGGAAATTCTGGACACGTCATTCCAAGAGCTCTTGTTCGACCTCAGATCAAGCTAGACACCCCATTCCAACTTCCACTGCCTGTTGACATCTAGTGGAAGGCGTATGCAGTGCATGCATATCCATAAATATAAGGCAATTCAATAGGCAGGCCCTGGAACAGAGCATCGTTTTCAGATTTTTCACTTCCTGTCTGGAAGTTTGCTGCAAAATGAGTACTGTTTTACTCACAGATATAATTCAAACAGTTTTAGAAACTTGAGAGTGTTTTCTATCCAATAATAATAATAATATGCATATTGTACGATCTAGAATAGAGTACGAGGCAGTTTAATTTGGGCACGATTTTTTCCAAAGTGGAAACAGCGCCCCCATATTGACAAGAGGTTTTAATCTAACTGCATTATCCGATTTACAATAGGCTTTGCAGCGAAAGCATACCATGCGATTGTTTGAGGACGGCACCCCATATCAACATATTTTTCAACCAGCACAGGCTTCATAAAATCACAAATAGCGATTAAATATTCACTTACTTTTTGAAAATCTTCCTCTGTTTGCAATCCAAACCGTCCCAGCTAAAACATGCATGGTCGTTTTGTTAGATAAAATCCTTATTCATATCCTAAAAAGTCAGTTTAGTTGGCGCCATCGTTTTGAGTAATCCACTCGTTCAACTTGCAGACTAAGGAATTCAAAAAGCTACCGCTAAACTTTGTTAGAACAAGTCAAACTACATTTCTATTTAATCCTCAGGTACCCTAAAATGTAATTAAACTATAATATTTCATACGGAAAGAAGTATGTTCAATAGAAAACTAAAATTAGCAGGCGCACTGACTGATTTCCAGATATGACTCCCGATGCAACAACTCCAAATTCTTCCTCGTTTGGGAAGAAACAAGCCTGAAACCTTGAACAAAGACTGTTGACATCTAGTGGAATCTGGGAGCCAGATTTAACATTATCCCTACACGTTCTAATGGAAGAGCATTGGATCTAAAAATGTTCTCCTACCATATCAGTTGTGTTATAGTCTAATGCATTATTTTAACATTTCTACAACCTTCAAAGTGTTTCCTATCCAATGCTACCAATTATATGCTTATCCTGGCTTCTGGACCTGAGTAACAGGCAGTTTACTTTGGGCACGTCAGTCAGACAGGAAGTGGAGAAAATAGGGGCCTAGCCCTAAGACTGCCTTGTTCAGGGGCAGAACAACAGCTTTTTACCTTGTCAGCTCAGGGATTTGATCTTGCAACCTTTCGGTTATTAGTCAACACTCTAACTACTAGGCTACCTGCCGCCCATATGTATAAAAAAAAAAATGAAATACGTTATTGACATAAGTATTCAGACCCTATAATATGAGACTCAAAATTTAGCTTAGGTGCATCCTGTTTTCATTGATTATCCTTGAGATGTTTCTACATCTTGAATGGAGTCCACCTGTGGTGATTGTGGTGATTTGTAAAGGCACACACCTGTCTATAGAAGGTCCTACAGTCGACCGTGCATAACAAACAAAAACCAAGCCATGAGGTCGAAGGAATTGTCCATAGAGCTCCGAGACAGGATTGTGTCAAGGCACAGATCTGGGGAAGGGTACTTTAAAATTTACGCAACATTGAAGGTCCCCGAGAACACAGTGGCCTCTATCATTCTTAAATGGAAGAAGTTTGGAATCACCAACACTCTTCCTAGAGCTGGCCTCCCAGCCAACCTGGCATTCAGGGGAGAAGGGCATTGGTCAGGGAGGTGACCAAGAACACGATGGTCACTCTGACAGAGCTCCAGACTTCCTCTGTGGAGATAGGAGAACTTTCCACAAGGACAATCATCCTTGCTACACTCCATCAATCAGGCCTTTATTGTACAGTGGCCAGACAGAAACCACTCCTCAGTAAAAGGCACATGACAGCCCTCTTGGAGTTTGCCAAAAGACACCTAAATGACTCTCAGACCATGAGAAACAAGAATCTCTGGTCTGACAAAACCAAGATTGAACTCTTTGGCCTGAATGCCAAGCGTCACATCTGGATGAAACCTGGCACCATCCCTACGGTGAAACATGTTGGTGTCAGTATCATGCTGTGGGGATGTTTTTCAGCTGCAGGGACTGGGAGACTAGTCAGGATTGAGGGAAAGATGAACGGAGCAAAGTACAGAGAGATCCTTAATGAAAACATGCTCCAGAGTGCTCAGGACCTCAGACTGGGGCAAAGGTTCACCTTCCAACAGGACAACGAACCTAAGCACACAACCAAGACAACACAGGAGTGACTTCGGGACAAGTCTCTGAATGTCCTTGAGTGGCCCAGCCAGAGTGGACTTGAACCTGAACGAACATCTATGGAGAAACCTGAAAATAGCTGTGCAGCAACGCTCCCCATAAAACCTGACAGAGCTTGAGAGGATCTGCAGAGAAGAAACTCCCCAAATATAGGTGTGCTATGCTTGTAGCGTCATACCCAAGAAGATTCAAGGCTGTATTCGCTGCCAAAGGTGCTTCAGCAAAGTACTGAGTAAAGGGTCTGAATACTTATGTAAATGTGATATTTCAGTTTTTTATTTCTAAAAACCTGTTTATATACATACTGAACAAAAATATAAATGCAACATGCAACAATTTCAAAGATTTTTCTGAATTACAGTTCATATGAGGAAATCAGTCATTTTAAATATTTAAATATTTAAATTAAATGAACATTTAAATATTATTGAGCCCTAATCTATGGATTTCACATGACTGGTCACAGATACCTTAAAAACAAAATGGGCCTCACAATGGGCATCAGGATCTTATCAAGGTATTTCTGTGCAATCAATTTGCCATCGATAAAATGCAATTGTGTTCGTTGTCCGTAGCTTATGGCTACCCATACCATAACCCCCACTGCCACCATGGGGCTGTTCACAGCGTTGACATCAGCAAACCGCTCGCCCACATGACGCCATACACGTGGTCTACGGTTGTGAGGCCAGTTGGACGTACTGCCAAATTCTCTAAAACAGTGGTTCCCAAACTTTGTAAAGTCCCATACCCCTTCAAACATTCAACCTCCAGCTGAGTACCCCCTCTAGCGTTAGGGTCAGCGCACTCTCAAATGCTGTTTTTTGCCATCATTGTAAGCCTGCCACACACACACTATACGTTAATTAATCATAGCCTCAATTTTGTCCTTCACATTTAATATGGTTGCGGAGAGTCCCTGTAATCCTAGATTCAGATCATTCAGGCGAGCAAAAACATCACCTAGATAGGCCAGTCGTGTGAGAAACTCGTCATCATGCAAGCGGTCAGACAAATAAAGAAAACTTTAAGCACGTCTCTCAGTTAGCTTGGCTAACAGAATTACTGATGCTAGCATTGGATGTGGTCATGGAAGCAGAACAACTTGTGTTGTCGACAGTTGCATGTGTAGTACTGCTGGTAGTAGCATTATTACAAGTAGAGCTAGTATGTGTCTCTATGGACGCGGGCCTTTCTTTTTTTAACCATTTATCAATTTTCGAGCAAACGGAAAGAGCAGCAGCTACGTTTGGCTACATACATAGTGGAATTCCAGCGAGAGAGTAACAGTTAATGTGATTGGATGTTAATTATTTGACTAGGCTACCTGTATTTGACATTGTTGTTATTTCGCTGAACACTACATGGTTTAATTTTATTTTTGGCAGTGAAACTAGGCTACCTAGGTGAGAAAAAAACCTCATCCAAAATGTTGGAAAATATAAATGGACTTGTCACGTGTGCTCCCTCTTCGGCCTCTAGGTCATTAGGCTGCTTGTTATGGCGCACACCTGCCACCATTGTTACATGCACCTGCGCGTCATCAGACTCTCCTGGACTCCATCACCTCCCTGATTACCTTCCCTATATACAGTTGAAGTCGGAAGTTTACATACACTTTGGTTGGAGTCATTAAAACTTGTTTTTCAACCACTCCAGCAATTTCTTGTTAACAAACTATAGTTTTGGCAAGTCAATTAGGACATCTACACTGTGCATGACAAGTAATTTTTTCAACAATTGTTTACAGACAGATTATTTTACCTATAATTCACTGTATCACAATTCCAGTGGGTCAAAAGTTTACATACACTAAGTTGACTGTGCCTTTAAACAGCGTGGAAAAATCCAGAAAATGATGTCATGGTTTTACAAGCTTCTGATAGGCTAATTGACATAATTTGAGTCAATTGGAAGGTGTACCTGTGGATGTCTTTCAAGGCCTACCTTCAAACTCAGTGCCTCTTTGCTTGACATCATGGGAAAATCAAAAGAAATCAGCCAAGACCTCAGAAAAGAAATTGTAGACCTCCACAAGTCTGGTTCATCCTTGGGAGCAATTTCCAAATGCCTGAAGGTACCACGTTCATCTGTACAAACAATAGTACGCAAGTATAAACAGCAAGGGACCGCACAGCCGTCATACCGTTCAGGAAGGAGATGTGTTCTGTCTCCTAGAGATGAACGTACTTTGGTGTGAAAAGTGCAAATCAATCCCAGAACAACAGCAAAGGACATTGTGAAGATGCTGGAGGAAAGAGGTACAAAAGTATCTATATCCACAGTAAAATGAGTCCTATATCGACATAACCTGAAAGGCCGCTCAGCAAGGAAGAAGCCACTGCTCCAAAACCGCCATAAAAAAAGCCAGACTACAGTTTGTAACTGCACATGGGGACAAATAGAACTGTTTGGCCATAATGACCATCGTTATGTTTGGAGGAAAAAGGGGGAGGCTTGCAAGCCAAAGAACACCATCCCAACCGCGAAGCATGGGGGTGGCAGCATCATGTTGTGGTGGTGCTTCACAAAATAGAAGGCTTCATGAGGCAGGAAAATTATGTGAATATATTGAAGCATCTCAAGACATTAGTCAGGAAGTTAATGCTTGGTGGCACATTGGTCTTCCAAATGGACAATGACCCCAAGCATACTTCCGAAGTTGTGGCAAAATGGCTTAACGACAACAAAGTCAAGGTATTGGAGTGGCCATCCCAAAGCCCTGACCTCAATCCAATAGAAAGTTTGTGGGAAGAACTGAAAAAGCATGTGCGAGCAAGGAGGCCTACAAACCTGACTCAGTTATACCAGCTCTGTCAGGAGGAATGGGCCAAACTTCACCCAACTTATTGTGGGAAGATTGTGGGAGGCTACCTGAAATGTTTGACCCAAGTTAAACAATTTAAAGGCAATGCTACCAAATACTATTTGAGTGTATGTAAACTTCTGACCCACTGAATAAAAGCTGAAATAAATCTTTCTCGCTACTATTATTCTGACATTTCACATTATTAAAATATAGTGGTGATCCTACCTGACCTAAGACAGGGAATTTTTACTTGGATTAAATATCAGGAATTGTGAAAAACTGAGTTTAAATTTATTTGTCTAAGGTGTATGTAAACATCCGACTTCAACTGTATGTCACTCCCTTTGGTTCCTTCCCCAGGCGTTGTTGTTTCTGTTCCTGTGTCATGTCTGTGCGTTGTTCATGTTTCTTATGTTGTGTTTATTTATTAAAACACTCACTCCCTGAACTTGCTTCCCGACTCTCAGCGCATATCGATACAGAATAACGCCACACCTAAGGGAAGCATCAGGGAGTTTATATTTGTTATTTTGGGGGGGGGGGGGGGGTTGGTGGGAATGACGTCGGGTCCGGGAGCTGCTACAGGCTCTTATGCCTCAGACAGATCACCAGGCTCCCCTGCTTTCGCCGGATCGCCAGGCTCCCCTGCTTCCACCGGTTCGTCAGGCTCTCATGTCTCAGCCGGATTGTCAGGCCCCCCTGCCTCAGCCGGGCTGTCTGGTTCCCGCGCCCCAGCCGGCGACAGGTTCCCGCGCATCAGCAGGGGTGACCGGTCTGCTCCTAAACCCCGGGATCGTCCCTTTAGTTGGCGTCCTGCAGATGGAGCCGAACGCGCCGGGGAGGGGGTACTGTCACTAATGCTCTAACTCTGGTGATCTAGATTGCCATGCTCCCGCATCTCAGCCGGACTGACATGTTTCCTACGCCTCAGCAGGGTTGACCGGTCCGCTCCTGATCCCTGGGATTGTCATTTTGGTCTGCCTCCTGTGGCTGGAGCCGTGCGTCGGAGAGGTGGTACTGTCACTTGGGCTCCCTCTCCGGCCTCTAGGTCACCAGGCTGCTCATTATTGCGTACACCTGTCACCATCGCTACGTGCACCTGCGCGTCGTCAGACTCACCTGGACTCCATCACCTCCCTGATTACCTTCCCTATATATGTCACTCCCTTTGGTTCCTTCCCCAGGGGTTATTGTTTAACTTCTTTGGGCTGCAAGCCCGAAGCCGGGCACAATATGACAACAGCCACTTCAAGTGCAGGGCGCGAAATTCAAAAGATATTTTTTAGAAATATTTAACTTTCACACATTAACAAGTCCAATACAGCAAATGAAAGATAAACATCTTGTGAATCCAGCCAACATGTCCGATTTTTAAAATGTTTTACAGCGAAAACACCACGTATATTTATGTTAGCTCACCACCAAATACAAAAAAGGACAGACATTTTTCACAGCACAGGTAGCATGCACAAAACCAACCTAACTAACCAAGAACCAACCAAACTAACCAAGAAACAACTTCATCAGATGACAGTCTTATAACATGTTATACAATAAATCTATGTTTTGTTCGAAAAATGTGCATATTTGAGGTATAAATCAGTTTTACATTGCAGCTACCATCACAGCTACCGTCACAAATAGCACCGAAGCAGCCAGAGTAATTACAGACACCAACGTGAAATACCTAAATACTCATCATAAAACATTTCTGAAAAATACATGGTGTACAGCAAATGAAAGACAAGGATCTTGTGAATCCAGCCAATATTTCCGATTTCTTAACTGTTTTACAGCGAAAACACAATATAGCATTATATTAGCTTACCACAATAGCCAGAAACACAAGCCATTTACCAGCAGCAAAAGTTAGCGATCGTAACAAACCAGCAAAAGATATATAATTTTTGACTAACCTTGATAAGCTTCATCAGATGACAGTCCTTTAACATCAGGTTATACATACACTTATGTTTTGTTCGAAAATGTGCATATTTAGAGCTAAAATCAGTGGTTATACATTGTGCTAACGTAGCATCTTTTTCCCAGAAAGTCCGGATATTTTTATAACACTCAACTATTCTGACCAAATAACTATTCATAAACGTTACTAAAAAATACATGTTGTATAGGAAATGATAGATACACTAGTTCTTAATGCAATCGCCGTGTTAGAATTCTAAAAATAACTTCATTACGACATCCAGCTTAGTTATAGCGAGAGAGTGCCCAAAATCTGGGCGCAAACTACTAGTACAACATGTTCGACAGATATATGAAATAGCATCATAAAATGGGTCCTACTTTTGATGATCTTCCATCAGAATGTTGTACAAGGGGTCCTTTGTCGGGAACAATCGTTGTTCGGTTTTAGAATGTCCTCTTCTCCAGTCAATTAGCACGGAAAGCTAGCAAAGTGGCGCGAAGCTCTCCTTCGTGAACAAACGCAGACAAAGCAACACGCCTAACGTCCCGAAAAAATTTCAATAATCTAATAAAACTATATTGAAAAAACATACTTTACGATGATATTGTCACATTTATCAAATAAAATCAAAGCCGGAGATATTAGTCGTCTATAACGACAGCTTTACAGAAGGCAATACCAGGTCCCTTCTCGCGCGTTCCAGAAAACAGGAAATTGGGGTCAAGAGCTTTTATTCGACCTCAGATCATGTTATACACTCCATTTCTTCTCTCACTGCCTGTTGACATCTAGTGGAAGGCGTATGAAGTGCATGTATACTAATAAATATCAAGCACATTTATAGGCAGGGCCTAGAACAGAGCATCGATTTCACTTCCTGTCAGGAAGTTTGCTGCAAAATGAGTTCTGTTTTACTCACAGATATAATTCAAACGGTTTTAGAAACTAGAGAGTGTTTTCTATCCAATAGTAATAATAATATGCATATTGTACGAGCAAGAATTGAGTACGAGGCCGTTTGAAATGGGCACCTTTTATCCAGGCTACTCAATACTGCCCCTGCAGCCCAAACAGGTTAAGTTCCTGTGTCATGTCTGTGCGTTGTTCGTGTTTCTTATTTTGTATTATGTTGTGCTTATTTATTAAAACACTCACTCCCTGAAATTGCTTCCCAACACATCGTTACAGGACTGTTGGGGGTACGCATAATTTGGGAATACCTGTTCTATAACGATGTTGGAGTCAGCTTATGGTAGAGAAATTAACATTAAATGATTTGGCAACTGCTCTGCTGAACATTCCTGCAGTCAGCATGCCAATTGCACACTCCCTAAAAATGTGAGATATCTGTGGCATTGTGTTGTGTGACAAAACTGCACATTCTAGAGTGGCCTTTTATTGTCCCCAGCACAAGGGGCACCTGTGTAATGATCATGTTGTTCATTCAGCTTCTTGATATGCCACACATGTAAGGTGGATGGATTATCCTGGCAAGGGGAAATGCTCACTAACAGGGATGTAAACAAATTTGTGCACAGAATTTGAGAGAGATAAGCTTCTAGTGCTTCTGGAAAATTTCTGGGTGATTTTATTTCAGCTCATGAAACATGGGACTGACACTTTACATGTTGCATTTATATTTTTTTGTCAGTGTATATACACATATCTTCACATAGGCGGGGACACACGAATGCAGAGGCCTGGCAAAGATGTTTCTGTGGGCAGATGATTAAATTACTGCCGTGGTTAAACTATAAACTGCAAATGAAGTGGCTGGCCGAGGCTGCCACAAGGGAAGACCCTCACCAGCAGCCAAATGCCATTCCTGTCCAGGCTCAAGCAGGAGCAGCACAGGAGGGCATAGAGGAGCATACACGAGGAGAGAGGAGAGGAGCATACAGGAAGCTTCACATTCCATCTAGCCAAGCAGCCATACATCTGGGTGACAATGACGAGTAGGAGGGAATCGTGGGATTGCATTGATTGCAATACACTGCATTGGAATAGGATTAAATATTATCTGCCTATAGAACATAGGGATGTATCATGCAGAGCTATCTAGTGCAGCAGAGACTGGAGAGTATCTGTGAGGAGTGAACTGATTTGGATAGATGGGAGCTGTTAGCAACTAATGCAGATGGGCTTACAATGCACACAACCACACACAGTGCAGGTTTAAGTTATTAACCAAAGCTCTCAGTGTGGATATAAAAAAAAAAAAAATGGGGTTAAGTGCCTTGCTCGAGCACATCTACAAATGTTTCACCTAGTCAGCTCTGGGATTCACTCAAACCAGCGACCTTTTGGTCACTGGTCTGACACTCTTAACTGCTAGTCTACTTGCCTAGTGTAGATTAGTGCGGATGCAGTGGAGTATGTCAGTGTGGATTCAGTCAAGTGTCCTCCCTCTGTGTTGGATGGTTGAAGTCCCGATTCCTCATTCACACATATCCATCTATGTAGGTTTGTCACATTGGTCTGTGGCTCTCCGCTTGGATGCATATGGCCACAACATAATATCATCCTCTACTCATATTCACTCAGACCACTGGGGATAAAGAGAGGAAGTACGATGTGATCCAATCGTTTATAGATTACACTGAAACATTCTTCTCTTCGCCATTCTTTTTCCTCTTCAGAGACATGTTCAGTTATTTTTTCTCCTTTTTGTAACAAGAGCGGAACGATTTGTGTAAGATGGGGCGAGTATAGAAACAGCAGCTGAAGAAGAGACCAAACTAATATATTGACCTTTTAAACTGACAAGTGTATAATATGATTGCATTCACAGAGCCCCAGCGTTTTCTGGATATTCTTTCTTCACACTGCAGGATAAGGGCTTGAGAGGGGGATCATGGCGATTTGTATATCTCTCACCCTTTAAGCAGGCCAGAGATTGAACAGTCCAATGTCTCATTGCAGATAAATCCATTCTGATTAGCTTTGCTGTCTACATGTGGCCGTTTTCACATATTCCCTGTTTCTGGTCTCTGTTGCCATCCTCTCTGAAGTGTATGTAATAATAGAATGCTGGTTGGTTGAGGAGGTGTGTGGAATTGATTTACAGATGTAGGATATCAATTTGATCACCCTGTTGCAGGAGAACTTTCCTGCAATGCAGGACATTTACATTTTGTAGTGTATTTTAGAGACATTTAAAATGTCTCTCCACCCGGCACTGCCAGAAGAGGACTGGCCAACCCTCAGAGCCTGGTTCCTCTCTAGGTTTCTTCCTAGGTTCCTGCCTTTCTAGGGAGTTTTTCCTAGCCACCCTGCTTCTACAGCTGCATTGCTTGCCGTTTCGGGTTTTAGGCTGGGTTTCTGTATAAGCACTTTGTGGCATCTGATGATATAAAAAGGGCTTCATCAATACATTTGATTTGATTTCAGAAGTTAGACATTTCCATTTAGAAATTTCAGACTTAATTTTCCTTAAGAAAAATGTATCAACCCCTACGAAAATGTCCATTAATTAAAAATACACATAATAATTCCCGTTTCCTGTTGCTGCAGGATTATTTTCCTGCTGTAGCAAACCGAAATCAAATTAAGATCCTACATCTATACATCATTTTACATCAAAGGAAATGTGATTAGCCTCTTTGTGTATTCATTTAGCATGTCATGTCTCATCATATACCTCCACAAGCACTTACAGATTCACACACACACACACACACAAACATTAAACCACACACACATAGAGAAAATCCATCTGTTTATCATCACCTCTTCTGTCGTTAATTACATTCAATTTGATAAGCATTAGGTTTTGATAGCCCATTTACAATTATATCATTATACCGCATATAATCATTATCCAAAAAATGTCTGATTCACAAATAATTAGATTGAGCATAATTTATTCAAAACCAAATAAATTATTTCCCCATTTATACCAGTATTGGAACTCTCAGAGTATCCTTTTTCACTGTACATGTAACCACTGATACAATACAGTATTTATTTTCCCCCTCAGAGCACACGTATCCAGTGGGCAAAACCTGTTTGAAAATACGTGTTTTTATGAATTCAAATTCTGGTGGAAAACTGGTTGAAAACATTTGTATTTTTACTGATCAGAATATGACATATTTTTCTGACAACAAGGTTGGTACTAATTGTGACCTCTATCTGACCAACTGGTCATAATTCTGAAGACTATATTATGTGCTATATTATGTACTAGTCATAGTTAAGACCTCATCATAACCTGGTAATGACCTCCTGACTACAGTTTATTACCTACTGTAAAAAGTATTGCAGAAGATAAAGTTGGATATTAAAAACATGGTTCATTACATTTCTATTTGTTTCCAAAGGCATCAATTCAAATTTGCAACACATTCTGACATTTGAAATAGATCATGCAATGGCAAAAACATATGCATGTCAGGTAAAATAACAACCCAATGTTCATTTCCCAGGACAAACTAGCTAGCAACAGTTAGCTAGCTACATGTCCATGAATGTTTCATGTGTGTTTCAACCTGCCCCCAATTAATATAGCTGGTTCACAATTTGTTTTGATATTTTTACCTGTGTGCCATGATCACGTCTGGTGTGGATGGACAAAATCTTCTCTAAAACTGTGAACCTGCGTAACTTTGAGTGAGCAACAGAGAGAATGAGCAAGACAGAAATGGGAGAAACTTTACATGACTTACAAAGACAAATTAAAGTAGGATTTGGTTTGCTTAACAAACTTATATTATTAGAAGTAGTGCTCTTTCAATTAGTTCTACTAAGATCATGCAATCATGGGCAGCTGAAAAGCATATCTCTTGGGGAATCCAGTCTCAGTGAGACCTGATGCAGTGAAAAGATGTTCATGATCGTCAGCATACCTAGTACAAATATAGCTCTTACCAAGCTGGTTAGTAAGAATCAATACACATTAAAAATCTAAGTATCAAAGTAAAAAAATACAACATTTTGCACACAAAACTTACTGTCAATAGCCACGTTTCCATCCACAGTTTGGAAATATAAAACCATGACAGCTATGACGGAAACAGGACGTTTCGGTAAAAAAATATAAATGCAGACAGATAATTTGTTTGTTCGACATGGTAGGATAACATTATGCAAAAATGGCAGTGGCAATGCCTTTATGGGCAAATATTGATATAATAACCATAATTTCGAAGTAAACTTGGAGTCACGAAATGATATGTTGTGTGGTCCACCCGCTACGAATCAGGAAACCATGCAGTTTATTTGGCTACAGATTAAATAAATGATGATGTACTTCGCAGGGTGGTGAAAGTGTACGGTGATGAGCTTGAGGCGGCATTCCAATAAATAACGAGGGTCTTATTCTGGTGACATTATGATCGATGCTTGACTGCCGTTTGACAAATAAAAATATTCTCGCTCTTATCCATAATAATCTCATCATGTAGACTAGCCTACCCGCACAGCCAGAGCTGTTGGCTGGAGCACACATGCCAAGACCAAAGTAGGTACATTTTCTATTTAACACAACAGTTTTTGTGACAAAACTATCTCTAGAATAGAAAATGCAATGGAAAATCATTTATTCGGTACTTAAAAACCTAAACAAAAAAATACATTTTGTGTGCAGTATGTCATCATGCACTGAAGACAGTTTGGTGGAAACACACAGCTGGTGGGAAAATGCGCATATTTTCTTTATGAGGATTGTTTTATATTCACATGAAAATCTGTCGCCAATTGGATGAAAACCTAGCTAATGACTATGGATTCAAGGAAGGACGGTTCTGCTCTCTCCTTTCCCTGGTATTCGGCAGAATAGGTCACTGGTAAATGAGTGGGTGGCCAAGCACTGCTGTAGAGGCCATGCATCAGGTCATTGATATGTTTCAGGAACAGTAAAGACAGAGACAAGTCATGATTAACCGTTAGCTAAGGTCTTCACTAACTTAGACTTAGCCTAGCAAGTACATTGACTATGTTTCCCCTCAGCAATCTGGCAGTCAGGTATACAGAGATAAACTGCAAAATGTTTGTGTAAAGAACTGCAATGCTGATTGGTTGGAATGCTTTCAACACCTTGTAGAATTGAGTCTGTTCTGAGGGCAAAATGAAGAAGGGTGTTCAATATTAGGAAAGTGTTCTTAATGTTTGGTACACTCAGTGTACTATACATGTATTAATCCTCTCTCTCTCTCTCTCTCTCTCTCTCACTCACATTTACTGTCATTAACTGAACAAATATCAAAATGACAAAACATTAGCTAGCTAACAACAACCAATGGCTACAACAGGTGAAAATGTACCATGTCGATGGAGGATTAGCCAGAGCTAACTTTAGCTAGCTAGCAAATCTTTCCTTGACATTCTTCTCCCCAACAAACCGCCGCTTTACTTACAAAAGTAAATCAAGAATTGGGGAGAACAGTCAAATCTTCTGAAATGTTTGTGTGTAAATTTAGAGAAACTGTTGTTGTTTTCCAGGTGTGCTGTTGTGTAGCCTACTGTGCGCTCTGTCCCAATGGCAGTATGGAATGTTGATGCTCGAGCAAGCAGGCTACCTGCGAAGAGATCTATTTCTGTGCGCAAGGGACATATTCCATTCCAAGTTTTAGCTGGAACTGATATGCCTACAGTACCTCCCTATTTAGCTACTGAAATTAAAATAAAATGAATGCACACATTATGTTAATTGCATAAAAGCTTTAAGTGAAAATATAATAGTCGTATTTTCAGTGTCAAATTCAGGTTGGGACGGCAGGTGGCCTAGTGGTTAGAGCGTTGGTTACCGGAAGGTTGCAAGATCAATCCCTGGAACTGACAAGGTAAAAATCTGTCATTCTGCCCCTGAACAAGGCACTGTTCCTAGGCTGTCATTGAAAATAATAATTTGTTCTTAACTGACTTGCCTAGTTAAATCAAGGTAAAATTAAAAGGTGCAATAATGTTTTACTCATTATAGATGGAAATAAATGTGATAACAGTAGGGTTTTAGAAATTCCTGGTGGATTGTATTAGGATATTGAAATAACCTACATAGGCCTACATGTTATTTGTTAAATTCTGAAAACCTGACTTTGCTTATTCGATGACTTAGAGGTGAAATATAGCACATTTCTTTGTTTTAAAAAATTGCCATTTAATCACCTGTGGAATAAAAACCTCAAATGGCCCTACTCCTGAAAAAGTCAAATCGGGCTGGATGAGCTGAAGTGGACTCGGCTGGAGTACCATTAACCGGAGCCCAGAGTAATATGATTCTGCCTGACTCTGGAAGAGCTCAGCAAGCATGATACCCCCCCCCGAGTCCAATTCCATGCCTAGTCCCCTGAGTCTCTAATGGAATAGGCCCGAGCCCAGCGGTTTTACTGGATACAGTATGCCATGAGAGCCTGAGCCACTTTGGTGCGCTCTGCCAGCTGTTGTTTGCCAATTGTGCTAAGCTGAGTCATGCAAACCTTGCTGAAAAATAAAATGTATCCTATTTTAATGATTGTAATGGTTCTAGTTTCTTATATCCAAATGGGTGCATGGCCCACAAACACTATGCACGTGTTTATATAGACTAGTGACTATTAAGGACAAGGGAAAGGATTAATTGAGTAGCATTTAGATAACTGGTCAGTAGTCAACCAAAAAACAGATATCAACCAACGTCTAAAGACGTCATGAAAAATAAGTGTTCATCTGGTTGTGACTTCCCGACCAGATTTCAACCAGAAAAATAAGTCTTTATCACGTCGCATGCCCACTGGGTAAACATTAAACCCCTATGTGTGTAGGCTCTGGCTCGTCCCCTTAGATTATTGGAATTGCCCAAGGGGCATTGACAGAGGAGGTTTAATGAATTAAAGTGGACATAGCTGACTCAGTGCAATCGATACCTGGTCCGCCGTGGAGCCCTCTACTCACTGTGCCAGCAGCAGTAGCAGGAGACAGAGGAGGAGAGAGGGATGAGAAGAGAAGGATGTGGAGAGAGAGGGGTAAAAGTAGAGGGGGCTAAGAGGAGATGAATGAGAAGAGCGGGTTGAAGAAGAGCGTTGTGAAGAATGAAGAAAACAAGTGGGGAAATGAGACCAAGGAAATGAAAGGGTGGAGAGGAGGAGAGGGGAGGAGAGGAGTAGTTAACCACCTCTATGACTGATGGGGTTTATACTCCGGGGATGTTCACTAGATCCCAGGGGATCCTAACTAATAACACAGGATTCTATTCGCCTGGAAACAATAAGGCCTTCGAGACACATGGCCCTATTCAATCTAAACTGGTTATAAATAACATATGTATTACTCTCCAAGAGAGCATATCTGAATTAAAATGATGTCTTAAACCGTAAACTCTATTTTAACTGAGTGCTTGAATCCAAACATGTATTCCCGCAGTAATCTGAAGAGCATAATGTTTTCTTATACCCCAGAAACCAAGTAAATGGTTTGTATTGAGTTGGGGCCACAGTTTATGAAAAATACTGAGAAAGAACAGCATCTCAAGGCCCCATGCCCTAAATCGACAATTCTCAACTAGTGGGTTTTATGACAAAATACTCCAGCTTGAACTTAAATGATTTAAACCAGGTATAAAGTGCGTAGAAATTATAATGAATTTACATTTTTAACTAATTGAATCTCTGAAAATTGTTTCTTAAATCACAGTATTTTCAATGAAGAGCTATTAGCAGCACCATTTTGGTTGATTTTGTGGTCTCAAGTCAGTGAGTTTATTAACATTCCTCATTAATAATAGTCGCAAAATTGTATTATTGACAATGAAAGAAGTGGGAATGTTCTTTCCTTGTCATATAATTGCTATATTTAATATCAATATAGCCTTAAAAACACGTTTTCTTATTGTATTTTGGCGATTCATTTTTGGGATGCGAATATTGGGTCGCGACTGAGACAACCAGGTTCCATTTGGGCCCTGAGGCAAAACCAGTGGGGAACCACTGCCCTAAATGCATCTCTCTCCTTAAATGCACTGTTATGGGGAATGGGGATCACTCCACTGATACTATACAGATCCCATGGCTATTTGCATCATTATCACACAAATGGTGACAACAGAATGTCAATCCTATAGTCCAGATTTTACTCAATTTTTATCTTTACTAAACATTGATCACAAAGCCGTGGTGAAGGTGTGTGAGGGCTGTATTTTGCTATGCTGAGGTCAAAGCTTCATTCTAGAGGGGGCAGGTGAGCCTGGTCAAGGTTGCAGCTCTCTGCTCCGTTTGACGCAAGACCCCAGTGAAGTGAGGATTCATCGTGGCGATGGTTGTCATGTGAGACAGAATGTCAGAATAGGGTAAACAGAATCATACAGTTCAAGATGGGGCTCTTCTCTCTGGTGTTCTCATTCTCCCTCCTCTATCCTTCTGTCTCACTCTCTCTCTCTATTTACCCCACCCCGTACCTTGTGTCTGTCTTTTTCTGCTGAGACGATGAGAGTGGTTTTAGCTGTCATGTCACACGTGTCTGCGTGTGTGATGGATGGTACTATATGCAGGTTTACGCTCGCATCTGTTTAAGGCGCACAGCATGGCTCCATCTCATCTCCCCCCGCCTGTCACTCGACTCACCATCACCATATTCACGTCTACCTGCATTACCTAGTCCCATTCGATCTTTTCCTCTCTGAAGCCCACCCTTTTTATGTTTCCCCACCTTTCATTTCCTTGGCCTATCTGCCCTGTCGGTTATTTCAATATTTCCCTTTCTGTCCTCCGTTATATTTTTCTCACCCTTTAATTTATGTCATTTAACCAATGAAAACCACTTGAAATGTTGTGCCTGTGAGAAAATGAAGCATGAATTTCATTATTTAGTCATTAGTGTATTAAAAGTGTGGAAATACCACAAATGCCATGTAGAATTTTTGAAATTATGAAGTAGTGGGGTATTTGCTTTTAACATACCATTCAGTTCCATTTATACCTTACCATATATTTGTCTTAAGATTTATTTATTTATTTTATTTTATTTACCGTTATTTTACCAGGTAAGTTGACTGAGAACACGTTCTCATTTGCAGCAACGACCTGGGGAATAGTTACAGGGGAGAGGAGGGGGATGAATGAGCCAATTGTAAACTGGGGATTATTAGGTGACCATGATGGTTTGAGGGCCAGATTGGGAATTTAGCCAGGACACCGGGGTTAACACCCCTACTCTTACGATAAGTGCCATGGGATCTTTAATGACCTCAGAGAGTCAGGACACCCGTTTAACGTCCCATCCGAAAGACGGCACCCTACACAGGGCAGTGTCCCCAATCACTGCCCTGGGGCATTGGGATATTTTTTAGACCAGAGGAAAGAGTGCCTCCTACTGGCCCTCCAACACCACTTCCAGCAGCATCTGGTCTCCCATCCAGGGACTGACCAGGACCAACCCTGCTTAGCTTCAGAAGCAAGCCAGTAGTGGTATGCAGGGTGGTAAGATAAGGGCATTGTAATGTATTGATGCTCTCCCTCCTCCTCATTCTCTTTCTCCCTGCAGCCGCCTTTCACTTAGCAGGCTAATCACACTCCATGTCAATGACAAAGTGTTGAAATTGTGTTATGCTAACAAGGAAGAGGAAGGAAAAAGCAGGCTTTTTAGGAAATGTTTCCATAATGGGCCCTTGATTGATTGACAGGCTCATTCTCTGCCTCCTCTGAGTGACAAGTCCACAGTCACCGTGGCGATACAGGAAATGAGAGTGGAATTCTCCAACCCTGTCACCTCCTTAGGGGACAGGAGAAAAGGGAAATACAATCACACTCTCCAACAAAAACCCACACCCACAAACGCACAGGCTCTGTCGCAGCATTTGTACCTGTTATTCTACCGCTGCCTCCATCCAGCTTTAATCTGTTGTTTTACATGGCCTCCACAGCACCTATTATGGAAATATAAAGGGCTTGTGCAGTTGAATGCCTCATTGTAGGAAATTACTGAATGCTGCTTTTTGGCAGTGAACCTTCAACCCGTGGGTCAAAACTGGTTTTATTCACTTTGCGTAAGAAAGCCTCGGCACACTTAGTGTCCATGTAAATTCAGATTTATTGTGCAAAGCTTTCGGTCGATGTGACCTTTGTCAGAGCTTACAAAACACGGTGAGACGCTACATAACAGGCCAGAGTGTAAAGGTGCAATTAAGGCACAGAACATACGTGCGTGCGTCAGTGTGTGTATGTGTGTGTTGAGGTGGAAGCACTCTTTGTTTCCTCAGGAGATTAGTCTGCCCCAGGCCCTGACCCTGGCCTGTAGAAAGTTGACAGAATCCACAGCGTCAATCTTCCCCAAATTAACCAGTAGGCACCAACAGCACTGCTATTGTCCAAGCTCAACACCACGTCACTTCTCCTTCTCTATACCACGTGTCTTGTGTCCTCACGGTCATTACTAGGCCTGTTTAATAGGATGCTTGGATAGATTAAGGTCTAAGAGGGGACATTTTCCATTAAAACACTTCTATTATACGTGTTTTTACTTGCAGATAGCTAGTGTTCCAGCTTGTGTTTGTGCCGTGTTTACTGCCGCCATTCACCTTCTTCCAGCCTTCTTTTTAATGCTCGCGGTGCTAGTGGGGTTGTTTACGAGTTTATAAAGACTCATGACGCATCATCTCGCTTTTATAAATTCCGGTATGAAACCCCCCCACGACCACCGCCTCATACCACCACCGCCACTGCACACTCATTTAACCTTGTTAAACCCTTTAAAGTGGGCCGCTCAAGGGCTGTTACACGCCACAGTAATCCCGAACAAGAGATTAATTTCCTGTGCCATTAAAAGGCAAAAGGTTTACATCAGCCCTATATAGTTCTCAGGGCCCATGGATCCATTGTAGTGGCGTTTGATGAGGCTGTGGCCTGGGGAGTCAACGACAGAGTCACATAGAGGCAGCCAAGCTGAGGCAGCTTAGAGATAGCAGGGAGAATACATGGCAGTGTTAACTGTTAGAAGTAGCCCAGGCTGTAGCAGTTTCAGGAGAGGACAGCCAGGGTACTTGGGGCTGTAGAAGGGAGAAGACAGGGCCGTATTAGTAGTAGCCCATGCTGCAGTGTCAGCAGGACGAAAGAGAAACCAGGTGGTTAGGCCTGTAGGAGAGCAGAGGACATGGCATTGAGGGCAGAGAAGACATCCAGCTCCATGTCTTTAAGGTTGAAGAGGGCAGCTGCTGGGGCACTGGCACTGGCCACTCTGATAAACTCTATTGAAGGTTTGCAGGATGGGAGGCAGGTGGCTGGTGGCTGGCCATTCACAAGTGGCTCAAAAGCAATCAGCTCTGTGGCATTGTGTGGAAGGGAATCAGTTGGAGGATGGAATTGGGTACATCATGGAGTGATCCTTTCAAGAGGGTTGGAGTGCTGCTGGTGGCTTGGATGGTATTGTACTGTAGGCTTCACAGAAGCTATTTGAAAAGCCCCCACTGTCTTCATTATAGTTAGAATAGGGCTTTGGTGTTGTTTAGTAAAAAAAAAACTTCAATAATTCTATTCTGACAATTGACGGCTTTGAAACCCAGGTAATCTTTGCCAAGTTATACGCCCATGGTTGAGGAAAAATGGTTATAGAAAATGGTTTCAACAAAGGGATGTGTTTTTTGTCCACTCCTGTACATCTTGTACACCAACAGTTGTACAAGTTCCCATACTGACAGACACCTCATCAAGTTCGCTAATGACACTGCCTTGCTCAGCCTGTTGCATGATGATGAGGAAGACCGTGGGCCAGTCCTAAATTACTTTGTAGAGTGGTGTGATGAATCCCACTTGGTCTTCATTACCAACAAGACCAAAGAGATGTGCATAGGCCTGAGGAAGCGAACAGCCACCTCTGCAACATCTATCAGTGGTCAGAACATAGAGCATAGTCAAGGATCATATAATCTGTCACCCTAGACCCACTTTCATTTGCTTACCGCCCCAATAGGTCCAGAGACGATGCAATCTCCATCACACTGCACACTGCCCTATCCCATCTGGAGAAGAGGAATACCTATGTAAGAATGCTGGTCATTGACTATAGCTCAGCATTCAACACCATAGTACCCTCCAAACTCATCATTAAGCTTGAGGACATGGGTCTCAACCGCGACCTGTGCAATTGGGTCCTGGACTTCCTGACGGGCCGCCCCAGGTGGTGAAGATAGGAAACAACATCTCCACTTCGCTGATCCTCGACACTGGGGCCCCACAAGGGAGACAGCCTACAGGGAGGAGGTGGGGGCACTCATAGTGTGGTGTCAGGACAGCAACCTCTCACTCAATGTCAACAAAACAAAGAAAATTATCGTGAACTTCAGGAAACAGCAGAGAGAGCACCCACCAATTCACATTGATGGGACAACAGTGGAGAATTTGGAATGTTTTAAGTTCCTCGGCATACACATCACAGACAAACTGAAATGGTCCACCCACACAGACAGTATGGTGAAGAAGGCGCAACAGTGCCTCTTCAACCTCAGGAGGCTGAAGAAATTTGGCTTGTCACCTAAAACCCTCACATACTTTAACAGATGCACAATTGAGAGCATCCTGTTGGGCTGTATCACCGCCTGGTACGGCAATTGCACCTCCCACAACCGCAAAAGGCTCTCCAGAGGGTGATGCGGTCTGCACAACGCATCCCCGGGGGCACACTACCTGTCCTCTAGGACACCTACAGCACCCGATGTCACAGGAAGGCCAAAAAGATCATCAACGACAACAACCACCTGAGCCACTGCCTGTTCACTCCGCTACCATCCAGAAGGCGAGGTGCATCAAAGCTGGGACCGAGAGACTGAAAAACAGCTTCTATCTGAAGGCCATCAGACTGTTAAACAGCCATCACTAACACAGAGAGGCTGCTGCCTACATACAGACTTGAAATCATTGGCCACTTTAGTAAATGGATCACTAGTCACTTTAATAATGCCACTTTAATAATGTTTAAATATTTTGCATTACTCATCTCATGTGTAGATACTGTATTTTATGCCATCTATTGCATCTTGCCTATGTCACTCTGTCATTACTCATCCATATATTTAAATGTATATATTCTTATTCCATTCCTTTACTTAGATTTGTGTGTATTAGGTAGTTCTTGTGGAATTGTTAGATTATATTTTAGATATTTCTGCACTGTCGGAACTAGAAGCACAAGCATTTCACTACACTCGCAATAACATCTGCTAACCATGTGACCAATAATATTGTATTTTATTTTATTTGAAGAAATTGTAGATGTATACAAATATCTGGGTGTCCTCTTGGACAATATAAACTTGTGGATTAAATGGACAGATGTAATCTACAAAAAGGGTCAGCAGAGACTGTATTTTCTGAAAAAGGTGGGATCTATTCATGTTAAGTACTATACCGACTCTGTTTATCATATACTGCAGTTTAGGTACAATGGGAAAGTAATTCTGCTTTGAAAGTTGATAAACTTGTTATCCCACTTTTGAGAAAATTGCCTGTTTTGGTACATCTTCTGGGGAGCTCTTTTTTGTCCACACCCATTCAGCGTCGTTCACACCCTCTTAAGCCTCAGCCCCACCCATCTTTTTAAGGATTCACAGAGTAGTAACAAAACTAAGATTTCAAGACTAAATGTGGTGAAAGTAGTAGCAAAAAGTAGTAGTAAAAATATGCTTAATCTAGTCCTTGGCCTATATCCTAATCTGATTTTGTTGCAGGTCATGCTGTTCTTCACATTCCGTTTCTAGCAAACACACCCTATATCAAATAAATCAACGTTTATTTGTCACATGCACAGGATACAGAAGGTGTAAACGGTACAGTGAAATGGTCACATTCTTTTGTTTAGACATGTAGCTAGCAAGCTAAATAATGAACCATAATCCCAACTCTAATGCGATGTTCAAAATCTCAGACTTCCGAGCATTCAAAACAACTGGGGAAAAAACGAACTCTGAAAAATCTATTTGAACGGTCATCCAACTTGGAATTCCAACTCAGGCATCTTTCTAGAGCTCCGACTTTCTCACATGAAGATTACTGATGTCATGATTTGACCTTCTATTTTTCCGATTTATCAGTTGTTTTGAAAGCGGCAATACAACCATGCATGAATCTGTAGGTAGCTAATGCAAACCAACTAGGTTCAATGTTAGATAGCTAGCTAATATTAGGCTATAACCAGCATTGCAAATGCCTTTCTGAGATACAATAAAATTATTACACAGATCATACACGTAATGTTAGCTAGCTAGCCAGCCAGCTAACATTAGCTACCTTGCTAAAAGTCTGCTTTAACTTGCAATGAAAACGTATTTCGGCCAAAATTAGAAATGTATCATATCTGAAAATGTAGCTACTCTTACCCGTATACATGAATTAATGTTTCTCCCGCTCTGTCATGGATGCCATGGTTGCCCTTAGTTTGAAGATGTAAACCGGCGACAGGTGCGTTAAACAACAGCCTTCTTTCTATGTTCTATTTTTGGACTCTCTCCGCATTTGGCAATCATCTCTTTTCATCCACTGTGCATTCCAGTGATTTCAAAACCCTGTCAACTTCTTTCCGTGACAACGACACCGTTTCTTCCCCACCATTGTCATCAGAAGACTCTACAGTGTCTAGTTCAATGAATATGTTTTTACCTAAATCAGGGATTTCCTCAGTGTCTGATTCATTTTCAGAGTCAGAGAGTCAGCATGGCACAATCATCCTCTAGAAAGTAGTCCCTCACAACGTTTTCCCACTGAGCTTTGTCGATAGCGCTATAAACTTCAGGGCAGCAATACTGAGAGCAGTAGCAAACCTTTTTCAGTTCTTCATGATATATTTAAAAAAAAGCTGTGTTAGACAGGATTATCCACACATTCTGAGTAGCTCATGTTATAGACAGAAGCATGCTACAGTACATGACAGACCAATCCAAACTCATCTCTTGGCATGTCCAGCTCATCCATTACCTCAGCCACTCATGGCTAGCGGGAAGGTTCCTGTATTTTTCCATGGCTAAACCAACTAGGCTTGTTATTTAACAGTTTTATTCGTATTGACAGATGGCATACACATTTGTTATTAAGGCACATGAAAGTTCACATGTTCCAGAAGGCATTTCTGCCCCCCCCAAAAATATATATACATTTAAATGCCTCTCCTGTGAGGTAGTGACGTGCAATATAAGCCTAGTTTCTTGAAACGGTTCACAAATATTCTGAGAAGGATTATCGCCACAGCAAAAAAGGTGGATGAGATCTTTAAGGTCAGGGCCCTCAGCAAGGCTCACAAAATCCTTTTAGACGCAAGCCACCCCATGTACCTGGACTTTGATCTATTCCCCTCTGGGTGCAAGTGTGATATCACTCCTAAACAGCTCAGGGTAATGTTTCTATCCTACCACTAATGTCAGGCTGGTGGGTGTAGCTGGTGTAGAAAGTCAGGCACAGGAGAGCAGAGATGAGTGAAACAACGCACTTTACTCGACAGCACAAAGTAAACAATTTACAAAGTGCGAAAAGAACGGTTGCCACAAAACATGGGTGATAAACAGCACCCGGTACAAACCAGCCGGAACATTCCGACCTGAACAAATAACAATCTCAAATACATGACCAGTAATTGGGAAATGAAAACCAGGTGTGTGGAAAAATGAGACAAAACAAAGGGAAAATGACAAATGGATCGGTGATGGCTGGAAGACCGGTGACGTCGACCGCTGAACACCACCCAAACAAGGAGAGGCATCAACTTCGGCCGAAGTCGTGACAACTAAGGCCAGCAGGCTGGTCTTCTTTCATCGGTATATACAGTATGTAACTGATATCAATTTTGCGTTGTCAATTTGTTGTCTACTGTATTTAAATGGCACTTTAAACATTCACATAATACCACAGAGAAAGTGGTATTAAAGTTAAAGTTTCCAATCTACAGTAAGACTAGAGGATCCTTATATTTAATTGCATTCAGTAAGACCAACTCTCCTGGAGAGTATAGATACTGGCTTACCTGTGCAACTATATGAACAAGGAGTGTGAGTCTCTATGTCATGCTGTTTAGGAGTATAATGTAGGCGTAAAATGGAAAAGTAATGGTTCCACTTAGATATGTACTCCTTAACACTCCCAACATGCAGTCTGTTTTCTAGATTAAACTCCAGATGTTTGAGCGTCGTAAAAAACACTGATAAATCTTCTCAACTTCAGCAACAACCGAGGAGGCTAGCATGAGAGCACAGTCAAATAGCACTTTGTAATGGCAACCCACGATTTTGCTATCTTAATGAGCCCCATTGATTATTACCCTTCCCCTCTCTCCTCCATCTAATTCCAATGCCGCTCACTTTCAGCTCCTATCGAAGGCAGCTATATTTCAAACTGCATTGCTTCCCAGTGCTAATGCATTTAGTATCAATGGCTAATTAGAACTGTGAGATGGCTTTGGCAAAACATCTGTTCCACTCTAAACAGGCAGGGTTGTCTTGAAGCGTTAAGTGTCATTAAGTACTGATCAAACGATGCTGGCCGGTGAATGCCGGTAAACGCCACTGACTGCTGAGGAGTGCGTGCCCTGAATGGTAATACATCCACAAAGAACACACACACCATCCCATTACCCACTATCCACTAGCCAAATCCAATGACCTCCTGTCTTTTCATCTTTTCCTTTTTAGACTTCATCCGGTCTCCAAGTATCAAATTCAACTGGCTGTTGCATTTATCGTTTAATCATTTATTTTATGGCGCAAATTAAGCCAATTTAAGATAATTCATGTTGTATTTGTCCTCTTGTGCATGATGCAGGCGTATACAGACTGGTTTCATAGACTAGTAAATGTAACATAGTAAATGTAAATCCGGGACACTCAAATTAGTATAATATGATACGTTTGGTATGGTTATTTAAGGCAAAAACAAAAGTAGGATGGTTGGCCAGAGTGGATGAGTGGGCCTATAACACGAATGTCTAGCCACCCAAAGGTTGCGTGTTCAAATCTCATCATGGAGAACATTTTAGCTAATTAGAAACTTTTCAACTACTTACAAATTTTTTGCTACTTTGCAACTACTCGGCATGTTAGCTAACCCTTCCCATAACCCTAATCCTAGATGTATCCCCTTTAGCTAACCCTTCCCCTAACCCTTTTAGCTAACCCTTCCCCTAACCCTAAACTTAACCCTTTAACCCTTTAACCTAACTCCTAAACTTAAACCTTAACCCTAAGCCCTAATCTTTAGCCTAGCTAACGTTAGCCACCTAGCCACCTAGCTAGAATTTGTAACATATCATAAGTTTAGCAAATTCTTAATATATTGTATGTTTTGCAAATTTGTAACATATAATATTAATTGTAATTCATAATGTATCATACGAAATGGGTGATGGACATCCACAAATTAAAACATACGACACAAAATGTAACATATCATATTAAATGGAGTGTCTTGGATTTATGTACCGAATAATACAAAATTCTCTGAGACCAGGTGAGCGTATAAAATTACAGGCACTACCCAGTCAACAACAAATGTTCCCACAACTTTAGAGAATGTTCCCCTTAAGAGTCTCAATTGGTCATTAGCTAACGTTTTCATAGGAATGTTTCAGTGAAGTGCAAGGACGGTTTCCAAGAGATAATTCCCTTAATGTCAAACAGAACTTACCTAGAACATGGTTACCATGTTCTCAGAATATTCAAGATTAATGTTCTAGACACGTTTCATGGGAATGTTGAAGAACGTTTTTGTTCTGAGAACATGGCAACCATGTTCTGTGTAAATTTGGTGGGACATTGATGGAATATTCTCCTAACCATCAGAAAACCGGACACAAGAATGTTCATGCAACGAACTCATGAAAAGTTGTGACTGGTTGTTATGATGGTATGTAGCATCAGGTTATTGCATGATTATGCAGGTTATGGGCATACCTGATTGACTAAGCTAACTTAATTTTGTCGTCTTCGTTTTCATGACAAGCAGTTAAGATGATGGCTTTAATGTCTATGGTTGACTCTCTCCGGCAGGATGAAAACGACATCATCTACCATGATCCTTTGCTAGTTACGGCCCTTTTCACCATGATGCTTAGTGATTTTTTTGTGCCATTCAGCCCCATTAAGCAATATGGTGCACATCAAATTCTATTTCTTCCAGCTTCATGCGCCATCAGGAGTTTGCATTAGGAATATGTGGATGACGTCAGCGCTATCACTATCTAACGTTACTGGTTTTAATGTCTATCCATGAAACGTGTCGAGAACATTAATATCTTATATTCTGAGAACATGGCAAGTTGAAATAATGTTCTCCTAACCTTTAGAAAACTGGACACGAACGTTCCCATGTAACATGTATAGAAAATTAATATTGTATATTCTGAGAAAAAGGTAACCACGTTCTGGGTTTGTTCAAGCATTTCGCTATGACAAGCATTTCGCTACACTCGCGTTAACATCTGCTAACCATGTGTATGTGACAAATACAATTTGATTTGATTTGATTTGGGTTCTGTTTGACATAAAGGGATGTTCTCCTAACTCTTTAATGCAAAAACATGCTAAAAAGGTTCTCAGAAGGTTTTTGCTAAACATAGATAGAATGTTCCCCTAACTGATGGAAAACTGGACACTCAAACATTAGGGGAACATTACAAGTAACATTACAAAAAAGTTCTCTCACCCTAGAAATGTTAGCTGGGTACAGAACACTATATATCTGTTTATCTCAATTACCATGAATAGAGAAACTCAGTCAAGTTTTGTTAGCTTTGTAAGTACATACTGTATCTGCAGATGCAGCAGCACTAGCTTTCGAAACTTTTCTCCTTGTTATCTAGGGTAACCATTTACATACAGACAAAAAGAAGGGAAAGAAAAGAAAGAGCGATAAATGAAAATTATTACTTTTAAAGTCAGAAAAAGGAAGCAGGAGATCCTTGAGAGGGAGGGTTGTTGAGAGAGACTGATAGCATGTTCCTTAACTAGCTCAGAGAGGGCAAACACAGAGATCTGACTCACCTTAATGTAGCATTCGTTAGCCTCAGAGAACACTTCTACTTTGTAGAGCTCTTGATAATCTGCTCCAGAGGCCTGGTAACGACAGGAATCAAAGGAAATTAGGGAAGTAGTCATAGGTCTTGAGGTTGACAAATTGTCCATGCCAGCAGCCTCTACAGGGTTAAATGATATGATGGACGAAGGAGGACATTAGTCAAGGCTGTGGCCACTAAAATACAGTAGGCTAGACAGACAGTATACAGCACATTTCTGGACAGCATGACTGTGCCTTTTGACTGTGAAAGTGTCAAGTCACAAGTGTATGACTACAGGAATTGCTCTTGTGAACATGTTGAATACATCAAAAATATATATATCTGAAGAATCGTGAGGCTTTCTGTTGAATAATGGTCTCTGTGCGTAGGGGAGCCTTAGTTCAAAGGCCTCTGATTTCTCTCTGCTTTCAGAGAGAGCAAAAGGTGCATAGAGAAACAAAATCAATATTGATACATACGATTATCCATTCAGATACTATAACGTTTCCTCTAAAGAGTGCCTGGAGACTAGCTTGATGCCCTTTGTTTGATAATAAAAACTAAAGAGAGAATGTTGTCAAGATATATGGAGTCCATGTCAAGTTTACTGGCCTTACAATGGACCTTTATTAAAAGTTAATGGGTTGGCTTGGCCAGGCACATCTCTGAGGTTCCTGTTTCAAACCATTCTCTATTTTTCACTCTAGACATTTAGTTTTTTCCTCCTTCCCTTTACCCTCTGTCCTCTTTCTGGCTCCCCATTCCTTTCCTTTACCTATTCCTATTCTATTTTTGTTTGTCGTTCATCCCCACATCTAGTCTAAGAGGGAGTCTCGTCAGTTATATTGAGTAAAGCATTGGTGTGCATTGCTGAACTAATAGCTTTTAAGATGTCAAAAATGAAATGTAGTGAAAGAAAAAAAATCCTTGGCCTCTGTGGGTTTTCAACCGGAATTGGTTTCTGTAGAATACTGGATGACTGACATTTACGGCACTATGACTATTCTCTGTTCTCTCAGAGGGTAGTTATTAGCAGTCACCTGCAATGTCAAGTCAGGTCTGTACATACATATTCTAGCCTTTTAAGCCTACTGTATATGAACAAAGCCTTTCAGACACACCCACGGGCACATAAATACATCCACTACATACAACATGAATTTCAATCTACACATGTAACTGTCTTTGTTTAATCTCTGGTGACTTGTCAAAAGAGGACCATCACATTCTCCCAAAAGTTTGGTTTGCACACAGAGAATATTGGGCCAAGACGCTAGCCTGCTGCTGCAATTTCACAGGCAGACAGACCCGGGCAACCATGCACTAACCAAACTTTTGGGAGAATGTGATGGTCCTCTTTTGACAAGTCACCAGAGATTAAACAAAGACAGTTACATGTGTAGATTGAAATTCATGTTGTATGTAGTGCATGTATTTATGTGCCCGTGGGTGTGTCTGAAAGGCTTTGTTCATATACAGTAGGCTTAAAAGGCTAGAATATGTATGTACAGACCTGACTTGACATTGCAGGCGACTGCTAATAACTACCCTCGGAGAGAACAGAGAATGGTCATAGTGCTATAAATGTGAGCCCACTCCATTCTTAGGTGTGGAAGGACATTTTTCATAATGAATAGGTGCTCCATCAGCTGTCTCATATAGATTGTTACTTTGCTCATGCAATCTTTTAATCGACAAATCAACGTCTGGACTAGAATTGTATCATTTTATCAACGCCACCATCCCCACACTCTGTGATTAGGCAATATGGGGTAGAGTGGTTGTGGTATGTGTCTGTGCTCTGCCGCTGTCTGCTGTTGCTACGGACAACAACATGTTCTGTTCTGGATGCTTCCTCTCAGGATATGGAGCTGGACGAGAGTGTTTCTATGCGTCGGATGATGTAGTTGAACACATTGGGGTATTACCCTCTGATAGATTCGGAATAAGACATCTGCCAAACTGTTTAGAAAGTCACTTCTCTCTCCGGTGCTTCACAGGAGAGTGGAAGCTATTTGATGCCTAGATTGGTACGGTTAGGAAGTTACTGTTCTCATGCTTTTATCAGAGCAATGTAGTAAAATGGGTTACAGTTGTACAAGAAAGCCATTCAGAGGCAATTGATGGTTAAAGGCTATGGGAAAAGCACTACAACAGGTTTTGTTCTATATACTGTACCAGTGGAGGCTGGTGGGCGAAGCAATAGGAGGATGGGCTCATTGTAATGGCTTGAATGGAATAAATGGAACGGTATCAAACACATCATACATATAGAAACCACGTTTGACTCCGCTCCATTTATTACATTCCAGCCATTACAATGACCCTGTCCTCCCATAGCTCCTCCCACCAGCCTCCACTGTACTGTACATAGGATAAAGTCATAAGTAAAGGATTCAAACTGTTGTTGAGGGGTATAAAGTCAAAGATGCTAGAGGTTGATGGAATATATTCCTTTATTCAGGAAAACAAACATCAACAGTAGTGTCAAGGTCAAGAGCCTAGTGGTGTAGCTAAAGGGAATTTCTATGCATGCCTGTTAAAAAAGTTAATTATTTTCAGGAATGTTGCATGATTTGGGCTTGAGTCAATGAGCTACAGGCTTCTCTTCTTCAACTAAGTGTTAATGATTTAACTAGGTAGGCTACCTCTCGCGTGCATTACTTGCATGTAAATTATTCAACCATGTTCCCTTACACGCAGTACCGTACACACTAACGGGAGGCAGGTAGCCTATCAGTTAGAGCGTGGGGCCAGTAACCAAAAGGTTGCATGTTTGAATCCCTGAGCCGACAAGGTCGATGTGCCCTTGAGCAAGGCACTTAACCCTGATTGCTCCAGGATAGCCAATGATAATAGCTGACCCTGGCTGTGTGACCTCACTCTCCGAGGGTGTCTTGGGGAGTTGGGATATGCAAAAAACACATTACCAATTCACACGTGTATAATACGACAAATTCAAGCAGCCACCATATTATTATTATTAATCACAGTGTGATTAAACTCTTCTCTTAAATTCGCTAATCATTATCATTGTTAGTAAAAGCTAATCATTCTTATACCTTTGTTATTAGTGTTATTAAGGCTGTTCTCTTCTGGACCAATGACTCTGCTTTTTCAAAAGATGTCCTTCAGTCGACTATATGCTAATGAAGTTAATTTTGAAAATCAACCTGCAGGCTTTGAAGCTCTTCTTCTCGCTCCATTTCGTGTGCTTTGTTTGTTTGTTTGCTTTTTTTTTTTTTACAGAGTCTTCAGTGAGATGTTTCCTGAAGCTTTCTCTTTTTTTCTCCCCTCCTATTTCCCCAGACATTGCCGCTGTAAATAGCTTTGCCTTTCCCAATAGCAAAGTCCTTCCTGCATCTTTTCGCCGCTCCGCAATCCACACTTTCATCCGTGACTTTAGCACTCTCTCTCTCTCTCTTCATGCCCCACTGTGAACTCTACAGATGGGACGGATAGATTCAAGGTTTCATGTTAATAACAGCCCCCCTCTGCCATTCCAACGTTAACCACAATAAGATAGCTTCATTAATTTTTACTTCCCAAATCAGCTTGCATATGGCGTAGTCTTTACTTTGTCCCTAGTCAATTGCTCACTCTTTTCCATCTTATTGAAAAGAAAGTATATAAATCAATATTAAAATGTGAAATGTGTCCTTGGGCAGAATATTTCAACTTTGGAAACTCTCTTATTGAGAATACCTGTTTGTCCTGCTGCTGAAAATACCTGTTTGTCATAAACACGCTAAAACAGCCCACCCTGCTGGGTCTACATAACATCTTGGCCTACATAACATCTTGGTCTACATAACATCTAGTTCTAAATAGCATCTTGGTCTACATAACATTGTTGTACCCATAACATTGTGCGTTCCTCCCTAGCAAGCCCATTGTTGTTTGTCTATATCCTCCTCCCCGTGACCTCTTCACATATATGCCATTAGAAGTAGGAGCGATATGGTGAAAACAACAGTAGCTACAGTAATAAATCCTCTCAGTGATTGCTCTAACCACCACAGTGTCTTTACTTCCAGTGACAGACAACATGACTCAGTGTGACAGATGTCATACATAAGTCATCCTTGTCGGCAGTCGTGAGATGTTATGCATCTTTAATAATGTCTCCGTCAGGCTTCAGGAAACCCTGTCGTATCATGAAGGCGGCAACATGTTGCTCGCTCTACCACAATGTCTCTCCAAAACAAATACAACATCCATTTCATGCCGAGAAAAATATGCAAGTCTTAGAGCTGTTAAATGCACAGGGTGACTAAACCTAACATTTTTAATTCTTAATCTTTTCCATTGATATTCATACACAGTATCTCATTAAAACAGCAAAGCCCTCTAGTATCTCACAGTGTCTGGTTCACCCTGGCTAAATGCCAATCTCCAACAATTCCCACCCTCTGTGTTCAGGGTGATGTCTCACGCTGTGCCACGTTGCCCATGGTTACCCCGGTCCATGTCCGACGGTGGGCAGGAAAACACGCGGCACGTTTGTCCACAGCGTTTCCGCCGAGCCACTGAGACATACAGGGTCTTGCAAAAGTATTCACCCCCCTTGCCAATTTCGTTACATTATAACCTGTAATTTAAATAGATTTTTTATTTGGGTTTCAAGCAATGGGCATACACAAAATAGTCCAAATTGGTGAAGTGAAATTCAAAAATGAACTTGTTTCAAAAATAAAAATACAAAACGGAAAAGTGGTGCATGCATATGTATTCATCCCCTTTGATATGAAGCCCCTAAATACGATCTGGTGCAACCAATTACCCTCAGAAGTCACATAATTAGTTAAATAAAGTCCACGTTTGAGCAATCTAAGTGTCACATGATCTGTCACATGACCTCAGTATATATACACCTGTTCTGAAAGGCCCCAGAGTCTGCAACATCACTAAGCAAGGGGCCCCACCAAGCAAGCGGCACTATGAAGACCAAGGAGCTCGCCAAACAAGTCAGGGACAAAGTTGTGGAGAAGTACAGATCAGGGTTGGGTTATAAAAAAATATCCTAAACTTTAAACATCCCACAGAGCACCATTAAATCCATTATTTTAAAAAATGAAGAATATGACACCATAACAAACCTGCCAAGATAGGGCCGCCCACCAAAACTCATGGACCAGGCAAGGAGGGCATTAATCAGAGAGGCAAGAAAGAGACCAAAGATAACCCTGAAGGAGCTGCAAAGCTCCACAGCGGCGATTGGAGTATCTGTCCATAGGACCACTTTAAGCCATTCACCCCACAGAGCTGGGCTTTACAGAAGAGTGGCCAGAAAAAAATAAGCAAACATGTTCGGTGTTTGCCAAAAGGAATATGGGAGACTCCCCAAACATATGGAAGAAGGAACGCTGGTCAGATGAGACTAAAATTGAAAGCATTTTGGCCATCAAGGAAAATGCTATGTCTGGCGCAAACGCAACACCTTTCATCACCCCGAGAACACCACCCCCACAGTGAAGCATGGTGGTGGCAGCATTATGCTTTGGGGATGTTTTTCATCGGCAGGGACTGGGAAACTAGTCAGATTTGAAGGAATGATGGATGGCGCTAAAGACAGAGAAATTCTTGAGGGAAATCTGTTTCAGTCTTCCAGAGATTTGAGACTGGGACGGAGGTTCACCTTCCAGCAGGACAATGACCCTAAGCATACTGCTAAAGCAACACTTGAGTGGTTTAAGGGGAAATATTTAATTGTTTTGGAATGGCCTAGTCAAAGCCCAGGCCTCAATCCAATTGGGAATCTGTAGTATGACTTAAAGATTGCTGTACACCAGCGGAACCCATCCAACTTGAAGGGGCTGGAGCAGTTTTGCCTTGAAGAATGGGCAAAAATCCCAGTGGTTAGATGTGCCAAGCTTATAGAGACATACCCCAAGAGACTTGCAGCTGTAATTGCTGCAAAAGGTGGCTCTACAAAGTATTGACTTTGGGGGGGATTAATAGTTATGCACGCTCAAACTTTCAGTTTTCTTGTCTTATTTCTTGTTTGTTTCACAATAAAAAATATTTTGCATCTTTAAAGTGGTTGGCATATTGTGTAAATCAAATGATACAAACCCCCCCCAAAATCCATTTTAATTCCAGGTTGTAAGGCAACAAAATAGGAAAAATTCCAAGGGGGGTGAATACTTTCGCAAGCCACTGTAATCCCATGCCCTGCTCAACAGGGCGCTGCGAGCGCCGGAAACTCCTTCCAAACAGTCCAGAGGAAAAAAGAGGAGGGAAGGGAAGGAGGGAAAATGGAAGACAAGGGAAAGTAATTCTCTTTGAGGATGATCTGGCTTCTGAACTCGCTGAGCAAATATCGTCTGCCAAAATCCACTAAAATGAAATGCAACCTAATGAATGGGAATAGAGAGCGAGGGACTGGCATACACAAACACAGGCCGTCTGAATTATTCCATTAGAAAACAGTCAATGTTCATTTGGACTATAATAAGGGCTTCTCTCCCAAAGACATGCTGGACTGATTGATAGTCAAAATGAGGCAGATTGGATTTGCTCTTTCATCCTTTCTTTGCAGGTTTTTCTCTTGTCCTCTCATTCATTCTTCTCCTCCCTCTGTCGTCCGTTTCTTCATGAATAAACCAACAGAAGGGCCGGAAGTTTTGAAACAGGAAACAAAATTACCGTAAACTCAAGGTACAACTCTCCAAAGGAAGCGTGGAGGGTCTGTGGAAGATGTATCTTTTCATGCTGGCAGCATGCCCAAACATGTTTAGCTTAACATTGTGTTTTGTTTGTCTGTGAAAGGGATAGTGAAAGTGAGAGTAGGAAAGACTGTCGCACAAACACATTCTGTAAGCCACACACTCTCAGAGCCATTCGTTGAGAGTGGAGTGGATAGTGGCATAGTAGGGCCAGGCCAGAGTTGGGAATATGCCTTGGCATCAGTCTGATCTGATGTCACCCCAGCTGCCCAGAATACGGCAGACATACAGCTGCTGCTGCTTCTCCTGCTGCAGCATGGAACAGCTCTCAAGCACTGGGTCACAAGTCCTCCATCCCCTGCATTTTATTAATCTCCCTTCCCACCTATCACAATACATGGGTAGACAATGAACTATTGTATGGTCAACAACCTGAAGAGGGCACCTTTCCCCTGTACTGTTACAACAAAGCTGCATATACTGTACAGTTGAAGTCGGAAGTTTACATACACTTAGGTTTTTCAACCACTCCACAAATGTCTTGTTATCAAACTATAGTCTACTTTGTGCATGACACAAGTAATTTTTCCAACAATTGTTTACAGACAGATTATTTCACTTATAATTCACTGTATCACAATTCCAGTGAGTCAAAAGTTTACATACACTAAGTTGACTGTTTTCTTTAAACAGCTTGGAAAATTCCAGAAAATGATGTCATGGCTTTAGAAGCTTCTGATAGGCTAACTGACATCATTTGAGTCAATTGGAGGTGTACCTATGGATGTATTTCAAGGCCTACATTCAAACTCAGTGTCTCTTTGCTTGACATCATGGGAAAATCAAAACACACACAAGACATTTTAGACCATTACATTTAGATCATTTTAGACCTCCACAAGTCTGGTTCATCATCAATTTCCAAATGACTGAAGCTACCACGTTCATCTGTACAAACAATAGTACGCAAGTATAAACACACTGGGACCACGCAGCCATCATACCGCTCAGGAAGGAGACGCATTCTGTCTCCTAGAGATGAACGTACTTTTGTGCGAAAAGTTCAAATCAATCGCAGAACAACACCAAAGGACCTTGTGAAGATGCTGGAGGAAACGGGTGCAAAAGTGTCTATATCCACAGAAAAACTAGTCCTATATTGACATAACCTGAAAGGCCGCTCAGCAAGGATGAAGCCACTGCTCCAAAACCACCATAAAAAAGCCAGACTATGGTTTGGAACTACACATGTGGACAAAGATCATACTTTTTGGAGAAATGTCCTCGGGTCTGATGAAACAAAAATAGAACTGTTTGGCCATAATGACCATCGATATGTTTGGAGGAAAAAGGGGGATGCTTGCAAGCCGAAGATCACCATCCCAACTGTGAAGCATGGGGGTGGCAGCATCATGTTGTGGGGGTGCTTAGCTGCAGGCGGGACTGGTGCACTTTGCAAAATAGATGGCATCATGCGGCAGGAAATGATGTGGATATATTGAAGCAACATCTCAAGACATCAGTCAGGAAGTTAAAGCTTGGTCGCAAATGGGTCTTCCAAATGGACAATGACCCCAAGCATACTTCCAAAGTTGTGGCAAAATGGCTTAAGGACAACAAAGTCAAGGTATTGGAGTGGCCATCACAAAGCCCTGACCTCAATCCTATAGAAAATTTGTGGGAAGAACTGAAAAAGTGTGTGCGAGCAACGATGCCTACAAACCAGACTCAGTTACACCAGCTCTGTCAGGAGGAATGGGCCAAAATTCACCCAACTTATTGTGGGAAACTTGTGGAAGGTTTCCAGAAACGTTTGACCCAAGTTAAACAATTTAAAGGCAATGCTACCAAATACTAATTGAGTGTATGTAAATGTCTGACCAACTGGGAATGTGATGAAAGAAATAAAAGCTGAAATAAATCATTCTCTCTACTATTATTCTGACATTTCACATTCTAAAAATAAAGTGGTGATCCTAACTGACCAAAGAGAGGGAATCTTTACTAGGATTAAATATCAGGAATGATAAAAACTGAGTTTAAATGTATTTGGCTAAGGTGTATGTAATCTTCCGACTTCAACTGTTTCTCTGAACTATACTTTCAGTTCAGAAAATAGAATAGAAACATCACAAAGACCATGGATACATGATAGTGTACAAGAGTGCAATGTCTCTCTGTTAAACTACACTTCTATTACAGTATTATTTGCCTTGAACTCCCCCCTGACAATTGAATATAATTTGTGAGCATTTTTAATGGGTGCTTTTCCAATAATTGGGGTTGAAATGAATAAGACATCTCATAGACATTATTAAGATGGACTAGGACTATCAACAACCCGCTGTCATCATCAGAGTCAGACCAATTGCTCCCAGTCTTTAATGAGTCCAGAAAGAGACGTCAGCCCCACAGAGCATCAGTGATGAGACACATAGTCTGTATGGCCCTGTTCTGTCTCCAATCCCTCAAACACACTATGTGTTGCTGTTTAATTGACTTGGCCCCAACTGGAATAACTCCTCTGTGTTTCTGAGGCTAAAGCTGCTTGTCAGTATCATAAGTGCGACCTGTGAGACCTCAGGATAGAACAATGTTCTCAAACAATTCCTCCCCGGAGTCTTTATTGTTCCCGGGAGCTGACTCCCAGTGCCAGCATAGCCATAGACAGACGAAGGAACATTTGGATGATTAAAAGGATTTGGTGGTGCGCTGTGTCATTTTCCTTTAATCTCAGTCAGATAAAGGATTAGGGGTTTGCCGTGTCATACTCCCCTAATCTGCCTGGATGGGATGACATCTCCATGAGGAGTCCCGGCCCCAACCCGGCCTTGCCCAACCCCGGACTTGTTGCCCACGCCGCCCTACCAGAAGCCCCTGCTGCCCCCTGAGAGGCAGTGGAAGTAAGACCCAGTCAACCATGTCACACCACAATAGAGGGCCACGAGCTGCCAACTGTCACAGAGCATCTTAATCTAGAGCATTTATCTCAGCCAGCCGTGTGCCTGTGGTAACCCGGCCATGTGCCGGTGGTAAATCGACCGTGTGCCGGTGGAAACCGGCCGTGTGTGCCGGTGGTAACCGGCCGTGTGCCGGTGGTAACACAGTGGACTGTAATCCACAGATTGTTTTTCTAAAATTACACAAGGCCTGTGAGGGTTGAATTGATGTCTTTGCTCTTGATGTTGATCTCCTGGGAAACGCCTACTCTTTCATATGTAAATGAGCACTCATGTTAAAGACAGTGGGGTTTTATAAGGCCCCAGAAATATGCACCGGGATTTGTCACTTTTACTCTTAATTTGCAGAGGATCGCACTGTCTATTTCCCCAGATAATAAGGAGTTTATTTTGCAGTGTGGGAGGGGTGTGGGGGTGCAATGAGATACCAAAGGGTTGCCTGTCTCATCATAAGTAAGGAAATGAGTATATGGATGGGCATGGAGAGAGAAGAGGTGTATATATCCGGGGGAATTACACATTCTGTATTCCAGGGGCACATACTGCAAAGCCGAAGGGATTTGTCATCCTTACTATCTGACATAATACACATTCTCACCTGTCATCCGTACCATCATGATTGTCTCACATTACTCTGTGAGATTTGGAATATATGGAAGTTAGGCTATTGAAATAATACTATTAGGAAAGGTGAAAAGAGAACAAGTGTGTTCCTTGCCACTTTATTCATGGCCTGGATAGCAGGAATAGCAAGAGGTCACTGACTCAACACCTGAGAGAAAGTAGACACCTGTCTTTATCAGGCTGTCTTCATGCATATAATGAAGAGCGAAAGGGATTAAAGGGTCCAGAGAGGTACTGGAGATGGGCACCCAACAGTTGTCCTGTCACCCCTCTCAAAAGAGCAGACGGCCTAGTGACATCTCAAGTGAAATGTCAGGGGGAAAATTATTCTCCCGTCCAATTTGTGAGGTAGGTGAACTTTAAACTTGCTCTCGATGACAAAGGGGAACAGAAAATCACTGACAGGTCTATGTGGAGACTTTCTTTCTTACCTCCTTGACATGACATTTTGTATTCACTGGTCCTGAGGATGCACTCAGCCGAATCTGGAGGAAAAGCAGAAAATAAACTAATAGGTGCAAATATCATTTGGAGAAGTGGCTGCATCACAACCGGCCGTGATTGGGAGTCCCATAGGGCGGTGCACAATTGGCCCAGCGTTGTCCAGGTTTGGCCGGTGTAGGTAGTCATTATAAATAATAATTTGTTCTTAACTGACTTGCCTAGTTAAATAAAGGTTAAAGAAAAACAATTTAAAAGTGTGAAATGTATCATTTTAAAACCTAGCTCAAAGGCCTGCTGATCAGCTTCCTGTGTTTTGAAGCAGAATTCTATTAAAGGACAGCTGTAAATACTCCTGTGAGCGGCTGGAACAGAAAGCTGCATTACCTATTTGCTGAACAAACACCCGACCCAGCACACCCCTCTTCCATTACACACATCTGCAGCACACAGTGTGACATTTACCACAACCAAGCAGGAGGTATGGGGACGCTGAGGGCCCTCGGCACCGAGTGTAGCAAATTAGAAGTGGTGATGAAGGTTACTGCTCTACTGTTAGTCACTGGAATATATTCTACACAAAACCATCAAGACACTAGGTGCTGTACAAGCCATCAAGTCACCCAGTACAGCATGTTCTTACACTGTAATACCAGCCTAGCAGGCACGAGGAAGCTGTTGTTCATGAGTGCATGAGTGACTCAGGGATATAAAAAAAAACATATTTTAACACATGGGGTTAAAAAACATCATGATTCAGTCAATCAAGCACCAGAATAAGTACCTCTCCTTTTATATACCCCTAGAAGTGGAGGCTGGTGGGAGGAGCTATAGGAGGACGGGCTCATTGTAATGCCTGAAATTGAATAAATGGAACGGAGTCAAACGTGGTTTCCAAATGTTTGATGTGTTTTGTACAGTTCCATTTATTCCATTACAGCAATTACAATGAACCTGTATAGCTCCTCCCACCTGCCTCCACTGGTAGGGAGGGACAAAGAATATGGGATCTAGCGCATGTGTCACCTATTGACGTTTTACTTAATGCCAAACAAAGCCATTAACACCCTTCAAAGGATCTGAAGAAAGAACCTGAACTCCAACACAAGCAATTACTGCTGAGCAGGATAAGGGAGAGAGCGAGACCACAGAAAGCCTCCACATCTAGCCTGCCTTTCACACTTATCCATGTCTCTCTCCCTGTAGCTCCTTGTTTGTGTGTATGTATGTATGTATGTATGTGTGTGTGTGTGTGTGTGTGTGTGTGTGTGTGTGTTGGGGGGGGAGGAGGGGGGGGGGGGGGTGCAGTGCAGTTTCGCAGCATTTCAAGCCTTGTCTTTCTGTGGTTGTATTTATAGCTGAGTGGTTTACACTGGAAGGAGGGATCACCTACTAGTTTGATTGCTATCTGACCCCCATTCTGATGACTTGTAGACAGTGGATGGAAGCTGTGATGCTTAGCGTGCAAACAGCTTGAAATGTTTAGATTGTAATTCTCATTTATTTGTATAAATAGGAAAGCAAATGTCAAATCAGTATACATACTGTATATACTGTATGCCATTTTGTTTCATTTTAAAAGTAAATATGGGAGTTAAAGCTGCAATATGTAACTTTTTGGGCAACCTGACCAAATTCACATAGAAAAGGGCGTTATAGATCTGTCATTTTCATTGAAAACAAGTCTATGTGCGCTATTTCTATGACTCCCGTTCTTCGGTTTAGTTTTTGCGTCTTTTACTTTCGGTTTTGTACACCAGCTTCAAACAGCTGACAGTACAATATTTGTGGTTATGGAAAATAGATGGTACAATGATTCTCTACACTATACTTGCTTGTTTTGTCAGAAACTGAAACTATTCGAATTTCAAATGGCGGAGCGATCTTTAACACAGATCTTTATGACAGAGGTTCAAAGTTCACAGCGGGTCCATGTGTTGTAAACATCCCATTCGTGTTCATCTTCTCCCGTGTCCTCTCTCAAACTCAGCCTTGCTGTATGTAGTTTCCCTGCCCTGCCCCAGGGAGCATGCCCAGTAGCATCATGGCAGTAGCACATTCAGTGTGTTGGATCTGCAGTGCCAGTCCAAGTCTATTTGGGTCTATGTTATTGCACTGTGTTTTTAGGCCTGTCCTCAGCTTGATGACAGCCAAAGCTGGCTAGTGTTGGAGAGCAGCTACGATGGCAGCTGCCAGGGCTTATAGCAGGCAGCCTATTCACTTCAGTCTAATGAGACTCCACAGCCACATCACCTACCTGTACCAGCTCAGCACATCACTATGCGCATAAAACATAAGGTTGCATCACTATACAAATGGTATGCTGTCCCTCCAACTGAGGTGGAATTATTATGTGCATATATTTTACTAAGAATTGATACTGATGTATTCTATGCATACCGCGAGCACACTCAGGGGGCACACTCAGAATTTGGCCCTGGCATTTTATCTACACCAGCCTACGTCACTGCGTGCCGCCAAGTTAATGACTCACACGAACCCAAACCAGCTGCGCGCGTGCATAAATGTATTTTGTCCCCCCACACCAAACACGATCACGACACGCAGGTTCAAATATCAAAACAAACTCTCAACCAATTATATTAATTTGGGGACAGGTCGAAAAGTATTAAACATTTATGGCAATTTAGCTAGCTTGCTGTTGCTAGCTAATTTGTCCTGGGATATAAACATTGAGTTGTTATTTTACCTGAAATGCACAAGGTCCTCTACTCCGCCAATTACTCTACACATAAAACGGTCAACCGAATTGTTTCTAGTCATCTCTCCTCCTTCCAGGCTTTTTCTTCTCTGGACTTTATATTGCGATTGGCACCTTTCATAAATTAGGTGCATTATCGCCACCGACCTTGTTCGTCTTTCAGTCACCCATGTGGGTATAACCAATGACGAGATGGCACATGGGTACCTGCTTCTATAAACCAATGAGGAGATGGGAGAGGCAGGGCTTGCAGCGCGATCTGTGTCACAAATAGAACTGACTTCTATTTTAGCCCTTGTTGGCCCGCCCGAGCAGTGTGGGTGCAATAATTGAATAATATAGATAAAATATATTTTGCAACACTCGCTTCCCCTGAATCTACACCTACCCTACAGTAGGTGTTAATTACTATTACAGGGCTCCAGACTAACATTTTCGCCATGTGTCAGTAACTTTAAGAGTTGTGTTGCACAAGCTCATCTTATAAAGTAATTCATAGTGTTTTATTAAATGTCCATTGCAGCCGTTTTTATCAAATTATCAAATCATTTCTCGGTATCAATTAAGTACCTTACTGTGATTGTTTTCAATAAAATGAAAAAAATAAAAAAAGAACAATTTCTCAAGCAATCATTTTTCTGGGACTGTCTGGGAGGGTTTTGAGTATGGAAGGGAAAACTGGCTGTTGTTGGCAGACGGGTTTGGAACTCTCTTTCTCATTATTTTTATTTATTTAACTAGGCAAGTCAGTTAAGAACACATTCTTATTTACAATGACAGCCTACACCGGCCAAACCCTGACGACGCTGGGCCAATTGTGCGCCACCCTATGGGACTCCCAATCACGGTCAGTTGTGATACAGCCTGGATTCGAACCAGGGTCTCTGTAGTGACACCTCTAGCACTGAGATGCAGTGGCTTAGACCGCTGCGCCACTCAGTTAGCCCTTTAACTGCCTACGTCAGGAAATATATGCACATATTGACTGATTTACTGCATGATAATGATGTCACCATGTAAGGCCAAAACCCACTCCCACCAAAACAAGCAGAAATTTCAGGCAGTATTTTCCAACAGCTCTTACACTAAAGGGTATTATAATCAATGTCACACTATTATTCCGACATTATAGTGTGGAAATACACTGAGTGTACAAAACATTAAGGATACCTGCTCTTTCCATGACGTAGACTGACCAGGTGAATCCAGGTGTTGCTATGATTCCTTATTGATGTTAAATCCACCTCAATCAGTGTAGATGCCAGGCGCACTGCCAACCGGTTTGAGTGTGTCAAGAACTGCAACGCTGCAGGGTTTTTCATGCTCAACAGTTTCCCGTGTGCATCAAGAATGGTCCACCACCCAAAGGACATCCAGCCAACTTTGACACAACTGTGGGAAGCGTTGGAGTCAACATGGGCCAGCATCCTTGTGGAATGCTTTCAACACCTTGTAGTCCATGCCCTGACAAGTTGAGGCCGTTCTAAGGGAAAAAGGGGTTGTAACTAAATATGAGGAAGGTGTTCCTAATGTTTTGTACGCTCAGTGTATATATAAAACCCAGGAGAATATTGTTTTGGGCTGCACTGGACCTTTATAATCAATAGACTGGTGTAATCAATAGACTGCTAAGGTATTACAGAAAAAGTTGTTCCATATAACATGTCCAAGCAGGAATGCATAATTCAAGATATTTTGATGGGCATCCTAATCCAGCGGTTGTCATGAATTGTCGGTTAACAATTAGACTATAGTTGTTATTTTACTGTCAAAATAGGACTCCAGAATGACCTTTTTTTGTGTTCAATAGAGATGAATTACATACATCTTTATGCGCACTAACTAATATCATAGTCTAATTAATTTGGGGTTCAACACCTGAGGAAGTGGAAACTCAAAACACATTAAATAGACCACTAACTCTAAATGTAATTCCCTAACACTTTTAGCAATGTAAAACGTAGCATATAATGCTCAGGAAGTTGATTTAGAAGACACTTCGTTATTTTACCTTCTGTTATTCGTGACAAAGACACTCAAGGAACTGTCCTGTTACATAGGCTGACATAAATGTCAGTACGCAGTGAGCACTTTTCTTTGCCAAAGTACATAATGTACATCCCCCTTAAGTTCCCCATAGGTGAACATGTATATGCAGCAGAGTGTTGAGTTTTGGCATTGTGGGGTTTCGTTTCAACTCTAAGAGATTTAGATTGCTTTAGATCGAGACAAACAGTCATCATGGGCACAGGCGGACGTTGCTATGGAAACAGAGGATAAGTAAGGAGAAGGTTGATGGCAGGCGGGCGGTTGGGGGTGACATCCTGGAGCAACGGGGACCGATGGATGGTGTGACGGCGTGACACTCAGATGCAGCTGGGGTTTTCATGAAGTCGCAGCGAAAGCTCAGTGGCACGTCACCGTAACTGGCTTTCAAAGAGTGGAAATGACACTGCCTGTGGGCTGCCAGACACCGAGAGAAAGACTAAGAGAGAGAGACCCACTGTTGAGCATCAGCCTATGTTAGTCTCAAACAGAGGGGAAAGGCTGCTTAGTAATGCAGTCATTTCAGTTCGTCCCAACTAAAATCAAGCTGGGGGAAAAAAACATGAACGCTCACTTGACAGCCCGTGTCATTGGTCCTAACTGGCAAGCATGCATTGTTCATGTTTCATAGCATGATACAGATATAAGTATCAAAGCAACATACAAAAAGGAAACTGTTTTTGCAGCATCTAAAATTCCGCTCACAGCATAATGATATTGTTCTGTTATTGTTCTCCCCATAGCCTGTAGCAGAGCGCTAGATTAAGCTCCCCTCTCTTACTGCTGAGTGGGTTCTGCAGCCACAGAGCTCTTGGCTTCACAGAGTCTTTGACTTCTCTGATTAGGCCTGCACCCTGAGTCACAGTTAAATTAAAATGATTATAGAGTTAGCCTTGAAAAACGTCCGCAGAAGCCATTCAATTATGCACCAATCAGCCAAAAGGAGCCCTGCTTTTAGCCCAGCTGATTTGTATCCCACTAGCAGAAAGTGGAGAGGCCAGTAGACACACACCCCCTCCATCCAACAAAGAGTTTGATGAAACTGAAATAGTTTCCCTGCTTTTATATTGTTCGTGTGGATGGTTTAGGGAATCATACAGTACACCAGTATAATGCAATTTTTGTTTTAACACAAAAACACAGCAAACTACTCCAGAGGTGTAGGATCTGAAATGATCTGTTGGCTGAAACCGGTCACTCTGATGTTTATAGGAATAAATATGTGCAGTTAATTGTGGTGACAAACCATAGCTAATATGTTAGGAAATATCACAGCACTTTCCTAGATACAGTACATGTACCAGCAGGGGTTAGAAGGAGAAAGTACTTCCTTTAATAGGCCTAGAGTGACACACAGGAACAGTTGTGTCCTTTCAGACATCTGACTTGCTGTGAATAAACACACTGATAATGATGCCTGCCCCTGTGAGCCTTCCTTAATGACTCCAAATAGGCTCCAACAGCCACAAAGGAGATACATCAACTTAGCATAATGGAAGTAAAAGGCAACTTTAGCTGCACATGCGAAGCAGGACAACAAGAGACTACATTTCTGAAAGCTATAATGAGAAAACATGCATGGAATATTTTTCTATTCTCCTCATACTCTCCTAATGCATGTGCTGCATGCTGATTTTTGTTTCACTGTCCTGTCACTTGAAATTCAGTCTCATTACATTTATTATGTCATGTTTACGACAATATATTATGGTACTGTTATGACGTATACTTCAAGTAAAGTGTTACCGGATTTATAACTAAGCAGCCTCCCTGTGAGAGGTTTTGAACCAGCTATTGTCAGTCGAGACCTGTTTCCATTTGTCAGTGCCAGATGTTCACAATGTATTGACATATTCAGATCACTTATATCGGGGAGCATAAAGGAGTACTGTGAATCTGGGCTTCCTTTGATATCAGCTTTTTCTTATTATACTGAACAAAAATATAAATGCAACATGCAACAATTTCAAGATTTTACTGAGTCGAATAAGGAAATCAGTTCATTTAAATAAGTTAATGTCATCCTAATCTATGGATTTCACATGACTGGCAATACAAATATGCATCTGTTGGTCACAGACACCTAAAAAGAAAGGTAGCGAAAACCAGTCAGTATCTGGTGTAACCACTATTTGCCTCATGTAGCGCAGCACATCTCCTTCACATAGAGTTAATCGGGCTGTTGATTGTGGCCTGTAGAATGTTGTCCCACTCCTCTTCAATAGCAGTGTGAAGTTGCTGGATATTGGCGGGAACTGGAACACGCTGTTGTACACGTCAATCCAGAGCATCCCAAACGTGCTCAATGGGTGACATGTTTAATGGGTGACATGTTTGGTGAGTATGAAGGCCATGGAAGAACTGGGACATTTTCTGATTCCAGGAATTTGTACAGATCCTTGCGACATGGGTCGTGTATTATCATGCTGAAACATGAGGTGATGGCCGCGGATGAACGGCACAAAAATGGGCCTCAGGATCTTGTCACGGTATCTCTGTGTATTCAAATTGCGATCAATAAAATGCAAATGTATTCGTTGTCCATAGCTTATACCTGCCAGTACCATAACTCCACCATCACCATGGGGCACTCTGTTCATAACGTTGACATCAGCAAACAGCTCACCCACATGACGCCATACATGTGGTCTGCGGTTGTGAAGCCGTTTGGACGTACTGCCAAATTCTCTAAAATGACGTTGGAGGCGGCTTATGTCAGAGAAATTGACATTTAGACATCTGTTGCATTGTTGTGTGAAAAAATGCACATTTTCGAGTGGCCTTTTATTATCCCCAGCACAAGGTGCACCTGGGTAATGATCATGCTGGTTAATCAGCTTCTTGATATGCCTCACCTGTCAAGTGAATGGATAATCTTGGCAAAGGAGAAAGGGTCACTAACAGGGATATAAGAGAGAAATAAACTTTTTGTGCATATGGAACATTTATAGGATATTGTATTTCAGCTCATGAAACATGGGACCAACACTTTACATGTTGCGTTTATATTTTTGTTCAAGCAGTCTCCTCTGAACAGTTGATGTTGAGATTTGTCTGTTACTTGAACTCTGTGAAGCATTTATTTGAGCTGCAATTTCTGAGGCTGGTAACTCTAATGAACTTATCCTCTGCAGCAGAGGTACTGTAACTCTGCTTCCTTTCCTGTGGCGATCCTCATGAGAGCCAGTTTCATCATAGTTATCTCCATCATGGTTTTTGCGACTGCACTTGAAGAAACTTTCAAAGTTCTTGAAATGTTCTGGATTGACTGACCATATCTTAAAGTGGACTGTCGTTTCTCTTTGCTTATTTGCACTGTTCTTAGCATAATATGGACTTGGTATTTTACCAAATAGGGCTATCTTCTGTATAACATTTACATTTACATTTAAGTCATTTAGCAGACGCTCTTATCCAGAGCGACTTACAAATTGGTGCATTCACCTTATGATATCCACACATGGTATTGCTTTTTATTTTTTTTATTTTTTTTTATTTTATTATTATTATTTTTTTTTAATTATTATTATTATTATTTTTATTTTATTTTATTTAACTAGGCAAGTCAGTTAAGAACAAATTCTTATTTTCAATGACGGCCTAGGAACAGTGGGTTAACTGCCTGTTCAGGGGCAGAACGACAGATTTGTACCTTGTCAGCTCGGGGATTTGAACTTGCAACCTTTCGGTTACTAGTCCAACGCTCTAACCACTAGGCTACCCTGCCGCCCCGGATCCAGTATAAAACCCCTACCTTATCACAACACAACTGATTGGCTCAAACGCATTAAGAAGGAAAGAAATTCCACAAATTAACTTTTAACAAGGCACACCTGTTAATTGAAATGCATTCCAGGTGACTTCCTCATGAAGCTGGTTGAGAGAATGCCAAGATTGTGCAAAGCTGTCATCAAGGCAAAGGGTGGCTACTTTGAAGAATCTCAAATATAAAATATATTTTGATTTGTTTAATACTTTTTTGGTTACTACATGATTCCATATGTGTTAGTTCATAGTTTTGATGTCTTCACTATTATTCTACAATGTAGAACATAGTAAAACCAAAGAAAAACCCTTGAATGATTAGGTATGTCCAAACTGTTGACTGTATATAGACGGTGCTGCTTGGGTTACCTCAAGGCTGTCATTTAGCTCCTCAGTCAGGCTGCCTGAGCTATCACAGACACCAGGAAACAGCAATTACCTCAGGAAGATGGCAACATGGGAGAACCACCGACCCTCTTTTAAGTCTTAACTGAAACTGTATGTGCTACATGATTGAAGGGGAGAAGTGAGGATAAGAGTAGCAGTGCTGTATTGCTCTCCTTCTCCTCCTCCACAGAGTATGCTCTATGTTTTGAGTATTACCTGATTGATTTAGAGCTAGTAATACTCTGAATCAGGATCAGCCCACTGTTAATCCTGTAGCTATACATCATCAGAGAATATCAAACAGGCCTTTATTCATAACCTATTCTGGGATGGGGTGGAATGTGTTGGTGCGTGTTGCTATACAGCCAAGCAAGGTTGTTATTTGGCAACAAGGCCATTCATTATTGGTATGTGAACACATCTTTGTGAGTGTGTGCCTGTGTGTGTTTGATATGTCTGTTGTTATGTCCAGCACAAGCATGTGTCATTACTGTTGTGAGCAAGTATTGCATACAGTGCTTTCTGAAAGTGTTCATACCCCATGACTTATTCCACATTTTGTTGTGTTTCAGCCTGAATTCAAAATGGATAAAATATTTTCTTCCCACCTATCTACACCTAATACCCCATAATGAAAACATGTTTTTAGATTTTTTAGCAAATTTTTTGAAAATTGCATACAGAAATATCTAATTTACATAAGTATTCACACCCCTTTGCTATGACACTCTAAATTGAGCTCAGGTGTATCCAATTTATTTTGATCATCCTTGAGATGTCACTACTACTTGATTGGATTCAATTATTTGGACATGATTTTGAAAGAAACACATCTGACTATATAAGGTCCCACAGTTGACAGAGCATGTCAGAGCAGAAACTAAACCATGTCCAAGGAACTGTCCGTAGATCACAGAGATCACAGATAATTGTGATGAGGTATATATCTGGGGGAAACTATTTCTAGAGTGTTAAAGTTTCCAAGAACGCAGTGGTTTCCCTCATTGGAAAATGGAAAATGTATGGAACTACCCAGACTCTGCCTAAAGCTGGCCGACTGACCAAACTGAGCCACCGTGCAAGAAGGACCTTGGTCAGTGAGGTGACCAAGAACCCAATGACCACTCTGACAGAACTACAGAGTTCCTTGGCAGAGATGGGAGAACCTGCAAGGATACCAGTCTATACAGTACTTCACCAATCTGAGCTTTATAGGAGAGTGGCCAGAGGGAAGCTGCTCCTGAGAAAAAAGCACATGTCAGCGCGACTGGAGTTTGCAAAAAAGTATGTGAAAGACTGAGATCATAAGGCGAAAGATTCTATGGTCTGATGAGTAGGTGTCACGATCGTTGGAATGAATGGACCAAGGCACAGCGTGCGTAGAGTTCCACATGTTTTAATAAATGAAACTCACCAAAAACAATACAGAACAAACAAAACGTGAAGTAAATGCAGTGTTCACAGGCACTACACAAAAACAAGATCCCAGAAACAACAGGTGGGAAAAGGCTGCCTAAATATGAGACAACGATAGACAGCTGCCTCTGATCGGGAACCATACCAGGCCAACATAGAAAATGAAAAACTAGAAATGCCCACCCTAATCACACCCTGACCTACCCAAATAGAGAAATAAAAGGATCTCTAAGGTCAGGGCGTGAAAGTACCCCCCACCCCCCCAAAAGGTGCGGACTCCGGCCGCAAAACCTGACTCTATAGGGGAGGGTCCAGGTGGGCATCCAGCCTCGGTGGCGGCTCCGGTGCGGGACGTCGACCCCGCTCCACTCGCGGATCCGCCCACTTAGGTGGCGACTCTGGTGCGGGGATCGTCGCTGGAAGCTCCGGACCGTGGATCATCGCCAAGGGACTCCGGACCGTGGATCGTCGCCGGAAGCTCCTGGACCGTGGATCATCGCCGGGGACTCCGGACCATGGATCGTCGCCGGAAGCTCCTGGACCGTGGATCGTCGCCGGAGGAGGACTCCGGACCGTGGATCGTCGCCGGAGGCTCCGGACCGTCGCCGGAGGAACCGGACCGTGGATCGTCGCCGGAAGAACCGGACCATGGATCGTCGCCGGAAGCTCCGGACCGTAGAACGTCGCCGGAGGAACCGGACCGTAGTTCGTCGCCGGGGACTCCAGACCGTAGATCGTCGCCGGAGACTCCGGACTGGGAAACCGTCGCCGGAGACTCCGGACTGGGGAACCGTCGCCGGAGGCTCCGGACTGGGGAACCGTCGCCGGAGGCTCCGGACTGGGGAACCGTCGCCGGAGGCTCCGGACTGGGGAACCGTCGCCGGAGGCTCCGGACTGGGGAACCGTCGCCGGAGGCTCCGGACTGGGGAACCGTCGCCGGAGGCTCCGGACTGGGAACCGTCGCTGGAGGTTCCGAACCTTTGATCATCTCTGGAGGCTCCGGGCCATGGATCATCACTGGAGGCTCCGGGCCATGGATCATCACTGGAGGCTCCGGGCCATGGATCATCACTAGAGGCTCCGGGCCATGGATCATCACTAGAGGCTCCGGGCCATGGATCATCACTAGAGGCTCCGGGCCATGGATCATCACTAGAGGCTCCGGGCCATGGATCATCACTAGAGGCTCCGGGCCATGGATCATCACTAGAGGCTCCGGGCCATGGATCATCACTGGAGGCTCCGGGCCATGGATCATCACTGGAGGCTCCGGGCCATGGATCATCACTGGAGGCTCCGGGCCATGGATCATCACTAGAGGCTCCGGGCCATGGATCATCACTAGAGGCTCCGGGCCATGGATCATCACTAGAGGCTCCGGGCCATGGATCATCACTAGAGGCTCCGGGCCATGGATCATCACTGGAGGCTCCGGGCCATGGATCATCACTGGAGGCCTCGGGCCATGGATCCTCACTGGAGGCTTCGGGCCATGGATCATCACTGGAGGCTTCGGGCCATGGATCATCACTGGAGGCTTCGGGCCATGGATCATCACTGGAGGCTTCGGGCTGTGAACCGTTGCTGGAGGTTCCGGGCTGTGAACCGTCGCTGGAGGTTCTGGACTGGACACCGTCGTTGGAGGCCTGGTGCGTGGAGCTGGCACAGAAAACACCGGGCTGTGGAGGCGTACTGGAGACACGGTGCGTAGAACCGCAAAACATGGCACCTGAACGATGACCAACTCCACACGGTGAGTACAGGGAGTTGGTTCTGGTTCCCACCTTGGCTCCGCCAACCACCCCGTGTGCCTCCTCCCAATTTGTTTTTGAGGCTGCCTCTCAGGCTTCGTTGTGGCCGCGAACCCCGGTGTAGTCGTTGTTGCTCCTCCGCTGCTTCCGCCTGCTTCCCCGGCAGACTTTCGTGTCTTGCCAAGACTTCCTCCCAAGTCCAGGATAATCTCTCCTTGACCTCCTCCAAAGACCAGGATGGCATCTCCTCCAGGGCACGCTGCTTGGTCCAGTTGTGGTGGGATCTTCTGTCACGCTCGTTGGAATGAATGGACCAAGGCGCAGCGTGCATAGAGTTGCACATGTTTTAATAAATGAAACTCACCAAAAACAATACAGAACAAACGAAACGTGAAGCAAATGCAGTGTTCACAGGCACTACACAAAAACAAGATCCCAGAAACAACAGGTGGGAAAAGGCTGCCTAAATATGATCCCCAATCAGAGACAATGATAGACAGCTGCCATTGATTGGGAACCATGCCAGGCCAACATAGAAAACGAAAAACTAGAAATGCCCACCCTAATCACACCCTGACCTAACCAAATAGAGAAATAAAAGGATCTCTAAAGTCAGGGCGTGACAGTAGGGCTGGTGATTGTCAAGAAAATAACTGCCGGTCTCACGGTAATTGACCGTTAATGAACATAAACATGTTTAGCATCTCCTGGCTTCCACACATAGCCTACAAACCACTGATGCAGACCTTTGGAACATCTACATTTTAAAAAGTCTAATGAATCCATTTAATATAGTCTACACCATTACAATAAATGCATTTATTGTAGACCGTTCTGAAGAAACATGATATGAAGAAAATGTAGTCTATTTCAGAATAACAGAATAGCATACTCTGAGTTGTCCTAATGTTAGGCCCTGATATGGCGATGCCATATGGCTGTGGGCTACACTAGTTATTTTAGCAGACCATTTTTGCTTAGAATTCAATGGCATTATTTTTTTTTTATTATTTTATAGTATGAAGAATACAATTGAACAAAGCTTAATGAAATAGAAAGGATATTTTCTCTGAACGATTTCAAAGGAAGTGCGCACATGCGGCTATTCTGTGTTAAGCGGTTAACAAAGAATCTGTTCTTCCTATATGCTTAATTTAGAGTTATTTATGCATCTTTAGTTGTGATACAAACATTGGGCTATATGTTTATATTTTTAATACATTCTAAGGCTGCATGATGGAACTCTAATGATGAAGTCTCAAGCTGCACACACTTCATCAGTCTTTCATTCACAATTTGACAAGAACTTGACAGTATTCTCACTAGGCCTCGAATTTTCCGGCATCCCCCTTGTGTGGCTGTAATACCCACTAAAAATCCATGCCTTTTGCGGCCAAAATGGCCGTTGTGCCCTTGGGCTGAATATAATGATTATAATTCCCTTCTCGCGGCTGCCGTGCTCCAAAGCACCAATCACTCACATGGCTGTCTCAGATGTAGCCAATACCCGTCATGTGATTGGGTCCTTATCACAGTCATTTCAGCAAAGAAGTAGGCTACAAGTTAATGAAGACAGACAGATGTTGGAACTGTCCACATTTAACCTACTTTTTGTCTGCCAACAAGATGAGTAGGCCTTATGAACAGCAAAAGCGCTAGCCTGTTGAGAGAGAGAGATAGAGAGAGAGAGATGAGAGAGAGAAAGTAAAGCCCTTAAATTGAATTGAGAGAGTAAAAGTAATTGTAAGGAAAAGCTTTATATGGGAGGCAGCTGTGCCATTTCCATCTGCTGCATTGTGTTATCTAGGTCTAGGGATGTTGCATTGTGTTATCTAGGTCTAGGGATGTTGCATTGTGGTATCTAGGTCTAGGGATGTTGCATTGTGGTATCTAGGTCTAGGGATGTTGCATTGTGGTATCTAGGTCTAGGGATGTTGCATTGTGGTATCTAGGTCTAGGGATGTTGCATTGTGGTATCTAGGTCTAGGGATGTTGCATTGTGTTATCTAGGTCTAGGGGATGTTGCATTGTGGTATCTAGGTCTAGGGATGTTGCATTGTGTTATCTAGGTCTAGGGATGTTGCATTGTGGTATCTAGGTCTAGGGATGTTGCATTGTGTTATCTAGGTCTAGGGATGTTGCATTGTGTTATCTAGGTCTAGGGATGTTGCATTGTGTTATCTAGGTCTAGGGATCTTGCATTGTGGTATCTAGGTCTAGGGATGTTGCATTGTGGTATCTAGGTCTAGGGATGTTGCATTGTGGTATCTAGGTCTAGGGATGTTGCATTGTGGTATCTAGGTCTAGGGATGTTGCATTGTGTTATCTAGGTCTAGGGGATGTTGCATTGTGGTATCTAGGTCTAGGGATGTTGCATTGTGTTATCTAGGTCTAGGGATGTTGCATTGTGGTATCTAGGTCTAGGGATGTTGCATTGTGGTATCTAGGTCTAGGGATGTTGCATTGTGTTATCTAGGTCTAGGGATGTTGCATTGTGTTATCTAGGTCTAGGGATGTTGCATTGTGGTATCTAGGTCTAGGGATGTTGCATTGTGGTATCTAGGTCTAGGGATGTTGCATTGTGGTATCTAGGTCTAGGGATGTTGCATTGTGGTATCTAGGTCTAGGAATGTTGCATTGTGGTATCTAGGTCTAGGGATGTTGCATTGTGGTATCTAGGTCTAGGGATGTTGCATTGTGTTATCTAGGTCTAGGGATGTTGCATTGTGGTATCTAGGTCTAGGGATGTTGCATTGTGTTATCTAGGTCTAGGGATGTTGCATTGTGGTATCTAGGTCTAGGGATGTTGCATTGTGGTATCTAGGTCTAGGGATGTTGCATTGTGGTATCTAGGTCTAGGGATGTTGCATTGTGTTATCTAGGTCTAGGGATGTTGCATTGTGGTATCTAGGTCTAGGGATGTTGCATTGTGTTATCTAGGTCTAGGGATGTTGCATTGTGGTATCTAGGTCTAGGGATGTTGCATTGTGGTATCTAGGTCTAGGGATGTTGCATTGTGTTATCTAGGTCTAGGGATGTTGCATTGTGGTATCTAGGTCTAGGGATGTTGCATTGTGGTATCTAGGTCTAGGGATGTTTCCCAGTTTGTTCACTAATTACCTGGCCCTACACTGTCTGAATAGAGCCTAACTCTTCCTGCCTAGCAGTCCTAACTTGTATACATCACCTCTGATTGATATTCAGTGCTGTGATGCACAAGCCTCAAAGCTGCTGCCTGGTCAAGGTTTCTCAGTGAAAGGTTATGTTTGATTGTGAACCGTGATCACGATGTAAGCTGCGTGTATGCAAACAACATGTCTCTTCAGGGACTGTTTGTAACTACCTGGGTTATTGTTTCCCCCATTACTTTAGCCCCCATGGTTAATTATTTTTGCAGATGAAAACATACGCCCCCTCATTAATTCCGCACTCCACAATCTATCATAATTACAGCCAAATATGTTGTTGTTATCGCTTTCATTTAAATTAGTGGCTGTGATACTCACTCATAAGAACACCCAGTATCATGCATGCACACACTCACACACACTCAAACACACACACACACACTCACATACAGTGGGGCAAAAAAGTATTTAGTCAGCCACCAATTGTGCAAGTTCTCCCACTTAAAAAGATGAGAGGCCTGTAATTTTCATCATAGGTACACTTCAACTATGACAGACAAAATGAGAAAAAAAAATCCAGAAAATCACATTGTAGGATTTTTTTTTTATTTATTTGCAAATTATGGTGGAAAATAAGTATTTGGTCACCTACAAACAAGCAAGATTTCTGGCTCTCACAGACCTGTAACTTCTTCTTTAAGAGGCTCCTCTGTCCTCCACTCGTTACCTGTATTAATGGCACCTGTTTGAACTTGTTATCAGTATAGAAGACACCTGTACACAACCTCAAACAGTCACACTCCAAACTCCACTATGGCCAAGACAAAAGAGCTGTCAAAGGACACCAGAAACAAAATTGTAGACCTGCACCAGGCTGGGAAGACTGAATCTGCAATAGGTAAGCAGCTTGGTTTGAAGAAATCAACTGTGGGAGCAATTATTAGGAAATGGAAGACATACAAGACCACTGATAATCTCCCTCGATCTGGGGCTCCACGCAAGATCTCACCCCGTGGGATCAAAATGATCACAAGAACGGTGAGCAAAAATCCCAGAACCACACGGGGGGACCTAGTGAATGACCTGCAGAGAGCTGGGACCAAAGTAACAAAGCCTACCATCAGTAACACACTACGCCGCCAGGGACTCAAATCCTGCAGTGCCAGACGTGTCCCCCTGCTTAAGCCAGTACATGTCCAGGCCAGTCTGAAGTTTGCTAGAGAGCATTTGGATGATCCAGAAGAAGATTGGGAGAATGTCATATGGTCAGATGAAACCAAAATATAACTTTCTGGTAAAAACTCAACTCGTCGTGTTTGGAGGACAAAGAATGCTGAGTTGCATCCAAAGAACACCATACCTACTGTGAAGCATGGGGGTGGAAACATCATGCTTTGGGGCTGTTTTTCTGCAAAGGGACCAGGACGACTGATCGGTGTAAAGGAAAGAATGAATGGGGCCATGTATCGTGAGATTTTGAGTGAAAACCTACTTCCATCAGCAAGGGCATTGAAGATGAAACGTGGCTGGGTCTTTCAGCATGACAATGATCCCAAACACACCGCTCGGGCAACGAAGGAGTGGCTTCGTAAGAAGCATTTCAAGGTCCTGGAGTGGCCTAGCCAGTCTCCAGATCTCAACCCCATAGAAAATCTTTGGAGGGAGTTGAAAGTCTGTGTTGCCCAGCAACAGCCCCAAAACATCACTGCTCTAGAGGAGATCTGCATGGAGGAATGGGCCAAAATACCAGCAACAATGATGAATGATGATGAAAATTACAGGCCTCTCTCATCTTTTTAAGTGGGAGAACTTGCACAATTGGTGGCTGACTAAATACTTTTTTGCCCCACTGTACATGCACACACACTCAAACACACACTCACATACACGCACACACTCATTCAAACACATACACATACACACACACACACACATATACAGCCTAATCACATAAAGAAAACTAAGTATAACTAAACAATACCACACACACAGATATACTGTACACACACACACACACAATCAAATAAGCTACCCAGCATTGCACCGAGGCTGCTTCTCACACTGAGGTACCTTCTCGCTAATGTAATCACACAGAGAGTGGTGGGTGAGGAGAGAGGAGTGGCATTACATCAAACTAATTACAGCCTGGCATTTCACAGCAAACTCCCCATCTCATCTGTGTAAGCCCTAAACAGAATTCTGTTGATCCAGGCAATCAACGTTAAGAGTAAAAACACTGTTGAATCTGCTGCACCTGCATTATACTAGAGAAGAAGGCGCCGACAGATAGAGCTGCCGTGCTTCTAGCTCTTAGGAAACTCTGCAGTATTTAGTTTTTTTTGTGTTATTTCTTACATTATTAGCCCAGAAAATGTTTTGTGTTATTACATACAGTCGGGAAGAACATTTGATATCAGAACGGCGGTAACTCACCAGCATTACCAGCATTATGACCAGAAATACGACTTTCCCAAATCGGATATTTTGTTCGTACCCCCCAGGGCAATCGATCTGATTCCGAAGGCTGACCCAAAACACAGCCGGTGGAGGAGAGGTATACGGAGTGGACTACTAGTCCAACTCAGGAGGCGCACACACCACCCACCGCTTCCGAAGTCGCATTTATTGTACCTGGGGATTTTAACGAAGCAAATTTAAGAAACACGCTACTGAAGTTCTATCAACACATTGACTGTAGTTCTCATGCTGCTAAAACACTCAACCACTGCTACTCCAACTTCCGGGATGCCTACAAGGCCCTTCCCCGCCCTCCCTTCGGCAAATCTGATCACGACTCCATTTTGCTCCTCCCTTCCTATAGACAGAAATTCAAAAATAATTACCCGTGCTGAGGATTATTCAATGCTGGTCTGACCAATCGGAATCCATGCTTGAAGATTGTTTTTATCACGTGGACTGGGATATGTTCCCAGTAGCCTCCGAGAATAACATAGACGACTGTGTTTTTCAGGAAGTGTATAGGAGATGTTGTACCCACTGTGACTAGTAAACCTACCCTAACCAGAGACCTTGGATAGATGGCAGCATTTGCACAAAACTGAAAGCCCAAAACATCGCATTTAAACATGACAACGTGACAGGGAATATGGCCGAAAACAAACAGTGTTTTGAATCCCTCCGTAAAGCAATCAAACAGGCAAAACGTAAGTATACAGACAAAGTGGAGTCGCAATTCAACGGCTCAGACATAAGACGTATGTGGTAGGGTCTACAGACAATCACGGACTACAAAGGGAAAATCAGCCACATCGCGGACACCGACGTCTTGCTTCCAGACAAGCTAAACACCTTCTTCGCCTGCATTGAGGATAGCACAGTGCCACTGACGTGGCCCACTACGATGGACTGTGGGCTCTCCTTTTCCGTGGCAGTCGTAAGTAAGACATTTAAGCGTATTAACCCTTGCAAAGCTGCCGGCCCAGACGGCATCCCTAGCCGCATCTTAGAGCATGCGCAGACCAGCTGGCTGGAGTGTTTACGGACATATTCAATCTCTCCCTATCAGTCTGCTGTCCCCCTTTGCTTTCTGTACCCAAGAAAGCAAAGGTAACTGAAGTAAATGACTATCGCCCCGTAGCACTCACTCCTGTCATCATGAAGTGCTTTGAGAGACTAGTCAAGGATTATATCACCTCTACCTTACCTGACACCCTAGACCAGTGGTCACCAACCTTTTCTGAGTCAAGATCACTTTCGCAGTCAAAAAGAGGGCTGAGATCTACTGCTCAGATTTTTTTGTTTCAAATTAACCTGACACAAACAGTTATGTAGGAATGAGGTTTGGGCAGTTGACCTAATATATTATCACAGCATATTGGCTATATGATCGGCCTGCCAATATTGTTAATCAGACAATAATATATTTAAAAACTTAAGCTTTGATAACAAAATAGATCAGTTGGTTTAACACTTGTGAGGCACTGTGGAGCATGAATTGAAATGATTAGCTTTTTTATTTTACTGGACTGATGGTACCTGCATCTGATGGTCAACGAGGTCAAATCACGACGTCAGTGATCTTCAGGTCGAAAAGTCGGAGCTCTAGAAAGATGCCCGACTTCGAATTCAGAGTTGGATGACTGTTCAACACAATTATTCCCAACCGCCTCTCACGGTCCCTGCTCTCTCCTTTCTTTCCTCTGGTGAGACTGACCAGGGAGAGGAGAAACCGTCTTCCACCTGATGGTGAAACTCGAGTTGCACCGCATCTGCCTCATGTACAAATTGATGTTGTTCCTATGACGAGAGAAAGTTAAATATTCCTTAATATTAAAATCGACACGTCGAGCTGCTAATAATAGTAAAACGCAGGGCTATCAATACTACTCATTCATTGCAGCTACAGCCCGAGCGGAAGTACGGAGAAGCGCGTTTTGTTATAGTGTTGAATAAAAACAGTGACAGTTGTGAATATAAACTTAAACATGAACTCACTCATAAAAACAGCAGCTATTTGCTGTATTCATTAACAGTCTCTCTGTGGTCATGGTTTTAAAAGTTATTACATCTTACGTAGGCTAGTAGCCTATTAAACTTGGCTGTGGCCAGGGTCATGGAAGCTCTGTAGCCACGGTGATTTGAGCTATCTGACTGGACAGCTCAGTAGGTGCACTCAATTTAGTCACAGATTTGTCGGTCCGCCGGATAGGCGGAGTTTGTCTCATGGCAACACTTTGCTTACCCGGTGTGCAGGACTTTTGAATCAAGTGCACCTACTGGCAACAGCTCAACATGATTTTAAAAAAAAGGAGCACAAGCCTTTATCGTTTGTTGGCTTCGACCGGTTGGCGACCACTATCCTAGACCCACTTCAATTTGCTTACCACCCCAATAGATCCACAGACGATGCAATCATCATCGCACTGCACACTGCCCTATCCCATCTGGACAAAAGGAATACCTATGTAAGAATGCTGTTCATAGCTCAGCATTCAACACCATAGTACCCTCCAAGCTCATCATTAAGCTTGAGGCCCTCGGTGTGAATCTACCCTGTGCAACTGGGTCCTGGATTTCCTGACAGCCGACCAAAGCTTCAACTTCCTTGGCGTACACATCACTGAAAAACTAAAATGGTCCACCTACACAAACAGTGTTTTGAATCCCTCCGTAAAGCAATCAAACAGGCAAAACGTAAGTATACAGACAAAGTGGAGTCGCAATTCAACGGCTCAGACATAAGACGTATGTGGTAGGGTCTACAGACAATCACGGACTACAAAGGGAAAATCAGCCACATCGCGGACACCGACGTCTTGCTTCCAGACAAGCTAAACACCTTCTTCGCCTGCATTGAGGATAGCACAGTGCCACTGACGTGGCCCACTACGATGGACTGTGGGCTCTCCTTTTCCGTGGCAGTCGTAAGTAAGACATTTAAGCGTATTAACCCTTGCAAAGCTGCCGGCCCAGACGGCATCCCTAGCCGCATCTTAGAGCATGCGCAGACCAGCTGGCTGGAGTGTTTACGGACATATTCAATCTCTCCCTATCAGTCTGCTGTCCCCCTTTGCTTTCTGTACCCAAGAAAGCAAAGGTAACTGAAGTAAATGACTATCGCCCCGTAGCACTCACTCCTGTCATCATGAAGTGCTTTGAGAGACTAGTCAAGGATTATATCACCTCTACCTTACCTGACACCCTAGACCAGTGGTCACCAACCTTTTCTGAGTCAAGATCACTTTCGCAGTCAAAAAGAGGGCTGAGATCTACTGCTCAGATTTTTTTGTTTCAAATTAACCTGACACAAACAGTTATGTAGGAATGAGGTTTGGGCAGTTGACCTAATATATTATCACAGCATATTGGCTATATGATCGGCCTGCCAATATTGTTAATCAGACAATAATATATTTAAAAACTTAAGCTTTGATAACAAAATAGATCAGTTGGTTTAACACTTGTGAGGCACTGTGGAGCATGAATTGAAATGATTAGCTTTTTTATTTTACTGGACTGATGGTACCTGCATCTGATGGTCAACGAGGTCAAATCACGACGTCAGTGATCTTCAGGTCGAAAAGTCGGAGCTCTAGAAAGATGCCCGACTTCGAATTCAGAGTTGGATGACTGTTCAACACAATTATTCCCAACCGCCTCTCACGGTCCCTGCTCTCTCCTTTCTTTCCTCTGGTGAGACTGACCAGGGAGAGGAGAAACCGTCTTCCACCTGATGGTGAAACTCGAGTTGCACCGCATCTGCCTCATGTACAAATTGATGTTGTTCCTATGACGAGAGAAAGTTAAATATTCCTTAATATTAAAATCGACACGTCGAGCTGCTAATAATAGTAAAACGCAGGGCTATCAATACTACTCATTCATTGCAGCTACAGCCCGAGCGGAAGTACGGAGAAGCGCGTTTTGTTATAGTGTTGAATAAAAACAGTGACAGTTGTGAATATAAACTTAAACATGAACTCACTCATAAAAACAGCAGCTATTTGCTGTATTCATTAACAGTCTCTCTGTGGTCATGGTTTTAAAAGTTATTACATCTTACGTAGGCTAGTAGCCTATTAAACTTGGCTGTGGCCAGGGTCATGGAAGCTCTGTAGCCACGGTGATTTGAGCTATCTGACTGGACAGCTCAGTAGGTGCACTCAATTTAGTCACAGATTTGTCGGTCCGCCGGATAGGCGGAGTTTGTCTCATGGCAACACTTTGCTTACCCGGTGTGCAGGACTTTTGAATCAAGTGCACCTACTGGCAACAGCTCAACATGATTTTAAAAAAAAGGAGCACAAGCCTTTATCGTTTGTTGGCTTCGACCGGTTGGCGACCACTATCCTAGACCCACTTCAATTTGCTTACCACCCCAATAGATCCACAGACGATGCAATCATCATCGCACTGCACACTGCCCTATCCCATCTGGACAAAAGGAATACCTATGTAAGAATGCTGTTCATAGCTCAGCATTCAACACCATAGTACCCTCCAAGCTCATCATTAAGCTTGAGGCCCTCGGTGTGAATCTACCCTGTGCAACTGGGTCCTGGATTTCCTGACAGCCGACCAAAGCTTCAACTTCCTTGGCGTACACATCACTGAAAAACTAAAATGGTCCACCTACACAAACAGTGTTTTGAATCCCTCCGTAAAGCAATCAAACAGGCAAAACGTAAGTATACAGACAAAGTGGAGTCGCAATTCAACGGCTCAGACATAAGACGTATGTGGTAGGGTCTACAGACAATCACGGACTACAAAGGGAAAATCAGCCACATCGCGGACACCGACGTCTTGCTTCCAGACAAGCTAAACACCTTCTTCGCCTGCATTGAGGATAGCACAGTGCCACTGACGTGGCCCACTACGATGGACTGTGGGCTCTCCTTTTCCGTGGCAGTCGTAAGTAAGACATTTAAGCGTATTAACCCTTGCAAAGCTGCCGGCCCAGACGGCATCCCTAGCCGCATCTTAGAGCATGCGCAGACCAGCTGGCTGGAGTGTTTACGGACATATTCAATCTCTCCCTATCAGTCTGCTGTCCCCCTTTGCTTTCTGTACCCAAGAAAGCAAAGGTAACTGAAGTAAATGACTATCGCCCCGTAGCACTCACTCCTGTCATCATGAAGTGCTTTGAGAGACTAGTCAAGGATTATATCACCTCTACCTTACCTGACACCCTAGACCAGTGGTCACCAACCTTTTCTGAGTCAAGATCACTTTCGCAGTCAAAGAGGGCTGAGATCTACTGCTCAGATTTTTTTGTTTCAAATTAACCTGACACAAACAGTTATGTAGGAATGAGGTTTGGGCAGTTGACCTAATATATTATCACAGCATATTGGCTATATGATCGGCCTGCCAATATTGTTAATCAGACAATAATATATTTAAAAACTTAAGCTTTGATAACAAAATAGATCAGTTGGTTTAACACTTGTGAGGCACTGTGGAGCATGAATTGAAATGATTAGCTTTTTTATTTTACTGGACTGATGGTACCTGCATCTGATGGTCAACGAGGTCAAATCACGACGTCAGTGATCTTCAGGTCGAAAAGTCGGAGCTCTAGAAAGATGCCCGACTTCGAATTCAGAGTTGGATGACTGTTCAACACAATTATTCCCAACCGCCTCTCACGGTCCCTGCTCTCTCCTTTCTTTCCTCTGGTGAGACTGACCAGGGAGAGGAGAAACCGTCTTCCACCTGATGGTGAAACTCGAGTTGCACCGCATCTGCCTCATGTACAAATTGATGTTGTTCCTATGACGAGAGAAAGTTAAATATTCCTTAATATTAAAATCGACACGTCGAGCTGCTAATAATAGTAAAACGCAGGGCTATCAATACTACTCATTCATTGCAGCTACAGCCCGAGCGGAAGTACGGAGAAGCGCGTTTTGTTATAGTGTTGAATAAAAACAGTGACAGTTGTGAATATAAACTTAAACATGAACTCACTCATAAAAACAGCAGCTATTTGCTGTATTCATTAACAGTCTCTCTGTGGTCATGGTTTTAAAAGTTATTACATCTTACGTAGGCTAGTAGCCTATTAAACTTGGCTGTGGCCAGGGTCATGGAAGCTCTGTAGCCACGGTGATTTGAGCTATCTGACTGGACAGCTCAGTAGGTGCACTCAATTTAGTCACAGATTTGTCGGTCCGCCGGATAGGCGGAGTTTGTCTCATGGCAACACTTTGCTTACCCGGTGTGCAGGACTTTTGAATCAAGTGCACCTACTGGCAACAGCTCAACATGATTTTAAAAAAAAGGAGCACAAGCCTTTATCGTTTGTTGGCTTCGACCGGTTGGCGACCACTATCCTAGACCCACTTCAATTTGCTTACCACCCCAATAGATCCACAGACGATGCAATCATCATCGCACTGCACACTGCCCTATCCCATCTGGACAAAAGGAATACCTATGTAAGAATGCTGTTCATAGCTCAGCATTCAACACCATAGTACCCTCCAAGCTCATCATTAAGCTTGAGGCCCTCGGTGTGAATCTACCCTGTGCAACTGGGTCCTGGATTTCCTGACAGCCGACCAAAGCTTCAACTTCCTTGGCGTACACATCACTGAAAAACTAAAATGGTCCACCTACACAGACAGTGTGGTGAAGAAGGCTGAAGGATGAAGAAATTTGGCTTGGCACCTAAAATCCTCACAAACTTTTACAGATGCACAATTGAGAGCTTCCTGTCGGGCTGTATCCCCCTCCCCCCTGGTTTGGCAACTACCTGCCCTCCAGAACACCTACAGCAAAAGATCATCAAGGATAACAACCACCCAAGCCACTGCCTGTTCACCTCGCTATCATTCAGAAGGCAAGGTCAGTACAGGTGCATCAAAGCTGGGCCCGAGAGACTGAAAAACAGCTTCTATCTCCAGGCCATCAGACTGTTAAATAGCCATCACTAGCACATTAGAGGCTGCTGCTCTATATACATAGACTTGAAATCACTGGCCACTTTAATAATGGAACACTAGTCACTTGAATAATGTTTACATATTTTGCATTACTCTGTATTCTATCCTGTTCTACTGTATCTTAGTCTATGCTGCTCTGACACTGCTCGCCCAAATATTTATATATTCTTAATTTATTCCATTCTTTTCCTTTAGATTTGTGTGTATAGTTGTGGAATTATTAGATATTACTTGTTAGGTATTACTGCACTGTTCGAGCTAGAGAAAAAAGCATTTTGCTACACCAGCAATAAAATCTGCTAAACACGTGTATGCGACAAATAAAATTTGATTTTTTATACTTCCTTTTGTCTGGTACCTACCAGCAAAAGCACCCAATGCTTTTACTGTCTAAGAACGGCATGGCCGAGGAGTCATGGGGAAATTAAGTGAACTCAAAGTTCTGCCCGTCTTTTAAATTATTTTTGTTCGTATTTCCTTTGGAGAGAAGAAGAGACAGGGACGGAGAGAGCTACGTAGCTACAGTAAAGGTATATATTGGGCTGGTCGTCACCCAGGTCGTCCTGACATGTGTTATTAGTCAGGTCTTTAAAGCCTTGGCCTGGGTACACAGACAGGCACACTCCTTCCCAATATCTCTGATTAAAGTCAGACAGATGCAGCCCAGCATAGAGCCAAGACTGGCCACACAGCGCTTACTTTGGGCTGCGCTCATCACTCAGACACACAGCCAATGGTCCTCCTTGACAGAGCACCCCAGGAGAAAGCCATTTTAGGCCAAGCGAAAAGTGAAAACTGGAAAGTTTCAATTCACAAAGAACTGCAGAAAAATATGAAAAGAATGGTATCCCTTTGACACAAAAAGCACCTCACGGTAATTTTTTTAATGTATCTTAGTACATTGCCACAGACACACCTGATTCAGAGCGGAGGTTTTAGCTGTTGCTGTTAGTGTTTGCATCAGATTCAGACTATGTAGAAAACAGCGTTTTACTCCTAATTACAGTATGTGAAAGATGTGTTGACAGCCTGTAGTCAACACAGCATTAGCATGATGAACTATAGATGACTCACTCTACAAGGTATAGCCCCATGCTATAGTGATGGGAAGTTTGGGTCTTTTCTCCACTCGTTCAGTCAAAAGAACAAATCTTTCAACTCATTTTGTTCAAATGAGTCAGTAATGCATGCAGGACTCCCTACCGGCGAATGATGAACAGAGCATTTGAAAGAGTCGTCATGTTTCTACAAGCCTCTAGTTCACATGTCATTCACCATAGGGGGCTTTTTGGAGCTGTCATTTGTGACTGAGACTTGTAAAAGTGTGCTTTAAACAATGTACATTTGTTGATTGCTAGGCATACAAATTAGATTATTTCTTGATACATTTGAAATGAGGTCTAGTTGTGGCCGCAACCGTACTAGATTGTGAATGACTCTTGGGGAGTGCATTGCTTGACTACCTTGAGAGTAATAAGCATAATATCTTTGCGAACTGCAGACCCCTAAATTATACATTTTTGTTGAGCAGAGTATGTTTTGGTTCTATGTGTCATTCATCACATTCAATAATACATTAATTGCCAATTAATTGCAAGTCATTCTTGCACCATGCAATCAATTATCAGTTCTATACATGTATTTTTCTTCTCTATGCTGCCTGCCTGCAGCATTATCTATTTTTCTGTGCACATTTATGACAGACGGTTGTAGGTCAAAGCACGTCTCTGGGGCCGCTGATCCAGAGGAGCGTGTATCAATCCTGCTGTAGGACTAATTGCGGCCAGCAAGTCAAACAAACAACTAAAATAAGGAAGTCACTCAGAAAAACGAATCATGAAATAATTGTTCCGGAACTACACATCACTACCATGCTGACTTCAACTAAATGAAAGCCATATGAAGTATAGTACCCACAAAGACACTCTGTTGTCTTTTTATGGTCATTCTCATCCACTTTGTTTGAGTTAACTGAATAAGCCCCATCCGCTGTCTTATTCATGAGGGATGCTTGGTGATGACCTTGAATGAGCAAATACACTAAGCTCTCCTATTGAATAAAAAAAGAAACCATAAAGGAGTTTATGGACAGATTCCCTGATGAATATATCTAAGGACTTTGACCCCTATGTCAAGTCAGTGCAGACAGAGATTTGTCCTTGAACGATGCAGGGAACTGTGGACTGAGAGAGCAGCAAATGAAATGTTACAACACAATCTCTTATTCCCATTCTGAGTACAGGAAAAGCAAAGGTTTTATATTCCTTAACAGCAGCAAGGTGTGAGACAGCTAGAGCCTGTCAGACTGCGAGAGATAGGTTAGAGTTGTTTGCCATCTTAGACTTACCTTTTCTCAATGCAGCTGCAGAAAGTCAGCAGAAAAATCATTAGCACCGGTAATTATGCATGTAATATTTGTGTTGTGGAGAAATGACCAGGCAGGAGACGGGAGTACAGTTAGTTTTCGTTTAGTCAAAACCTCTCGTGCTCTACAGTTCCCGGGCACACTAGTGCGCATGTGCATTTCCTATTAGGTGTAGTAACGTAACACTGTCGTAATACATCACTGCTTAGTAACAGCATAGTAACTAATATAAACAGATGTAGATCCTAGATACTACAATGCACTGTGTTGAACATGTAAGAAAAATACTTAGGCATGCAGTACAGGAAAGAGACTTGGGCAGGCAGTACAGGAGAACTAGTGTTGAGCATTGAGTAACATTTCACGTCCCATTTGCTGTTTGTAGAACCTCCTCTGGTGTCTGTACAGTGTGAGAGCAGAGTGATAAGCCAACGGTGGGCAGGCGCTGGTGCGTGAAGGGGGCAGCGCTCATTTTTTTTTGAATTGGGCGTATGTGTGTGCACGCGTGCGTGCGTGCAAACGACGAGCGTGTGTGTGTACTTGTGTATGTGTCTATGTAGAGTGGAGTGAGGCAGGGTTATCCGTGGGGTGTCAGAGACCTGTAATCAACACTGCAGTGCACATAAAGGGAGGGGCGGTCATTTAAGGAATTAGCAGGAGGGTAGCAGCTTGTTTAGGGAAACACTCAGCTGTAAATGCACACGTGTATAACACACTCAGAGCTCGATTTTAACAAACCTAACACAATGGTAAATCTAAGGTAGCGCTATAGGTACATCATGGCGGCGTGTGTACAGCGCGAGGGTCGGCGTCTACCCAGATTTTGCGAATTAGCTGTAATTTACTTAATAGTTCTTAGTTTATTCACTCAGTACAGCCCGACATACACTTTATATAGCCAACAAGAACTCCTGGATATTGGAACACAATGCACAAAGAGAGTTTTTGACAACTTACAACTTCCACTGGAGATTGCGAAGACGCCCCGGGAGACTGAAACATCGCCGAGAGGAAGTGCCCGGAAGCGGCGTCGAGATCATAAACAAAGGCGAGGGAAGCGGGTTGGCCTCCGGGCTAGGCAAAAGCTAACCCCACATCATCTTCCACTACCTAGCCTTTTCCTTGCTAACGTCCGGTCACTGACGAACAAAATGGATGAAATACGACTAAGAATCATCTCACAAAAAAGGATTATGGATTGCAACGCCATGATTTTCACGGAAACGTGTCTAAACAACAGCATACCCGACAACGCTATTGGGCTAGAGGGACGCAACGTCTTCAGGGCTGATCGTACGGCAGAGGACTCTGGTAAGACCTGAGGAGGTGGTCTGTGCATTTATGTAAACAAAGCATGGTGTACAGACAGTAACATAACCGGGAGTCACTGCTCAACCAATCTGGAGTACCTGATGATTAGGTGCAGGCCTTTCTACTTGCCTCTGGAGCTTACATCCATTGTTGTTACTGCAGGCTACATACCTCCGCAAACAGCAAACAGCAAACTGCACATCCTGATGGTGCTTTTGTTGCAGGGGATTTTAACCACTCAAACCTGAAAACTGTTTTTCCCAAATTCCACCAAAATGTCTCCTGCCACACTAGAGGAGACAATACACTAGACCACGTGTATACAAACATTCCGGAGGCTTACAAAGCCTTTCCCCTCCCTCACATGGGACAGTCTGATCACCTTTCACTGGTCCTACTCCCCAAGTATTTACTCCTCATTAAACGTGTGAAATCATCAGTGAGAACAGTCAAAGTGTGGCCAGAGGGGTCAGACTCATTACTACAGCACAAGTTTCAACACACAGACTGGAGATTGTTTGCCCCTCAGGCCACCCTTGACTCCCATAAGGACATTGAAACATATGCTTCTTCCATTCTGGATTACATCAACATCTGCATCAACAATGTCACCACCCATAAACTAATAAAGACCTTCCCCAACCAGAAGCCTTGGATGAACAGAGAGGTCCGACTACTACTAAAGGCATGCAACGCTGCATTCAGATCTGGCAATGCGGAAGCCTACAGCTCATCCAGGGCCAACCTGAAAAAGGGCATCAAGATGGCTAAACATGACCAAAAACTTGGATTGAGGAGCACTTCAACAACAACTCCGACCCTCGACGCATGTGGCAGGGCATCCAAGCCATCACAGACTACGACCAAAAAAGAAAACCTGCCCCCACAGCCAACGATGTCTCCATCGCCGACGAGTTAAACAGGTTCTATGCTCGCTTTGATAGGGACAACAAAGATCCAGCCATCAAAGCTGAGCTCCCCCCAGACGACTTCCCCCTCAGACTATCCATCGCAGATGTGTTGTCTGCACTGAGCAGGGTGAATGCACGCAAGGCTGCTGGTCCTGATGACGTCCCCGGTCGTGTGCTCAGCATGTGCTGGGCAGCTGGCTGAGGTCTTCACTGACATTTTCAACCTGTCATTGGCCCAGGCCTGTCATTGGCCCAAACTCCATGACCTAGGGATCAGCCCCTCTCTCTGTAACTGGATTTTGGACTTCCTAACCAACAGACTCCAGTCTGTCAGGTTAGACAACTTCATCTCCTCAACCCTGAACCTGAACACCGGTGTGCCACAGGGCTGCGTGCTGAGCCCCCTCCTTAACTCCCTCTTCACCTACGACTGCATTCCTATACACGGTTCCAACACCATCGTCAAGTTCACAAATGACACCACGGTGGTAGGCCTGATCAGTGACAATGACGAGTCAGCCTACAAGGAGGAGGTCAAGCATCTGGCTGCATGGTGCACTGACAACAACCTGGCCCTCAATGCAAAGAAAACCAAGGAGCTCATTGTGGATTACAGGAAGTCTAAAAGCTGAGCCACGCCCCAGTTCTCATTGATGGCACTGAGGTGGAGCGTGTGCCCAGATTCAAATTCCTGGGTGTCTACATCCCTGTGGACCTCTCCTGGACCCTCAACACCTCAACCTGGATCAAAAAGGCGCAGTAGCACCTGTACTTTTTGAGGAGGCTGAAGAATGCCCGCCTGTCTCCCAGGATCCTGGTGAACTTTTACCGCTGCACGGTTGAGAGCATTCTGACCAACTGCGCCACAGTGTGGTTTGGTGGATGCTCCGTGGCCAACCGGAAGGCCCTGCAACGGTTGGTGAAAACCACCCAGCACATCACTGGTGACCAGCTCTCTGCCATCGTAGACCTCCAGCGCATGTGGTGTCTGCGTAGGGCGTGCAGCATCATCAGGGACACTAGCAGGCTCAAGAACAGTTTCTTTCCAGCTACTGTAACCCTGCTGAACTCTGTGACACGGCACTAGCCATATCCACCTGCCCTCCGCTTAGTACTGCCTCCCAGGGACCTTGTTGCATTACTCTCTTTGCACTCTTCACGGTACTAATGGACTCTGATATTGCTTCGCAAAGTCTGAATAAGGACATTATTCAGTTGTACATGTACATGTCTACCTCGGTAACTTCATTGCTGCTATTCCTGCATTTCAGTTGCGTGCCTCATTGCACTTTCAATTTGCCTTCACTGAACATTTATACTTCCCATTTAATAACCTACATTGTACTTAATTGTTTCACTTGTAAAAAAATGTCTACTCTTTTACTTGCACTTCTGGTCAGATGCTAACTGCATTTTGTTGTACTGTACTTGTACTTGTTCAATGACAAAGTTTAATCTAATCTAATCTAGGTTCAGGGGTGTGTCAGAAATATTTTTTGTATTTTCACGATCTCAATTATCGGCGCACTTGCTGGGGTTTGTACGGAAGGCTTGGGTTTTGATGAATAAACAAGTTGTGGGTGTCTCGGGGCTTGGCCCCTCACTGGCCAATCAGAACGTTCTCCTTGGCAAAATATGTGGTTGCTTCAAGGTGTGTATTTACAGTCTTTTATGTATTGCCTTGGAATTAACTCCAATTCCAATGTTAGTCCGTTATAGTTTGTTAAATAGCTTACAGAAACGAAATAACAAAATATAGACCTATATTTGCTAAATACCGTTAACTTAAACCCATTTGCAGTCCACATTGTTCTAAGTAATTGCATGGGTTCAATAGCCTTCGCACTGATATAGGGGCTAGCCAACTGTAAATTGCATTATGGCTGAGCATGGACATGCCAAACATTGTCAATAAGCAAGATTACAGTAATTATTGATAAGGCCTAAAAAGAGAAGGAATAATTTAAATCAAATTCTAATCAAAATGAAACTACAAATAGACAATGTCACATTTTCAGGCACCATCATTTCTCCCAGTGGGCATATAATATTAAAACAATGCAGACTATAGAGAGTTTTTTACGCACATCCATACTTTTCACAGTAGCTGGAAAAAGATCCTATACAAATAGAAAGGGAGAATGTCCACTCACTGTTATACTGCTCCCAAATAGGCCTTTGTTTTATGAACATAATCGGAACCATCTTACAGATCAGATAGCATTCATTGACACATCTCCAGAAGTTGCATTGCCAGCGCGCCACAGATGTTGTCACTTAAAACCAGGAAGGTGAATCATTCTAATCAGGTTGGCTGTAATCAAATAGAACAAAATTGAAAACCGTTTTTTTGAAATTGTTGCAAATGTATTAAAAATAAAAAAGGTATTCAGACCCTTTGCTATCAGACTCGAAATTGAGCTCAGGTGCATCCTGTTTCCATTGATCATCCTTGAAATGTTTCTACAACTTGATTGGAGTCCACCTGTTGTAAATTCAATTGATTGGACATGATTTGGAAAGGCACACGCCTGTGCCTTTCCAAATCAAAAAAGCAAAAACAAAGCCATGAGGTTGAAGGAATTGCCGGTAGTGCTCCGAGACAGGTTTGTGTCAAGGCACAGATTTGGGGAAGGGTACCAAAAAATGTCTGCAGCGTTGAAGGTCGCCAAGAACACAGTGGCCTCCATCAATATTAAATGGAAGAAGTTTGGAACCACCAAGACTCTTCCTATAGCTGGCCGCCCCACCAAACAGGGCAATCGGGGGAGAAGGGCCTTGGTCAGGGAGGTAAATGCCAAGCGTCATGTCTGGAGGAAACCTGGCACAATTCCATACGGTGAAGCATGGTGGTGGCAGCATCATGCTGTGGGGATGTTTTTCCGCAGCAGGGAGACTGGTCAGGATCGAGGGAAAGCTGAAAGGAGAAATGTACAGAGAGATCCTTGATGAAAACCTGCTCTAAGGACCTCAGACTGGGGCGAAGGTTCACCTTCCAAAGGGACAACGACCCTAAGCACACAGCCAAGACAATACAGGAGTGGCTTCGGGACAAATCTCTGAATGTCATTGAGTGGCCCAGCCAGAGCCCGGACTTGAACCCGATCGAACATCTCTGGAGAGACCTGAAAATAGCTGTTCAGCGATTCTCCCCATCCAAACTGATAGATATTGAGAGGATCTGCAGAGAACAATGGGAGAAACTCCCCAAACAGGTGTGCCAAGCTTGTAGTGTCATACCCAAAAAGACTCAACGCTGTAAACACTGTCAAAGGTGATTCAACAAAATTTGAGTAAAGGGTCTGAAAACGTAGGTAAATGTGATATTTCAGTTTTTTATTTTTACATTTGCAAAAACTTCTAAAAAACATTTTTTTTCTTTGTCATTATGGGATAGTGTGTGTAGATTCAAGAGAGACATTTCTTTTTAAATTTCATTTTAGTATAAGGCTGTAAAAGAATGGGGGAAAATGTCAAGGGGTCTGAATACTTTCTGAATGCGGTTCAATTCCAGCCCACGCCCTTCTGGCACAAATAACTTAATGCCCCACATTGACTTAATTTAGTTACACATTTAAAATATGGACAATCTGGCGATAGTTTACCCCCGATCTTAATTTCAGTGATACCGATCCCGGATCCGGGAGCATCCTCATCAAAAAAGCTGACTAGCATAGCCTAGCCTAACGGGACAGGGATATCATATAATATAATTTCATGAAATCACAAGTCCAATACAGCAAATGAAAGATAAACATCTTGTGAATCCAGCCATCATTTCCGATTTTTAAAATGTTTTACAGCGAAAACACAATATGTATTTATATTAGCTAACCACAATAGCCAAACACACAACGGCATGTTTTCACCATGTTTCCACCGCATAGGTAGCTTTCACAAAACCCAGAAATAGAGATAAAATTAATCACTAACCTTGAACAACTTCATCAGATGACAGTCTTATAACATCATGTTATACAATACATTTATGTTTTGTTCGAAAATGTGCATATTTGAGGTATAAATCGTAGTTTTACATTGCAGCCACCATCACAAATAGCACCAAAGCAGCCAGAATAATTACAGAGAGCAACGTGAAATAAATAAATACTCATCATAAAACATTTATGAAAAATACATGGTGTACAGCAAATGAAAGATAAACATCTTGTGAATCCAGCCAATATTTCCGATTTTTTAAGTGTTTTACAGCGAAAGCACAATATAGAATTATATTAGCTTACCACAATAGCCAAACACACAAAAACATTTATTCACCGCCAACATAGCTTTCGCAAAAACCAGCAATAGAGATAAAATTAATCACTAACCTTTGGACAACTTCATCAGATGACAGTCTTATAACATCATGTTATACAATACATTTATGTTTTGTTCGAAAATGTGCATATTTAGAGCTGCAAATCGTGGTTATACATTGTGAATACGTAGCAACAATTCACCAAAATCTCCGGAGATATTTTGGACAGTCACCTAAACTAACCAAAGAACTCATCATAAACTTTACATAAAAATACTTGTTGTATGGCAAATGAAAGATACACTGGTTCTTAATGCAACCGCTGTGGTAGATTTTTAAAAATAACTTTACTACAACATACAGAATGCATTATTTTGAGACAGCGCTCACCTATTCTCCGCCGTGTTGGAGCCAACATATTACACAGAAATACGAAATAACATCATAAATATTCTCCTACTTTTGCTTATCTTCCATCAGAATGTTGTGCAAGGAGTCCTAGGTCCAGAATAAATCGTTGTTTGGTTTTAGAATGTCCATTTCTTCTGTCGAATTAGCAACTTTGGCTAGCCATGTCCATGTCCAAAAACGGTTAGCGCATGGAACGAAAAATTCCAAAATTCCCAATAAACGTAGAATAAACTGGTCAAACTCAGTTGAAAATCTTACTTTATGATGTTCTTCTCATATGTATCCAATAAAATGAGAGCCGGAGCAATTCGTAGTGTATACCGAAAGCTTTTCAGAAGACAATGTGAGGTTCCCCGGCGTGCAGATGAAAACTGACAAAAGAGCAGACCTGTCACTCCAAAAGCTCTTATTCGGCCTCACATCAAGCTAGACACCCCATTCAACCTTCCACTGCCTGTTGACATCTAGTGGAAGGCGTATGAAGTGCATACAGATCCATAAATAAAAGCCAGTTGAATAGGCAGGCCCTGACACAGAGCCTCATTTTCAGAATTTTCACTTCCTGTATGGAAGTTTGCTGCAAAATGAGTTCTGTTTTACTCACAGATATAATTCAAACAGTTTTAGAAACTTCAGAGTGTTTTCTATCCAATAGTAATAATAATATGCATATTGTATGATCTAGAACAGAGTACGAGGCCGTTTAATTTGGGCACGATTTTTTCCAAAGTGAAAACAGCGCCCCCCTATTCACAAGAAGTTAATAAGAAATTACCATACCAGACACTCCTATTTTGAAGACCGTTGTATTTAATGTATAACATAAATAGGAAACAGTTGGCTACACCAGAATTAGTTTTAATTCATGCAAAGTGTTGGGTAAATTGCCACAGTAGATTTGCCGTGGTAAACAGGGACATACTTTATTTCTATTGAAACGGAATGCTTGTCAAATAGATCAATTGTTCAAAAAATACTAAATTGTTGCGATGATAATACCAACCAGAGGGCGAACATATCTTGAAAGACTTTGGTTGCAAGCAGGACTAAGGTAACACATACATAATCTTTAGGGAGCGGTAAAGGTGACCAATGGTAGGACATGAGATCAGCTGTGCGGGTGAATTTAGCACGCATTGATGGTTTAATGAGACTAGCTGATGTTAATCTAGTGCCAGCAATGACTGCAATAGGCCCCTGTTATCAAATTAAATTGTATTGGTCACATACACATGGTTAGCAGATGTTAATGCGAGTGTAGCGAAATGTTTGTGCTTCTAGTTCCGACCATGCAGTAATATCTAACAATTTCACAACAACTACCTTATACACACAAGTGTAAAGGAATGATTAAGAATATGTACATATAACTATATGGATGAGCGATGGCCGAAAGGCATTGGCAAGATGCGGTAGATGGTATGGAGTACAGTATATACATATGAGATGAGTAATGTAGGGTACGTAAACATTATATAAAGTGGCATTGTTTAAAGTGACTATTGATACATTTATGAAATCCAATTTTTTATTATTAAAGTGGCTAGAGATTTGAGTCAGTATGTTGGCAGCAGCCACTCAATGTTAGTGATGGCTGTTTAACAGTCTGGTGGCCTTGAGATAGAAGCTGTTTTTCAGTCTCTCGGTCCCCGCATTGATGCACCTGTACTGACCTCGCCTTCTGGATGATAACGGGCTGAACAGGCAGTGGCTCGGGTGGTTGTTGTCCTTGATGATCTTTTTGGTCTTCCTGTGACATCGGGTGGTGTAGGTGTTCTGGAGGGCAGGTAGTTTGCCCCCGGTGATGCGATGGGCAGACCTCACTACCCTCTGGAGAGTCTTGCGGTTGTGGGTGGAGCAGTTGCCGTATCAGGCGGTGATACAGCCCAACAGGATGCTCTTGATTATGCATCTGTAAAAGTTTGTGAGTGTTTTTGGTGACAAGCCAAATTTCTTCAGCCTCCTGAGGTTGAAGAGGCGCTGTTGCGCCTTCTTCACCACTCTGTCTGTGTGGGCGGACCATTTCAGTTTGTCCGTGATGTGTACGCCGAGGAACTTAAAACTTTCCACCTTCTCCACTACTGTCCCATCGATGTGGATAGGGGGGTGCTCCCTCTGCTGTTTCCTGAAGTCCACAATCTTCTCCCTTGTTTTGTTGACGTTGAGTGTGAGGAGATTTTCCTGACACCACACTCCGAGGACCTTCACCTCCTCCCTGTAGGCCGTCTCGTCGTTGTTGGTAATCAAGCCTACCACTGTAGTGTCGTCTGCAAACTTGATTATTGATTTGGAGGCGTGCAAGGGCACACAGTCATGGGTGAACAGGGAGTACAGGAAAGGGCTGAGAACGCACCCTTGTGGGGCCCCAGTGTTGAGGATCAGCGGGGTGGAGATGTTGTTACCTACCCTCACCACCTGGGGGTGGCCCGTCAGAATGTCCAGGACCCAGTTGCACAGGGCGGGGTCGAGACCCAGGGTTAATGACGAATTAATGATGAATTTGGAGGGTACTATGGTGTTAAATGCTGAGCTGTAGTCAATGAACAGCATTCTTACATTGGTATTCCTCTTGTCCAAATGGGTCAGGGCAGTGTGCAGTGTGATTGCGATTGCGTCGTCTGTGGACCTATTGGGACAGTAAGAAAATTGGAGTGGGTCTAGGGTGTCAGGTAGGGTGGAGGTGATATGATCCTTGACTAGTCTCTCAAAACACTTCATGATGACAGAAGTGAGTGCTATGGGGCGATAGTCATTTAGCTCAGTTACCTTAGCTTTCTCGGCTGTCCACGTGTTATTTTATTATATTCCAATAGGCTACATTCTGTAGGCTACCCAATTAGCCTATCCATTGTCACAAAATGAAAGGTGTGGGAACCAATAATAGTCTACGGATTGTGTTTCTCTGACTGAGTTGATGAGCTGATTTGGGCCATCAATTGACTGACAGATGTAGGCCTACTGTAAAACAATAAACTTTCCTTGAGTGTGGATGCTCGTCCACATTTTATAGTTAGGCTATCTATAATCTGTCAATATAGTTACGGTCTTTGGTGTGGATGGCCCTTACAGTGGGTAAGATTTCCATTGCTAAATTGTGTGCCGGCTACAGTAGCATCGGCCTACTGTACTTTCATTTTGATGCCAACATTTGAAGTAATCTTTGTTGTCAGTGTTGGGGAGTAGTGAACTACATGTAGCTCAACTAGTAAATGAACTACATTTTGCAGTAGTTTAACTAAAATCTAATCTAGGTAATTCTAATCTAGGTAATGTTAAAATGGTGCCAGAGAAGAAGGCAGACGCTTTACTTCCCCCAAGCCGATTGTGTTTTTTTGTTCGTTTATTTGTGTTGTTTGTAACTTTTTAACTTATTTTGTACATAATGTTGCCGTTACCGTCTCTTATGACCGAAAATAAGTTCTAGACATCAGGACTGCAATTACTCACCACGGATTAGCAGGATCCTTTTTCTCCTTTCACGACTCTGACGAGCCCGACGCGAAGGATATACTGCTTCCTCAGGAACAGGACCCAATCCCTGTGATCTGCGCAAAGAGGAGGTGGAGAAAGAGGGGCTGAAGGTCAGGCTGCCTTCTGAGAATTCGTAGGCAATCGAATAAACCCCCACTTCCCTCCATTCTGCTAGCAAACGTGCAATCTTTGGAGAATAAAATCGACGAGTTATGCGGAAGATTAAACTACCAACGGGACATTAAAAACTGTAAAATCTTATGCTTCACGGAGTTGTGGCTGAACAATGACAATATCAACATACAGCTGGCTGGTTATACGACGTACCGGCAGGATAGAACAGCGGCATCTGGTAAGACAAGAGGTGGCGGTCTATGTGTTTTTGTAAACAACAGCTGGTGCATGATATCTAAGGAAGTCTCGAGCTATTGCTCGCCTGAGGTAGAGTATCTCATGATAAGCTGTAGACCACACTACCTACCGAGAGAGTTTTCATCTATTCTTTGTAGCTGTTTACATAACACCACAGTCAGAGGCTGGCACTAAGACAGCATTGAATGAGCTGTATTCCGCCATAAGCAAACAAGAAAACGTTCACCCAGAGGTGGCGCTCCTAGTAGCTGGGGACTTTAATGCAGGGAAATTTAAATCCGTTTAACCAAATTTCTATCAGCATGTTACATGTGCAACCAGAGGAAAAAGAACTCTGGACCACCTATACTCCACACACAGAGATGCATACAAAGCTCTTGCTCGCCCTCCATTTGGAAAATCTGACCTATCCTCCTGATTCCTGCTTATAAGCAAAAATTAAAGCAGGAAGCACCAGTGACTAGATCAATAAAAAAGTGGTCAGAGAAAGCAGAAGCTAATCTACAGGACTGTTTTGCTAGCACAGACTGGAATATGTTCTGGGATTCCTCCAATGGCATTGAGGAGTACACCACATCAGTCATTGGCTTCATCAGTAAGTGCATCGATGACGTCGTCCCATCGATGCACTTACTGACGTCGTCCCCACATACCCCAACCATACCCCATACCCCAACCACGTACATACCCCAACCAGAAACCATGGATTACAGGCAGCATCCGCACTGAGCTAAACGTTAGACCTGCCGCTTTCAAGGAGTGGGACTTATAAGCTTATAAGAAATGCCGCTATGCCCTCCAACGAACCCTCAAACAGGCAAAGCATCAATACAGATCAATACATCAATAAGATCGAATCGCACTACACCGGCTCTGACGCTTGTCGGATGTGGCAGGGCTTACATACCATTACAGACTATAAAGGGAAGCACAGCCGAGAGCTGCCGAGTGACACAAGCCTACCAGATGAGCTAAACTACTTCTGTACTCTCTTTGAGGCAAATAACACTGAAACATGCATGAGAGCACCAGCTGTTCCGGAAGATTGTGTGATCACGCCCTCCGCACCCGATGTGAGTAAGGCCTTTAAACAGGTCAACATTCACAAGGCCGCAGGGCCAGACGGATTACCAGGACGTGTACTGCGAGCATGCGCTGATCAACTGGTATGTGTCTTCACTGACATTTTCAACCTCTCCCTCTCCGAGTCTATAATACCAACATGTTTTATGCAGACCACCATAGTCCCTGTGCCCAAGAACACCAAGGTAACCTGCCTAAATGACTACCGACCTGTAGCACTCACGTCTGTAGCCATGAAGTGCTTTGAAAGGCTGGTCATGGCTCACATCAACACCATCATTCCCGAAACCCTAGATGCACTCCAATTTACATACCGCCCCAACAGATCCACAGATGATGCAATCTCTATTGCATTCCACACTGCCCTTTCCCACCTGGACAAAAGGAACACCTATGTGAGAATTCTATTCATTGACTATAGCTTAGCTTTCAACACCATAGTGCCCTCAAAGCTCACCACTAAGCTAAGGACCCTGGGACTAAACACCTTCCTCTGCAATTGGATCCTGGACTTCCTGATGGGCCATCACCAGGTGGTAAGGGTAGGTAACAACACATCCGCCACGCTGATCCTCGACACAGGGGCCCCTCAGGGGTGCGTGCTCAGTCCCTTCCTGTACTTCCTATTCACTCATGGCTACACGACTCCAACATCATTACACGACTCCAACATCATTAAATTTGCCGTTGACACAACAGTGGTAGGCCTGATCACCGACAACACGAGACAGCCTATAGGGAGTAAGTCCGAGACCAGGCCGTCTGTTACCAGGACAACAACCTCTCCCTTAACGTGATCAAGACAAAGGAGATGACTGTGGACTAAAGGAAAAAGAGGACAGAGCTGCAGTGGAGCAGGTTGAGAGCTTCAAGTTCCTTCGTGTCCACATCACCAACAAACTAACATTGTCCAAGCACACCAAGACAGTTGTGAAGCAGGATGGACAAAACCTATTCCCCCTCAGGAGACTGAAAAGATTTGGCATGGGTCCTCAGATCCTCAAAGGTTTCTACAGCTGCACCATCGAGGGTATCTTGACTGATTGCATCACTGCCTGGTATGGCAACTGCCTGGCCTCCGACCGCAAGGTACTACAGAGGGTAGTGTAAACGGCCCAGTACATTGCTGGGGCCAAGCTTCCTGCCATCCAGGACCTCTTTACCAGGCGGTGTCAGAAGAAGGCCCTAAAAATTGTCAAAGACTCTAATTAGACCTAGTCATAGACTGTTCTCTCTGCTACCACACAGCAATAGGTACCAGAGCATCAAGTCTAGGTCCAAGGGGCTTCTAAACAGCTTCTACCCCCAAGCAATAAGACTTCTGAACATCTAGAACATCTGTTCTCCACAGCACAGAGTATCAGAGGCCCTGAATGCCTCTCACCTCCTGCTTCCTGAGAGACTAACTGGAAACATAAGGTCACATTGCACATGTATGAGTGTGGGTATGCTCTCCTCCTCTCCCCTTTGCTACAGTATCCTAGTGCCCAGACAGACCGACGAGGCAGAGCTGAGAGGACAAAGTGAAGGTTTTTTGTCAAAGTGGTCCAAGTTTCCTAAAGCCAAGGGGAAACATTTCCCAGAAAATAAACACCACGTCCCAGCAGCAGAGAAACTCAGTAAAACTGCATTTTATGGAGTGTGTGACTGGGGATTTATTGCGTGGGGCACTGGTGGCTCCTCATAACTATATCTCTGTGGGATTATGTACAGGGTAAGAACATAGTGTTGCTACAGTGAAAATATATTTCTGACAAATCTTGAATATCAATTAATGGGGATTTTTTTACCTCCTTAGAGACAGACAAAAATAACAATGTAAGCCTATTAATCTGGTCCATCACACCAAATGTATCAGTCTGAGATTTACACCTAATTCTATTAAAGTCCACCTCTCTGAGGAGACAATTCAATCACAAAACGCTGAGGTCAGAGACTACTGTGGATATGCTGCTAGACCGTCAGGTGTGTGTTAACAAGTTCTCTCTCTCACACACTCATTCCTACACACACACACACACACACACACACACACACACACACACGGGCCAGATTAATGTCCCAGCACTAGGACAGAATCCGCTGAAACGGTTAGGAGTTAATATCCGTTAATTAATTCGTAGGACCTGGGCAAGCAGGGAGCTGTGGGTAGCAGAGGGGTCAGGGGGAAGGGTGGGGGGCTCAACAGAGAGAGAGGGGAGTAATCCGCTGAGTGCCCATAATGTAATGAATACAGGTCTAGCTTAATGGACTCCATTTGAGAGAGAGGGGGGGGGGGGGGGGGTCTATTATAAGGGAGAGGGACACATTTGTGAAAAGAGGTCTGATATTTGCAATGTGACCTCAAAGAGTATCTTTATCATACTTTTTCGGTAGTGTGTACAGTGTTTGTTTGTTAGCTGTATTTATTGACATAGCCCAATATGTTCTGTCAGGTCAGTGTATTGATACTTTACAGCCTAGCCAGGAATGGGAACCCATAACACCTCACTCCTTAGCAACCATATTAACTTAGCTCAGAAGGGACTATATTTTATGTACTGTATGTTCTCTTTAACCTTGCTCAAGGTTACATATGGATTGTTCTTCTAGACATAGGGGTTATTTCGCTTGTGGCAAGTCTTCTGTCTGAACGACTGATCTTACTCCACTGACTGAGTCCATGAATTCTACTCTTACATAGACCTTGAATCTCGGGTACGAGTTTCGTTTTTGCTCTGTCAGCCATCAGACTAGAGCACGTAGCCTATAGGAGGGCTGAATTTATGAGCCGTGCCCAGTTCCCATCATCCACCAGACAGCACCCTTGTCATTATTTATCTCTCCCTGTATTCTTTCTTGGTCTCCTATTTGTTGTTGGTTTTTTTATTTTCTTATCTCGAGCGCCATTGTAAGATCTGATTGTCTGTCACTTCTGTCAAGCACTTCATTCCCGACGACTGCCATCTCTCCCCACTTTTTTCTGTGCCCCTTTCAACCTTCGCTAATTGGTCTTTGTTAAGGCAATGAACTCAGGCAGTGAGTTGGGGAAAACGCCTGGAAGTCGCTCATCTGTTTGTTTTGAAAAGTGGTGTGTGTGTGGGGGGGGGGGGGGATTTAGTCTCATCGTGGTCGTCTAGACTCTATGGAACTCTGCTTCAGTTTACACTGATCCTCCCTTTATGCTAGGATATGGACACATTTATATACGTGCACGGCTGCACGCCTATTTGAACATGTGAATGAGCATGTTGTAGTGCATTTTGCAATTTGAGTGTGCATTATGAGTCACTGGCAAGTAGAGTTCACACTGTATGACAAGACAGGCGTATGCTCACGTTGAGTAAAAATACCTCTGTTGTCTTCTGCATACATATCCATGGACCTGGCACTGAGATGACAGCCCAGTGGTAATGGTTGGATTAGTGGGTATATTTTAACATCACATTTAGGCAGTTGATACCCATTGTTATTGTTTTCTGACAAAATAATCACTGTTTGACAAAAACATTTGTCTTAATTGCAGATATTATTTTAATTATTGATGATTATTTGTTCCCATCTGCTAGTAGGTATCTAGAGGGCTTACCAGAGCAATCAACAGATTGAGATTGACATCTCTAATGTATATTTCTCTCTTTTTTTCTCCCCCTCCTCTCCCTCTCCCACCTACATATACATTCCCTTAATTACTCACACACATTCTCTCTCCCTCTGCCACTCTCATTCCCTGTCACCCTCCCTCCCTACCTCCTCTACACAGGTCCCGCACCAGATGGGCACGCTGGCGTATTACCGGTACGAGCAGCCTATCGTGGACTACTGCCAGGCCCATCAGCCCCTGCGGCTCAACATGGGCTATGAGGGTCCCCCGCAGGGCCTGGAGGAGCTGGGGCCACGTGAGAGAACCACCATACAGACTGTATCGCTGCCCGCTGTGCCCTCTGCTGCCACAGTGGGGGCCGGGCCCCGCTCACCGCCCTCTATCCTCAGAGCCCCGTCCCAGGTCCCCGGTGGCCCCTTCCCTCCCCAAGAGCGCACCACCACGCTCACCTTTGGACGCTAACAACTGGAGCGAGAGTCTGTCGTTTGAGGTGGGGGGGATGCCACAGATCCACCATGACTCTTGAATAGAGGGCAAGGGAGCAGGGGGGTTCTGTGGGGCCTTTTTCGGCACATTGGCATGGGATGGCCACAAGGGGGCAGAGGTAAAAAGAGGAGAACAAAAAGTATCAATTTAAAAACATGGCTAGAGGCCATTGGCATCCGGAATGTGACCATTATGAAGGCTGATGCATCCTGGGAGTTCTGCTATTATCTCTTTTTCTTTTTCCAAACACTTCAAAGTGGACCTGCTACTCCCCTCCTCTTGGCTCCTGGGAAATAGAAACGTGATGCAACGTGCATGACACGTTAAAGCATCGATTTGGTTATAGCTCTGGCCAATGTGGCGACAATGCTGTATGGTGCCTGTTCCAAGGAATGGATCATGGCAGTTCTCTCATGCTGTGTTAGGAGTGAGAAAGGAATGTGCAATAAACTATGTGTCTGGAGGACAAGAAAAGAAAGAGAGCAACATCATGAAACAAAATAATGTTTACCAGAACTCAAAGGCTCGCTCTTTTTCCCATTAAAATTGCCAGTCAGGGGTCATAATGCCATGGAAATCATTATTTCATTAAAAGGAGTAAATTCTCAAAAAAGAAGAATGTTGTCGTGAGAGAAAACAAGTAGATTATTGTATTGTTTCCATACTGTATTGTCAGTATGTTCAACTATGGAGGTCAAGGTCTGAGTTTTATTCATGTGCTCATGTCGTACCAAAGATGTATTATTTTATGTACAATAATAGCATTTGTTTTCTTTATACTTTTGGTTTCTGAAAACATAACTGGTACACATTAAATACATGCATTAGATGGTTTCCCTTTTTATAAATGTACGTCTGCCATCTGCATACAGTATGTACAACCAAACCACATAATAATCTACAGAGGCTGCCGAGTCCTGTGTCTGTAAATGGTTGAGAAAGCCTACTCAGTTATCATTACAAAAATACAATTTTATGGAGTCCGATAGAAAAAATGTAGGAAGCATGTGCAATGGGGTGTCAAGATTTGGCAGCTGGCTCGAGTTGGCCCACCAGATTATACTATCTATGGTCTGACTAATTCATGAGATGTATATCTATTTCATTAAATACTTTTAAATGGAATTGCTGGATGTGAAGTGTTCGGGCAGAATTAAGGTATTTTAAATGCTGATGCTTTGCAATGCTCAATTTGATCAAATTTGGCAAAGCAATGAACAAGGAGGTATGTAGGTCCTTCGAGGGGGTCAACTAAAGGTTGAATCTCTTACCACCTGTAAAGGCCTAACTAATCATTTTATATATTTGATTTCTAAAAACAATGCTTGATTTTCTTGCAACTGGCCTGTTTGTGAGGTGAGGAGCAGATATGCTGGTGGATTGGTGATGCTGCCCTCTCCTCTCTACTCCCTTAGAAACACAGCAGACAAAGAGCCCAGTGCCTCACAGGGGGCTTGTTGGGCTGACTGACTGGCATGTTGATGCGTCTTTGACATCCAGATGAACTCATTGACTGTGGTGGACTACCACTGGGGATGGATATTGCCTGTTAATAGCACAGCCCTTTGCCAGCAAGTGTGCCTGCCTGTGTTTGAACTCCAACCAGATGAATGTGGACACTGTCTCTGTCGCCCATGAGCACTATTGGACATCCTTTACCGTCAATTGATGGAGTTGATGGACTGGATCCTTTGTTGTGGTGGCTTTTCAACGGGCATTCCCCACCCCTCACTCCCCATGTCCAAATCAAACACACACACACTGCGGTCATTTTTTTATCTGTCAAGTTCAACACCCTGATGTCCGTATAATGGAGGAGGGAGCACATCAAGCCACCTATGTACATGGCTCCCCATGAAGGAGAAAGCCTGAGAGGGCAAAGAGAAGGGAGGGCCAGGAGACCGCCGGCCGGGGGGGGTGCTTTTTTGTATGTTTCTTGATCGGAAGCAAAAGTGTACATTTTTGAGATGATCAATGATGTCAAGCAATTCTATAAAAAGACTACATCAAAAGGACAAAATCCTTCGGGACTTATTTATCTTGTAAATAGAGAATCTTTAAAAAGGAAAAAGTTACGTATTTTGCTTCTTCTGAAACACAAACTGCTTGTGGCCAGAAGAGGAGCCTTATCCACGAGCCGGAGTGAGGGGGGGAGTCTGTCCAGAAGATGGCTTTGGGAGGGAGATGATGATTCCCACCATATCCTCTCCTCTCCTTGTTTTAATTATAAATATTTTTCTACCTGCTCCCACCTCCCTCCAGCATGTCACTATTCCTGCAAACATTGTCCATCACTGAGGTTATTACTAATGTCTCAAAGTCACACCCCTACCAGAACCACAAATGACAAGGAATTTGGGAGCAATGTCATTAAGATTTGAAGTGTCAAATGTACAAAGGGATAGTATATTATTCAATTCTGGCCTGTAGTAGAGTATTTCAAATAAATCAAATAAATATAATGTATTGGTCACATGCACCCCCCCAAAAAAGTATTGTTCGCATTACAGTGAAATGCTTACGAGCCTATTCCCAATAGTGCAGAATTTTTAAGTCAGACAAATATTTGCTAAATAAAAAAGGAAATAGTAACACAATAAAAACAATAATGAAGCTACAAGGACTACCAGTACCGAGTCAATGTGCAGGGGTACGAGGTAGTTGAGGTAATACGGTATGTAAAGCGGATAGGAGTAAAAGTGACTAGGCAATCAGGATATATAATAAACAGAGTAGCCGCTGTTCAGGCCGCTGTTACTATTAATATTTTTTTTTTTATCAACCCCATGTTCTCGTGTATGACTCGTTTTCAGTATGCTTGAGATACAGTATGTTATTTCTACTAAAGTCGTTTTTTTAAAGGGTTTTTGTTGTGCCATGACAACTTTGTTTCATTTAATAATTTACCAACCCCCCAAGCAAAAACACACAGATAATGCTCTGATAATTATATCAAGATCTAGAAGAGTTTTGAGATACTGTATGCCCCACATATTACATACAAACTGTTGGTTTACTCAAAATGGTTTCTGACTACATGCTGGTTTTAGTTGACCTTGTAGTAAATGTTGTGCCAATGTCTTTACAAATGGGACATTCCACTCTCAGTTCTAGCAATGTCTTGTCTTGCCTTGCTCTTTAAACCTCCCCTGCCCCCTGCCATCTCCTGGCCTGGATATCATGTCTGCCTTGGGTGACTTTGGTGAACCTTTTTTATAATGTTCTATTTCTGTCCGCATGCTGACGATTGGGCGAACCACGTCAAAATATAAGGGTGTGCACTGAACGAGAAACAGATAGTATAGAGCTAGACTATTTCCTGTCTGACATGCCCTAGAACCACAAGCATGTGTTTCCACACACACGCTGGCCACTTTGGTGTCTCTCAAGCAAGCTGTTCACTGACCCCTCTGTAGCCCATCCTCTCCAGAGTAGATGTCTCCAGCCCCATGGGCCCTACAGTCTCCATGCTGTCTTTATGCACATTGCAGAAAGAGATGCTTGTGTTGGACGAGGCTATACTCCAGAGAGAGGCTTCCCTCTTCTATTATGGTAACACATTTCCAGACCAATTATCATTATTTAGTTTCCTTGAGCAGTAATCACTCAACAGCAGTCCAACAACGATCAAAACCATATGTAATTGGAAGTTTAAATGGAGTCATGGTGACCACAATTAAATTAGCGGCTAATAAGTCATCGGTTTACCATGATCTACATCCCTGATAAGGCCATTGGAATAAAAAGACCCTGCTGTCTTCCATGAACAAGTCTTTTGTCCCATTTTTCTAATGTCGTACTGTACGGGGCTTTCAGCACAGGGGATGCATGCAACTTGTGCAAGTTTAAGCTGAACTTCAGGAACGTCTGTGCTAGCCCAGCAACGCCGACAGGCTTTGTTTTTTCCTCTGCCTTGTTTGTTTTGGGATCTGTTCCCCCCTCTAACCCAATCCTCTGAGTTTGGGCTCAAATCCCTTTTGGGAACCGATTTAGCTGAAGGGAGGGTGAATGAAGGTCTGAAGTATTGCAAGGAAGCCTTTCATATTTCCGTGTCTATGCTCAGAGGAATGGCTAAATGCAAATCTCTAGGGGAAAGAGGAATGAGGCAAGAGAGTTGGGGGGGGGGGGGGGGGGGAAGGGAGGGAGGGGGAAAGAGAAAATGGGGGAAAAAAGAACAGAAATGAAGAAAAGCGGTAAGAACAAGAGAATTGTATTGTATTTGGTTAAAACAAAGGTTTCGCATCCCATGCACACCAGGGGATGCTATCCTAACACCTTGGTACACATGTACAGTACCTCATTAACACATTGAATAAGGCACACAGACACCTGCATCCTCCTAAATCTCCCAAATCCTACTTCCACACCCTGGCTGTATGCAGTCTTATCACACGTGATGCACATGGCTGAGGATGCAGGAGGGTGTAGTGAGCGGTCTCATCATCGTGAACTGCACCCCCCCACAGGGTTCAACATCTGCTGCTGATGTATCGTGGCTTTTGTTGTCTAGGCTCTGTCACTGCTGGTGCACACCAAGTTTATGCTGTCTCAAACCTGGCCCTTACATCTCACCACGGCTCTGGATTCTGCAGCGCCTCACCTCCCTGCCATCAACACAACACATTTCCCCTTCCAGTTCACCTGAAGCCAACCACAGAGATTCAATGACTTCTAAGTCATTACCTGATAAATACGTTTGAAAATGTAATTCCCAGCCAGATGTGGCTTTGCGTCATCTTCTCATATTCTCTATTCCCTCCTGAACTGAGGCATTATACAGTTACAGTATAGAGCCCCTATAGGGCCTCTGTAGGGCCCAGAGCATGTGGAGACCTGAGGCATACAGGACAGTAGGAGAAGCTCTTACATCATTAGCTGAAAGTCTTTGCCCTTTGGCATAAGCAATGGTTACAAACCAGGGTCAAGACAATAGGGGTTCTATGCATAACCATTAACCTCTGTCAGAGATATAAACTATTTCGGTCTAACAAGGCATGTTTAAACCACTAATTGGATTTATGTGAACAGAATAAGAAAAGGAACACTAATTTCATATAGAATCAATTTTGCTGCCAGAAGCAATGTAAAGATGTGAACGTGCAGTAAAACGGACAGAAAGCAATATTATCATATTTAATTCCTTACGTGCTCCAAGCTTCTCCACATTCTCCCCTCCCACCAATATCACTTGTTCTTTCCCATGATATTTCCATGTGAATTTCTGCTTTTCCCTCTCATCTATCTCCTACTGACGGCATTGATTTCTGTGGGATGTAAATATGAGCTGCATTGTTTATTCTGTAGTTGGTTTGTTGTTGTTTTGGTTTCAATTCTTATTTTCTGTGCTCAGACCTAAGCGGTGTTGTGGAGACCTGGTCCAAACGCAAAATATGGCTTCTCTTTGAGTATATTATTGTCAGAAAATGTTTTGTAAAAATTTTGATGACGAAATCAAAAATAAAGAAATTTAAGGGTTAATATTTGTGATGCCATGTTCCTCTGTGTTGTTATTGTTGTGTAACTCCAAATCATATAACCACCAATTATGATGTCTCAATACCATGTTCTATACAGTACATACAGTTGAAGTCGGAAGTTTACATACACCTTAGCCAAATACATTTGAACTCAGTTCTTCACAATTCCTGACATTTAATCCTAGTAAAAGTTACCTGTCTTAGGTCAGTTAAGATCACCACTTTATTTTAAGAATGTGAAATGTCAGAATAATAGTAGAGAGAATGATTTATTTCAGCTTTTATTTCTTTCATCACATTCCCAGTTGGTCAGAAGTTTACATACACTCAAATAGTATTTGGTAGAGTTGCCTTTAACTTGTTTAACCTGGGTCAAGCGTTTCGGGTAGCCTTCCGAAAGCTGCCCACAATAAGTTGGGTGAATTTTGGGTCCATTCCTCCTGACAGAGCTGGTGTAACTGAGTCAGGTTTGTAGGCCTCCTTGCTCGCACTCGCTTTTTCAGTTCTGCCCACAAATCTTCTATCGGATTGAGGTCAGGGCTTTGTGATGGCCACTCCAATACCTTGACTTTGTTGTCCTTAAGCCATTTTGCCACAACTTTGGAAGTATGCTTGGGGTCATTGTCCATTTGGAAGACCCATTTGTGACCAAGCTTTAACTTCCTGACTGATGTCTTGAGATGTTGCTTCAATATATCCACATAATTTTCTTACCTCATGATGCCATCTATTTTGTGAAGTGCACCAGTCCCTCCTGCAGCAAAGCACCCCCACAGCATGATGCTGCCACCCCCATGCTTCCCGGTTGGGATGGTGTTCTTTGGCTTGTAAGCCTCCCCCTTTTACCTCCAAACCTAACGGTGGTCATTATGGCCAAACAGTTCTATTTGTGTTTCATCAGACCAGAGGACATTTCTCAAAAAAGTACAATCTTTGTCCCCATGTGCAGTTGCAAACCGTAGTCTTGCTTTTATATGGCGGTTTTGGAGCAGTGGCTTCTTCCTTGATGAGCGGCCTTTCAGGTTATGTCAATATATAGACTCGTTTTACTGTGGATAAAGATACTTTTTTACCTGTTTCCTCCAGCATCTTCACAAGGTCCTTTGCTGTTGTTCTGGGATTGATTTGCACTTTTCACACCAAAGTACGTTCATCTCTAGGACACAGAACACGTCTCCTTCCTGAGCGGTATGATGGCTGCGTGGTCCTATGGTGATTATACTTGCGTACTATTGTTTGTACAGATGAACGTGGTACCTTCAGGCATTTGGAAATTGCTCCCAAGGACCAGACTTGTGGAGGTCAACAATTCTTTTTCTGAGGTCTTGGCTGATTTATTTTGATTTTCCCATGATGTCAAGCAAAGAGGAACTGAGTTTGAAGGTAGGCCTTGAAATACATCCACAGCTACACCTCCAACTGACTCAAATTATGTCAATTAGCCTATCAGAAGCTTCTAAAACCATGTCATCATTTTCTGGAATTTTCCAAGCTGTTTAAAGGCACAGTCAACTTAGTGTATGTAAACGTCTGACTCACTGGAATTGTGATACAGTGAATTATAAGTGAAATAATCTGTCTGTAAACAATTGTTGGAAAAAGGACTTGTGTCATGCACAAAGTAGATGCCCTAACCGACATGCCAAAACTATAGTTTGTTAACAAGAAATTTCTGGAGTGGTTGAAAAACGAGTTTTAATGACTCCAACCTAAGTGTATGTAAACTTCCGACTTCAACTGTTTCTCAGTCATAGTAAGTACATTTTTCCTCAATAAAAATGTACCCGGACAATGAACAGCTTTGACTGGGCTGAGGACAGCAAATTGCGCCATATAGTTCCAATACCCTGACAGTGCATTACTAAAACTAGGCCCAGGCATAGAGTTCTATGAATCAAAAGCTGCACTGAAATATAACAATACCGCTCCAAGTATCATCTTATTAACCATTTATTTTACCCATTTAACCGTTACTTTTACACTTCCATTCTGACCTTGAAAACATTGTGTCCAAAAAAAAAAAACACTCATGCAAGACAAACCTTGTGGTCATGTGATTAGCCAAATTCCAATGATCACAAATATTCAACAGGAGTTTCACTTCTCCTTATCCCATGATTGACCAGGCCACTTTGCCCTAGAGAGTGGATATGGAAGCAGGTCCATGCCAGACCCCCCAAATACATGTCCTCAAAGATGGAACGCAGGTGGGAGGAGGCAAGATCAGGTGGGACCAATCTAGCCAATGAGAGGGCAGATATGCATGTGAACAAGAAGCACAACTCCGATATAAAGATGAGCGGTGTTAAATATTCGATGAGGGGTGTTGTCGTCAACTGCCTGAATTCTATGGCGAAAGTATTTGAAATTCTTCGACCTCATGAATATGCATAGCCCATCTTGAATTTGAACAGGAACAATTCCGATATAAAGTGTTTCATCTCAACGTTTCTGGGATGTTACGTGCATCACACTTATATCAGTACACTCGTAATAACCTAAGCCTCACGTATCAAAATAGCAATTCATGTTAATCTTGATTAAATTAAATACTCTCATTGCCCCCCATACAAAAACTGCTCACCTAATTATAAGGATCTGCTTAATGTGGACATATGTTGGGTTGCGATATGGCTCTCGATTCACCTCCCTCTCTCTGGTATGGTTCAGTTCATTCTACAACTCGGTTCCCAGCAATCAGGGAATGTCCTAAGGACATTTGGTGACATTCCCATTAGGTCCCTTTAAGGGTTTCAGCAAGAAGTTATCCCAGTCTAGGAACATTAAAACATTATGTTAACCTCAGAACCATAAGAGGACGCTCAGTACAGGTCCCGGTTTGGTCGCAGCATAACATTATAATAAGATATTTTGATGTCCATTAAGGAACGTTTCAATTTGGTTCTGGTTTCAATTTGGTTCTGATAGAACGTTATCCATGGACATTCAATGACCACAGTTTCCTGTAAGTTACCAGGACATCACTGAGGACCATGTCAGGATCTTTGTAGGACGTTATCAGATTTTTGATGTTACTAGTCATTAGGACATTACATGATGATCCCAAGGGAACGTCCTTGCAAACAACAATCTGTCTTTAGGAAGTCCCCGACACGTCACAAAATGGTTGCCTAAAGTGGTCAGGACGTTGTGTCATGGTCCACTGGAGGTTTTGTCTAGTTTCCAGTTTGTCCCAGGGGCATCCCCGAGGGTGTTTTTAGGACATTCTTGGGATGTTGTGTCATGTTCCCCTGCAGGTTTTGTCTAATATCCGGTTTGTTCCAGGCACATCCCCAATAAAAAATGTAGGACGTTCTTGGGACGTTGTGTCATGGTCGGCGGAGGTTTTTATCACTTAATGGTCCCAGGTGTGCCAAACCATTATAAGTAAAGTAATTGAAGTTATGGGGTGTTTAAGGTAAGTGGTACGCTGTTAAGCTAAAAGTGTAAAAATCTTGAATCAATGACAATATGATTACATTTGACATGATCACTTACATGATCACTTAGCATTGACTTGGAATTTGACCTCTGGATTCTGGGTATTCTGATCTACACATTCATACCTATAATAAAGCTCTGCCATCTGCACTGCTATTTTAGATATCAGTAAATATGACTATTTCCTCATCATTGATTTAATTGGCTTTTCAGCAGTTAGATTTTTCATCATAGTTGTCTAATGTTGGTGGGAAATATTATTCTGTTTTAATGTTACTGCGGAATCACTATGATACATATAATAGTTTTTCTTGAGTATTTTTAACAGAGCTGAGATTTACTTTGAAGTGCAAAGTATAGGAATACAAGTCATTGACACCGACATTGAAGATCGGAAGAGGTTGTGAGTTTAAATCTCAGGTGAGGACATGTAATAATTACTGTATGAATAAACATACACAATGTAATCATGTATGTCAAAGTGTGCCAAATATGTACATTTAAAAAGCACTGTGTGTGTGCATGTGTGTTTTTGTGTGTCTGTCTAACTAACATTGCCAAAAGACAAAGAGCTGTGAAAGGATCAGTGGTTCACCAATCAGGGCCTTGGCAACAGTCACAAGGGGTGATGTGTAATGAAACTAGGCTGTGTGTGTCCTGGTAGATAGTAATTCTTTAGGAGTAAACTATTTCATTATGACCATCAGGTGTTGACCATCAGGTGTTGTCCCTGGGACAATCCGGATACCAGACAAAAACCTTCAGGTGGACCGTGACACAACTTCCCAAGACTGTCCTAAAAACATCCTCCGGGACGTCACAAGACAAACCGGGAACTACACAAAAACCTCCAGGGGACCATGAAACAACGTCCCAAGAATGACCTAAAAATGTTCTGTGGGACATCCACGGGACAAACTGGGACAAACCAGGGATGTCCTAACAACTCAGTTTTTGCTGAGTATTATCTATAAAAACATACCATTTTAGTCGAGATTTTAGTAGTAGCTTGAAAAAAGACGATTTGAAAAAAAACACACAGACAGACACACACACATACACACTCTCCCTACAGTCTGCTACCATTCTCCATAGTTTCCCATTAAGGTTGTCTACAGTACCTTCAGAAAATATTCAGACCCCTTGACTTTTCCACATTTTGTTACGTTACAGCCTTATTCTAAAATGGATTATATATATTTTTTAGAGTCCTCAGCAATCTACACACAATATACCATAATGACAAAGATATATGTCTTTTTTTGCAAATTTAGATTTTTTTTTCTCCAATAAAATAAGTATTCAGACCCATTGCTATGGGACATAAAATTGAGCTGAGGTGCATCCTGTTTCCATTGATCATCCTTAAGATGTTTCTACAACTTGATTGGAGTCCACCTGTGGTAAATTCAATTGATTGGACATGATTTGGAAAGGTACACACCTGTCTATATAAGGTCCCACAGTTGACAGTGCATGTCAGAGCAAAAACCAAAGCCATGAGGTCGAAGGAATTGTCCCTAGAGCTCCAAGACAGGATTGTGTCGAGGCACAGATCTGGGGAAGGTTACCAAAAACTTTCTGCAGCATTGAACGTCCCCAAGAACACAGTGACCTTCATCATTCTTAAATGGAAGAAGTTTGGAACCACCAAGACTCTTCCTAGAGCTGGCAGAGCTCCAGAGGTCCTCTGTGAAGATAGGAGAACCTTCCAGAAGGACAACCATCTCTGCAGCACTCCACCAATCAGGCCTTTATGGTAGAGTGGCCAGACGGAAGCCACTCCTCAGTAAAGGCACATGACAGCCCGCTTGGAGTTTGCCAAAAAGGCACCTAAAGACTTTCAGACCATGAGAAACAAGTCTCTGATCTGAATGCCAAGCGTCACGTCTGGAGGAATCCTGGCACCATCCTTACGGTGAAGCATGGTGATGGCAGTTTGATGAGAGAAAAAAAACAATTTCCTTAATTTTAGAATAAAGCTGTAACTTAACTAAATGTGGAAAAAGTCAAGGGGTCTGAATACTTTCGGGAATTCACTGTATTCCTGGTGGCTTATCATTATTGATGGATAACAATAGTTTTTCCACATCTCCCACACTAACTTGATCAAATTCAAAACAGCAATCCTTCTCTTTCAGACATTTTATACAAAAATATGATGGTTCACTATTCAATATAATAATTTCACTTCTGAGTTTTTCCACTTTACTAGTGAAATACTCATTGAAATTATTGGCAATATCGAAAGATTTTGTCATAAATGACCCATCAACTTCAATAAATTATGGAGATGAATTGGGTTTTCAGCCCATAATATAATTTAAGGTACTCCAAGTTTAGTCACAAAATGCCTCAATTTACAGTATGTCAACCAATCAGCTGAGCAGCCCGACTTGTTTGCCACCTCTTTTGCAGCATTTGTTTGAACCATATATATTTTTTCAATCTTGGGGGCTCTAACAGTTATCACAGTTAATTTCTCAACTGGTGCATGCTTGTCAACAATTGGCATGAATATATACTTCCAGTGCTGCTTCTGGATTCACTTCCTCATACACATCAGACCAAAATATTGTTTTACATCTTCAACAAAAGAGTGCTGAGAAAACCTTTGTATGATCTCTTAGAAACAACCTTTGGGACTTTGGCTTTCCTTGTTATTGCCACAATGTTATACTAGTCACTCATTTATGTAATCCCTTCTGTAATCCCTTCAGCCACATTATACTGTCAGAGAGGGACACGGTCCTGCTTGAGAGGCCTGTCAGTTCATATGCACACATCAACATATCAGCATGTTGGAGGAATACGACAGCACCGTTTACAGTGTAGCTTGCGGTGGCTGTCATGGCACGAGGCATGACATCTTTTGCCTCTCAATCCAATGATCTTACCCTGAGAGGAGATGTTAAAATGTTTTAAATATGGAGTAATTGCATGGTTAATACATCATTCATAAGAGGGCTGGTGTATTTTTTGTCACATAAAAGCTATTCAGGCATTATCAATAGAATGAGGACATAACCACCAAAATAGGTGTTAATAACATTGGCAACACTTTCAAACAACTAATGGCTACTTATAACAACCTATGTGAATGTATATCCCAGTAAATGCATCTATAATGCATTGCCTAGAATCTGATATACACTACATTACCAAAAGTATGTGGACAGACTACATTACCAAAAGTATGTGGACACACCTTCAAATTAGTGGATTCGGGTATTTCAACCACAGCCGTAGCTGACAGGTATATAATCGTGCACACAGCCATGTAATCTCCAAAGACAAACATTGGCAGTAGAATGGCATTGCTGAAGAGCTCAGTGACTTTTAACATGGCACCGTCATAAGATACTACCTTTCTAACAAGTCAGTTCGTCAAATGTCTGTCCTGCTAGACCTGCCCCGGTCAACTGTAAGTGCTGTTATTGTGAAGTGGAAATGTTTAGGAGCAACAACTGCTCAGTCGTGAAGTGGTAGGCCACACAAGCTCACAGAACGGGACCGCTGAGTGCTGAAGTGAGTAGCGCACACAAGCCTAAGATCACCATGCGCAATGCCAAGCGTTGGCTGGAGTGGTGTAAAGCTCGCCGTCATTGGACTCTGAAGCAGTGGAAACACGTTCTCTGGAGTGATGAATCACACTTCACCATCTGGCAGTCCAACAGACAAATCTGGGTTGGATGCCAGGAGAACGCTACCTTCCCCAATGCATAATGCCAACTGTAAAGTTTGGAGGAGGAGGAATAATGGTCTGGGGCTGTTTTTCATGGTTAAGGCCCCTTAGTTCCAGTGAACGCTACAGCATACAATGACATTTTAGATAATTATGTGCCTCCAACATTGTGGCAACAGTTTGGGGAAGGCCTTTTCCTGTTTCATCATGACAATGCCCCCATGCACAAAGCGAGGTTCATACAGAAATGGTTCATTGAGATCGGTGTGGAAGAACTTGACTGGCCTGCACAGAGCCCTGACCTTAACCCCTTCAAACACCTTTTGGATTAATTGGAATGGAGTGGCATTAAAAGTTTGCCAGGCCTAATTGCCCAACATCAGTGCCCGACCTCACTAATGCTCTTGTGGCTGAATGGAAGCCATTCCCCGCAGCAATGTTCCAACAGTATGAAATGGTCCACCCACACAGTCAGTGTGGTGAAGAAGGTGCATCTTGGCACCTAAGACCCTTACAAACCTTTACAAATGCACAATTGAGAGCATTCTGTCGGGCTGTATCAACGCCTGGTACGGCACCTGCATCGCCCGCAACCGCAGGGCTCTCCAGAGGGTGGTCCAGCCAACGCATCACCGGGGGCACACTGCCTGCCCTCCAGGACACCTACAGCACCTGATGTCACAGGAAGGTTAAAAAGATCATCAAGGACATCGACCAGCCGAGCCACGGCCTGTTCACACCGATATCCTCCAGAAGGCGAGGTCAATACAGGTGCATCAAAAGACTGGGACCAAAAGACTGAAGACAGCTTCTATCTCAAGGCCATTAGACTGTTAAATAGTCATCACTAGCCGGCGACCACACCGTTACTCAACCCTGTACATAGAGATGGAATCACTGGTCACTAATGGAACACAAGTCACTTTAATAATGTTTGCATACTGCTTTACTCATTTCATTTGTGTATGTACTGTATTTTAGTCAATGCCACTCCGACATTGCTCGTCCTAATATTTATATATTTCTTAATTCCATTCTTTTACTTGTAGATTTGTGGGTATTGCTGTGGAGCTAGGAACACAAGCATTTCTCTACACCCGCAATAACATCTGCTAATATGTGTGTGAATAAATACATTTTTATTTGACTTGATCTAGTGGAAAGCCTTCCCAGAAGAGTGGGGGCTTTTATAGTAGCAAAGGCGTGACCAACTCCATATTAATGACGATGATTTTAGAATTATATTTTCGATGAGCAGGTGTCCACAGTTTTGGTCATGTAGTGTATGTGTAGGCCTGCTTACAGTAAAATTATTTTAAAGTCACCATGAGATTTACCAGTCTGTTTGGCCTTCAATTACCCACACAAACTAATTAAAGTACTTTTAGCAGAAAAAAATATATTAATTTCACATTAATTCCAATTTTGTTTTGAGTTGTGTGTCTAATTATATTGAAACCCAGCACTGGATATGGGCTCCAAATTAATGAAGTCATTCAATTCCTAGCACTAAACAGACTGTAAACCCCAAAACATAAAAGGGTATTGTGCAGCCGCCTGCAGTTGCCTGCCAGGTCAGTCTCTCTCACCTGACACCTTCTTCATTTTAATCTGGAGCAACTGGCACACAGCTTGTGGCTGATTGGTCAGATGCCTCCTCTGTATTTGGAGAGTGATTTTCTCCTGACCTTTTCCTCTGTGTGATGCTGCTGAGAGGCAAAAAAACAAGAGGAGAAAGTGCTGGAGTGGAGAGTTGAGCGGTGTTGGGGATGCTCTCTTGCATACATGGTGATTTATTGTGTTGTCCAAGTTTTAAACAACTGGCAATGCAGTCAATTATTCTGTTGCAACATGGTAACATCAGGTCAAGTAATGGATTTAATGTGCAGGGAGAGAGGAAACTATTGTTCCTGGTTAGGGCCACCATCACACTACTGTTTGAACCTCTTATATATCTCAGTACAGTCTGAACTTCTTATATATCTCAATACCAGTGGTGGTCAGTGCCGTTTAAGATGAGAGAGGACATTTTTTTTTTGTTCATGAGCATGGCCTTATTTCTATTACAGCATGTTGGATGACTGTCATTCATATTCCATTCACCTAGTTCAATGTAACATCGATAGGTTTAGGCTACTACATCATACTTCAATTTTTCCTATACCCATCATGAGGTTGCTACAACCTAGCCTATGAATGCATCTAGAGTAGCTGATATGGGGTGTAATCATGAATCCATCACTTGCAATTGTGAGTTTTTATTGGACAAATTAAGACATGTTTTGTTTTGTCTAAGAAACATTTTTCAACAGATTCAGCAGAATAAATACAACCCTGATCACGCGTAAAAACAGTTCATTCACAACAGCCACGTTGTATTCCTTCTCACATCTATGCGCTCTCCTACTCTCACCTTTTCCCTTCATCGCTTGTGGATGTCAATGAACAACACATCAGATGTATGTGACCAGGCAAAAAAAACTTTCCAAGCTAAACCATATCATAACTGCTACTCATGTCCTCCATCGCTGTCACCATATTAGCTAAAGTAACATCATTGTCAACATAGCTAATAGAACTACTGCGTTAGTAAACCTAATACAATCATACAGTAGCGTTACAGTGTACAGTCAGTGAGCAGTTTAGCACTTACACCGGCACTTACACCCGGTGGCAATAAATTAGTAAATCCAATAGCTTACCTTGACTTACAATGTTGTGTTGGATAGTCAGCTAGCTAACATAGCATCCCTCTGTTTGAGTAGGCTGGACAATGGAACGAGTCAAAATTCACCCAAGGCTGAAAATGACAAAAACAAATTGGCTAAGCTGGAACACTTGCGCGAGCCCATAGCAAATGAATGGAAATGGAACATTCGCAGAGGATGTTTTGACTGGAGTGATGCTTAGAATTCCATTTCGCCTAAATGGAACCAAAAAATGTATCCCTTTTTATTTTACCACTACAATCTGTTCTTAGGACGAAACTGAAAAATAACAACGTGTGTAGAAAGTTAACATCCGCACCTCGATGGTGCCAGGTGTGCTCATGTCTGCATAACGAGGAAGTAGGAAAAAAAAATCAACTTCTGACTATTTCTGGTCTAGCGTTTGATGACAGCGAGATACACTGCCCAGCCTTACATAATTCGAGAGAGGAGATTCTCATGATTAAAATGGTGTCCGAAATGAAAAAATTGAAATATACACATTGCGAGATATTTGGTGAAATATGCTTCTCCATAGGAAAACAATGGGGGGAGATCAGCGTTCCAAGGGCAAAAGGTATTTTGGGGCTAGCGTTTGATGACAACGAGATACACTGCCCAGCCTTACATATTTAGAAAGAGGAGATTCTCATGATTAAAATGGTGTCCAAATGAAAAAAATCTAAATGTACACATTGTGAGATATTTGGCAAAATAGACAGACACACCTATATTTCCCTATAGTAAACAATGGGATGACCTCAGAGTTCCATGAGTCATTTTTTGTTGTTTACATTTTAACTATAAACAACACTGTGTCACCAACAATAGCAAAGCAGGCATTGTGACATAGTACAATAAACTGGGATTAGAATGTTCAGAAGGCGGGTTGGTGCCAGTGTGTTCAATAAAACTAATAGGAGCTGGCAGGGTGAAAAATGCCCTAAAATAAGGCCTGTTTTTGTGTGCTTACTTCAAAACTACGTCAAGCAGCTGGGACATATGGTAATATTATGAAACTGGGCTCCACCGCAGATGCAATGAACTAGTTTGTATTAGAAAGCATTGTTAAAAATGTCATGTGTCCAGCTTAGTTTGAGCATGGTGTTTGAGTAGGCTAAACTAGCTAGCTGCATAGGCTAGCTAAGTAAGTGAAACTGAAAGTGAAAAAAATGAAATCTCTGTCTCTCTCTTGCTTCTCCTTCATTTGGAAGAAATTAATTTGTTAAAAACTGTTTAACTATTGTCTTTCTCTCTCTTTGAGTCAACCACTCACCACATTGTATGCACTGCAGTGCTAACTAGCTGTATCTTATGCTTTCAGTACAAAATTCATTCTCTGATCCTTTAATTGGGTGGACAACATGTCAATTCATGCTGCAACAGCTGATAGGTTGGAAGATGTCCTCCGGAAGTTGTCATAATTACTGTGTAAGTCTATGGAAGGAGGTGAGAACCATGAGCCTCCTAAGTTTTGTATTGAAGTCTATGTATCCAAAGGAGGACGGAAGCTAGCTGTCCTCCGTCTACACCATTGTGCTACCTTACAGAGTGCTGTTGAGGCTACTGTAGATCTTCAGAGCAGAATAGTATGTTTTAATGAATTATTTGGTGACGTGATTATATTTATACACAGTTTTATCTAAAAATGATTACTTTTTAAATGTTTTACTTTTTTTCTGAAAATCACTGATGAGGATGGTCCTCCCCTTCCTCCTCCGAGGAACCTTCACTGCTCAATAGTCTGAACTTGTTGTATTCACCATCTCTGTACAGTCTGAACCTCTTGTACTCACCATCTCAATACAGTTTGAACCTTTTGTATTTGAGGAGCTGAGGAGCTGGCTCTTCTCCATGTTCCCCTCGGCAGAATCCTCCAACATCCCATGTCCTCCTGCTGACCCTATGTTCACACACACAAACTACTACTGTATATCAGGGGTTGGCCACAAGGGCCATTTATTTCCAGGTCAACATTTAATATTGCACAGTGTTGTTCTGGTTTATATTGTCCCTTCTTTTACTCTCTCGCTCTCTGTTTCTCTCCGGATGTTTACCCAATGCAAATGGCTTTTTGTAATTGCCTTAGAGGATTCTCAGTGCTAAATAATACAGGATTACAGTATGCTTACCGGTATGAACTCTTACTGCAGTACATAATGGATTACAGACTCAGGATGTAAGAGCAAAAACAATGAGGATGGGGACAAGATGGTGAGATTGCAGAAAAACATATATTTTAAACCAATAACATGTAATGTACTGTGCAAAATTGGAAAATAAAAATAGATTGAAAACTAACAACCCCAATGTCAATTATTTTAGTTGACAATATACTGTAAGTGCACTCACGATGGAATCCACATTTTGCGTACAGTACAAAATGGCATATTTTTTATTTTATTAATAGGCTACACATGATGAGAGGCAGTGTGAATGAAATAAACAGAAGGCAGGCAGAGGGAAATTCATAATGCTCTTTTTTATCCCATATGGATAGTGAAAATAAATGGCATCCTGGTTGGTAAAGTCTTGCAGGATGTAATGTTACAGTCTTGCAAGTGTATTTCCTATTTTTCACATCTCATATCAACATATCCAATGTCTATGTCAGCATGTGGCTGTGAATGTCAATCTGATTTACTCTGTAAATGTTGTTTTATCTTCCCTTGCTATTTTATGTTTAGATAAAATGGCTTTTAGTTGGGCTAATGAAAGGCGCCTTGACCCCAGCCACCAGCAACAGAGCACTGCAGAAAGCTTAGACGAGACAGCAATTTATCAAAATAATAGGGCAAATTTATCAAGCCACATTGGTCTCTGCAGGGCATGGAATGAGCTGGCAGGGGTCTAATGGCTGGAGGGGAAAATAATAATCATCAAGGTGAAGAGAGACGGCCAAAGAATAGGAGGGATCCATAACCTTCGACCTCCAGCTCCTGCAAATTTTAGAGAGAGAAGGATTATGGGAGATGCAGGGAAGCAGCGTTTTGTACCGGGATATTATTTGGCGTTGGTCCCTGGGAGGAGAGCAGGTGGCACAGTTAGAAGACTCATTTATATACAGTACCAGTCAAAAGTTTGGACACACATTCTCATTCAATGGTTTTTCTTTATTGTTACTATTTTCTACATTGTAGAATAATAGTGAAGACATCAAAACTATTAAATAACACATATGGAATCATGTAGCAACCCAAAAATGTGTAAAATAATATATATTTTATATTTGAGATTCTTCAAAATAGCCACCCTTTGCCTTGATGACAGCCTTGCGTACTCTTGGCATTCTCTCAACCAGCTTCATAAGGTAGTCACCTGGAATGCATTTCAATTAACAGGTGTGACTTGTTAATTTGTGGAATTTCTTAATGCGTTTGAGCTAATTAGCTGTGTTGTGAAAAAATAGGGGTGGAATACAGAAGATAGCCCTATTTAGTAAAAGACAACGTCCATATTATGGCAAGAACAGCTCAAATAAGCAAAGAGAAATGACAATCCATCGTTACTTTAAGACATGAAGGTCAGTCAATTCAGAAAATTTAAAGAACTTTGAAAGTTTCTTCAAGTGCAGTCGCAAAAACCATCAAGCGCTATGATGAAACTGGCTCTCATGAGGACCACCACAAAAAAGGAAGACCCTGAGTTACCTCTGCTACAGAAGATAAATTCATTAGAGTTAACTGCACCTCAGATTGCAATCCAAACAAATGCTTCACAGAGTTCAAGTAACAGACACATCTCAATATCAATTGTTCAGAGAAGAATGCGTGAATCAGGCCTTCATAGTCGAATTGCTGCAAAGAAACCATTACTGAAGGACACCAATAAGAGATTTTTGGTTCCAACCGCCGTGTCTTTGTGAGACGCAGAGAAGGTGAACGGATAATCTCCGCATGTGTGGTTCCCACCGTGAAGAATGGAGGAGGAGGTGTAATGGTTTGGGGGTGTATTGTTGGTGACACTGTCGGTGATTTATTTTAATGATTTATTTTAATGCACACTTAACCAGCATGGCTACCACAGCATTCTGCAGTGGTACGCCATCCCATCTGGTTTGCGCTTAGTGGGACTATAATTTGCTTTTCAACAGGACAATGACCCAAAACACACCTCCAGTCTGTGTTCTCTCTGTTACCGCACGGCAAGTGGTACCGGAGCACCAAGTCTATGTACAAGAGGCTTCTTAACAGCTTCTACCCCCAAGCCATAAGACTCGTGAACAGCTAATCAAAAGGCTACCCAGACCCCTCTTTTACACTGCTACTCTCTGTTTATTATCTATGCATAGTCACTTTAACGCTACCTACATGTACATATTACCTCAATTACCCCGACTAACCGGTGCCCCCACACATTGACTCTGTACCGGTACCCCCTGTATATAGCCTCGCTATTGTTGTTTTACTGCTGCTGTTTAATTATTTTTTACTTTAATTTTCTATTTTTTACTTAACACTTATTTTTCTTAAAACTTCTTAAAGCAATGTTGATTAAGGGCTTGTAAGTAAGTATTTCACAGTAAGGTTGTATTTGGCACATGTGACAAATACAATTTGATTTGACCAAGAAGGAGAGTGATGGAGTGCTGCATCAGATGACCGGGCCTCCACAATCACCCGACCTCAAACCCAATTGAGATGGTTTGGGATGAGTTGGACCGCAGAGTTAAGGAAAAGCAGCCAACAAGCGTTCAGCATATGTGGGAACTCCTTCCAGACTGTTGGAAAAGCATTCCAGGTGAAGCTGGATGACAGAATGCCAAGACTGTGCAAAGCTGTCATCAAGGCAAAGGGTGGCTACTTTGAAGAATCTAAAATATTTGTTTAACATTTTTTTGATTACTACATGATTCCATGTGTGTTATTTCATAGTGTTGATGTCTTCACTATTATTCTACAATGTATCCAAACTTTTGACTGGTACTATATGTTTGAACTTTGCCTATGAAGAAAGGGTTGAAGCTCTATGGGTATACTGTATATGGGTTTGGGTTTGCGGTAAATCATTATAGTAAGTCGCTAATGGAATAAGTCTGAGAGTCATTGATGTTTGAAATACTGAAAAAACCCTAAACTCAGTGTCCACAAGTTACAGAGAAATGTTTTGTACCCATACAGTACTTTAACCATCACATTCATTCAAAGACAAATAAGTAAACAGGTCTGCTGTTTTGATATCCTTCCTCTCAGACTCCCAACTTCCATCTCTAACTCTACTTGTGGTCATCTGTAAGGTCAGGGAGTCTAAACCTTATCGTCCCGAATCTGTCTCAGCCAGAGAGCTCAACAGTCTAAAAAAAAGAAAAATACAAAAGAACTCTGTATTTTCCAGCAACAACAACAACAAAACAGGAAAAATATTTATTCTGCATTTCGTCTTTGAAAATGTGTTGCGTGTTATTTTTAGTTGGCATCAATGCTGCTGTCTCGTAAAGAGATGCAGTGCACCACAGCGATAAGAGCAACAGGCGTAAACCAGCTCCCATCACTCTGTCCTTTACAACACTTTGATAGAGCATCATCCTGAGACAGGGCTTGTCCTAGACTACACAATTTGTCCTGTTCAAAAAGACATATCGCTTTCAAAAAAACTATGTCTGCTCATAGAAAATAGGTATTACACTTTTATCTAGGTTTATTGTATTCCTGGAGAAAATATATAATGTAGTAAAGCACAGAAGAGTCATTTTGGCATCTCTGAAAACATTATGTGAATCATTTATACTAGTTCTTTTAACTAAGGCAATAACTCCCTTGGAGGAGCAACAGAGGAACCCAACCATCCACAATGCCCTCTCTTGGAAATCACTCCTCCTGCCAGCTCCATGGAAGAGCACAGAATGTGTACTCAGCTAGTAGCACACTGTTCCGTTACAGCTTAAAGATAAGTCATCCTGATTCCTATTACAATACAATCACTGCTGTTCCTTATTTATTACTCTGTTTGAGGTATCTAGGCAATGTAAGCCCTTAAGCTATGTTGTGTACATGTGTATTCTGTTCATTTGCATAATCATGTATTTACTTCGATTTAACTAGGCAGACATCAAGCTTTACTTAAAAGGTTTACCAAGGACATAAATATGATTCTCCTTATCTGAACATGTGTATGTTCAAACAAATGTACCTAACTATGGTATGGTATACAGCAGCTATAACACTTAACTCCCTGAAGGAAAAGACAGATGAAGAGAGATCCTGTGAAGGTGAGTATTAAACTTCTTTACAAAGAGCTACGAAAACATTTCTCAATCAAACCGGAATGCTTCAATGGCAACCACATCAATGCCAGCATTTAATGAAAAGCCTTTTGAGTTGTAATGGCCTTGCTCAGAAACAATACATCAATAAGCAGGCCGCTTCTATGCAGCATACAATGTCGAAAACACAATTTGTTTATTTGTTTTGTTTTAAAGATGATAAATATATCGTATTAGTAGTCTAGCTACCTCAGAAGGAGCCTGTAATGACAGATATTCTAGTGTATCCATCTTAATTTACATAATTTTCTGTCTGACTTCTGTCTCTGTGTAACAGCAAAAATACTCAGACAGAGTATAGAGTAGATGACAGAGTAAATGAGCTATCTGACAGTTTGAATATTAGGTCTCAAAAATACATAGCTGTGCTTAAATAAGTGTTGTGGTGAGTCATCGTTGATCGTTGGCCGGAAGTTGTTCTTTGCCACTGTGCCTGAGAAGTGAGCGAATGTGAGAGATCTATAGGGAATGGAGCAAGACTAAGACCCACAGCTGTTGGCTTTGAATCCAAACACATTGCAAGGACTGGAAAAGTGCTCATTTGAACAAAGATGCGAGGTCAGCAGTATATAATGATTGTTAAACATAATGATTTTTATATATTTTAAACATTGTACCTGTAAATAATTAAAATGTAGCCCGCATACACATTGCTGTGCACTTCAAGAACGATAAATATTGATTTAATGTTCTATCACCCACTGTTTGGCCGTATTTTTGCTGTTTCCTCCATGTGGAAATGGTTAATAATCATTCATTTAACCCTTTAGAATTCATATCGGCCGTCGACAGGCTTTCTTTACATTACTATAGCGGCCGCGAATGACCTTATTTTTCAAAAAATAATATCTTTGTCAATATTGAAAAATTAACATGCTAACAACCTAGCGTAGTTGCGTGGCTGTTGTCATCAACCAGAACCCGGAAACAGGGTATGCTGTCATTTGGCATTTCAATTCATTATTCAAAATCACAGTGCTAAAACAGACATGACTTTTCACTGTGAAAGAGGCTTTATCTAAGTTGGTTTGTGATACGGATTCGCACATGTTCTTGCACTTTGAAAAGCAATGATGTCTAGGTTAGTGAAATAAGTAAACAGCAGATATACATTTGGTGTTGTTGATGTTTGATGCTGTGAAACTTAGGGAATAGCTAAAAGATTAGCAAATCCTGTCATGTCATGATAACTTTGTTGGGACAGGCGAGCAGATCAGCGGTGGAGCTCGATTGATTGCTCTCTGTCTCATGGAAATAGTTGCGGTGTTGTTATTTTTTTGGTTGTATTTTTTTAGGAGGCATATCAGCTTTAATATTGCATATAGATTGTAGCTTCCATCAATGTAATTGTCACGACTTCTGCCGAAGTCGATGCCTCTCCTTGTTCGGGCGGTGCTCAGCGGTCGACGTCACCGGTCTTCTAGCCATCATTGATCTATGTTTCATTTTCCATTGGTTTTGTCTAGTCTTCTTACATACCTGGTTGCAATCGCATTCATTAATTGTTGTGTATTTAACCCTCTGTTTCCCCTCATGTCCTTGTCAGATTGTTTATTTGTTATGTTCATGTTTCATGGATTGGTGTGCGACGGGTTCTTGTACCCACATTTATTTTATTATGGACTTTGGTTTTGGAGTTTATGTTTTAAGTTATTAAAATACTCCATTTATACCAAGTTTAATTCTCCTGCGCTTGACTTCCCTGCCACCTACATAAACGACGTGACAGTAATTGTCTGCATCATTTCCAATATCCCATATATTTTTTGATATATATATATATATATTTAAAAGGTTTGATGTATTCACCACTATTCTACAATGTAGAAAATAGTAAAAATAAAGAAAAACCTTTGAATGAGTAGGTGTGTCCAAACTTTTGACTGGTATAGTGTGTGTATATATATATATAAACCTTTTAAATAACACATATGGAATCATGTAGTAAACAAAAAAGTGTTAAACAAATAAAAACATATTTTAGATTTTAGATTCTTCAAAGTAGCCACCCTTTGCCTTGATGACAGCTTTGCACACTCTTGGCATTCTCTCAACCAGCGTCACCTGAAATGCTTTTCCAACAGTCTTGAAGGAGTTCCCACATATCCTGGACACTTGTTGGCTGCTTTTCCTTCACTCTGCGGTCCAACTCATCCCAAACCATCTCAATTGGGTTGAGGTTGGGTCATTGTGGAGGCCATCTGATGCAGCACTCCATCACTCTCCTTCTTGGTCAAATAGCCCTTACACAGCCTGGAGGTGTGTTGGATCATTGTCCTGTTGAAAAACAAATGATAGTCCCACTAAGCGCAAACTAGATGGGATGGCGTATCGCTGCAGAATGCTGTGGTAGCCATGCTGGTTAAGTGTGCATTACATTCTAAATAAATCATAGACAGTGTCACCAGCGAAGCACACCCACACTATCACTCCTCCTCCATGCTTCACGATGGGAACCACACAAGCGGAGATCATCTGTTCACCTACTCTGCGTCTCACAAAGACACAGCGGTTTGAACCAAATATCTCAAATTTGGACTCATCAGACCAAAGGAAAGATTTCCACTGGTCTAATGTCCATTGCTTGTGTTTCTTGGCCCAAGCAAGTCTCTTCTTATTATTGGTGTCCTTTAGTAGTGGTTTCATTGAAGCAATTCGACCATGAAGGCCTGATTCACGCAGTCTCCTCTGAACAGTTGATGTTGAGATGTGTCTTTTACTTGTACTCTGTGATTCATTTATTTTGGCTGCAATTTCTGAGGCTGGTAACTCTAATGAACTTATACTCCGCAGCAGAGGTAACTCTGGGTTTTCCTTTCCTGTGGTGGTCCTCATGAGAGACAGTTTCATCATTGCGCTTGATGGTTTTTGCCACTGTAACTTTCAAAGTTCTTGACATTTTCCAGATATTTTCCAAATATTATATAAACAATAAAAATAAAAAATCCCTAGCCTTTCTCGTAACTGGCCCAGAGACAACACATCCAATTAAACATTACTTGGAGATCATTCCACATGATAAGGGCCTGGTAGGAAAAGGCAGATTTACACAACTGTGTGAATACATGTGGAGTCTCCATCATTCACCAATCCTATGATCTAGCGTTGTAATCCCAGTTTCTATATTTCAACAATGATGTTAAGTAAATTGGTAGTTTATTGAGTAAGGCTTTATAAACAAAAACACAATAATGATGTGCCCTATGTGTTTTTATCGAGGTCCAACCAACTTTATGATAAAGGATGCAGTGGTGAGTGGAGTGTCAAAACTGTCAGATGTTATAAAACTAACAATCTGTCACAGAAATGAATGTAGACCTGATCTGTTTTCTACTATTTAATGAAAGACAAGCCCTTTTCCTATAGAAGAAGACCAATTTAATTCTTAATTTATTGACTAACTTGTCAACATGCTTTTTAAAAGATAGCTTTTCGTCAATCCAGATGCCCAAATATTTCTAGGCGGGGACACGATCAATGAGGGCACCATCTAACGTACCTATGCACAAATCATTAGTTACATTATTACATGATTTGGAAAATAACATGTACTTGGTTTTACCAGCATTTAGTACCAACTTCACGTTAACCAAGGCTTTCTGCAAGGTAGTAAAAGCAGATTGAAGAGGCAACAGAGACTGAGCTGCCGTAGGGGCAGTAGCATATACAAAAGTGGCATCTGAGTCCAGATGAAAGTTGCAGTTTTGTACAAATAGACCAATGCTGTTAATATTAATAGTGAAAAGAACTGGACCAAGAACCGAACCCTGTGGGATATCTTTTGTTATGTCTAGAAATACTGATTTAACGCCATCAGTAAGTACACACTGTGTTCTGTCTTTTAAATCATTTTCAAACCAGCTACAAGCAGCCCGATCTAAGCCAATCGTAGAGAGTTTCTGAATAAGTAAGGTGTGATCCACAGTGTCGAATGCCTTGGACATGTCAATGAATTGGGCAGGAGAGTGTTTCTTCGTATCTAAACAATTTATGGCATCATTTAAAACCATAGATGTAGCAGAGATGGTACTATGACCTGGTCTGAACCCTGACAGTTTTACATTCAGAAAAGATGTAGCAGTTAAAAGGGATCTAAGCTGAGTATTAATCAATGATTCCAGGATTTTTGCTAGGCAAGAGTTTGAAAATGGGACGATAATTTAGATCACTCGGGTCGACACCTTTATGTAGAGGAAGTACATGGGCAGCCTTCCAAAGTCTAGGGATAGTACTTGATATAATTGTCAAGTTAACAATATGTGTTAATGCTTCCACAGTCAATGGAGCAGAAAGCTGTAAGAAGGGATCAAGCATATCAGCCCCAGTAGATTTTTTTTTACATCAATCATAAGTAGTTGTTCCAATACATCAGAAGTAGACAGTTTCTCCAGAAAGTACAAGGATTAACTGGGGGTCGACTACCGGCTGGGAGAGGAACGAGCAGTTTACTGACTGACCCGGGTGTATTAAACCAAGATTTCTTTCAAAACAAAAAACCAGTGGAAATAAAATGTTTATTAAAAGCATGACATATCTTTTTTTATATAATGATGTCAGAGTTCAGTATAACTTGCTTGGGTAGGGAAGGAGAGGAATTTCCACACTTTAGCAGCATTAACTGTTTTCCAAAATGTAGATGGATCACCAGCAGTGTCAGCGATAGAACTTTGGAAGTAACTTGATTTAGCCTTTTTAACTAAGGACATGCATTTATTTCTCAGTTGCCTGAAAATCTGCCAGTCCACAACAGCATCAGTTAATCTAGCTCTTGCCCAGGCATGTTTTCTTGTTCTAAAGATATCTGAAAGTTCTATAGAAATAGAAGGGATGTCACGTTCTGACCATAGTTCTTGTGTGTTTTGCTTGTTTTAGTGTTGGTCAGGACGTGAGCTGGGTGGGCATTCTATGTTGTGTGTCTAGTTTGTCTGTTTCTATGTTTGGCCTAATATGGTTCTCAATCAGAGGCAGGTGTTTTGTGTTGTCTCTGATTGGGAATCATATATAGGTGGCTTGTGTTGGGGTTTGTGGGTGGTTGTTTCCTGTCTCTGTTTTCTCTGCACCAGCTAGGACTGTATCGGTTTGCCACATTTTGTTATTTTGTAAGTGTTCACTGTTTAATAGTCATTATTAAATATGTTGAACACGAGCTACGCTGCGTCTTGGTCCGATCCCTGCTACACCTCCTCTTCAGACGAAGAGGAGGAAGGCTGCCGTTACAAGGGATTTTGTCGATAGCATTTTAAAGAAGCATGTTTATCTGCCAGTGATATAAATTGATGAGAAATGCTCAAGAGCTAATTTAGGGTCAGGTATACACTTGGAGGAAAGTTCAGAAAAGTAGAAGTCATGCATAAACGCTTGGAGAGATGTTTAAAAAAATCTGTTTCTCAATTGCTTAGACACAATTCCTGGAACAGCTCACCATTTTCTCAAATCTTCACACACAAGTTTAAAAACTCAATCCAACAGTATAAACATCTAACTTCTGGGTCCCAATTAAAACTTTGCCCACAGACAACACAAGCTGTCAAACAGACTACATGACTGTTAGTTACACACTGGAGGGATTCATTCAAAACATGTTTAGAATAGGTTTTCAGAGAAATTATTTGGAACTTTGTAAAATCACAGCACTTACTATCCAGATTACCCTTTCAGGAACACCCTGGTGAGAGAAATTCAAAACAGTACAGTAATAAATACCTACAAAGTGGAGATTCAGTCTATATGCACTACAACATTACATGTATCACAGTCACAATGAGGCAAATGACCTGTTTTCCCTTCTGAAAGTACAGACAGTGGATGCAACCTTGTAATGGCTTAGGTTTGGTTGCACTAGCTGTCCAGCTTCTCTCATAGTACATGATGAACTAGGGTGGCACGGATTTCATCTGAGATTACTTGTCTTTGTCTTCCTCGTCCTCATCCTCATCCTCTCTGTTGTCTTGCAACTTCGGCATTGTTAGGATCCATTGTTCCAAAGCACATGGACATGCCTCTAGGCCCTATTTATTGATCCTTCAATTCTGATTGGTGTGTTAACAATTATGAGGCTTAGTGTTTGCACCTGGAGAAAGGTGTGCTCTTTGAGTATAGGTTGTGATGACTTGAGTTAATTATATTGAGAGCATGTGTTTGCTGAATGAATATACACTGCTCAAAAAAATAAAGGGAACACTAAAATAACACATCCTATATCTGAATGAATGAAATATTCTTATTAAATACTTTTTTCTTTACATAGTTGAATGTGCTGACAACAAAATCACACAAAAATGATCAGTGGAAATCAAATTTATCAACCCATGGAGGTCTGGATTTGGAGTCACACTCAAAATTAAAGTGGAAAACCACACTACAGGCTGATCCAACTTTGATGTAATGTCCTTAAAACAAGTCAAAATGAGGCTCAGTAGTGTGTGTGGCCTCCACGTGCCTGTATGACCTCCCTACAACGCCTGGGCATGCTCCTGATGAGGTGGCAGATGGTCTCCTGAGGGATCTCCTCCCAGACCTGGACTAAAGCATCCGCCAACTCCTGGACAGTCTGTGGTGCAACGTGGCGTTGGTGGATGGAGCGAGACATGATGTCCCAGATGTGCTCAATTGGATTCAGGTCTGGGGAATGGGCGGTCCATAGCATCAATGCCTTCCTCTTGCAGGAACTGCTGACACACTCCAGCCACATGAGGTCTAGCATTGTCTTGCATTAGGAAGAACCCAGGGCCAACCGCACCAGCATATGGTCTCACAAGGGGTTTGAGGATCTCATCTCGGTCCCTAATGGCAGTCAGGCTACCTCTGGCGAGCACATGGAGAGCTGTGCGGCCCCCCAAAGAAATGCCACCCCACACCATGACTGACCCACCGCCAAACCGGTCATGCTGGAGGATGTTGCAGGCAGCAGAACGTTCTCCACAGCGTCTCCAGACTCTGTCACGTCTGTCACATGTGCTCAGTGTGAACCTGCTTTCATCTGTGAAGAGCACACGGCGCCAGTGGCGAATTTTCCAATCTTGGTGTTCTCTGGCAAATGCAAAACGTCCTGCACGGTGTTGGGCTGTAAGCACAACCCCCACCTGTGGACGTCGAGCCCTCATACCACCCTCATGGAGTCTGTTTCTGACCGTTTGAGCAGACACATGCACATTTGTGGCCTGCTGGAGGTCATTTTGCAGGGCTCTGGCAGTGCTCCTCCTGCTCCTCCTTGCACAAAGGCGGAGGTAGCGGTCCTGCTGCTGGGTTGTTGCCCTCCTACGGCCTCCTCCACGTCTCCTGATGTACTGGCCTGTCTCCTGGTAGCGCCTCCATGCTCTGGACACTACGCTGACAGACACAGCAAACCTTCTTGCCACAGCTCGCATTGATGTGCCATCCTGGATGAGCTGCACTACCTGAGCCACTTGTGTGGGTTGTAGACTCCGTCCCATGCTACCACTAGAGTGAAAGCACCACCAGCATTCAAAAGTGACCAAAACATCAGCCAGGAAGCATAGGAACTGAGAAGTGGTCTGTGGTCACCACCTGCAGAACCACTCCTTTATTGGGGGTGTCTTGCTAATTGCCTATAATTTCCACCTGTTGTCTATTCCATTTGCACAACAGCACGTGAAATTTATTGTCAATCAGTGTTGCTTCCTAAGTGGACAGTTTGATTTCACAGAAGTGTGATTGACTTGGAGTTACATTGTGTTGTTTAAGTGTTCCCTTTATTTTTTTGAGCAGTGTATATAGTGCAATGAATGATTTATTTGGCCACTTTTCTGTAAAGTTTTGCAGAAAGAGTTTTGAATATTGAAGCGTATGGAAACAGGTGAATAGTGTTTACGATTATGGGAAATGTGTGTGTGTTTTGGGGAATAACGTAAGGGTATGGGTTTTTGTGCTACAGGAAACAGTTTTTGTGTTTAAGCAATCGAGAAAAACTGTAATACTGGGAATCAGAATTATCCTGTCTAGTATCTCTAATACAATGATCACTAAGGTCACTTGCAAACACACCAAAATGCATGTACTTATGGGGGTTATTTGTGAAAATGAAATCTAATAATGAGGATCCATCTAGATTTTTCACATTTACCCGAGTCGGTTTTGTGATTAGCTGGGTTAGATTAAGATCAAGACAAATGTTCTTAAAGTTATCTGAGATAGGTTTCAGCCAGTCCAGGTTAAAGTCACCTAAGACCACCAGTTCAGATGATTAAAAAATGATTTAACTCCTCAGCTCTGATACTAATCACATCAACTAAAGCAGCAGGAAGCCTATACACTCCAGCAACAAATACACATTTTGGCTCATGGTCATCTCTAAAACCAGGATTTCACATTTCTGGGGTAAAGTGATATTAAGAGTGTATGACGCTATAAAAGTGGATTTCACATACATCGCCACCTTTTCTCTGCCTATCATCTACAAATGTTGTAATTAGCCATGTCAATATCCTTATCCATGATCAAATCATTTAACCAAGTCTCTGATAAAACAAGAATGTCTGTGTTCACGTCATGCATCCAGATATCAATAAAATCTATCTTGACATTATACTTTGCACAATTAAATGTAACAAACCCAGCACTTTGCAAGACTTAAAACCAGCAGGGGTGCCCATATTTACCCTAACCAGGTCATTATAAACTTGATCATTAAGTAATTCACAAGATTTCATAGGAATAGAAATTAGGTCATCAAAGCTTGACCCGATGGGCCTGTGGCTGTATCTATTTGGTGGCTGTTTAAATCCTATTGAAATGCATTCCAGGTGACTTCCTCATGAAGCTGGTTGAGAGAATGCCAAGAGTGTGCAAAGCTGTCATCAAGGCAAAGGGTGGCTAATTTGAATAATCTTAAATTTAAAATATATTTTGATTTGTTTAAAACACTTTTAGTTACTACATGACTCCATATGTGTTATTTAAAACTGTTGATGTCTTCACTATTATTCTACAATGTAGAAAATATTACAAATAAAGAAAACCCTTGAATGAGTAGGTGTGTCCAAACTTTTGACTGGTACTGTACAGTACATATGCACATACATATACAATACCGTTCAAAATGTTGGGGTCACTTAAAAATGTCCTTGTTTTTTAAAGGAAAGCTAATTTTTTGTCAATTTAAAATAACATAACATTTATCAGAAATACAGTGTAGACATTGTTAATGTTGTAAATGACTATTGTGTCTGGAAACGGAACATTTTTTATGGAATATCTACATAGGAGTACAGAGGCCCATTATCAGCAACCATCACTCCTGTGTTCCAATGGCACGTTGTGTTAGCTAATCCAAGTTGATCATTTTAAAAGACTAATTGATCATTAGAAGACAATTATTTGCAATTATGTTAGTACAGCTGAAAACTGTTGTCCTGATTAAAGAAGCAAGAAAACTGGCCTTCTTTAGACTAGTTCAGTATCTGAAGCATCATCATTTGTGGGTTTGATTACAGGCTCAAAATGGCCAGAAACAAAGAACTTTCTTCTGAAACTCATCAGTCTATTCTTGTTCTGAGAAATGAAGGCTATTCCATGCGAGAAATTGCCAAGAAACTGAAGGTCTCGTACAACGCTGTGTACTACTCCCTTCACAGGACAGCGCAAACTGGCTCTAACCAGAATAGAAAGAGGAGTGGGAAGCCACGGCGCACAACTGAGCAAGAGGACAAGTACATTAGAGTGTCTAGTTTGATAAACACACGCCTCACAAGTCCTCAACTGGCAGCTTCATTAAATAGTACCCGCAAAACACCAGTCTCAACGTCAACGGTGAAGAGGCGACTCCAGGATGCAGCCTTCTAGAAAGAGTTCCTCTGTCTAGTGTCTGTGTTATTTTGCCAATCTTAACCTGTTTGGCGTGCAAGCCCGACACCGGTACACTTATGACAACAGCCAGCTCAAAGTGCAGGGCGCGAAATTCAAAATATATTTTTTTTAAATATTTAACTTTCACACATTAACAAGTCCAAGACACCAGATGAAAGGTACACATCTTGTGAATCAAGCCAACATGTCCGATTTTTAAAATGTTTTACAGGGAAGACACAATATGTAAATCTATTAGCTAACCACGTTAGCAAAAGACACCACTATTTTTACTCCATCAGTTTTTTACTACATCAGTAGCTATCACAAATTCGACCAAATAAAGATATAAATAGCCACTAACCAAGAAACAACTTCATCAGATGACAGTCTGATAACATATTTATTGTATAGCATATGTTTTGTTAGAAAAATGTGCATATTTCAGGTATAAATCATAGTTTACATTGCAGTTACAGTCAGAAATTGCACCGAAAGCAGACAGAAAAATTACAGACACCAACGCCAAATAACGAAATACTCATCATAAAACATTTCTGAAAAATACATAGTGTACAGCAATTGAAAGACAGGCATCTTGTGATTCCAGACAATATTTCCGATTTATCAAGTGTTTTACAGCGAAAACACAATATAGCGTTATATTAGCTTAGCACAATAGCAAACATAACAACAGCATTGATTCAAGGCAAAAATAGCTATAACGTATAAACCACCAAAATATATTAATTGTTTCACTAACCTTCTCAGAATTCTTCAGATGACAGTCCTGTAACATCATATTACACAATGCATATAGAGTTTGTTCGAAAATGTGCATATTTAGCAGCACAAATCGTGCTTAGACAATGAGAATAGTGTCCATAACGTCAAGCAATCTGTCCGGCGCCATCTTGTAAAGGCACCTTTTCTTAACGAATACTATTCATAAACTTGACTAAAAAAATACAGGTTGGACAGCAATTGAAAGACAAATTAGTTCTTAATGCAATCGCTGAATTACATTTTTAAAATTAACCTTACTGCGCAATACAGGCTGCGATAACGCAAGGCTACACTGCAGGAAATGGCGTCTTATGCATTTGACATTTTTCAACAGAACAATGAATTATCAGCATAAATAGTTCTTACTTTTAGATGAACTCCCATCAGAATCTTGGGAAATGTGTCCTTTGTCCAAAAGAATCGTTGCTAGGTTGGAGAACGTCGTCTTCAACGTTGCAATTAGCAGTAAACAATAGCCATGTGGGCCAGAGATACCCAACTTCCTAAAACGTCACGAAAATAAATACCCGAAAATCGCAATATACTGACATAAACTGATATAATTCGGTTTAAAATAACAACATTACGATGTCTTCAACACCTATATCGAATAAAAACAGAGCCGGATATATCTAGGAGCTAATACGGGAGCTTCTAAAATGACATGCCAAGACCCTTCCTGCGTCAGAGCGAAGAGTGGAAAGATGGGACACTTCGGTTCCAAGCAATTTATAACCTTTGGGACCTACGTAGAAACTCCATTTCAACTCTCCCTATTCGCTGACACCCAGTGGAAGGCGTATGCAGTGCATCTCAACCAATAGAGGACAGGCAAATTAATACACAGGTCTCAGAACAGCCAGCAAAATTCTGCATTCTGACATACACATAGGAAAATTGCTCTAAGTCCAGTTCTGTTTCACCCACAGATAATTCAAACGGTTTTAGAAACTAGAGAGTGTTTTCTATCCAATAGTAATAAAAATATGCATATTGTACGAGCAAGAATTGAGTACGAGGCCTTTTTGAAATGGGCACCTTTTATCTGGCTACTCAATACTGCCCCTTGAGCCCAAAGAGGTTAATCTTTTCCTTTTATTGGACAGTCTGAGATATGGCTTTTTCTTTGCAACTCTGCCTAGAAGGCCAACATCCCGGAGTCGCGTCTTCACTGTTGACGTCATTATTTTCCACTAACCCTTCCACCCGTCCTCTAATTGGAGTAAACTAATGAATAACAGCACTTAGGCTTCTACTTCCAGCTTATACATACTAAATACATTTTACGGACAGAATCTATTTTACAATAGTTACATTTTCCTTGTTTTTGGTCCTGTCCTCCCTCTGCCCTCAACCTCTCCCATCTATTTCTAATCTCCATCCAATTTGATTTCTATTTGCCATATAGTTTTAGCTGTGCTGTTTCACAAACATTCTGAACCCATGTCTATTTTACGGACACAGTATATTTTACATTAGTTATCTTGCAGATATTAGTCCCGCCTTTCAGCTCAATTCAACCCCTCCCATCAATCTCTTAACATCATCCATATTGGATTTCTATTTGCCATATATTTTTCCACTGTGCTGTGAGGTTTCACAAAAGTACTGAACCTTTCTACTGTCATAGTTTCAACAGGTTGTTAATTAAAGATAAACATTTTTGCTAAAAGTATTATTATATTATTGACCGATTGAGTATGACTTGTCAAATCGCCCAGTAGTGCTATCTGCAGAGTGAGCTGCAGGTAAATGTTGCAATTCTTCAGCCATTCCTGGACCTGTGAACAAAAACAAGCTACGTATTGTAAGCACTCTCAGAGAATTCATTTATAGACACTGAATTGATCTGAGAGTCAAAAAAGGGCTTTGGTGAAGCTCATATATATATATTAAATATGGATTTTATAATATAACTCTGACTTGTGTGTGTGGTTGGCTCTCTCTCTCTCTCTTCATTGAGTAATACAGGAAATTACCACGACATTTGGCGCTGCGAGCAGGGTGTGAATCTTCACTCAGTGACCGTTCCTGACGATCTAGGTAAATAAATCGTGCACGAGGGATCCCTTAAACTTGGGATCTCAGGGAAACCACACTTCGGGAACGAAGCAGATGGACCAACCTTTGATCTGAGAGGCAGCGAGCCGAGTGGATACCACATCTCGAACTGAGGTTTTTTTTGAGAGAGGTGAGCGAACCACACACACTTGATGTCGAGTTTTTAGATAAGCCTCTGTTACGTGGGCTCTGAGTGTATTCCTTTGAAAGAGAGGGTACCTTGGAGGCGTAAACAGGGCCGAGATCAAATGAATCACTAACCTTTGATGAACTTCATCAGATGACACTCATAGGACTTCATGTTACACAATACATGTATGTTTTGTTCGATAAAGTGCATATTTATATCCAAAAATCTAATTTTACATTGGTGTGTTATGTTCAGTAGTTCAAAAACATGCTATGATTTTGCAGAGAGCCACATGATTTCACAGAAATACTCATTATAAATGTTGATGAAAATTCAATTGTTTTGCATGGAACTTTAGATACACTTCTCCTTAATGCAACCGCTGTGTCAGATTTAAAAAAAACGTTATGGAAAAAGCATAATCTGAGAACGGTAAACCAGCCAAAAGAAATATCCGCCATGTTGCGCAGTCAACATTAGTCATAATAGCATTATAAATATTCACTTACCTTTGATGATCTTCATCAGAATGCACTCCCAGGAATCGCAGTTCCACAATAAATGTTTGTTTTGTTCGATAATGTCCATCATTTATGTCCATTTATGTCAAAATATCTTCTTTTGTTAGGGCGTTTGGTAAACAAATGCAAAAGCGCGTTCAGGTCCAGTCGGACGAAAAGTTCAAAAAGTTATATTACAGGTCGAAGAAACTTGTCAAACTAAGTATAGAATCAATCTTTAGGATGTTTTTATCATAAATGTTCAATAATGTTCCAACCGGAGAATTCCATTGTCTGTAGAAAAGCAATGGAACGAGAGCTACCTCTCATGTGAAATGCGCATGACTGAGAACAAGGCTGCTGGCAGACCCCTTAGTCAAACAGCTCCCATCCGGCCCCCCTTCACATGAGAAGCCTGAAACAACGTTCTAAAGACGGTTGACATCTAGTGGAAGCGTTAGGAAGTGCAACATAACCCATATCCTACTGTGAATTCGATAGGGGCTGAGTTCAAAAACTACAAACCTCAGATTTCCCACTTCCTGTTTGGATTTTTTCTCAGGTTTTTGCCTGCCATATGAGTTCTGTTATACTCACAGACATCATTCAAACAGTTTTAGAAACGTCAGAGTGTTTTCTATCCAATACCAATAATAATATGCATATATTAGCATCTGGGACTGAGTAGGAGGCAGTTCACTCTGGGCACGCTATTCATCCAAAAGTGAAAATGCTGCCCCCTATCCCAAAGAAGTTTTTAAGCATCTCCAATCCAAAATTAAATCTAGAATTGGCTTCCTATATTGCAACAAAGCATCCTTCACTCATGCTGCAAAACATACCCTCGTAAAACTGACCATCCTACCGATCCTCGACTTCAGCGATGTCATCTATAAAATAGCCTCCAACACTCTACTCAACAAATTGGATGTAGTCTATCACAGTGCCAGCCGTTTTGTCACCAAAGCCCATAATACCCACCACTGCGACCTGTACGCTCTCGTTGGTTGGCCCTCGCTTCATACTCGTCGCCAAAGCCACTGGCTACAGGGTATCTACAAGTCTCTGCTAGGTAGAGCCCCGCCTTATCTCAGCTCACTGGTCATCATAGCAGCACCCACTTGTAGCACGCAGCTCCAGCAGGTATATCTCACTGGTCACTCCCAAAGCCAAATCCATATGGTCGCCTTTCCTTCCAGTTCTCTGCTGCCAATGACTGGAACGAACTGCAAAAATCACTGAAGCTAGAGACTCATATCTCCCTCACTAGCTTTAAGCACCAGCTGTCAGAGCAGCTCACAGATCACTGCACCTGTACATAGCCCATCTATCTACCCCATCCCCATACTGTATTTATTTATCTTGCTCCTTTCACCCCAGTATCTCTCCTTGCACATCTACCATTCCAGTGTTTAGCTGCCATATTGTAATTACTTCGCCACCATGGCCTATTTATTGCCTTAACTCCCTTATCTTACCTCATTTGCACTCACTGTATATAGACTTTTTGTTTTCTTTTTTCTACTGTATTATTGACTGTATGTTTGGTTTATGTGTAACTCTGTGTTGTTGCATGTGTCGAATTGCTATGCTTTATCTTGGCCAGGTCGCAGTTGCAAATGAGAACTTGTTCTCAACTAGTCTACCTGGTTAAATAAAGGTTAACATTTTTTTTTTTTAAATGTCTTGAGATGTTGCTTCAATATATCCACATAATTTTCCTCCCTCATGATTCCATCTATTTTGTGAAGTGCACCAGTCCCTCCTGCAGCAAAGCACCCCCACAACATGATGCTGCCACCCCCGTGCTTCACGGTTGGGATGGTGTTCTTCGGCTTGCAAGCATCCCCCATAACGATGGTCATTATGGCCAAACAGTTCTATTTTTGTTTCATCAATCCAGAGGACATTTATCCAAAAAGTACGATCTATGTCCCCATGTGCAGTTGCAAACCGTAGCTTTTTAATGGCAGTTTTGTAGCAGTGGCATCTTCCTTGCAGAGCGGCCTTTCAGGTTATGTTGATATAGGACTCGTTTTACTGTGGATATAGATAAGTTTGTACCTGTTTCCTCCAGCATCTTCACATGGTCCTTAGATGTTGTTCTGGGATTGATTTGCACTTTTCGCACCAAAGTACGTTCATCTCTAGGAGACAGAACGCGTCTCCTTCCTGAGCAGTATGACGGCTGCGTGGTCCCATGGTGATTATACTTGCATACTATTGTTTGTACAGATGAACGTGGTACCTTCAGGTGTTTGGAAATTGCTCCCAAGAATAAACCAGACTTATGGGGATCTACAATTTTTTTTCTGAGGTCTTGGCTGATTTCCTTTGATTTTCCCATGATGTCAAGCAAAGAGGCACTGAGTTTGAAGGTAGGCCTTGAAATACATCCACAGCTACACCTCCAACTGACTCAAATTATGTCAATTAGCCTATCAGAAGCTTCTAAAACCATGTCATCATTTTCTGGAATTTTCCAAGCTGTTTAAAGGCACAGTCAACTTAATATATGTAAACTTCTGACCCACTGGAATTGTGATGCAGTGAATTACAAGTAATATAATCTGTCTGTAAACAATTGTTGGAAAAATTACTTGTCATGCACAAAGTAGATGTCCTAACCGACTTGCCAAAACTATAGTTTGTTAACAAGAAATTTGTGGAGTGGTTGAAAAACGAGTTTTGATGACTCCAACCTAAGTGTATGTTTGATCATATCATTGTGCATATCTCTGTTTGGTGTAGGTGTCTTTTGAAGGGAGAGATATAGGGAGAGGGTGTATACCAGGCACATGATAGCGGTCTCCACCAAATTGCGAGATCAGTGTCTTAATTACCATCTGTAATCAGCCAGCGGAATTACTGTTCTTTCTGCACATTACCTGAAGTGTTAGTGTCACAATAGACTTCCCATGGCTGCAACTGCTATTTGGCTATGCCAAATGAAATCTAAGTAAATTTCCCTCGCTTAGGTAAACTTCAACTGTAACTTGAAATAGCCCTGCGTGAGGGGAAGGAGTAGGAGAGAAGAGGTAGCTAGAGCGAAATAAACAAATTGGCAAATTGCTTTGAGATGAAGCTGACACAAATAATTTAGATGAGCTGTCGGTGGATGTGTCCTGTCTGTTTACGTTTCAGTAGTGACTGTCGTGTTTCTCCATCAGTAGGCCTGAGGCCTGGGGCTAGGGTAGGAAAGGAAGGCACTCTGGTCCTAGATGACTGACAGCAAGCCCTCTGGCTGGAGAACATGTATAGGCTACAAACACTTACCACCTGGGGTAATGAGATGAGAGGACTGGACTGAACACATGTTGGAGTGAGCAGCTTTGGTCATGTTTCTGTTCCTCTCACATGTGGTCTTTCTGGTGCCTAGTCTCTTGATGTAAAACAGACTGCTGTCCACAGTAGAGGTCTTCACAGGTCCATCCGAATCCGATTACCCGGGTCCGCCCTGAAAATTCAGTAGATGACTCTCGGATCCAGGTCGGTTTTGATTTGATTGTCACTGGTCTCGGGTATGTGTAATTATAACTGATTTGCCGGGATGGACACGTGCAGACCCAATGCGACTGCTGCAGTAGAGAGAGTGTGAGAGAGAGAGAATTGTCTCATTCATGCTGGTGTTCAGGCTTTTCACGAGTGACACGTGTAGTTTGTTGTTGTTGGCCAATCACAAAACATCAAAGCTGTACTAACTTCATGGCTCTGTGTGTGCTGTGGCAAGCAAGTTAGGAGATCAATGGAAGATGGAATTCAAATTAGGGAATTAAAAGTTAAATGAGATGGATAGCCCCCATAAAAAAAACACTATAGTATACTTAAGCAATAAGGCATGAGTGGCGTGGCATATGGCCAATATACCACAGCTAAGGGCTATTCTTATGAACGACGCAATGCGGAGTGCCTGTACAGCCCTTAGCCGTGGTATATTGGCCATATACCACAAACCCCAGAGTTGCCTTATTGCTATTATAAACTGGTTACCAACGTAATTAGAACATTAAAGAAATGTTTGGTCATACCCGTGGTATGTGGTCTGATATACCCTGGCCTTCATCCAGTCAGCAACCAGGACTCGAACCACCCAGTTTATAATATTGTATAAAAACTATAGTATTCACTGTAGTGTTTTGCAAATTTTACTGTAGTATTCACCATAGTGTTTACTCTAGTATACTGTAGTATTTACATTTAACTATAGTATAAATACTGTAGTAAAAGATAACTGTAGTATATATTATAGTAATTGATGTAGTTTATTTGCGGATTGTAGTACACTGTAGTATTTACTGTGGTGTTTTTGCAGACATTACTGTAGTATTTACTATAGTGTGTGTCACGATCGTCGTTACGTGAAAGAGAGGAGGACCAAGGCGCAGCGTGATAGCAATACATCTTTACTTTAATAAAGACGAAAACGAAGAACACTATACAAACAAAATAATAAACCGACGAACGTGAAGCTAAACAAACTAAGTGCTAACATGCAACATAGACATAGACAATCACCCACAAACTACCTAATGACTATGGTTGCCTAAATATGGCTCCCAATCAGAGACAACGATAGACATACATACACCTAGACTAAACATTGCCCCATAAACATACAAAACCCCTAGACAATACAAAACACATACCTCCCCCATGTCACACCCTGACCTAACTAAAATAATAAAGAAAACAAAGATAACTAAGGCCAGGGCGTGACAGTGTGTTTGTTTTATTATCTTTGACATATAAGTGGTGGCTTATGGACTAGGGTCTTGACAGATAGTTCAGAGCTTATTCTCTTTTCGATAACCTGTAGGGAACACAATATATGGTCTATACTTGGCATGAGGGTTTCTCACTTATGGGTGGCACATATTATGATATGGGTAGGGGAATGGGCATGGTATACGTTATTAAAATAATTGGTGTGTTTTTGCGGACTGTAGTGTTTTTGCGGACATTACTGTAGTGTTTAAAACAGTTCTTTTTTTACGTATAACACTGAAGATTTTACTATAGTATTCTACAGTATACTACAACATTCTATAGTGAGTACTACACATGATCGAGGCATACTAAAGTGTGTAGTATAGTATTCCACAGTATACTACAGTTTGCTATTGAATTATACAGTAAGTACTGTATAATTTTTTATTATAATTGTTTTTTTTTCACCTTTATTTAACCAGGTAGGCCAGTTGAGAACAAGTTCTCATTTACAACTGCGACCTGGCCTAGATAAAGCAAAGCAAAGCAACACAAACAACATAGAGTTACACATGGGATAAACAAACGTAGAGTTAATAACACAATAGAAAAATCTATATAGTGTGTGCAAATGTAGTATGATTAGGGAGGTAAGGGAATAAATAGGCCATAGTGGCGAAATAATTACAATTTAGCAATTTAACACTGGAGTGATAGATGTGCAGAAGATGAATGTGCAAGTAGAGATATTGGGGTGCAAAGGAGCAAAAAAATATATAATAGTATGGGGATGGGGTTGTTGGGTGGGCTATTTACAGATGGGCTATGTACAGGTGCAATGATCGGTAAGCTGCTCTGACAGCTGATTCTTAAAGTTGGTGAGGGAGATAAGACTCCAGCTTCAGTGATTTTTGCAATTCCTTCCAGTCATTGGCAGCAGAGAACTGGAAGGAAAGGCGGCCACACGAGGAGTTGGCTTTGGAGATGACCAGTGAAATTTACCTGCTGGAGAGCGTGCTACGGATGGGTGCTGCTATGGTGACCATGGTGAGCTGAGAAAGGCGGGGCTTTACCTAGCAAAGACTTATAGATGACCTGGAGCCAGTGGGTTTGGCGACGAATATGAAGTGAGGGCCAGCCAACGAGAGCATACAGTTCGCAGTGGTGGGTATTATATGGGGCTTTGGTGACAAAACGGATGGCACTGTGATAGACTACATCCAATTTGCTGAGTAGAGTGTTGGAAATAGGAAGCCAATTCTATATTTAATTTTGGATTGGAGATGCTTAATGTGAATCTGGAAGGAGAGTTTACAGTCTAACCAGACACCTAGGTATTTGTAGTTGTCCACATATTCTAAGTCAGAGCCGTCCAGAGTAGGGTTGCTAGACAGGCGGGCGGGTGTGAGCAGCGATCGGTTGAAGAGCATGCATTTAGTTTTACTTGCATTTACAAGCATTTGGAGGCCACGAAAGGAGTGTTGTATGGCATTGAAGCTCATGTGGAGGGTTGTTAACACAGTGTCCAAAGAAGGGCCAGAAGTATACAGAATGGTGTCGTCTGCATAGAAGTGGATCAGAGAATCACCAGCAGCACGAGCGACATCATTGATGTATACAGAGAAAAGAGTCGTCCCGAGAATTGAACCCTGTGGCACCCCCATAGAGACTGCCAGAGGTCCGGACAACTGACCCTCAGATTTGACACATTGAACTCTATCTGAGAAGTAGTTGGTGAACCAGGCAAGGCAGTCATTTGAGAAACCAAGGCTGTTGAGTCTGTCGATAAGAATGCGGGGATTGACAGAGTCGAAAGCATTGGTCAGGTCGATGAAGACGGCTGCACAGTATTGTCTTTTATCGATGGCGGTTGTGATATCGTTTAGTACCTTGAGCGTGGCTGAGGTGTACCCATGACCAGCTCGGAAACCAGATTGCATAGCAGAGAAGCTATGGTGGGTTTCGAAATGGTCGGTTATCTGTTTGTTAACTTGGCTTTTGAAGATTTTAGAAAGGCAGGGCAGGATGGATATAGGTCTATAACAGTTTGGGTCTGGAGTGTATCCCCCTTTGAAGAGGGGGATGACCGCGGCAGCTTTAAATCTTTGGGGATCTCAGATGATACGAAAGAGAGGTTGAACAGGCTAGTAATAGGGGTTGCAATGATTTCGGCGGATAATTTTAGAAAGAGAGGGTCCAGATTGTCTAGCCCAGCTGATTTGTAGGGATCCAGATTTTGCAGCTCTTTCAGAACATCAGCTTTCTGGATTTGGGTGAAGGAGAAGCGGAGGGGACTTGGGCAAGTTTCTGCAGGGTGTGCAGAGCTGTTGGCCGGGGTAGGGGTTGCCAGGTGGAATGCATGGCCAGCCATAGAAAAATGCTTATTGAAATGATCGATTATCGTAGATGTATCGGTGGTGAAAGTGTTTCCTAGCCTCAGTGCAGTGGGCAGCTTGGAGGAGGTGCTCTTATTCTCCATGGACTTCAGTGTCCCAAAACTTTTTGGAATTAGTGCTACAGGATGCAAATTTCTGTTTGAAAAAGCTAACCTTAGCTTTCCTAACTGACTGTGTATATTGGTTCCTAACTTCTCTGAAAAGTTGCATATCGCGGGGGCTATTCGATGCTAATGCAGTGCGCCAAAGGATGTTTTTGTGCTGGTCAAGGGCAGTCAAGTCTGGGTTGAACCAAGGGCTATATCTGTTCTTAGTTCTACATTTTTTAATTGGGCATGCTTATTTAAGATGGTGAGGAAAATACTTTTAAAGAGCAACCAGGCATCCTGTATTGAAAGTGATGTGGTCTATATCCTTCCAGGATACCCGGGCCAGGTCTATTAGAAATGCTTGCTCGCTGAAGTGTTTTAGGGAGCGTTTGACAGTGACGAGGGGTGGTCATTTGACCGCGGACCTTTTACGGACGCAGGCAATGAGGCAGTGATCGCTGAGATCCTGGTTGAAGACAGCAGAGGTGTGTTTAGAGGGAAAGTTGGTCAGGAAAATATCTATGAGCGTTCCCATGGTTACCGATTTAGGGTTGTACCTGGTAGATTCCTTGATAATTTGTGTGAGATTGAGGGCATCTAGCTTAGATTGTAGGACGGCCGGGGTGTTAACCTGTTATGGCTGCAGCCCGGTGTCGGTACACTTATGACAACAGCCCGTCCAAGTGCAGGGCGCGAAATTCAAAAGATATTTTTTAGAAATATTTAACTTTCACACATTAACAAGTCCAATACAGCAAATGAAAGATACACATCTTGTGAATCCAGCCAACATGTCCGATTTTTAAAATGTTTTACAGTGAAAACACCACGTATATTTATGTTAGCTCACCACCAAATACAAAAAAGCACAGACATTTTTCACAGCACAGGTAGCTTGCACAAAACCAACCTAACTAACCAAGAACCAACCAAACTAACCAAGAAACAACTTCATCAGATGACAGTCTTATAACAAGTTATACACTAAATCTATGTTTTGTTCGAAAAATGTGCATATTTGAGGTATAAATCATAGTTTTACATTGCAGCTACAATCGGAAATAGCACCGAAGCAGCTAGAACAATTACAGAGACCAAATTGAAATACCTAAATTCTCATCATAAAACATTTATGAAAAATACATGGTGTACAGCAAATTAAAGACAAACATCTTGTGAATCCAGCCAATATTTCCGATTCTTTAAGTGTTTTACAGCGAAAACACAATATAGCATTATATTAGCTTACCACAATAGCCAAAAACACAACAGCATTGATTCAAGCCAACAGTAGCGATAACGAATAAACCAGCAAAAGATATTAATTTTTTCACTAACCTTCTCAAAATTCATCAGATGACAGTCCTATAACATCATATTACACAATACATATATTGTTTGTTCGAAAATGTGCATATTTAGCGGCACAAATCGTGGTTATACAATGTGAATACTAGGCAAAATGCAATAACAATGTCCGGAGAAATCTTGGAGAGGCACCTAATCTAATCAAATAACTATTCATAAACGTTACTAAAAAATACATGTTGGACAGCAAATTAAAGATAGCTTAGTTCTTAATGCAATCGCCGTGTTAGAATTCTAAAAATAACTTCAGTACGACATCCAGCTTACGTTATTGCGAGAGAGCGCCCAAAATCAAAGCGGAAAACACAACGACACATTTTCCACAGAAATAGGAAATAACATCATAAATGGGTCCTACTTTTGCTGATCTTCCATCAGAATGTTGTACAAGTGGTCCTTTGTCCAGAACAATCGTTGTTTGGATTTAGAATGTCATTTTTCCCTCTCGAATGAGCAAGCAAAACTTGCCAAGTGGCGCGAAGCTGTCCATCGTGAACAAACGCAAAGAACGGAACACGCCAAAACTCCCGAAAAAAATTCAATAATCTGATTAAACTATATTGAAAAAACATACTTTACGATGATATTGTCACATTTATCAAATAAAATTAAAGCCGGAGATAGTAGCCGTCTATAACGACAGCTTTTCAGAAGGCAATCCCCGGTTCCTTCTCGCGCCTTCCTGAAAACAGGAAATTGGTGTCACGTCATGCCAAGAGCTCTTATTCGACCTCAGATCAAGCTATACACTCCATTTCTTCTCTCACTGCCTATTGACATCTAGTGGAAGGCGTATGAAGTGCATGTATACTAATAGATTTCATGCAAAAGATTAGGTAGGCCCTGGAACAGAGCCTCGATTTGAGATTTTTCACTTTCTGACAGGAAGTTTGCTGCAAAATGAGTTCTGTTTTACTCACAGATATAATTCAAACGGTTTTAGAAACTTGAGAGTGTTTTCTATCCAAACTTGAGAGTGTTTTCTATCTAATAATAATATGCATATTGTACGAGCAAGAATTGAGTACGAGGCCGTTTGAAATGGGCACCTTTCATCCAAGTTACTCAATACTGCCCCTGCAGCCCAAAGAAGTTTTTAAGCATATCCCAGTTTTGTTCACCAGTACAAACTCTGAAGACAGATGGGGGGCAATCAATTCACATCTGGTGTCCAGGGCACAGCTGGGGGCTGAGCGGGGTCTATAACAAGCGGCATCAGTGAGAGACTTATTTCTGGAAAGGTGGATTTTTAAAAGTAGACGCTCAAATTGTTTGGGCACAGACCTGGATAGTATGACAGAACTCTACAGGCTATCTCTGCAGTAGATTGCAACTCCACCCCCTTTGGCAGTTCTATCTTGACGGAAAATGTTGAAGTTGGGGTGGATGTTTGGTAGCCTTCCTAAGCCAGGATTCAGACATGGCTAGGACATCAGGGTTGGCGGAGTGTGCTAAAACAGTGAATAAAACAAACTTAGGGAGGAGGCTTCTGATGTTAACATGCATGAAACCAAAGCTTTTACGTTTACAGAAGTCAACAAATGAGAGCGCCTGGGGAATAGGTGTGGTGCTGGAGGCTACAGGGCCTTGGTTAACCTCTACATCACCAGAGGAACAGAGGAGTAGGATAAGGGTACGGCTAAAGGCTATAAGAACTGGTCGTCTAGTGCGTTGGGACCAGAGAATAAAATGAGCAGATTTCTGGGCATGGTAGAATAGATTCAGGGCATAATGTACAGACACGATTATGGTAGGATGTGAGTACAGTGGCGCTAAACCTAGGCATTGAGTAACGATGAGAGCGGTTGTGTCACTGGAGACACCAGTTAAGCCAGGTGAGGTCTCCGCATGTGTGGGGGGTGAGACAAAAGAGCTATCTAAGGCATGTTGGGCGGGCTGGGGGCTCTACAGGGAAATAAAACAATAATAACTAACATAAACAGCAGTAGACAAGGCATATTGACATTAGGGAGAGGCATGTGTAGCCGAGTGAACATAGGGTCCAATAAACAGCAATAGGTGTGTCAGGGAGCGTTTTGGTAGTTGCTACTACGCTAGGCGCGCTGGAGACACGGCGATTCAGAAAGCTAGCGGGCCGGGGACAGCAGATGGGTCTTCGGCGACGTCGCAACGGAAAAGCATTTTGAAACCTCCTCTGACAATTATGTCGGCAGACCAGTCATGATGGATCGGCGGGGCTCCCTGTCGGCAATAAGGGTCCAGACCAATTGGCAAAAGAGGTATTGTAGCCCAAGAATTAGCTGGTAGACCTCTTCGGCTAGCCGGGAGATGGGCCTAGCTCGAGGCTAGCTCAAGGCTAACTGGTGCTTGCTTTGGGACAGAGGCGTTAGCCAGCAGTAGTCACTCAGGTTGCAGCTAGCTAACTGCGATGATCCGGTGTAATGGTCCAGAGCTTGCGGTAGGAATCCGGTGATGTGGTAGAGAAAAAAGCAGTCCGATGTGCTCTGGGTTGATATCACGCTGTGCAGACTGGCAGGTATTGACCGAGCTGAAGCTGGCTGGTGTCCGAGTTAACGGTGAAGACCGCTAGCAGTGGCTAACTGACTACTAGCAAGTAGCTAGTTAGCTGGCTAGCTTCTGATGGGGGATTCCGGTTCTAAAGTATAAAAATAGCAGATCCGTACCACGTTGGATGAGGCGGGTTGCAGGAAAGTATATTCAGTCCGTAGATGGAAAGTGAGATTAAAATATATACTAAATATATACCAAAAACACGAGGAAAACAACTATTTATCATGGGACAAGACGGGACAAGACAAACACACGTCCGACTGCTACGCAATCTTGGATATATGAATTCTATAGTAAACTGTAGTATTTTTTTATGTGGGAGGATACAATGACCAAGATCCAACAGGTAGGCTGCCACTTAATACTCTGGAGTTGTTGAGTTGTTTTTATGATTGTGTAACACGGCGTAAAGCACAACCTATATAGCCTCAATTAGCCTACCAAGCTAGCAGTCAAAACAGGTACTATGTAATCAGATTGGATGATAACCTAGCTTTGGCAGCTAGAAGTTAGTAACTGGTGGGAGTCAGCTTGGTTGCTGCTGTCTCTCTCTCCCTCCTCACCGCGCCTCGCGCAAGTCACACACCGCACAGCCCCTCCTCCACCTGCAGCTAGAGCTCCTTTGTGTCTTTCTTCCTCAGCTTGTGTATAAACAGCTTCAGTTAATAGCATAGTTTTTTTTTTTAAATGGCTTTCTGCTGCTTCCCTCACATGGATCAGATCAGACCGGGTCTGGAGACGAATGGGTCTATACAGGAAATGGTCTCTTTGTACTTGAGTCCGTTTGGACCGGGTCTCCATATTAAAACAATTGGAGATACGGGGTGAACGGGTAAGATCTGGGGAGGAAAGCCCCGGGTCCATTTCAGAGAAGACCTCTAGTCCACAGGCAACCTCACAGGCTTTAGTAGCCATTACAAGGTGCTGCAGTCGTGACCTTTTGTTTTAGAGTGACCGCTTTCTTCAGAGCTTGCCGCCCCACTAGCCTGTTGCTGTGGGCTTATTCTCCACCTTAGCAACAGATCCATGCCCACGCTGCACAAAGACAATAGAGAACAGTCATCCTGGACACAACGCCATCGCAACTGCCGCCGCCACCATGCCAAGCTGCACAGTTAATTACCTTCGCTTTGTTGCCGTGGCACCCAAATGAAATATCCAGCCAACTGTAGAATTCAGTCACTGTAACATTCATCCTCCTTCACTTCCATCAATAAATCAAACAGTCAAATGTGTCTTTACTTGAAGACGTTTGACTGACATCACACCATGAATCACAGCAATTCGAAAACATACTTTTGACGATGTATATATTTTTTATATATATATATATATATATATATACAGTTTTGAAACATGAAATGGATGTATTTGATTGCTGTGGGAGCAGTAATGTGTGCACACAATTCCCCTCCTTATGATTCCCTAGGTAAACAATTACATATAATATTTTGGACTCCTAGCACGGTTTAATTTTCTGTGAACATGGCTGTTTAGGAACAAAATAATAGAGACATTTTACAAATTGAGTACTCATGGGAGGAAGTGCGAGAGGAATAACGAAAGTGGGCCCATTATTTTTCATTGCAATTACTTCAGATACAAGACCAAAAGCAATTTCTGTCTCATTTTAAGTGCTACACAAAACCAACTTTCCCATGAACAAAATATTTCCCCATCCTCTCCCACACACGACTCATGTTCTATTTGTGATTCAAAGTCATACAGTGGAGAGAGGAAAACACCTGTTCAAACCTTCAGCGGTCAGGTAGACATGCAGGGGCCTTAGAGGCATAACTAAGGGCCAACTTGTGTTTGGAATCTTTAACAATGTTGGTTGTTTTTGTCTCTTCTCCATGGTTCTCGTGGATTTGGGTAATTAGTTGCAGACAGGTGCTAATTAGCCCAGGCGAGGGGGGATTCAGGGGATTTGGTTCTGATCCATCCTCGTACTGTATGTCTTCAGGAGCTCAGTGTTTCTTTGATCTCACCTGCAGGGCTGAATGCGCCACAGCGCTTGTCATTTCCAATTAGGATGTTAAACAGATCTCCCAATGATATCCTAAATGTTTCTATCTTTTCCTCTTCCCAATCAGGTGGGAGGAACAGTGTAGACGAAACATCTGTGAAGAGCTGGGGGGTTTCTGCTTGCATTTTTCTCTTTCAGCTGTCCGACGGGAAACTGTAGCTGGTGGTTGGAGAGACACAGGAGCTCCATGGTGAAGAAGAGAAAGCAAAGTCAAAAAGGCCTTGAAACACTATTCATCTGGGTTGGAATATACTATATGAGTGCATAAATTATATTTGTCATTGCTGCTATTTCAATGACAGCTTTGAGAGGGCCTAATAAAGTTGTACTGGCCTACTTTGTCAGCTGCTCTTGATATGTAATTCTAGGCCTCCTATTAAAATACGTTTTGAGAAAGAACATCAACACAGCCCTCTCTCAACCTTAGGAATAGCAATGGCATACCTTTTCCAATAGATCTGTATTGAGAAAGACGTTTTGGATAACATTGGTAGTTTATTATGAAAATAATAATCTAAATATAGTTTTATTCTAAACATACATTATATCTCTCTGCAGCTCTCTGACATAGCCCTGATGAATCATGGTTCCTACATTTCTTTGTCACATAGTGCCTTCAGAAAGTATTCACACCCCTTGACCTTTTCCACATTTTTTTTGTGTTACCACCTGTATTCGTCACTGGCCTACAGTGACACAAACCCCATAATGTCATTATATTATATATTTTTTAATTTTTTATAAATTAATAAAAAATGGAAAGTTGAAATGTCTTGAGTCAATAAGTAATCAACCCCTTTGTTATGGAGCATGGTGAAGGTATTAATTACACTTTGGATGGTGTATTAATACACCCAGTCACTACAAAGATACAGGCTTCCTTCCTAACTCAGTTGCCGGAGAGGAAGGAAACCGCTCAGGGATTTCCCCATGAGGCCAATGTTGACTTTAAAACAGTTTCAGGGTTTGATTCACTAAAGTAAAACTGCAAGAAATGTGGCAAAGAAATTAACTTTATGTCCTGAAAACAAAGCTTTATGTTTGGGGCAAATCCAACTCAACACATCACTGAGTACCACTCTTTATATTTTCAAACATGGTGGTGGATGCATGCTTGTCATCGGTAAGAACTAGTTTTTTATTTTTTTATTAAAAAGAAACAGAATAGAGCTAAGCACAGGCAAAATCTTAAAGAAAAACCTGGTTCAGTCTGCTTTCCAACAGACACTGGGATTCAAATTCATCTTTCAGCAGGACAACAACCTAAAACACAAGGCCAAATATACACTGGAGTTGCTTAACAAAACTAGATTGAATTTTCTTGAGTGGCCTAATTACAGTTTTGACTTAAATCATCTTGAAAATCTATGGCAAGACTTGAAAATGGCTGTCTAGCAATGATTAACAACCAAATTGACAGAGCTTGAAGAATTAAAACAGTATGTGTAAATATTGTACATTCTAGGTGTGCAAACTCTCAGAGACTTACCCAGAAAGACTCAAGTCTGTAATCGCTGCCAATAACATGTATTGAGTCAGGGGTGTGAATACTTATGTAAATTATATATTTCTGTATTTCCATTTCAATCAAGTAGAACATTTTTCTAAAAACATGTTTTCACTTTGTCATTATGGGTTATTGTGTGTAGATGGGTGAGAAAAAATAAATATTTAATCCATTTTGAATTCAGGCTGTAACACAACAAATAAGTCAAGGGGTATGAATACTTTCTGAAGGCACTGTAATTTTCCCTAATGAAATTGTGATTTATGAAAGAGACTACTCCATGGGAAGTAAGGCCTGGAAATAGATTAGAGGTTACAGTCTCATTTGCATCTGCACAGACTCAAGCCATGTTCCTCATTTGCTACAGTGAATCATGTAAGGACCTTTGTTTTGTAAGTGATGAGGGATAGGTAGGGCGTTCCCAAATCCTCTGAAGCGCATGTAAATAGAGAATAATGGAGGATTAAAGAGTAGAATTTGCATATGAACTAGCAATTACCTTATGGGAAGTGCTTGCCTTGAAACTGTAATGTCTGAACACTGCAGCCAGTAATGTGCCTTGTGCATGAACATGTACAGAAATAGCTCATATTTTTTGCCCTCATTAAGGTCCTATTGATGGGTTTAACCTGTTTGGCGTGCAAGTCCGACACCGGTACACTTATGACAACAGCCAGCTCAAAGTGCAGGGCGCGAAATTCAAAAGATATTTTTTTTAAATATTTAACTTTCACACATTAACAAGTCCAATACAGCATATGAAAGGTACACATCTTGTGAATCCAGCCAACATGTCCGATTTTTAAAATGTTTTACAGCGAAAACACCACGTATATTTATGTTAGCTCACCACCAAATTCAAAAGAGGACAGACATTTTTCACAGCACAGGTAGCATGCACAAAGCCAATCTAACTAACCAAGAACCAACCAAACTAACCAAGAAACAACTTCATCAGATGACAGTCTTATAACATGTTATTCAATAAATCTATGTTTTGTTCGAAAAATGTGCATATTTCAGGTATAAATCATAGTTTACATTGCAGCTACAATCAGAAGTTGCACCGAAAGCAGACAGAATAATTACAGACACCAACGTCAAGTACCTAATTACTCATCATAAAACATTTCTGAAAAATACATAGTGTACAGCAATTGAAAGACAGGCATCTTGTGTTTCCAGACAATATTTCCGATTTATCAAGTGTTTTACAGCGAAAACACAATATAGCGTTATATTAGCTTAGCACAATAGCCAGAAAGACAAGCCATTTCCCAGTAGCAAAAGTAAGCGATCGTAACAAACAAGCAAAATATATATAATTTTTGACTAACCTTGATTTTCTTCCTCAGATGACAGTCCTATAACATCAGGTTATACATACACTTATGTTTTGTTCGAAAATGTGCATATTTAGAGCTGAAATCAATGGTTACACCGTGTGCTAACTTAGCTACTTTTCCCCACTACGTCCGGATTTTTCCTGACACTTTTTCTGACACACATATTCTGACCAAATAGCTATTCATAAACATAACTAAAAAATACATGTTGTATAGGAAATGATAGATCCATTAGTTCTTAATGAAATCGCAGTGTTAGAATTCTAAAAAATAACTTCATTATGATATGCAGCTTCGGTATAGCTAGAGTACCCAAACGTTGGCCGCCCACGACTAGTTCACATGCACGACAGATATATGAAATAGCATCATAAAATGTTTCTTACTTTTGCTGATCTTTCATCAGAATGTTGGACAAGGTGTCCTTTGTCCAGAACAGTCGTTGTTTGGAATTAGAACGTTCATTTTCCCTCTTCATTTAGCACGCGCGCTAGCCGGGTGGCACGAATCGCTCCATCGTCAACAAAGTCAGAGAAGGGAACACGGCAAAACTCCCGAAGAATTTTCAATAATCTGATGAAACTATATTGAAAAAACATACTTTACGATGATATGGTCACATGTATCAAATAAAATCATAGCCGGAGATATTAGTCGTCCATAACGACAGCTAAACAGAAGGCAAATCCATGTCCCTTTCGCGCGCTCCAGAAAACAGAAAATGGACGGTCACGTCATACAAAGAGCTGTTATTCCACCTCAGACCAAGATAAACACGAAATTTCTTCTCTCACCGCCTCTTGACACCCAGGGGAAGGTGTATGAAGTGCACGTAGACTCTTACGTATCATGCCCATGTATAGGCAGGGAGTAGAAGAGAGCCTCGGTTTCAGACATTCCACTTCCTGGTCAGGAAGTGTGCTGCAGAATGACTTCTGTTTCACTCAGAGAAATAATTCAAACGGTTTTAGAAACTAGAGTGTTTTCTATCCAATAGTAATAATAATATGCATATTGTACGAGCAAGAATTGAGTACGAGGCCGTTTGAAATGGGCACATTTTATCTGGCTACTCAATACGCCCCCTGCAGCCCAAACAGGTTAAATGAGAACAAGTTCTCATTTACAACTGCGACCTGGCCAAGATAAAGAAGAGCAGTGCGACACAAACAACAACGCAGAGCTAGTTACACATGGAATAAACAAGCGTACAGTCAATAACACAATAGAAAAAAAGTATGATTTGCTGACGGTGGCTACTATGACAATCCGAGTGTATAGCGACACTACATGGCCAAAATCATCTGCATTAACAAGGAGTTGGTACCCCCTTTGCTCCTATAACAGTCTCCACTCTTCTGGGGCGGTGTCCCACTAGATCAGGGGTGGGAAACTCCAGTCTTCAAGGGCCTGATTGGTGTCACACTTTTTCTCCATCCCTAGCAAACACAGCTGATTAATCAAATTGCATTCTAAACAGAAGATCATGATTAGGTGATTATTGGAGTCAGGTGTGTTTGCTGGAGCTGGGGCCAAACTGTGACACCAATCAGGCCCTCGAGGACTGGAATTGCCCACCCTTGCACAAGATGTTGGGACATTGTTGCAGGGACTTTCTTCCATTCAGCCACAAGAGAATTAGTGAGGTCGGGCTCTCATGCAGTCTGCGTTCCAATTCATCCCAAAGGTGTTCGATGGGGTTGAGGGCAAGGCTCTGTGCAGGCCAGTTAAGTTCTTGCACACCGATCCAGCCAACATGTCCGATTTTTAAAATGTTTTACAGGGAAGACAAAATATGTAAATCTATTAGCTAACCACGTTAGCAAAAGACACCATTTTTTTTACTCCACCAGTTTTTTACTGCATCAGTAGCTATCACAAATTCGACCAAATAAAGATATAAATAGCCACTAACCAAGAAACAACCTCATCAGATGACAGTCTGATAACATATTTATTGTATAGCATAGGTTTTGTTAGAAAAATGTGCATATTTCAGGTATAAATCATAGTTTACCATTGCAGCCACCATCACAACTCGACTAGAATAACTACAGAGAGCAACGTGTATTACCTAATTACTCATCATAAAACATTTCTTAAAAATACACAGCGTACAGCAATTGAAAGACACAGATCGTGTGAATCCAGACAATATTTCAGATTTTCTAAGTGTTTTACAGCGAAAACACAATATAGCGTTATATTAGCTTAGCACAGTAGCAAACCACACAACAGCATTGATTCCAGCCAAACATAGCGATAACGTATTCACCACCAAAAATATTAATTTTCACTAACCTTCTCAGAATTCTTCAGATGACAGTCCTGTAACATCATATTACACAATGCATATAGAGTTTGTTCGAAAATGTGCATATTTAGCGGCACAAATCGTGCTTATACAATGAGAAAAGTTGCCAAGCTGCCCTAGAAAATGTCGGGCGCCATCTTGGAGAGTCACCTAGTCTAATCAATAAATAATCATAAACTTGACTAAAAAATACAGGGTGGACAGCAATTGAAAGACAAATTAGTTCTTAATGCAATCGCTGAATTACATTTTTAAAATTAACCTTACTGCGCAATACAGGGTGCAATACAGGGTGCGATAACGCAAGGCTACACTGCAAATAATGGCGTCTTATGCATTTTACTTTTTTCAACAGAACAACGAATTATCAGCATAAATAGTTCTTACTTTTAGCTGAGCTTCCATCAGAATCTTGGGATGGGTGTCCTTGTCCAAAAGAATCGTTGCTGGGTTGGAGAACGTCCTCTTCCATGTTGTTCCATAGCAGTAAACAATGGCATGCGAAAGAGAGATACCCAATTTTCTACAACGTCACAAAATGAAATACCCGAAAATCGCAATATACTGACATAAACTGATATAAATCGGTTTAAAATAACAAGATTATGATGTCTTTAAAGCCTATATCGAATAAAAACAGAGCCGGATATATATAGGAGCTAAAACCAGAGCTTCTAAAAAGACATGCCAAGACCCTCTCTGCGTCAGCGCGAGGATCCAAAAGGGTGGACACCTCGATTCCAACCAATTTATAGACTTTCTGAACTGCGTAGAAACTCCATTTCAAGTCTCCCTATTCGCTAACAACCAGGGGAAGGCGTATGCAGTGCATCTCAACCAATAGAGGACAGGCAAATTAATACACAGGTCTCAGAACAGCCAGTAAAATTCTGCATTATTACATACACATAGGAAAATTGCTCTAAGTCGAGTTCTGTTTCACCCACAGATATAATTCAAACGGTTTTAGAAACTAGAGAGTGTTTTCTATCCAATAGTAATAATAATATGCATATTGTACGAGCAAGAATTGAGTACGAGGCCTTTTTGAAATGGGCACCGTTTACCTGGCTACTCAATACTGCCCCTTGAGCCCAAAGAGGTTATTAAACAGAATTATCAGGTCTTTGCAATATAGCATTTGGCATTACTGAAATGTTGACAGGTCATTTAGCAGCTGTTGCCATGCTCTGGAGCAATGTGATCAATGTTTGTTGATGTAAATTTTAGTCTCTATGTGCAATTCGGCACCATTTCAACAGCAAAATTATATTAACAAATCACATAGGAAAGGGCCACATAACAAATGTCCTCCTATTTAGCACTGCTATGGTAATGAATGACTGTAATGTACTGCCAGGTGTTAACAAAACATTTTATAAGTAACAGAGCAAAGTAACGTGTTACTTTTTCAAATTGGGTAATATTATTACAGTTACTTTGTCAACTAATGTGTTGACAAACTAATGTGTTTGCTTTCAGAATCAAATCTCTACAGGGCGCATGTTTCCATAATCCAATCGTAACTTGTTTCCTCATTTAGTTCTCAAGCGAGTGTCACACCCTGATCGGTTTCACCTGTCTTTGTGCTTGTCTCCACACCCCTCCTTCCCCATTATCCCCAGTGTATTTATACCTGTGTTCTCTAGGCAGAGCTAGGCTGTCTCCAGCTGAACTGCTATACAGGACTCACACATACAAGTGTTGCCTGTATTGCGGGACTACTGGTCATTTCGTCTCCACCTGTCCACTAAAAGACCAGGCTCACCGGTAGGAGCGAATCCTCTGGTGGGCCATATGGAGAACTTTTCCTCTCCCCTTACTCGCTCCCTTTTCATGCCATTTTGCTGTGGGGAAACCAGTCGAAATCTCTCCGTGTACTCATCAACTCTGGCGCCGATGAGAGCTTCATGGACGCTACCTTGGCATCCGAGCTAGGCATCCCCACTCAGCCCCTCTCCATTCCTATGGACTTTAGAGAGCTGGATGGGTGCTCTATAGGCTGGGTCACCCACAATACCACCCCCATCAACCTACGGGTGTCAGGGAACCACAGCGAGATGATCCATTCCTGCTCATTAAGTCTCCTCAGGTTCCCGTGGTATTGGGATTCTCTTGGCTCCAGCGACACACTCCCCTTATTGACTGGTCTGCTGGTGCCATCATGGGTTGGAGCACATTCTGCCACACTTAGTGCCTGAAGTCAGCGCAGCCTGCCCGGGGACATCTTCCTGGGGACTTGGAAATTGCCCCGGACCTCTCCGCCATTCCCGCGGAGTACCACGACCTCCGGGAGGTGTTCAGTAAGGCCTGGGCCACTTCGCTTCCTCTGCACCGACCCCATGACTGTGGAATTGACCTTCTCCCAGGCACCACTCTGCCCAGGGGACGACTCTACTGTCTGTCAGCTCCGGAGACCAAGGCTATGGAGACCTACATTGAAGACTCCTTAGCTGCAGGGTTCATCTGTCCTTCTGGCTCACCCCGCTGGAGTATGGTTATTCTTTGTGGACAAGAAGGACAAAACCCTGCGCCCGTGCATCGACTACCGTGGTCCCAACGACATCACGGTGAAGAACCGCTACCCGCTACCACTCATCTCCTCGGCCTTCAACACGGCCAGCGGTCACTATGAGTATCTGGTCACACCATTTGGCCTTACCAACACCCCTGCTGTGTTCCAGGCTTTGGTTAAGGATGTTCTTCGCAACATGTTGAACCGGTTCGTCATCATCTACCTTGTGTAATGAACACGAGGGGAGACAGAGAGCTGGTTTCAAGCGCAGGGCGCAGCAGGTGTTTATTGCAAAGGACCACAGGAGGAGGCAGGTAGCTGGGTCCAGGGGCAGGCAGAAGGTCATACACAGGGGGTCCAAAAGGACAACAGTACAGGCAGGGAAAAGGCTAGTAACGTAGTCCGGGAGATCAAGCAATAGGAAGATAACAGGAAATCCGATAGGCTAAAGTACAGGCAGGGAATAGGCAAAAGACAGTGTTAGTGAGGCAGGCAAAAACTATCATAAACAGGAGGAGTAAATTACGGGAAAAACAGAGCTCTGAAAGACGTGTGTCACAAAACAAACAATACCTCACAGTGATGGGGTGCAAAGAACTGAACTAAATAGTGTGCGATAATGACATACAAGTGTGAACTGGTGATTAGATCTCAGGTGGTTGGGATCTGGAGAGTGAGCTGCGTTCAGGGGATCTAGGTGTTTGAGGGGGTGATTTGGAAGCAGACGTTACACCTCGACGACATCCTCATCTTCTCCCGCTCCAGCCAAGAACACGTGCTCCACGTCCGACAGGTTCTCCAATGCCTCCTGGAGAATCAGCTTTTTGTGAAAGCGGAGAAGTGCGAATTCCATGGGTTACATCATCGCAGCAGGGAGTGTACAGATGGATTCCGGGAATGTGAGAGCGGTGGTGGATTGGCTCCAGCCTACATCCAGGGTGCAGCTGCAACGTTTCCTGCAACATTTCCTGGGATTCGCCAACATTTATCGCTGCTTTAACCGGGGTCACAGCATCCTGGCTTCCCCCTGTCTGCACTCACCTCTCCCAAGGTTCCGTTTACGTGGTCCCCAGCTTCTGACCGTGCGTTCCAGGATCTCAAACATTGTTTCAACACAGCTCCCATCTTGGTTCATCATGACCCGTCCTGCCAGTTCGTGGTGGAGGCCGATGCTTTGCATGTCGGAGTGGGGGCTGTCCTGTCCCTGCATTCTGCCCTGGACCTCAAGTTACATCCCTGCACCTTCTTCTCCCATTGCCTCAAAACCACGGAGAGGAACTACGATGTGGGGAATCGTGAGCTTCTCGCCGTGAAGATGACATTGGAGGAACTGGCTGGATGGCGCGGAACATCCGTTCATTGTGTGGACCGAGCACAAGAACCTGGAATATCTCCGCACCGCCAAGCATCTCAATTCCAGGCAAGCTAGATGGGCCCTGCTTTTCACCCGGTTCAACTTCTCCCTCTCATACTGACCGGGATCCAAGAATGTCAAGCCGGATGTGCTGTCGCGCCGCTATAGCCCCTTGGCTACAACACCGGAACCCGAGACCATCCTTCCCACCTTGTGCCTGGTGACGGCACTCAGCTGGGGATTAGGGAAGCAAGTTCGTGAGGCACAGCGTTCCCAGCCGAACCCCGGGGGGGCAAGATAACCGGATGTTTGTTCCCGACGCGGTTCGCTCCTCAGTCCTGGAGTGTGCCCACTCCTCCAGGCTTGCCTGCCACCTGGGCTCCCGTCGGTCCCTGGCCTTTGTGCGACAACGCTTTTGGTCGTCTTTCATGATTCCTTACATCTCCTCATTCGTCACCGCATGCACGGTCTCTGCGCAGAACAAGACTCCTCGACAAGCTCCAACCTCTGCCTGTCCCTCACCGTCCCTGGTCTCACATAGCCCTGGACTTTGTCACGGGTCTCCCCCATCTGATGGCAACACCGCCATTCTGACAGTAGTGGATCGGTTTTCCAAAGCCGCTCACTTCATTCCTCTCCCCAAGCTACCCTATGCCAAAGAGACAGCCCAGCTCATGGTGGAGCACGTCTTCCAGATCCATGGACCCAGTAGACATGGTCTCCGATCGGGGTCCTCAGTTCTCGTCCCGATTCTAGAAGGTGTTCTGCACTCTCATTGGGTTGTCGGCCAGCCTGTCCCCTGGGTTCCACCGCCAGTCCAATGGCCAGTCGGAGTGAGCCAACCAAGACTTGGAAACGACTCTTCGCTGCCTGGTCTCCACCAACCCCACCACCTGTAGCCAGCAACTAGTGTGGGTCGAATACTCCCGCAACACCCTTCCTTGCTCTGCCACGGGTCTCTCGCCCTTTGAGTGTTCCCTGGGCTATCGATGGCCAACCGACGTACACAGTGAGGCATCTCCTGAAGGTTCGGCCTCAGGGCATGGGATTCCAGTACCTGGTTGACTGGTAGGGTTATGGCCTGGAGGAGAGGTGCTGGTTCCCTGCTAAGAACATCCTGGACCCAGGCCTCATCGCTGATTTCCAACTCCGGCACCCCGGTCAACTAGATATGCACCCAGGTAGGAAGCCAGGTGGCGCCCCTAAGGGGGAGGTACTGTCACACCCTGATCTGTTTAACCTGTCTTTGTGCTTGTCTCCACCCCCCTCCAGGTGTCGCCGATCTTCCCCATTATGCCCAGTGTATTTGTACCTGTGTTCTCTGTTTGTCTGTTGACAGTTCATTTTGTCCATCAAGCCTATCAGCATTTTCACCCTTGCTCCTGTCTTTTTCTTTAGTTCCTGTTTTCTAGTTTTCCTGGTTTTGACCATTCTGCCTGCCTTGACCCTGAGACTGTCTGCCGTTCTGTACGTTTTGACTCGATCTGGATTATTGACCCTCTGCCTGCCCTTGACTTGTCATTTTGCCTGCTGCTGTTCTAGTAATAAACTTTTGTTACATCGACACTGTCTGCATCTGGGTCTTCCCTAAAACGTGATAGCGAGGGGAGAAATGGTGTTGGGAGAAATATCATGACAGCTGTCTCCATACACATGTATGGAGGGCACACCTCTGATCTTTGGCATTGAAAGCTTCTGTGATAGCAAAGTCCATAGCGGTCTTTCCCTTCTAGTGTCAAGGTCTGTGTATGTTCGGTCTATAACCAGAACTGGTGGCTCTAGAGAAAGATTTGTAATTAAAAGATAGGAAATCTATACAGATGTTTGATTTACAGTATGGCTAATTAAGCAACCCATACGATAGATTAGCACAGGAACGGAGAAGGTTGTAATTGTGGCACACAATTCAGGACATTCCTGCATGTGTGCATTCCGGGCATCTGCAGGAACCCCTCTTTGTACTTCTAGTGGTCCATTTTTAAGCTAGGACTCTGGTACCCAGGCGAGAGGTGGGGATGCTCGAGTGCAGTAGGTGGCGGTAATGCACCATAACATTGGATACCATCTGCAAATAAACCCCACAGAAGAAGAAGAAGAGGCAGTGCCACAACGTTAGTAACCAATGGCGTGCACGAGGGGGGGGGGGGGGGGGGGCACATGCAGGAATGCCTTGAATTGCCGGCTGCAATCACACAGTATTGCAGGAAAGCAACACCACAGATGAAACGAGAAACTAGTGATCAGTAAGGCAGAGTAATATAACATGTTACTTTCCACACAAAGTAATTTTGCAAAAGAGAGAGAGAGAGAGAGAGAGAGAGAGAGAGACTGGTGGAAGAGGGGTAGAAAGAGAGAGAGAGACTGGTGGAAGAGGGGTAGAGAGAGAGAGAGAGACTGGTGGAAGAGGGGTAGAGAGAGAGAGAGAGAGAGAGAGAGAGAGAGAGAGAGAGAGAGAGAGAGAGAGAGAGAGAGAGAGAGAGAGAGAGAGAGAGAGAGAGAGAGAGAGAGAGACTGGTGGAAGAGGGGTAGAGAGAGAGACTGGTGGAAGAGGGGTAGAGAGAGAGAGAGACTGGTGGAAGAGGGGTAGAAAGAGAGAGACTGGTGGACGAGGGGTAGAGAGAGAGAGAGAGACTGGTGGAAGAGGGGTAGAGAGAGAGAGAGAGAGACTGGTGGAAGAGGGGTAGAGAGAGAGAGAGAGAGAGAGAGACTGGTGGAAGAGGGGTAGAGAGAGAGAGACTGGTGGAAGAGGGGTAGAGAGAGAGAGAGAGACTGGTGGAAGAGGGGTAGAGAGAGAGAGACTGGTGGAAGAGGGGTAGAGAGAGAGAGAGAGAGAGAGACTGGTGGAAGAGGGGTAGAGAGAGAGAGACTGGTGGAAGAGGGGTAGAGAGAGAGAGAGACTGGTGGAAGAGGGGTAAAGAGAGAGAGAGAGACTGGTGGAAGAGGGGTAGAGAGAGAGAGACTGGTGGAAGAGGGGTAGAGAGAGAGAGAGACTGGTGGAAGAGGGGTAGAGAGAGAGAGAGAGAGAGAGAGACTGGTGGAAGAGGGGTAGAGAGAGAGAGAGACTGGTGGAAGAGGGGTAGAGAGAGAGAGAGAGACTGGTGGAAGAGGGGTAGAGAGAGAGAGACTGGTGGAAGAGGGGTAGAGAGAGAGAGAGACTGGTGGAAGAGGGGTAGAGAGAGAGAGAGACTGGTGGAAGAGGGGTAGAGAGAGAGAGACTGGTGGAAGAGGGGTAGAGAGAGAGAGACTGGTGGAAGAGGGGTAGAGAGAGAGATAGAGACTGGTGGAAGAGGGGTAGAGAGAGAGAGACTGGTGGAAGAGGGGTAGAGAGAGAGAGACTGGTGGAAGAGGGGTAGAGAGAGAGAGAGACTGGTGGAAGAGGGGTAGAGAGAGAGAGACTGGTGGAAGAGGAGTAGAGAGAGAGAGACTGGTGGAAGAGGGGTAGAGAGAGAGAGAGAGAGAGACTGGTGGAAGAGGGGTAGAGAGAGAGAGAGAGACTGGTGGAAGAGGGGTAGAGAGAGAGAGAGAGACTGGTGGAAGAGGGGTAGAGAGAGAGAGAGAGACTGGTGGAAGAGGGGTAGAGAGAGAGAGAGAGACTGGTGGAAGAGGGGTAGAGAGAGAGAGAGAGAGAGACTGGTGGAAGAGGGGTAGAGAGAGAGAGAGACTGGTGGAAGAGGGGTAGAGAGAGAGAGAGACTGGTGGAAGAGGGGTAGAGAGAGAGAGAGAGACTGGTGGAAGAGGGGTAGAGGGAGAGAGAGAGACTGGTGGAAGAGGGGTAGAGAGAGAGAGAGAGACTGGTGGAAGAGGGGTAGAGAGAGAGAGAGAGACTGGTGGAAGAGGGGTAGAGAGAGAGGGCTAGACGAAGGTTTTAAAATAAAGATCTTCAAATAAAGGAAAGAGAAAAGTGGGGATGCAACGAGAGACAGTGAGAGAGGTTGCCAAGACTACTGCAGAGTGTTGAAAGAAAGACTTACACAAGAGAAGAGAAAAATAAGAAATTGCTTTAATTGAGAGTAACATATAACGTCTCTGGAGGATTTTCATCGCCATAGGTTTGTTTGTTTCCGCTTTCAACCCAACTCAAGTTCAGTGTTACATATTTGAAGCAAATACTTTCAATAAAGTACAAAAGAAAACATATGAGAGAGCATACATACAGTAAAGTAAGCATCTGTGTCACCCTTCCCCATGGTCCCCAGCTCCATATGGTCCCACCATACTATGCATCCTGCTTGAACCCTATACTCTTCTGCATGTGATGGCCTATTCATTTTTTATTCATCTTTTATTTACCAGGAAAGTCAGTTAAGAACAAATTCTTATATACAATGGCGGCCTAACCCGGCCAAACCCTAACCCAGACGATGCTGGGCCAATTGTGCACCGCCCTATGGGACTTCCAATCACAGCCAGTTGTGATACAGCCTAGAATCAAACCAGGGTTTGATTCTGCGCCACTGCGCCACTCGGGAGTCCATGTAATGGCTTTGCCACTTCATGACCCCTCTCTGTCAAACACAGCCTGTCAGTCTTAGGATACTTTAAGTGAATGCAAAAGCCATTTTGGTTAAGCAAAGCATAGATAGTATTTTAGCACCATCTCAGATCACTGGCGCTCTCTGCCAATAGAATGGCACCCGCCACAAAGCATGCACGCAAGCTCTATCCAAAACCTGTCTTCTGGAGTGGTCATGGCAACCTGACGGCTTTTTTCAATCAATTTTCTTAGCAGAAAAAATTATGCCGAGATCCACTTCTAAATCCAAATAATCTCGATGCGTCGTCTTCTTGGAAATGTTAAGTGGCAAGGCTGCCATTCAATGGCGGAAATTGAAAAACATGCTGTCGCGCCTGAAGGGTGGTTGAATGGTTTTGATAACAGAGGACCGGAAAATAGTTTATTTCTACCACTCACATCATCTGCACATCAGCTAATTGAGATGGGCTGAAATGTTCTCGATATAAAACACTAAAGATTTCTCTCCACAAAATAACTTTCAATGATACATGAGAGTATGTGAATGGAGACTATCCACAGACCCTGAAATAATATATCTCCCATGGGTTTAATTCCAAGTGGTTAATAAGCATAGGGCATTTCTCTCTCTCTCGCTGAAAATAACATGGATTCCTCTATATCATTCTCCCCCTTCCCTCCCTCCCTTCCTTCATCCCTTCCTTCCCCCCTCCCTCCTTCCCTTCCTTCCTCCCTTTCTCCCTTCCTCTCCTCTATATGCAGTGGAAATCAAAGAGTGCTGAGCCAGGGGGAAAAGATGCCATCAATCTCAACTTGTCTCGAACAGTCACATTTGCCTGACAGAGTAAGACAGCATTCTCAGAGATGCGGATTTCTCCTCTTTTCCCAAGCCTTGAATAGTGCTCTGTTAGGAACCTTCTCATGTTATCCAGCACTTTCTATTTAAACACACACCATTGATGGGAGGACTGACACAGCGGCCTTATCTTTACATAACCCTTATATGTGTATACCATGACTATGATTCATATTTAACATAATAGAAATCATTTGAAAATGTATTAATACACTCCAGTTGCTGAATCACATATGAGAGCAATTGTATATGAGTAAAGGTATCTTTTTTGCAGAGACTCTCCAAAGTTGGAAAAAATCTGTTGTCATTGTTCTAATACGATATACTGTACCCCTAAGACAGATCAGTCTGCAAAGCAGATCTTAGCCTCTCTGATAGGCTTAAAAAACATGTTTTTTTCACCCTGCTAGCAGAGGTGTCATGCCCATAGGGGTTACAGGTGTCATGACGTGGCCCTCTTTGGGTATAGTTAGTGGCTTCCCCCTCTCTCCCTCCTACACCCAGGTGCTGTTATCTCAGGTCTTAAATTCCTGGAGGAGACGCTCTCCTCCTGAACATGCAGTATACAGAGAGAGAGTTTCACAGTAGAACAAAGGGACTTCTTCTACATCACAGAACTTGAGAACTGAACAATATCCATGTTTTGGAGAATGTGTAAACGGTCGGTGGAGAAGCCAGCTATCCATTTTGTTTCATGTTTGTGACCTCATGAAAGACAATACAGCCACATTACCATAACTCTGTTTATACAGGTGCCTCCGTTAGGAGGTTTGCATCTAATTATTGTATAAAATGAATGAGTAAAGATTAAACTATTTGTGAAATGACACAATGCTAGGTTTAACTGTTAATGTGAGAGCATTGTATGATCTGGCTCATGGGACAGCCCTTTTCTACTGTTATGAATAAAAAACCCTCCTGAAGAAATCCTCTTCAGACCACGCGTACCTCGATGGACAACGAGAGGGCACAGGTTGAGTTCAGACCACAAAAACCTCAGTATAAGCTAAGGTTGTAATGGTTGTTGAATTCCTAACCATACCACGTGGAGCATCGGCTACACGGCGGAAAATGGTTCAACTCTGAGACTATCGATCCCGACAGAATAAGAGCAAATCTTAGATACTAATTACTACTCTGAAGCTAGAAATTATGTCAACCTGGGATACGAAGACTGACAACATCCTTTCTATAAGAACATTTCTGAATGGTACTCTGAATTATCAATCCTAACCACGAAAGACTTCAGGGAAGCAGAGAGAGACGAAACAGAAAGACGGATGATTCCAACAGAGATCACACTGACTGTAAATATATATTGATTGCAATTATTCCCGAATTATTAATATAATTATCAACTGTGTAGTGACTCCTTTTTGTCTTTCCCGCCCTTCTCAGTCCACACCCACTTCCCTTTGTCCACCAAGCCGTCATATCGGCTTAGCCCACTAGGGAACCTCCCATATCATTTCCTTGTAACCATATCAACTGTTTGTTTGTTTATGCATTTTTGTGATTTTTTATTTATTTAGTAAATATATTATTAAGACAATTGGTGTATGGATGATTCATAGTAAAGGCTGGGTTCGTGTAGATAACCAACAAATTACAACTTTTAGAATGAGACTAACATTAGGTAAAGATTAATTGATTAATTAGTAGACTAATTGATCAGATATTAAAATATCTGAAGAGTTATATTAGGAAAATTATAACTTTGTAATCTGAAGATTTTCCTTGGTGTCCCAACATCCCAGTTAATTACATTTAGATGATTAGATTACAGGGGTACGTGACCCCTCAGATTTGTCCAGTTAATTTTTTTAAATAAATTAAGCAATTCTCTGTAATACTACTAGCCACCTAGCAATCTGCTTTAGCTAGCCCAGATAGGTTCGCAATCTCCCAACTAGCTACCAATTACATGATATTCTTGTTTTAGTCTTTTAGCAGATGCTCTTATCCAGAGAGACTTACATAAGTAATTAGGCTTAAGTGCCTTGCTCATTGGCACATCGGCAGATGTTTCACCTGTTCGGCTTGGTGATTTGAACCAGTTACATTTTGGTTACTGGACCAACGCTCTTAACCTCTAGGCTACCAGCCGACTAAGAAGCCATATCAGCTTATGAAGTTAGAGTAACTAGCTTGGCAAGATTGGTAGACTAGAAAAGCAAGCAATAAATAAATATACTTATTCCTCTCTATCTTTTAACCAGATTTTAGCATACATGCAGAAAAGCATATACAGTACCATTCAAAAGTTTGGGGTCACTTAGAAATGTCCTTGTTTTCCATGAAAACATACATGAAATGAGTCGCAAAATAAATAGGAAATATAGTCAAGACGTTGACAAGGTTATAAATAAGATTTTTTATTTAATAATAATAATTGTGTTCTTCAAACTTTGCTTTCGTCAAAGAATCCTCCATTTGCAACAATTACAGACTTGCAGACCTTTGGCATTCTAGTTGTCAATTTGTTGAGGTAATCTGAAGAGATTACCCATGCTTCCTGAAGCACCTCCCACAAGTTGGATTGGCTTGATGGGCACTTCTTACGGTCAAGCTGCTCCCACAACAACTCAATAGGGTTGAGATCTGGTGACTGTGCTGGCCACTCCATTATAGACAGAATACCAGCTGACTGCTTCTTCCCTAAATAGTTATTGCATAGTTTGGAGCTGTGCTTTGGGTCATTGTTCTGTTGTAGGAGGAAATTGGCTCCAATTAAGCGCTGTCCACAGGGTATGGCATGGCATTGCAAAATGGAGTGATAGCCTTCCTTCTTCAAGATCCATTTTACCCTGTACAAATCTCCCACTTTACCACCCCCAAAGCACCCCCAGACCATCACATTGCCTCCACCATGCTTGATAGATAGCGTCAGGCACTCATCCAGCATCTTTTCATTGTTTCTGCATCTCACGAATGTTCTTTCTTGTGGTCTGAACAGCACAAACTTAGATTTGTCTGTCCATAACACTTTTTCCAATCTTCCTATGTCCAGTGTCTGTTCTTTTGCCCATCTTAGTCTTTTTTTTTATTGGCCAGTCTGAGAAATGGCTTTTTCTTTGCAATTCTGCCTAGAAGAAAAGAACAGCATCCCGGAGTTGCCTCTTCACTGTTGACGTTGAGACTGGTGTTTTGCGGGTACTAATAAAGTTGCCAGTTGAGGACTTGTGAGGCGTCTGTTTCTCAAACAAGACACTCTAATGTACTTGTTCTCTTGCTCAGTTGTGCACCGGAGCCTCCCACTCCTCTTTCTATTCTGGTTAAAGCCAGTTTGTGCTGTTCTGAGAAGAGAGTAGTACACAGTATTGTACGAGATCTTCAGTTTCTTGGCAATTTCTCGCATGGAATAGCCTTCATTTCTCAGAACAAGAATAGACTGACAAGTTTCAGAAGAAAGTTCTTTGTTTCTGGCCATTTTGAGCCTGTAATCGAATCCACAAATGCTGATGCTCCAGATACTGAACTGGTCTAAAGAAGGCCCGTTTTCTTGCTTCTTTCATCAGGACAACAGTATTCAGCTGTGCTAACATAATTTAAAAAGGGTTTACTAATGATCAATTAGCCTTTTTAAAATTATAAACTTGGATTAGCCAACACAACATGTCATTGGAACACAGGAGTGATGGTTGCTGATAATGGGCCTCTGTACGCCTATGTAGATATTCCATGAAAAATGTGCCGTTTCCAGCTACAATAGTCATTTACAACATTAACAATGTCTACACTGTATTTCTGATCAATTTGACGTTATTTTAACGGACAAAAAAATGTACTTTCAAAAATGAGGAGATTTCTAAGTGACCCCAAACTTTTGAATGGTGGTGTAAATATACATATGTTTTACGAATATTTTTAAGATATGAAAAAATATGGATTTCTTTTTTACATAGAATTAAGCATAATGACTAGGGTTCTAGATTATAGGAAATAGCTGTTTCAGGTGTTAGAAAAAGGCTAAATTCTCCAACTTCACAATGGGGTCCTAAACCTCCTGAGACAACGATCAGAGACAACGATAAACAGCTGCCTCTGATTGGGAACCATAACAGGCCAACATAGACACACAAACACCTAGATGACCCACCCTAGTCACACCCCGACCCAACCAACATAGAGAATAAAAAGCTCTCTATGGTCAGGGCGTGACAGTACCCCCCCCAAAGGTGCGGACTCTGACCGCAAAACCTGACTCAATAGGGGAGGGTCCGGGTGGGCATCTACCGCCGGGAGCGGCTCCGGTGCGGGGTGAAGTACCCACTCCGCTCGCAGATACGTCTTCCTCCATGGCGGCTCTGGTGCGGGGATCGTCGTCGGAAGCTCCGGACCATGGGTCGTCGCCGGAGGTACCGGACCGTGGGTCGTCGCCGTGGGAACCGGACCGTGAATCGTCGCCGGAGGCTCCGGACCGTGAATTGTCGCCGGAGGAACCGGACCGTAGATCGTCGTCGGGGACTCCGGACTGAGAACTCCGCGCTGAAGAACTCGAAATGAGTAGACCAAGGCGCAGCATGCATAGAGTTCCACATGTTTTTTTCCGATGAAACTCACAAACAAAAATAACAAAGAGCAACAAAATGTGACGCTATGTAGTGCTCGCAGGCAACTAGACATAGACAAGATCCCACAAAGCACAAATGGGAAATGGCTGCCTAAATATGATCCCCAATCAGAGACAACGATAGACAGCTGCCTTTGATTGGGAACCATAACAGGCCAACATAGACACACAAACACCTAGATGACCCACCCTAGTCACACCCCGATCCAACCAACATAGAGAATAAAAAGCTCTCTATGGTCAGGGCGTGACACCGGCATAGCGAATGTTTTGGCAGTGTCAGAGGTGGAACTGATTTTGAGCCTTCAAATCACTGAGCAGCTGCTCTTGCGATAATTGTCAGGAAGCCACACCGTCCCTCTCAGGTTAAAAGTTCAGAACGAGAAATAATAATGCTCAAATTTAAATAATGAATATTTCTGTGTTCAAACTTATAAACAAGGCTGCATGGGATTTATTTTAATACGACTCTGTGTAGCCAATGGCAATGTCCGCTGTAGGTATAATGCCAGGAGCCGCTTGTGGTTTGACAGCTCTAATACAGTTCCACCTCCGGCACCGCCAAAACAACCACTATGCGGATGTCAGCTAAAGCGGATCTGATTGAATAGAGCCCTTGCTCGTAAAATGATGTAACATCAGGAGTCTGCCGAGCAGAACATTGCAAGTCTAGCATAGCTATGGTCTGTTGGGCATTTGAAATATCCCCCTCTCTCTGTAGCTCGAGGCGGGATGAGACACAGTTGCTTTGTGTAGGTGTTTCTGTCATGAGATGACTGGAGCTGGCTGAGGTACTTCTTGTGTTTACAAAGACATTAGCGGTATTTTCCACACAACTGCACATAGGTGACAAAAGCCAGTTAGTTTGATGAGCAACATCTATTTTAATCACAATAGCCCATCTTAACATTGAAGGAAACAGTACATCAACCGATTTGGAAAGACTGGCAGGGTTTCTGTACGGTACTACTTTTCTGAAGTTGTTAAAAGATTGAGGCTACTCAAAGGGCTTTGTGTGAAAAGCTCATGGCAGACTCCTTGTCTCCAAGGCCCTCCTCTATTCTTCCTCATTGTGAGCTTCAATGGCAAAGCCTTTACTCTAACCACAACCAAGGAACAGTGAGTGGACTGAGAAGAGAGAAATGACATGTGCAATTAGCTATTTGAGATGGGAGACCAACTACAGCCATTATCATCATGGGTTGAGAGAGAGAGAGAGAGAGAGAGAGAGAGAGAGAGAGAGAGAGAGAGAGAGAGAGAGAGAGAGAGAGAGAGAGAGAGAGAGAGAGAGAGAGAGAGAGAGAGAGAGAGAGAGAGAGAGAGAGAGAGAGAGAGAGAGAGAGAGAGAGAGAGAGACACACTGGCCCTCTGCAGCTTCTGTGCTAAATTATAATGCATTAAGAGAATTGGCCTCTTTTTCCAAATGAGAACATAAACAAATGATGGACAGCAGTAGTCTGAGCAGTCAGCAGAGCACGTTGAAAGCCTCAGCGCCCACACGGCCATGTTGAAACACTGGGAGGATGTAGATGGGGAGGGAACCAGGAAACCAAATTGGATGTTAAAAATAGCCCCTCTTCCAGGGTCAATATTAGAATCCCTCCAGTATTCCAAACAGAGCAACGACGCTGAAGACATGCAACAGCCTCTGAGCTTAAATACAGTATGCATATACAGCTGCAAACTGGAGACATGCAACAGCCTCTGAGCTTAAATACAGTATGCATATACAGCTGCAAACTGGAGACATGAGCTGAGAGGAAATGTTTTCACTGCAGCTCTGTTCAAATGCTAACCATGCCATGTAGTACTCTGGGCCAACAGTGAGTGTGAAGCAGAACGTTTAGATCTATTCCCCCTCAGTGTCTATCCATACAACAGAACACAACAGAACTTAACCTTACCCGTTCCCTCACCTTAGTATGACCGGACCATGTGTACTGTGATGTACTGTATGGTTTCAGAAAGTTTAAGCCATGTCAGCTGGCTTAAATAATGCCATCACCCAAACAGGTAGGCATCAGCAGTGCAGTGGGGGAGGATTAGCCATTGGGCTGCTGGCTGCTTCTTGTCTCGCCTGCTGAAGGGCACATGGAAATTGCTTCTGGGAAAAATAATTTTATCACCAATGTCAATATTAATATTAATCACTCTAAGAGCAATTGTGTGAACAAAACGCAGCCCAGGGTTGGCGAGGCAAAAAGACACCACACAAGAACCTCTTCACACACACACACAAACATATTGTCTTGCTGGAAGATCCACTTGAGACCAAGTTTCAGCCTCCTAGCAGAGGCAACCAGGTTTTTGGCAAAAATATCCTGGTAATGGGTAAAGTTCATGATGCCGCTGATCTTAACAAGGGCCAAAGAGCTCTATTTTCCTGTCATCTGACCAAGCACCATTTCCAGTCCAAGTACCAATGGTGTTTAACTCCAGGCATTTACATTTGTTGAATGACATGAAAATCGATCTCTTTGGCCACGCACACCAGTGGTGGGTTTGGCGTCGAAATGAGAACGCATGGGCAGAAAGGACCCCATAGCTACTGTAAAATATGGTGGTGGATCTATAATGTTATGAGGCTATGTTGATTCTACTGGTCCTGGGGCCCTTGTTAAGGTCAACAGCATCATGAAATTTACCCAGTACCAGAATATGTTTGCCAAAAAACCTGGTTGCCTGCCAGAAGGCTGAAACGTAGCTGCAAGTGGATCTTCTAGCAAGACAATAACACCAAGCGCACATCAAAATGCTTAATAGGCCATCTCAGTTTCCGGATTTGAAACCCATTGAAAACCTGTGTGCATTCCATAAGCACAGGTGAAGGATGTCAAAGATCTGGAGGATTCTGTATGGAGGAATTGTCACGTTCTGACCATAGTTCTTGTGTGTTTTGCTTGTTTTAGTGTTGGTCAGGACGTGAGCTGGGTGGGCATTCTATGTTGTGTGTCTAGTTTGTCTGTTTCTATGTTTGGCCTAATATGGTTCTCAATCAGAGGCAGGTGTTTTGTGTTGTCTCTGATTGGGAATCATATATAGGTGGCTTGTTTTGTGTTGGGGTTTGTGGGTGGTTGTTTCCTGTCTTTGTGTTTTCTCTGCACCAAATAGGGCTGTTGTTATTTTGTATCGTGTTAAGTGTTCACTGTTTATCGTTTTATTAAACATGTTGAGCACTGGCTACGCTGCGTGTTGGTCCGATCCCTGTTACACCCTCTCTTCTCGTGAAGAGAGGGAAGGCTGCCGTTACAGGAATGGTCTAAGATCCTTCGCAATGTGTTCTCCAACTCATTAAGCATTTTAAAAGCCGGTTCAGTGCCTTTGTCCTCGGCAAGGTTTTGAAAACAGAAAATATATATTACTTGTTAAAGAAAATCTCTTTCTCTGAGCGACTGTATTAGTATAAAATAATTGTAATTGCCCAAAAATGTTTAGCATACAATATAGTTATAGTATTTCAATTAGTTATTTTATACAAAACATTTTGCTCATCTTTATCAAGGGTGTCAATAATTTTGTACCCCACCGTACCTTTAACCTTCAGTGTGTCAGTGCAAGTCATGTATGCATGACCACCCCAAACAAATACAGCCAGGAAAGCTCCTACACCTTCTGTCACAATTGCCTTTTGAACTTCTGTTGACAGTATTCTACAGGTAACTGCCAAAATAAAGGAAACACTTGAGTAAATTAGGGATACAAAGTATAGTGAAAGCAGGTGCTTCCATGCAGGTGTGATTCCTGAGTTAAATTAAGCAATTAACATCCCATCATGCATGCATAAAAATGGCCAGTCACCCATTATTTTGGCTACTATGGCTAGAAGAAGAGATGTCAGTGACTCTGAAAGAGGGGTCTCAAATGAGCTAGGGGGTTTAAAGGGTGTGTGCGCGCGTGTGCATGTGCGTGTGCATGTGTCTCAGTCACCAGATCTCAACCCAACTGAACACTTATGGGAGATTCTGGAGCAGCGCCTGAGACAGCGTTTTCCACCACCATCAACAAAACATCAAATGATGGAATTTCTCGTGGAAGAATGGTGTCGCATCCCTTCAACAGAGTTCCAGACACTTATAGAATCTATGCCAAGGTGCATTGAAGCTGTTCTGACGGCTCGTGGTGGCCCAACGCCCTATTAAGACACATTATGTTGGTGTTTCCTTTATGTTGTCAGTCACCTGTATATTCCATACAAACAGTGAATGGGTTTCCAGGACATGGTATAAAAAACATTTATCCTGTTCCGGAAGACAGCATGTTTGAATTCATGCATTTGTTTCCTGCAGTAGACATTTTATATCTAGGCTATCTAAAGGGATAAAGAGATCTAATGCATTGGGACATTACCATTGTTTGGATCAGTACATGGCCACCGGTATGTACAGTAGAGGGGATGGTAAAAGCACAGTTTTAAAATAAAATGTATCTCATTACCCCCTGGCTGTTGTTGTGGTAAGCGGACAGGGAGGCGGCATAATCTCCAAAGATATATGGCAGATGGCAGGATGTCTGAGAGGGCTGCTTTGGGGAGAGGGAACGAAGGAGTGGGAGAGGGAGAGACTCTCCCTCCCCTATCTCTTCTCCTCTTCTCGCGCCTCAAAGGATCCATCAGTAAGTTAAAATCAATTCAGCACTCTGTGGCACATTAGAATGCAAGTCGTCCGAATCCATCCATTCATTTGGCCTCTCGATATTCCAACAGGGGTCAGGCCAGAGAATGAGTCAGCGTGGAGGAAAGGAGAGGAGAGAAGAGGGGCTTCTCCATTTTAATGTGCAGAGAGAACAGTATACACTTTTCCTTGACTTTTTGTTACTTATCATCTCCCTACTCTCTCGGTTGCTGTACTGTATAACTTACAAGTAGAATTCAGAATAACAGTTTTAACATAGCTACTTTTCTTCAAATCACAACCAAAATCGCAATTGATTTCTGCCTGTAATGACAAATTCTCTGGGAAGGAGAGGTTGCGTGTGTAATACCTTGTGTAGTAACCCCTATAATATGGTAGTAGTAAACAGTATTGCTACTCTAGCTCTCTTTTTCAAGTGTAAATTGTTCTTGATGTATGATATTACATTCTTGTCCTTGTCATAACAAACAAAACCAGGTAGGAGACTGTTACGTGATTGTGTTTAGAGGTAGGTGAAGGAGTCAAGCGCAGGAGAGCAGAGATGTCCGAGATGCGTTTTTTAATAGGCAAGTCCACAAACATATAGGTCAGGTACAATAACAAAATAAACGCCCTCGACAAAAGAGAAACCAGTTACTCACGGAAGGAGGAAAAAACAACGCTCCTAAACTTATACACACTTGGTATAATACGTGAAAACAAATAAGGCACAACCTTAACGAGTAACATCACACAAATAATCCCGCACAAACCTAGGCAGTCAACAGGGGTAAATATACACACAGAAATTAAAGCAAATGAAACCAGGCGTGAAAGAACCAAAGACAAAACAAACGGAAAAGGAAAAAAGGATCGGTGATGGCTAGTAGGCCGGCACCACCGAGTACCGCCCGAACAGGGAGAGGAACCACCTTCGGTGGAAGTCGTGACAGAGACTTTATTGCTTCAACTCAGCAATTGTAACCATCAAAGCAGCCCTCGTAATGTCTCTGAATCTCCTTTCCTTCATGCTCTCTCTTTTTCATTTTCTCTCTATTTTTCCTCTTTCTCCATATGTCTTCTCCTAACATTCTATAAGTCTCTGTCAGAAAAGCAGTGCTGATGGGCAGTAGAACCACCCCCCAAACTTGTTGTTGTTGTTATTGTTATTAGTTAGATGTCTCTTTCTGACCCTTGTACTCCCGTCTGTCAACCGACGCTGTGCCTGCAGGACACAAGAGAGAAGGACTGGCATCCTCAATGAGGAGGAAGCAGCAGTCGCCCTCACGCTCCACTGCCCACACAAAACCAGGGGAGCGCAAGGAGAGGGGAAGGTGGAGATTGACAGGCCCCTAACACTCCACTTTCGCTTTCACAAATGTATCATGTGAGCACGCATACACGCATACATGTGCACATGCACGCTCGCACACAAGCAAGCACACACGTGCGTGCATGCGTACACACACGCACACACATACACGCACACAGAACATGCAAAGAATATTCTGCAGTTTACATTTGGAGGGATGAAGCCTGACCAATGCTCAATGCATATTACTTATTTTGAGTCATGAGCAATATGTCCAGTCCAGTTCCTTACATAATCCTGTTCGAAACCTAGCTTTTTCCATGGACATCAAGCCAACCTCACAGATTGACGGGGTGTCACATTGCTCAAGGAAGACATGTTGTGAGCAAGTGAACAGATTGCTGTTGCCCATCACAGCATGTTGCCCCTTTGGTTCTCATTGCTGTAATTCTGGCTCAGTGAAGTGAAAAACATGATGACAAATGGTTAGGAACAAATTAGCAGAGGTGTAGGGTCCTTTTAATATACAATTAATTCAGCAGATTATGGATAATGATACCTACAGGAAGAATCATTCTCTAGGATAGATGGAATATGTTAAAAAGGAGAAGTGTGCGCTGGAGGAACCAGAAATAAAGTGAGATTGACCTCAGGATATGAAAAGAGGTGTCAGCTCCAGGAGGGGGAGCAGGAGAGGGGACAGTGTCTCTTGCGCTTGACTGCCTCCCGCCATTTTACAGGAGAGAAGGCGCAGGGTGGACATCTCTCTTTCTCCATCTCTCTTCCCCTCCCCCCCCCCCCCCCCTCTCTCTCTCTCTCTCCCGCTCTTCCTCTCCCCCCTCCTCTCGCTCCCTCTCCCCCTGTGCCATGTCTTCCAGGCCTATTCCAAGCTGCTCTCTTCCTGTCAGGCACTGTTAGACTCAGAGACATTCCAGGTATTTTTCCCCTGCAGAAAACCATTCCGTGCTGCTGCCTGCAACCCCTAGTCTGACACATCCCACCCACTTTATGATGCTGCAGTTTAACTATGGGCCATATAGACTCAGCAAAAAAAGAAACATCCCTTTTTCAGGACCCTGTCTTTCAAAGATAATTTGTAATAATCCAAATAACTTCACAGATCTTCATTGTAAAGGGTTCAAACATTTCCCATGCTTGTTCAATGAATCATAAACAATTTATGAACATGCACCTGTGGAACAGTCGTTAAGACACTAACAGCTTACAGACGGTTGGAAATTAAGGTCACAGTTACGAAAACTTAGGACACTAAAGAGGCCTTTCTACTGACTCTGAAAAACACCAAAAGAAAGATGCCAAGGGTCCCTGCTCATCTCCGTGAACGTGCCTTAGGCATGCCGCAAGGAGGCATGAGGACTGCAGATGTGGCCAGGGCAATGAATTGCAATGAATTGCAATGTCCGTACTGTGAGACGCCTAAGACAGTGCTACAGGGAGACAAGACAGACAGCTGATCGTTCTCGCAGTGGCAGACCACGTGTAACAACATCTACACAGGATCGGCACATCTGAACATCACCTGCGGGACAGGTGCAGGATGGCAACAACAACTGCCCGAGTTACACCAGGAACGCACAATCCCTCCATCAGTGCTCAGACTGTCCGCAATAGGCTGAGAGAGGCTGGACTGAGGGCTTGTAGGCCTGTTGTAAGGCAGGTCCTCACCAGACATCACCGGCAACAACGTCGCCTATGGGCACAAACCCACCGTCGCTTGACCAGACAGGACTGGCAAAAAGTGCTCTTCACTGACGAGTCGCGGTTTTGTCTCACCAGGGGTGATGGTCGGATTCACGTTTATCGTCGAAGGAATGAGCGTTACACCGAGGCCTGTACTCTGGAGCGGGATCGATTTGGAGGTGGAGGGTCCGTCATAGTCAGGGGCGGTGTGTCATAGCATCATCGGACTGAGCTTGTTGTCATTGCAGGCAATCTCAACGCTGTGCGTCACAGGGAAGACATCCTCCTCCCTCATTTTGTACCCTTCCTGCAGGCTCATCCTGACATGACCCTCCAGCATGACAATGCCAACAGCCATGTTCTGTGCGTTATTTCCTGCAAGACAGGAATGTCAGTGTTCTGCCATGGCCAGCGAAGAGTCAGGATTTCAATCCCATTGAGCACGTCTGGGAACTGTTGGATCGGAGGGTGAGGGCTAGGGCCATTCGCCACCAGAAATGTCCAGGAACTTGCAGGTGCCTTGGTGGAAGAGTGGGGTAACATCTCACAGCAAGAACTGGCAAATCTGGTGCAGTCCATGAGGAGGAGATGCACTGCAGTACTTAATGCATCTGGTGACCACACCAGATACTGACGGTTACTTTTGATTTTGTCCCCCCCTTTGTTCAGGGACACATTATTCAATTTCTGTTAGTCACATGTCTGTGGAACTTGTTCAGTTTATGTCTCAGTTGTTGAATCTTGTTATGTTCACACAAATATGTTAAGTTTGCTGAAAATAAATGCAGTTGACAGCGAGAGGATGTTTCTTTTTTTGCTGAGTGTAGTATGTACTGTATATATAAAGTCTCACAGTTATCCTATTTATCATATGCACCTCCCTACTATTTCAGAGTCATGATTAATTACCAATCTTCCAGCTGCCTACATACTGTACATAGACCTGCAATGAAGCACCCTACATTCATATGCTGTTTTAGTGATTGAGATATTATGCATTTGGCAAACTGTGATTATGTCGTCTACTTTTCCTCAGGCAGGTTTTCCCATATGGGAAATATACTTCTTGCTGAATGTTATTTTTGATCTTGCATAGTGAGATTCCTAGGTGTTTCTGCTGCAAATCCATACTGTGTGTGAACCCTGGCAGCTGGTATCAGTGAATAGTCCTTTCTCAGCATGGTGAAATGACTGGCTGAGACTCCGTTCTCTCCAGACGCTAGTTAAAAAAGCAATGTTGACCTATGCATGGCTCCAGGACTGTATATCTCAGCCAGAACAGCACAGAGGAAATAATCTGCCTATTTTGAATTATTATGTATTGCTGAGTCCCTACATGGATTTTCTTTTGAGCAACGTAGCTGTGGCAGTTGGACATCAGAGTATTTTGCATTGATTTAGTATTATAGCTATACTTCCATGATACCACATATTTAATTGGATTTCGGCACAGTTTTTCTCTGATATAGGAAAAAAAATACTAATCTGATTTGGACATATGTTGGAGTGTCACGATCGTTGTCCTCCTCATCTGAGGAGGAGTAGTAAGAAGGATCGGAGGACCAAAATGCAGCGTGATGATTATCCATTTTAATTAGAAAACTTGAAAACAAAGAACAAAACAATAAACGGACAAACGAACGAAAACGCAACAGTCCCGTATGGTGACATACAAAAAGACACAGAAACAGGAACATACAAAGCAAACTATGGTCAGGGCGTGACATGGAGATTAATTAGGCATGTATTTAGACGTGAACTCTAACAATGGGCTGCTTCATATGCACATTCAAGGGAGAAGGTTAACCTTTTTTATTTCAACAACCTACATGAGTTTAATTTCACTGCCATACAGTGTTTGTCTGACTCGAGGGTATTTGTTTTTTGAGTGACCACGGTTAGGGTTTCTGAGTGTGTTTTATGACTGAAGCTTTAATTTGTGAGTATAATCTGATACAGACATGACATTTCCAGATGTAGCCTTCTCATTTCAAGAGCTCCATGTTTCAAAGGTGTATTGGGCTCTGGGAAACAGGTGATAGTGTGTCTGGTCACATCCTCCCAATCTCTCAAAGGTCAGGCTGGACATCGCTCAGTGCTCTCATTATGTCTCTGTGAAAACTAGTGTCTGGGGAGCAACAGTTGAGCCTTTCTTTCATTGCAGCACTATCAGGGTATTAGTTTCTATTGGGTTGGTGGGTGGGAGTTCACCGCTAAAATTGTATCACTCTCTCTGTGGTCAAGAAGTGACCACACTTCTCCGACAGACAGAATGTCTTGAGAGTACATGGTTGATTGCCTCCCTCCATCTTGTGCCTCTTCCAATTGATGGTATCAATTGTTGCCTGCTGTGATGGATAAACTTTCATCAAAAATACAACTCTGAAAAACCTTTAAAATCCTGAAAGCTGTTTTTTTATACCTCTCTTTGCTTTTGATGTCTTGTTGTCTCCCCATTGGAAAATATGAAAGTGTCTCCTCTTCTCCCTGAAGGCAAGGCAGCCACAAAAAAGCAAAAGCACCAAGAAAATCAATATAGAAATGCTTCAAAGAGGGCACCTGGGAGACAAAGGAGGAAAAGCTCAAAACACGTCTAAAAAAGTCTGAGATTGATCGTCCATAATCTTCCTCTTTACTTCAGTTTTTCAGAATTGGGGGAGGTTTAGAAGACTTCAACTATGTTCTGCTGATCGAAGTCACCTCCAAATACTTTACGTATCGCAATTAAACTTTGCAGCATTGAACAACTACGGTAAACAACACCTGTGGATGTAGTGTAGAATCAAACCAGCAACACCTCATGTATGTCTAGCAACTCCTTTCAAGAAATAATAGACATCCATACTATCTCTCATGCATACATTCACACACAAGGATCCGTTAAACAGATTTGATAGTTAAGAGCGGGGGATGGAGATATATAGTTAGAGAGAGGCATCTATTCACATTCAATCCTCTGTAGCTCAGAGCATGGTGCTTACAACACCAGGATAGTGCATTCAATTCATGGGACTAGCTGATTCTAAAATGTATTAATGCATGACTGTAAGTCACTTTGGATAAAAGTGTCTACTAAACACTTCTATGAAATCTGAGTAAATAAGTGAGTGCACGAGGGTAAGCAATGGAAAGTATGATCAATTTAAAATGTTTTTTGTCAAAAGACCATCCTAAAATCCTTAGAAGCCTACTGTCAGACCAACTTCAGTGACGAATGTCTGGCAGCCTCTATCCCCAACATGTTAATAGCAGGGAAGGTGACCTCCACTAAACAAGTGTCTGAACTCCGGCTTACCTTACCTGCATCTCTCTACTTCCACATGGGCAATCAGGGAGCCAGGCACAATCCTCCATATCTAAATTGCTCTCCCTTAATGGAACACTTTGACTTCCTCCCCACATATATATAAATAGCTATGGGGAAATGAGCCCCTCAAACTTCGGTAGCAGCGGCTGAAAATTGGACTCATCAAACAACACTTTTCCAGAATTGCTTGACAGATGCTTTCTCCTGGAAATCTTTGCTGAGAGGAAAATTAAGTTACCTGTTTGACATGGGGTGTAATAGTACCTCGTCTTTCACAGCCTTTTCCAGACAATGCGTATGTCAACAGTTTCTGTAGCATTGCTCTTCAGGGGAGCTAAGGAGGCTCCTGTGTCTTGTTTCATAACTATTATTAACTGCTTCTCAGTTAACTCCGGTAAGACCTGTAGGCATTTTTTTTGCCTTTTCCCTTTTCCAAGAGCAAGCCTATACAGTATATCCTCCTTACAATAACAGTGGTTTTGGAATTGAACAACAATTGAACAATTCCGCAGGCACTCTTGTTGCAATTTCCACCAGGTGGTCTGTAGGCGCTGAAAGCACAAATATCCCTTCAGATGAAAGAAGTCAATCTGATAAAGCTGCACAAATCAAAAAAAGCTCCACAAATCAGAGACATTGGGAGAAATAACATTTGAAACTCTCATGGAGACCAAGTCATGATATAGCTGGCCAAATACGGGCCAATGAAACTGTATAAGGGTGCATATACTGTAAGAGGGGATATACAAGTTACATTAGTCACACTCAGTAATTTTACCACTTTATATTTATAGAATAGGTATTTAACTTGCCTTAAAATACTTCAAACACAGCTATTTTCTACCTTTTCACTGATTTCTGACGCAATCCATACTGTTACAGAAGGGAACTCTTCATTTAGTTATGTAGAAGAGTAGGGCAAGCAGGAGATTGTATATAGCAAGCATTAGGGATTGGCTAAAAAGCAGAAAATTAAGGCTAAGTATTATCAATGCCTTCATCTGACTGACCTGCCATGAGATTTGTATACTATCCATGTCCCCAAATGACATGATGGGATGTACTTTCACTGCACACTAGTCCCGCCAAGTTCAGTTGGAAAACCTGAGAGAGCACTGAGCACTGTAAGGCATCCACAAACATTAAATCATGCCAGATAGAATCTAATTAATAATGATCGCTGACTTTAGTGACAATTTATGCGACGCAGAGGGACATATTTGCCAAATGCAGAGAGATTAAATACATTAGGATTAAGAATCATTCCCATCAGCTGGCTCAGTGGCAAAAGTCACCTTAATTATCAATAATAAGTATTTGACAAGTAGATATTTAACAAAAAATTTCTTTACATCATAATAGCCCAAATAACTCTTAGGTAATGGGAATATGACCTCCCAATGCATCATGGGCCTGATTCAGACTTAGGAAATCAGATAAAATCCAATTTTATTTGTCACATGCACCGAATACAACAGGTGTAGATCTTACCGTGAAATGCTTACTTACAAGCCCTTAATTCTTGTCAATAGGGGGGCGCTATTTTCACTCTGGAAAAAATCGTGCCCAAATTAAACTGCCTCGTACTCTATTCTAGATCATACAATATGCATAGTATTATTAGTATTGGATAGAAAACACTCTCAAGTTTCTAAAACTGTTTGAATTATATCTGTGAGTAAAACAGAACTCATTTTGCAGCAAACTTCCGTACAGGAAGTGAAAAATCTGAAAACGAGGCTCTGTTCCAGGGCCTGCCTATTCAACTGGCTTATATTTATCGATATGCATGCACTTCATACGCCTTCCACTAGATGTCAACAGGCAGTGGAAGGTGGAATGGGGTGTCTAGCTTGATCTGAGGTCGAACAAGAGCTTTTGGAGTGGCAGGTCAGGAATTTCCTTTCTCTACCTAGGCGTGCGAAGCACCTCCATATTGTCTTCTGATAAGCGTTCGGTATACACGGCTAATATCTCCGGCTCTGATTTTATTTGATACATGTGATAATAACATCGTAAAGTATGTTTTTTCAACCGAGTTTTATCAGATTATTCAACGTTTATTGCAACTTTTGGAGTTTTCCATTCTTTGCATCGAGAGAAACTGGGAACGTCATCAACATTGGCTAGCATTGTGGCGCGAATTCGACAGGAGAAAAGGACATTTATTCTGGAAATAGGACTCCTTGTACAAGATTATGATGGAAGCTCAGCAAAAGTAAGAACAATTTATGATGTTATTTCGTATTTCTGTGGAAAATGTGTTTTCTATTCTCCGCCGTTTTGGCGGGCGCTGTCTCGCAATAACGCAAGCTGTTTGATTTGGTAAAGTTATTTTTAAAAATCTAACACAGCGGTTGCATTAAGAACCAGTGTATCTTTCATTTGCTGTACAACAAGTATTTTTTAGTAAAGTTTATGATGAGTTCTTTGGTCAGATTAGGTGAGTGTCCAAAATAGCTCCTGACATTCTGGGGAAATGTTGTTACATTTTCACAATGTATAACCACGGTTTGCAGCTCTAAATATGCACATTTTCGAACAAAACATAATGTATTGTATAACCTGATGTTATAAGACTGTCATCTGATGAAGTTGTTCAAGGTTAGTGATTAATTTTATATCTGTTGCTGGTTTTTGCGATCGCTACCTTTTGCTGCTAATAAATGCATTTGTGTGTTTGGCTATTGTGGTAAGCTAATATAATTCTATATTGTGTTTTCGCTGTAAAACACTTAAAAAATCAGAAATATTGGCTGGATTCACAAGATGTTTATCTTTCATTTGCTGTACACCATGTATTTTTCATAAATGTTTTATGATGAGTATTTAGGTATTTCACGTTGCTCTCTGTAATTATTCTGGCTGCTTTGGTGATATTTTTGATGGTAGCTGCAATGTAAAACTATGATTTATAGCTCAAATATGCACATTTTCGAACAAAACATAAATTTATTGTATAACATGTTATAAGACTGTCATCTGATGAAGTTGTTTCTTGGTTAGTGACTAATTATATCTCTATTTGGTCGGTTTTGTGATAGCTACCTATGCGGTAGAAACATGGTGAAAATATGCGGTTGAGTCTTTGGCTATTGTGGTTAGCTAATAGAAATACATATTGTGTTTTCGCTGTAAAACATTTTAAAAGTCGGAAATGATGGCTGGATTCACAAGATGTTAATCTTTCATTTGCTGTATTGGACTTGTGATTTCATGAAAATTATATTATATGATATCCCTGTCCCGTTAGGCTAGGCTATGCTAGTCAGCTTTTTTGATGAGGATGCTCCCGGATCCGGGATGGGTATTAAGTAATTAACCAACAATGCAGTTTTAAGGGGTGGGGGATGGGTTCAATGCAAATTGTCCGGGTAGCCATTTGATGAGCTGTTCAGCAGTCTTATGGCTTGGAAGTAGAAGCTGTTAATAAGATTTTTGGACCTAGAATTGGCACTCCTGTACCGCTTGCCGTGCGGTAGACAAGAAAATAGTCTATTACTAGGGTGGCTGGAGTCTTTGGCAATTTTTAGGGCCGTACATGCCCTCTTCACAACCGTCTTGGTATGTTTGGACCATGATAGTTTGTTGGTGATGTGGACAAAAAGGAACTTGAAGCTCTCAACATGCTCCACTACAGCCCCGCCGATGAGAATGTGGCGTGCTCGGCCCTCCTTTTCCTGTAGTCCACTGTAGTCCACGATCATCTCCTTTGTCTTGATCACGTTGAGGAAGAGGTTGTTGTCCTAGCACCACACTTCTATGTCTCTGATCTCCTCTCTACAGGCTGTGTCATCATTGTCGGTGATCAGGCCTATCACCGCTGTGTCGTCGGCAAACTTAACGATGGTGTTGGAGTCGTGCTTGGCCACGCAGTGATGGGTGAACAGGAAGTACAGGAGGGGACTAAGCACGCACCCATGTTGAGGATCAGCCTGGCAGATGTGTTGTTGCCTAGCCTTACCAACTGGGGAGGCCCGTCAGGAAGTCCAGGATTCAGGTGCAGAGGGAGGTGTTTAGTACCAGGGTCCTTAACTTAGTGATGAGCTTTGAGGGCACTATGGTGTTGAATGCTGAGCTGTAGTCAATGAACAGCATTATCACATAGGTGTTCCGTCCAAGTGGGAAAGTGCAGTGTTGAGTGCAATAGAGATTGCGTCATCTGTGGATCTGTTGGGGCGGTATGCAAACTGGAATGGATCTAGGGTTTCTGGAATGATGGTGTTGATGTGAGCCATGACCAGCCTTTCAAAGCACTTCATGGCTACAGACGTGAGTGCTACGGGTCTGTAGTCATTTAGGCAGGTTACCTTCTTGTTCTTGGGCACAGGGACCATGGTGGTGTGCTTGAAACATGTTGGTATTACAGACTCAGTCAGGGACAAGTTGAAAATGACAGTGAAGACACTTGCCAGTTGATCATTCCATGCTAGGAGTACACGTCCTGGTAATCCTTCTGGCCCTGCGGCCTTGTGAATGTTGACCTGTTTAGAGGTCTTGCTAACATCGGCTACGGCGAGCGTGATCACACAGACGTCCGGAACAGCTGGTGCTCTCATGCTTCAGTGTTGCTTGCCCGAAGCGTGCATAGTCATTTAGCTCATCTGGTAGGCTTGTGTCCCTGGGCAGCTCGTGGCTGGGCTTCCCTTTGTGGTCGGTAATAGTTTGCAAGCCCTGCCACATCCAACGAGCGTCGGATCTGGTGCAGTAGGTTTCTATCTCAGTCCTGTACTTACGCTTTGCCTGTTTGATGGTTCGTCTAAGGGCATAGCAGGATTTCTTATAAGCTTCAGGGTTACAGTCCCGCTCCTTGAAAGTGGCAGCTCTACCTTTTAGCTCAGTGAGATGTTCCCTATAATCCATGGCTTCTGGTTGGGGTATGTACGTATGATCATTGTGGGGACAACGTCATCGATACACTTATTGATGAAGCCGATGACTGATGTGGTATACTCCTGGAACGTATTCCAGTCTGTGCTATACGTCATGGAACGTATTCCAGTCTGTGCTAGCAAAACAGTCCTGTAGCTTAGCATCTACGTCATCTGACCACTTCCGTATAAAGTGAGTCACTGGTACTTCCTGCTTTAGTTTTTGCTTGTAAGCAGGAATCAGAAGAATAGAAATATGGTCAGATTTGCCAAATGGAGGGTGAAATGTATGCCTTTCCTAAGCACACCTTCCTTACGCACTTCTCAGTAGTTGGTATTCAGATATACCTTATGCAGGTGCATAACGGGCCTTGCAGGTATGGTTCATTGCTCCCGCTGAATACATTTTATTAAACCTCTGAAAACTCTCCCACTTGCTGGCCAAAATATTTTCTTGCAGCGTTTTCCTTCAGTAGTGGTTTCAGTACATTTATCTAAAGCTATCCCTTTAAATTTGGTGTACCTTAATTTACAATTTTTTTCCTCGACAGACTCACTATAATATATGGAGAGAATGGTTCAGAATATTAGGGATCAATTTAAGAAAGCCATGTAAATACACGCATAGGCCTTATTCGTCTACTTTTCAGCACTATTAATTTCCTTTTCAGTATTGTAACGATTCTCATCTGGTGAAGGAGAAGAGGACCAGAATGCAGCTTGTTAAGTGTTCGTCATAATTTAATTGAAAACCGAACACTACACAAAATAACAACGAGGAGAAAACGAAACAGTTCTGCAAGGTGAACAGACACTACACAGAAAATAAACACCCACAACCAAAATGGGGAAAACAGGCCTGGTATGATTCTCAATCAGAGACAATGATCGATAGCTGCCTCTGATTGAGAACCATACCAGGCCAAACACAGAAACACAATAACATAGAAAAAAGAACATAGACTACCCACCCCAACTCACGCCCTGACCAACCTAACACAAAGACATAAAAAAGGAACTAAGGTCAGAACGTGACAAGTATATATAAAAATAATCTAATCTTCTATATTATTGAGAGCATTTTGAAGTATTTCTGAATAAAAAATAACAGGTTTGGAGAGCCTTTACACACTAAATATACAGTGCATTCGGAAAGTATTCAGACCCCTTGACTTTTTCCACATGTTGTTATGTTATAGCCTTATTCTAAAATTGATTACATTTTTGTTTTTTCGAATCAATCTACACACAATACCCCATAATGACAAATGTGAAAACAGGTTTTTAGAAATGCTAGCAAATTAAAAAAAACGGAAATATCAAATTTACATAATTATTCAGACCCTTTACTCAGTACTTTGTTGAAGCACATTTGTCAGCAATTACAGCCTCAAGTCTTCTTGGGTACGACACACACCTGTATTTGGGGAGTTTCTCTGCTCTGCAGATCTTCTCAAGGTCTGTCAGGTTGGATGGGGAGCGTCGCTTCGCAGCTATTTTCACGATATCTCCAGAAATGTAAACTCAAGGACAATCAGAGACTTGTCCCGAAGCCACTCTTGCGTTGTCTTGCCAGTCTGCGTTCCTGAGCAGTTTTCATCAAGGATCTCTCTGTACTTTGCTCCATTCATCTTTCCCTCCATCCTGATTAGTCTCCCAGTCCCTGCCGCTGAAAAACATCCCCACAGCATAATGCTGCCACCATCACGCTTCACCGTAGGGATGGTGCCAGATCCACAGACGATGCGATTGCTATCACACTGCACACTGCCCTATCGCATCTGGACAAGAGGAATACCTATGTAAGAATGCTGTTTATTGACTATAGCTCAGCATTCAACACCATAGTACCCTCCAAGCTCATCATTAAGCTCAAGGCCCTGAGTCTGAACCCTGTCCTTTGCAACTGGGTCCTGGGCTTCCTGAAGGGCCACCCTGAGTTGGTGAAGGTAGGAAACAACACCTCCACTTCGCTGATCCTCAACACTGGAGCCCCACAAGGGCACGTGCCATGCCCCCTCCTGTACTCCCTGTTCACCCATGACTGCGTGGCCAAGCACACCTCCAACTCAATCAGCAAGTTTGCAGACGACAGTAGTAGGCTTGATTACCAACAATGACGAGACAGCCTACAGGGAGGAGGTGAGGGCTCTGGGAGTGTGGTGCCAGGAAAATAACCTCTCACCCAACGTCAACAAAACAAAGGAGATGATCATGGAGTTCAGGAAACAGCAGGGGGAGCACCCCCCTATCCACATCGACAGGACCGCAGTGTAGAAGGTGTAATACTTCAAGTTCCTCAGCATACACATCGCTGACAAACTGAAATGGTCCACCCACATAGACAATGTGGTGAAGAAGGCTCAACAGTACCTCTTCAACCTCAGGAGGCAGAATACATTTGGCATGGCACTTAAAACCCTCACAAACTTTTACAGATGCACAACTGAGAGCATCCTGTCAGGCTGTATCACCGCCTGGTATGGCAATTGCCCCGCCCATAACCGCAAGACTCTCCAGAGGGTGATGCGGTCTGCAACGCATCACCGGGGGCAAACTACCTGCCCTCCAGGACACCTACAGCACCTGATGTCACACCAAGGCCAAAAAGACCATCAAGGACAACAACCACCCGAGCCACTGCCTGTTCACCCCGCTATCATCCAGAAGGCGAGGTCAGTACAGGTGCATCAAAGCTGGGACCGAGAGACTGAAAAACAGCTTCTATCTCAAGGCCATGTGACGAATAAAATTTTATTTGATTGGATTCATAAGGAAATCAGTCAATTGAAAAAAAATCATTAGGCCCTAATGTATGAATTTCACATGACTGGGCAGGGGCGCAGCCATGAGTGGGCCTGGGAGGGCAAAGGCCCACCCACTGGGGAGCCAGGCCCAGCCAATCATAATTAGTTTCCCCCCACATAAAGGGCTTTATTACAGACAGAAATACTTATCAGATTAATCAGCTGTCCGGGTGGCTGGTCTCAGAGGATCTCGCAGGTGAAGAAATCGGATGTGGAGGTCCTGGGCTGGCGTATTAACACTTGGTCTGCGGTTGTGAGGCCGGTTGGGCGTACTGAAAAGTTCTCTAAAACGAAGTTGGAGGCGGCTTATGGTAGAGAAATTAACATTAAATTCTCTGGCAACACGCTCTGGTGGACATTCCTGCAATCAGCATGCCAATTGCACACTCCCTCATCTGTGGCATTGTGTTGTGTGACAAAACTGCACATATTATTGTCCCCAGCACAAGGTGCACCCGTGTAATTATCATGCTGTTTTATCAGCTTCTTGATATGCCACACCTGTCAGGTGGATGGATTGTCTTGGCAAAGGAGAAATGCTCACTAACAGGGATATGAACACATTTGTTGACAAGGTTTGAGTGAAATAAGCTTTTTGTGCGTATGGAACATTTCTGGGATCTTTTATTTCAGCTCATGAAACCAACACTTTACATGTTGTGTTTATATTTTTGTTCACTGTAGTTTACTCATTTACTTAGCTCTATTCAATAGCTATTATCAATTTATAAATTACAGTGTATGGAGAATGGTGTTATTTATATAAGAAAAAAATTAAGTAGATGTTGCTCCACTTGGAACTGACAGGCTGCTTGACCTTATTCATTCATTGTTTCATCGTGAGCGTAAAGTTGGTAGAATTATGAGGGAATTAAGTTAATAGCATGCTATTCTCATGCTTAAGTTCAAGGTCAGAATACGTGTAGAGAGAAAAGTGCATAAAAGGGAATTACGTTCCGTTTACGCATGCTTAACTCGGGTCAGAATCTGCCCTCCATGTGCAGAAACTAAAGCAATAGCTGTTCCCCAAAGATAGCTACTGTCTCTATACATTATTGCAGTGACAAGAGTCTAGTAAACTGAAAAGCATATCAGTTTTCTCCTCTTTTCTATTTTCCATGTGCTGTAACTATCTTTCTAAACTTCTACCAAACCATAATTTCTGCCTTAAAAGCATCCTACTCTCACAAGAAGTTCAATTTCCCCTCTCATCCATTGTTGATGGGTTACCTCACCTTTCCCCATCAGGATTAGATTTGAGCAGAAAGCATGTGTGTAGTGGGATCTGCCAGGGCCCGCAGCATCCGTAATATATTTCTAAGAAGTCCTTCAGACCCTCTCTAATGTTAGCCCCAGTAGCTAACTGCATGGCACTTTCATCTCGTCTGGAGTTCCCTCGCCTGCTGAGCTGATTCTGATTCACATAGAGGAAGAGCTGAGAGAACCATCCCAGGCCCAAAGGACCAGCAGAGACCAGCACCAAGCAGGATTAGCCTCAGACCAACAGCAAGACCACCAACCAGCCAGTCCCGGGGTGTAAAAAGGAAAACATGTGGACCTTGACTCATCAGAGTAGACTCCGCAAAAGTAGAGCTGCATGGTCATCTGTTTGGTGATGATGACTTTCATGATCCGTGTCCAGTCACAGACACCATACCCACACTGTTGATATTACCCAGGGCCAACCAGGCTGTGAGTGTTATCCAGTAGCAGTCATTTCAAAGGGGACTTTTATCATTTTACTTGATGCCCTCATCAAAATACAAGCCTGGTGAAGGACAGATATTAAGGTTCAATTCTATTCTTTTCCATTGTGTTATTGACTGTACGTTTGTTTATCCCATGTGTAACTCTGTGTTGTTGTTTTTGTCGCACTGCTTTGCTTTATCTTGGCCAGGTCGCAGTTGTAAATGAGAACTTGTTCTCAACTGGCCTACCTGGTTAAATAAATAAAATAACCCTTTTGGTTCCAGGTAGAACCCTTTCGGTTTCCATGTAGAACCATTTCCACAGAGGGTTTTACATGGAACCAAAAAGGGTTATCCTTTGGGGACACCCGAAGAACCCTTTTGGAACCCCTCTTTGTAAGAGAATAGTTTATGAGGAACACAATTGATGTAGTGCTGAAAGTAATAAACTACAGTACTGTAAATTCCAGTAGATTACACAGACTTCACATTAAGCAATACACTTACTGTACATTACCCAATAAAATTGACCAAAAAACTATAATTTCCATAATCTCTATCCAATGTGTATTCAATGGTATGATCAATGAAGACATCATCTACAATCTTTCATGCAAAAATATGTATATACATTTTTCTGATATAATTTCAACATAGGTGTCACGCCCTGACCTTAGTTATCTTCTAGTTCCTCCCAAACCCGGATCCGGGAGCACCCCCACCAGTAAAAAAGCTGACTAGCATAGCCTAGCATAGCGTCACAAGTAAATACTAGCATCTAAATATCATTAAATCACAAGTCCAAGACACCAGATGAAAGATACACTTCTTGTGAATCTAGCCACCATTTCTGATTTTTAAAATGTTTTACAGGGAAGACACAATATGTAAATCTATTAGCTAACCACGTTAGCAAAAGACACAATTTTTCTTACTCCACCATTTTTTCACTCCATCAGTAGCTATCACCAATTCGACCAAATAAAGATATAAATAGCCACTAACCAAGAAAAAACTTCATCAGATGACAGTCTGATAACATATTTATTGTATAGCATATGTTTTGTTAGAAAAATGTGCATATTTCAGGTATAAATCATAGTTTACCATTGCAGCCACCATCACAACTCGACTAGAATAACTACAGAGAGCAACGTGTATTACCTAATTACTCATCATAAAACATTTCTTAAAAATACACAGCGTACAGCAATTGAAAGACACAGATCTTGTGAATCCAGACAATATTTCAGATTTTCTAAGTGTTTTACAGCAAAAACACAATATAGCGTTATATTAGCTTAGCATAGTAGCAAACCACACAACAGCATTGATTCCAGCCAAACATAGCGATAACGTATTCACCACCAAAAATATTAATTTTCACTAACCTTCTCAGAATTCTTCAGATGACAGTCCTGTAACATCATATTACACAATGCATATAGAGTTTGTTCGAAAATGTGCATATTTAGCGGCACAAATCGTGCTTATACAATGAGAAAAGTTGCCAAGCTGCCCAGAAAAATGTCGGGCGCCATCTTGGAGAGTCACCTAATCTAATCAATAAATAATCATAAACTTGACTAAAAAATACAGGGTGGACAGCAATTGAAAGACAAATTAGTTCTTAATGCAATCGCTGAATTACATTTTTAAAATTAACGTTGCTGCGCAATACAGGGTCCGATAACGCAAGGCTACATTGCAAGTAATGGCGTTTTATGCATTTGACTATTTTCAACAGAACAACGATTTATCAGCATAAATAGTTCTTACTATTAGCTGAGCTTCCATCAGAATCTTGGGCAAGGTGTCCTTTCTCCGGTCTAATCGTCTTTTGGTCGAAAGATGTCCTCTTGTCCTGTCGAAATGGCCACTAACGTTCGGCATGTACCGGAAAAGTGTCCAACTCTTGAAAGTGCGTCACAAAGAAATGCCAGAAAATCGCAATAAACTGATATAAATTGCTATAAATCGGTTTAAATTAACTACCTTATGATGTCTTTAACACCTATAACGAATAAAAACATGACCGGGGATATAGAACTGGCTAAACCAAAGCTTGGAAGGAGGCCAGTCCGACGTCCATTCTGCGTAGAGCGCAAGGTTGAAAAGAAAGGTACTTCCGCTCCAGGGTCTAATATAAGGTCCCAGATTGCGCAATCGACTCCATTCAAATTGTCACCACTTACTGACATCTAGAGGAAGGCGTATGCAGTGTTTGTAGCCCCACAGCGTTCACAGGGACTTATAAACTGACCTGGGAACAGAGGCTGAGATTTCTGAAATCTCACTCCCTGGCAGGAAAAGTGCTGCAGAATGAGTTCTGTTTCACTCAGAGACATAATTCAAACGGTTTTAGAAACTAGAGAGTGTTTTCTATCCAATAGTAATAATAATATGCATATTGTACGAGCAAGAATTGAGTACGAGGCAGTTTAATTTGGAGACCAATTTTTCCAAGATCGAAATAGCACCCCCCATAGGCTCAAGAGGTTATCTATGTTTTCTTTATTATTTTGGTTAGGTCAGGGTGTGACTAGGGTGGGTATGCTAGTTTTTGTCTTGTCTAGGGTTTTTGTATATCTAGAGGTTTTTGTAGGTCTAGGTAATTATATGTCTATGGTGGCCTGATATGGTTCCCAATCAGAGGCAGCTGTTTATCGTTGTCTCTGATTGGGAACCATATTTAGGTAGCCATTTTCCCTTGGGTATTGGTGGGTTCTTGTCTATGTGTAGTTGCCTGTTCAGCACTCATTTGTATAGCTTCACGGTTCGTTTTGTTATTTTGTTCGTTTTGTTCAGTGTTCATTCTTATTAATAAAGAAGAATGTACGCATACCACGCTGCGCCTTGGTCTCCACCTTTTGACGGCCGTGACAATAGGTGTGCTGTCTGAAATCAAATGTAATTAATTAAAAGAAACAAATGTTATTAATGAAAATAAAACATAACGTTTAGCACGCATTAATTTGCATCAAGCCTGTCTTAGCATTTGGCCTTAAATTCTTATCAACATCACAGTGAATGTCCTCATTGTTTATTCACAGCAGAAAAAAACTTTCGGCATACCACCCTGCATCCCACTGCTGGCTTGCCTTTGAAGCTAATCAGGGTTGGTCCCTGGATGGGAGACCAGATGCTGCTGGAATTGGTGTTGGAGGGCCAGTAGAAGGCAATCTTTCCTCTGGTCTTAAAAAATATCCCAATGCCCCAGGGCAGTGATTGCGGACATTGCCCTGTGTAGGGTGTCATCTTTCAGATGGGACATTAAACTGGTGTCCTGACTCTTTGTGGTCACTAAAGATCCCATGGCACTTGTCATAATAGTAGAGGTGTTAACCCCAGTGTCCTGATTAAATTCCTGATCTGGCCCTCATACTGTCATGGTCACCTAATCATCCTGAGCTTCCATTTGGCTGATTCATCTCTCCTGTCTCATTCATCTTCTCCAAGTCGTTGCTGTAAATCAGAATCTGTTCTCAGTCAACTTACCTAGTAAAATCAGGGTTAAATAAAAACAAAATAAAATTGGCTAATCTTAGCTTGACATTGATCTGCATTGATGTCGTCACATGCCATGGCCAGAAGGAGGGTGGCACGCTCATGGGGATGTTGATCGTACACCTTCCACCTCCATGCTGAAAGAAATTCCTCAATAGGATTGAGGAAAGGAGTGTATGGGGGCAGGTATAGGGTCACAAATCGGGGATGGGCCCGAAACCATGCCTGAACCACCTCTGTATGGTGGAACCTGACATTGTCCCACACAACGGCATAGGTGACCCCTTCACCTTGACAGGCCTGCTCAATTTCTCCCACGTTGTCCAGGCACTTGGACGGTCACCTGTTAGCCAATGAGGTTCCACCCAGGCGCCGAGTGTTGGCCAGGCTGAAGCCTGCTTCATCAACAAAGATGTACGTACTTGTGATGGTTCACAGCAGCATCAACCCTCTAAAAAGACTGTATATTTTGGTTAGTTCTTTTTACAGTATAGTTCCAATATGATATTGTGAAGTAGTATGTGCATCAAATAGTAACAGTAATACAGTATATAGAGCTGTACCTGAATATACTCGGCCTGCAGTTGTTTCAACCGGTTGGTGTTTCTCTCAAAAGGCACCAGGTAAGTGTGTTTCATAGATACCTGGTGCCTCTTCAAAAGCCTGCTGATTGTTGGTAGGCTGATTGATGCCACATTGGCAAAGGTGTCATCGGTCTCATCAATGGCCTGCTTTATTTCAGACAACCGTGTGTCCTTCCTGGCCCTCACCGTTTCCACCACGGCCACATCCTGCTGATCGGTCAGCACACGGCCACGGCCACCACCATGGGGTCTTCTGTCAATTCTGACAGTAGAACAGAGTATACTGCCAACAGATCATACTGTAAGAATACTGTAACATGTTTTGTGAATTTACATGCATTGCAATATGTAATTGACTGTAAATGTAATGGCAAAGCATAGTGCATAACCTACAGACTCAGTTTCCTTGGAGAAATGTTCTCATGATCAAATTGAAAGTTGAATTTTTTCCGATTGCGGTGAACTAATCTGGCAGCCTGTGCCATGGTAAGGCCTCTGTTTACCACATGGTCAACGACGATGACCCAGACTTTATTATGCACAACAGTTCCCTGCCGTCTGCCTCCCTCTCTCTGATGTCCAACTCTTTGATGGGACCCATGCCCACCTCTTTGATGGGGCCCATGCCCACCTCTCTGACAGGCCCCTTGTCCAGAAGCTCTGATTTCTTCCTTTCCCTTGCTGTCTATCCTGCTCCATGTTGAAAAAAATTGCAAGTGTTCACACACACCCTTTTAAATGGTGACCACTTGTGGTTACCACTATGTGAAATCAATTAGCAATAACGAGGAGTCATTATGTATGTTTATCATGTATCATACATATCATTTAGATGTTTATACTTTACAAACACATTTTATTTCTGTAGTTCTCAAAATGCATATATAGTAGACAAACCAGTTTAAAATCTATAGGTTTACCAAACGGTTAAGTTATTAACCATTAAGCGCAGTTGGATTATGTGATGGTCAAATGTATTTAAACAGATGAGAAGAGAATCATATGAAAGGTGTTGTAAGCACTGCATTGTGAACGGCAATTACTTTATATGAAAGGTATTTCTAGACGAAACACTGATTAAGTTTGGTGAAAAGTTACTGTGTGGTTTTGTGTGTTGTACTGTGTGAAAAATGCTAATATCAGTCCCATGACTTGAATGGGATTTGCACCACAAATGCAAAAATGTTAGCATGTGGAAACGATGACAAGGAAAATAAACCAATCCATGGATGTCTCTCATATCTTCTCCATTGACTGCTTACAGGGCAAGGAAAGAATATGTAATTTTGTAATTTGTGTGAACTATCCGTTTAAATGACCGATACATCATTGTAAGGCCTGGGTGTCGGAGTGTGAAGTCAAAGCGCAGGAAACAGCAGGTGCAAATACAAATGTTCTTTAATGAACACGGACAAACTAGGCCACCCTACTAACACACTGGGTGTACTTCTTAACCAACCCCAGACACGGGGGAAACGAACACAGTCCAGTAAACACGTAGCACAAAACCAACACCACTACTTACAAACAAACAATCCCGCACAAAGAAACGTGCAGGCCGGCTGACTAATAAGCCCAACTAATTAACCCTAATACAAAACAGGTGAACCCAATAAACACATAGGGAGGGGGAGAAAAGGATCAGTGGCAGCTAATAGGCCGGTGACGACGACCGCCGAACGCCACCCGAACGGGAAGGAGAGCCTGCCTCGGTCGAAGTCGTGACAATCATTTATTTTTAAATTTGCACATGAAAGTAACAAGTGTTTGATGCATTGCAAAACAAAATACACTCAACAGCAAAGGCTGCAGTTAAACGTAGCGTTTCTAATACATGGTAACTGTCATGCCCTGATCTGTTTCACCTGTCCTTGTGCTTGTCTCCACCCCATCCAGGTGTCACCCATATTCCCCTCTTATTCTCTGGGTATTTATACCTGTGTTTTCTGTCTGTCTGTGCCAGTTTGTCTTGTTTTGTCAAGCTTACCAGAGTGTCCTGTCAGCACCTATCTTTTCCCAGCCTCTCTTGTTCTCGTCCTCCTCGTTTTTGACCCTTGCCTGTCCTGACCCTGTACCTGCCCGCCTGACCACTCTGCCTGTCCCTGAGCCTGCCTGCTGTCCTGTACCTTTGCTCCTACTCGGGATTATCGACCCCTGCCTGCCTTGACCTGTCGTTTGCCTGTTACAATAAACATTGTTACTTCACACAGTCTGCACTTGGGTCTTACCTTGATACCTGATAGTAACAGGGTATTACACTTATACTCTTGTTGTTTCCCAGGCAGGTCCCTGAGTAAGCGGGTCTGCTGACTGACTGACCTCCGAGAGAGAATGGAATTAAAGTCTACTGTGACACTGACCTGCACCCGGTGACCAAGGTGACTGTTTCTGTGCCCCTCCCATTCTTCCATTCTTTCACCTCCCTCTCTCTCTGCCGCAATATTGTCACAGCATCTCTCTTGCTCTGCCCCCTACCTCCCTCTCGCCATCTCTCCTGATGAGTCGCGGATATTGAGTGGATGGACAGAGCGCCCTGGGGATGACAGTGGTGTTGAATTCCCACACAGTGGTATGGTGCCAACTTCATTTATGGGATGAGTTATAGATTTCCTTCCCTATGCATGGAGTGGAAAAGTGAAAAAGTGCTAACTACATGACTGAGTTAGGATTTAATAACAGCAGGGTGCCACCGGCAGGCTTGGCTCTGTCTCCTAGTGAAAGCTTGGCTGGTCAACTACATGTTCTTGGTATTGGGGGAAATTAATTTTACAGTTGATTGACTCTGGACTAGGGAGAGGATGGAAGCTGGAATGTGTTTGATTTGATTGCTGGTAGGCTGATGGCTGACCTTTCAGTCCGTGTTGTTTGATCTGATGAGTTCTTAATGTTTTTCCTGGGACATGTCAATGTAAATAAGAAGAACAGCAGCACAGTGCTATACAAACTCAGGCTCTGAATCATTTTTATTACGTGTTGGAGCCAGACATACTTAATGAGTGCATACATTAGATATGGTCAAACCCAGGCTGTGTCACATCCGGCCGTGATTGGGAGTCCCATTGGGGGCACAATTGGCCAAGTATCCTCAGGGTTTGGACGGGGTAGGCCGTCATTGTCAATAACTGACTTCTTAACTGACTTGCCTAGTTAAACAAAGGTTAAATTAAGGTTAAATAAATAAAAATAGTGCCCCAGTGCAATTCCAGGAAGGAAAAAAGATAACCAGGTAAGTTTCACAATGAACCATGATTCATTTTGAAAAAGGTAGTAAAATGTCTATGTAAAAATGGCCAGTCCAAAAATGTACAAAAGCTGAAGAACATACGCACATCCAGGTACTTTCCGCAGACTCCTGGAAAACAGGAAGTAAAACTCATGCTCCCAGGTGATATTTATTAACAACGTTTCCACCCTTAGGTCTTCATCAGGCATCCATATCCCAGGTGTGGGTGGAAGATCCTATATATATATATATATATATATACTGTATATACAGTTGAAGTATGAAGTTACATACACTTAGGTTGGAGTCAATAAAACTCGTTTTCAACCACTCCACAAACTTCTTGTTACCAAACTATACTTTTGGCAAGTCACTTAGGACATCTACTTTGTGCATGACACAAGTAATTTTTCCAACAATTGTTTACAGACATTATTTCACTTATAATTCACTGTATCACAATTCCGGTGGATCAGAAGTTTACATACACTAAGTTGACTGTGACTTTAAACAGCTTGGAAAAAAACAGAAAATGATGTCATGGCTTTTGAAGCTTCTGATAGGCTAATTGACGTCATTTGAGTCAATTTGGAGGTGTACCTGTGTATGTATTTCAAGGCCTACTTTCAAACTCAGTGCCTCTTTGCTTGACATCATGGGAAAATGAAAAGAAATCAGTCAAGACCTCAGAAAAAAGCTGTAGACCTCCACAAGTCAGGTTCATCCTTGGGAGCAATTTCCCAATGCCTGAAGGTACCACATTCATCTGTACAAACAATAGTACGCAAATAGAAACACCATGGGACCATGCAGCCGTCATACCGCTCAGGAAGGAGACTCATTCTGTCTCTTAGAGATGAATGCACTTTGGTGCGAAAAGTGCAAATCAATCCCAGAACAACAGCCAAGGACCTTGTGAAGATGCTGGAGGAAACATGTACAAAAGTGTCTATAAAAGGGGAGGCTTGCAAGCCGAAGAACACCATCCCAAACGTGAAGCACGGGGGTGGCAGCATCATATTGTGGGGGTGCTTAGCTGCAGGAGGGACTGGTGCACTTTGCAAAATAGATGGCATCATGAGGGAGGAAAGTATGTGGATATATTGAAGCAACATCTCAAGACATCAGTCAGGAAGTTAAAGCTTGGTCGCAAACGGGTCTTCCAAATGAACAATGACCCCAAGCATACTTCCAAAGTTGTGGCAAAATAGCTTAGAAGGACAACATAGTCAAGGTATTGGAGTGGCCATCACAAAGCCCTGACCTCAATCCCATAGAAAATGTGTGGTCAGAACTGAAAAAGTGTGTGCGAGCAAGGAGGCCTTACAAACCTGTCTCAGTTACACCAGCTCTGTCAGGGGGAATGGGCCAAAATTCACCAAACTTTTTTTGGGAAGCTTGTGGAAGGCTACCCGAAACGTTTGACCCAAGTTAAATAATTTAAAGGCAATGCTACTAAATACTAATTGAGTGTATGTAAACTTCTGACCCACTGGGAATGTGATAAAAGAAATAAAAGCTGAAATAAATCATTCTCTCTACTATTATTCTCAGATTTCACATTCTTAAAATAAAGTGGTGGACCTAACTGACCTACGACAGGCAATTTTTACTAGGATTAAATGTATTTAAATGTATTTGTCTAAGGTGTATGTAAACTTCCGAATTCAACTGCATATATATATATATATACATATATATACATGTATTTATGGGGGCAGTACTCAGTGACATCCCTTCCTGAAACTGGAGGTAAAAAAAGATTTATAACATAGTTTTACAATATTAACATTCAATGTATCAAAATATATCGTCATGCACAGGGATTGTGATCAATGTTTACAGAAATATACATACAATATTCAATTAGGATTAAAAACAACACAATTAGGAAATATTAAACTATAAAAAACGGTTTCAATTCAAACTCCACATTAAGGCCAAGAGGAGACAGTGTGTTGAGTCTATGGATCCAGAAAGATTCCCTTCGAAGAAGTTTCCTCTCATTGTCTCCTCCCCTGCGTGACATCTTGACCATTTCTATTCCAATGAGAACTAATAGGATGTCCAGCTTGTACAAAATGAGCTCTCATCTGTCTGTATATTGCTGCGGTGCTCACTGATCTGTGTCTGAAGACTTCTATGGGTTTTCTCTATGTAAGACAGACCATAGGGACATTTCAACATGTAAATAACATTGGTGGACATGCAGGTAATCAGGCCCTTGATCTTAAATTGTTGTCTTGTGCGGGGGTGGGTAAATGAGTTTCATTTGTACGTGAATCTGCATTTAAAAGTCTCTCATCCAAAATAGCAATTCCTCTTTGAAAAGGCATCTTGCATAATTATCCACCAAACATTCATCTTCATTTCCAACAGCCTATACTCATCCACATGTAGTCGAGTCTGCCCGTGACATCAGTTCTTCCACTTTTAGTTAGGAGAAAAGGCCTAAGTTCTCCATTAAATCTCTTTCTCTCCACAGGTTCCAGTGAAGGGAGGGTTCAGGTCCGTCCTTGGGAAGAAGAGGACAGTGTAAGTGTCCGAGTCAGGTGGTTATCACAATTTCCCCGTATTGATTCCATTTTACTTCTGTATCTTTAACAAAATATTAGCTCCTATCCTGTATAATCATAACTTATCCAAAGTGCACACATTACAGAAGTGACGTTGATCCGTAGATGATAACTTTGAGGGCAAGAGGAAAATAATACTTGTGTTGGGCATGACGAATGCTCAGTGGTAGGCGTGGATACGAGCTCTGCATCCTAGGCCCAGGCAGCCACCGGAGAGCTGTGTCCGCACAGTTGGATGCAGGGAGCGAGGCACGCTCACTTGCTGTGATCTTCTGTCTTTTAGGGAGTCCCTTTCATTTTCCTGTGCACAATCAAGAGTGGAAAGAGAGACACGCAAGAATGTCGCCTCTGAATTTGGGTTTGAGCATATCACTGGCGAACGAGCTTGGCTGTGTTTACAAAGGCAGCACAATTCTAATCTTTTTCCACCAATTTGTCTTTTGACTAAACAGATCAGCTCTGAAAAATATCTAATGTGAAAAGATCTGATGTGATTGGTCTTTTGACCAATCACATCAGATCCAGGCCAGGCCAGGACTAAAAACAAACAAAATAGATTGTGTCTGTAAAAAGTATGTATAAGCTGGAAGTAGAAGCCAAAGTGTTATTGTTTATTAGTTTACTCCAATTAGGGGAGCGGTGGTAGGGTTTGTGGGGAATAATAAAGGAAGGTATATACACACAAACATTCATACATATATATATGTGTGTGTGTGTAGATGTCCTCCGGTGGCTAGCTAGCTAACTAGAAATGTATTTATTTATTTAACATTTATATTGACAGAGAAGACATTGAGATCTCGGGCCTCTTTTCCAAATGTGAATATATACTGTATGTAAACATTCATACATATAAACATTCATACATATATTTACTCCAAAAATATATGGGAGATTGGAAAAGATGCAGAAAATTACATTGATGGACGCAACAATCAATCCGCAATATTAAAGCTGATCCACCCCCTAAAATGTAAAAAAATAATTAAAAATAATAATAAATATAAACAATTATTTACTAAATAAACTAAAGTAAACTAAATAAAAAGTAACACAATACAATAACAAGGCTATATACAGGGGGTACATTGACCGGTACCGAGTCAATGTGCGGGGGTACAGGTTAGTCGAACCTTCGCCCCAGTCTGCGGTCCTGAGCACTCTGGAGCAGGTTTTCATCAAGGATCTCTCTGCACTTTGCTCTGTTCACCTTTCCCTTGATTCTGACTAGTCTCCCAGTCCCTGCCGCTGAAAAACATCCCCACAGCTGCCACCAACATGCTTCAACGTAGGGATGATGCCAGGTTTCTCTGTCAGAGTGACCATCGAGTCTTTGGTCACCTCCCTGACCAAGGCCCTTCTTCCCCGATTGCTCAGTTTGACCGGGCGGCCAGCTCTCGGAAGAGTCTTAATGGTTCCAAACGTCTTCCATTTAAGAATGATGGAGGCCACTGTGTTCTTTGGGACCTTCAATGCTGCAGACATTTTTTGGTACCCTTCCCCATATCTGTGCCTCGACACAATCCTGTCTCTTTGCTCTACGGACAATTCCTTTGACCTCATGGCTTGGTTTTTGCTCTGACATTCACTGTCAACTGTGGGACCTTATATAGACAGATGTGTTCCTTTCCCAATCATGTCCAATCAATTTAATTAAACACAGGTGGACTCCAAGTTGTAGAAATTTCTAATGGATGATCAATGGAAACAGAATGCACCTGAGCTCAATTTCGATTCTCATAGCAAAGGGTCTGCATACTTATGTAAATAAGGTATTTCTGTTTTGTTTTTTTTATAAAAATGTGCAACAATTTCTAAAAATATGTTTTCACTTTGTCATTATGGGGTATTGAGAGTAGAGTGATGAGGAAAAAATGTAATGTAAACAATTTTAGAATAAGGCTGTAACGTAACAAAATGTATAAAATGTCAAATGGTCTGAATACTTTCCAAATGCACTGTATATAATACATAGCATTTGTGAGGTGTATGTATGTGTCATTCTCTCTAGTGTATTGGCTCACATCAATGTTGACGGATAAGCTTCTTTGACCCTCTATCTACACATGCCTAGAGTCGATGGAGAGGATGATCGATGCTCCAAGTGACTTTTCTCAGGCAATAGCCTCTTATCCTGTTGATCCCTTAACAGATATCCTGCTCTTCTGTTTTTCAACTAAATCGATTTTTAGTCCCTTGCTATCTTTTTTTCATTTTCTTTTTCATGTTATTTTCAAATGTGTTTTTAACATGGGACTGAAGGATCTTTTTTGTCTCTTACCCCATGTTCTGCATCCCCCTGGCAAATTATGGTCACAAATTTAAACTATTTATTTATTTTAGTCACCCCATAGTCTGCCTGGAGGAACAACTGTAACATTAGAAGTCATCGCAGCAGCCAGTTGAAAGAGGCCTCTTCCAAAAATGTGGCCGCGGGGTGTAACGATCAATGCAGTGCTCTGCAGAGAAGAGGGCCACCGCAGACCTCCCTCGCCAAGGCACAACTGAGATAGCTTTAACCTCAGACCTACATGTATCTTAATTCAAACCTGTGGGCTTACCGGCTCCTCCTCCCTCTCGCCTACCATCCTTTCTCTTTCCAATAGGACAGCCGCTCTTTCTTTCATGTTCTCTCCATCTCCCTTTCTCTCTCTCTCTCCCTTTCTCTCTCTCTCGTTGCCTAATGACACCTACCCCATTCCACCCACCCAACCACCCATGTCAGATCTGGGTTGCCCTCCCCCACCGGCCCTTGTGTCACTCGAAAGCAGCAGAAGGCTCCATGAGGCCAGAATGTGTGAGAGCGATTACAGTGGACTGATTGCTCTGTTGGCCTTGTTAATCTCACTAATTGTACACTTCAGACAAGAGGGGGCAGCACCCCCAGGGGTTTCTCTGGGTATAAGAGCCCCACTGTTGACAACACAGCCGGATGGAGACACACAATGCTGAGAAAGAGAAAAGAAGAGAGAAAGAGAGATAGAGATAGTAAAATCAATGTAATGCACAACACCATTCTCTGCACAGCACCACTGCTAAGAGAGAGAGAGAGAGAGAGGCAGAGAGATTGAAGCCAATGTTCTACCCTCTCCTTCCCTGCATAACACCACTAAGATAGTGAGAACAGCACTGTTCAAGCCAGCCTTTCTCTTAACGAGGTGGTTGTATAAAACTGTCAAAAACTCAGCTTCAAACTTCTGAGAGGAGAGGTTGGTGTAGTCTGCTGTTTTTTTGTTTGATTTGGGTGTACAGAAATTAGCTACTATGCACTTCAGTGAGTATCAGATTAATTAACGAGGTGGATTTCTTCTTGCTAAAGCTTTGATTAGTCAATGTATTTCAAGTGCTTTATTCCCCTAATAATCTACTAATACACAATTCAATTAAATGCATAAAACAACTTTTGTCACTGATATGTTTGTTTATGGGGGGGGGGGGGTTCAGGGTCACTTTGTTGTAAGATGTTCAGGTAGGTAGTTAACCTACTTAGAGGAGTGTGATGATGACTTTGTTGATGTCAGTAAAAAAATATTATTGGAATGAGCCCATGCAACTTATTATGTGACTTGTTACTACTGAACTTATTTAGGCTTGTCATAACAAAGGGGTTGAATACTTACTGACTCAAGACATTTCAACTTTTCATTTTTATTAATTTGTACAAATTTCGCCAAACAATTCCACTTTGACATTATGGGGTATTGTGTGTACGCCAGTGGAAAAAAAATCTAAATGTTATACATTTTTTATTCACGATGTAAAACAACAACATTTTGAAAAAGTCAAGGGTGTGAATACTGTACTTTCTGAAGGCACTGTATTGTTGCTTTGGCTGGTTAGCCTCAGCATAGGGTCACTGAAGGTAGGACTCCTGCCACACGTCAGACAGTTGCTCTTTGTGTGGTCACGAGAGGTCTAATCTAATCTTATTATTTTGAATAAATGACGGGTGCTGGCTAGTCTTATATTTTCCGCCTGTGGATTGCTGCTGCATTTAGATGGACTGCTGAACACATTGATTAGTCAACTTTTGACCTCTTGCTAGTCATCAGGGTGGTTTAAACCATGATTAAAATATAATGCAAATAATGAGGGAAAAACAAGTCCACTGGACCATTAACACATAAAACAGAAGGCATCTATAAATGAGAAAGGACATAGCAAGTTAAGCATGTCGTGACCCGTCTAGTATATAACACACATATCATGTGCATCTGATAGAAAGTAAGTCATTTGATGAAGAAAGGGTGCTTCATTTGAAAAGCAACCATGCAAACCTCATAATTCCTGTGGAAACATGTTTTATGCATTAGTGTAGCTATCTGAAACTGATCATGACATGTTCAACAAAGTATAATTTCCTTAAATGAGCTGTTGCCACCCCCGCCCCTCACACACACGCTGGCGCGCCCACACACACACACACACACACACACACACTGCCTTTTGCCCTGTGATTTCCTCTGTGATATACAGTACTTTGTTGTCGATCTACATATCTACGTTTAACACTGTACAGAGGTTACTGTGTTTATGAACTTTTATTGTGTATTGTTAAATATTCGTTATCCATTCATTTCCTGTGTTATTTCCAAGCAGAGAAATCATTAACTGGGAAGTGATCATTTGGAAGAGAGAAAACAAGAAAGGAGGATGAAGGAGGAGAAAGAGATGACAAGGATGGAGAGAGAGCATCTCCCAAAAAGAAAGCCAACATCCTGTCTTCTGTGTCCCGGAGCGCTTCATGCTTCTGCTTCCATTAACCTCCAGCGTGACGGGAGGAAAACAAGCTGATATTTCCCCCTCTTTCTTCCACATAGTGTGTGAAGCTGAAATGGGCCGCGTACACCAGAAGTGTGGGACGGATCACAGGCGACACAGATTAGGAGTCAACGGGGTTCCCTTCCTCTGATGGGGCGCTGCTGGAGGGACCATTAGAGAACCAGAGCTTGGGCACGGAAGGGGAGGCCCAACGCTATCAAAGCATTTCAAACAGAATTTCTATCAGGCAGCTCTGCAGACGGTAATGAAATCGATCAGGCCCCCTTGTCCTGATCTCAAAGTATGTGAGAGTGATGTGTGAGGGAAGGGAAATTAGCATAACTGCCATTCCCACAAGGAAGTATTGAGAGTGTTCAGACGGCTGCCAAAGAGTTTAGGAGAACTTAAAGTGCTTGACCTAATGCCCTGTCTCCCTCAGTCTCGCTTGATTTATATTCTAAATAGACACAACTTTGATAAGTTAACCAGTAAAATCAGAGGATAGAGCATCCATCCACAGGTGCACAGCTTACACTCAGCGTTCCACCAATGGAGAAGTATTTTCCCTGAGAGAAAACCGAAAATGTTTTCATTGCCCTTATTCACCTGTGTTCTATATTCAGGGTGTGTCTCTCTCGGTGATGTCCCACATAGACAGCAGATATGATCTTCCGTTCCGAGACCGAGGGAGCGATATGCATCTCTCGGGTCGGAATTTAGCATTTGGCGGAAGAGATTACCTGCCATGTCAGAAAAGCTCTCAGCCTCCTCAAAGCGATCTCCTGCCTAATCGTCCAAATTGAAAAAGTATTTATAGGCAATCTGCCGTGCCTATCTGAAATGGCCGAATCGGATCTCAGGGCTAGCTAGCTTGGTCCTGGTTGGTTTGTTTGGAGTTGGAGACTGGAGTGTGCTCTCTTTTCCCCTCTTATTTTTCCCCTCTTTATCCTACTTTTGGGATTAGGCTTTAAAAGCCCAGTGCAGTAAAATTTTTGTTTTCCTGTGTTTTGTATCATATTGTGCAACAGCTGATGAAACAAACAATGTAAAAGTGTGATTTAAAAAATCTGTGTTATTTCCTGATAGTTCCTGGTTGAAAGAAAAATCTACACAGGACCTTCTAATAGACCTTGGGCTTGCCTGGTGACACTACCAGGAGGAAAATTGGTTAATAGGCCAATAACAAAGAGAGTTCCAAATGCTTCTGCCAATAGCAGCTAGTTCAAAGTTTTCCCCTCCTCACTCAAACCAGACAGGCTTGAGCAAAGTTATTGCTTGAGAAAATATGTTTTGCTAAAAAGCCATTTTTGTCCATCTTAATGGAAAACTATTCCAATACGATACTTAATTGTTACCCAGAAATGATTTGACGTTGATATAAAAACAGCTGCATTGTGCCTTTAACTTTGTCTCCCCTGTCAGTCACTTAGCCCAAATAGCGGGTGAGCAGAGGTGACTTTTCATTTGTCAAACACACCTCTCTACTAAAGGGACATGTCAGATAAGACATATTGCAAGGCACCGTGCAGCTTTGTTGTTCCCTAATCCAGACCAAATCTGTATGCTACCCAATTGCCATTATGACTCTATAGCTTTAGAGCACACCAAAGGCAGATACCATAGAAAATCCTGACAGTCAGGAGGTGAGAGTCACTAAATACCGTATTATTTTACTTAAGACGCTGATTTGATGTTTGGGCTGCACTCTGCAGTCATACATTAGAGACGAGATGGACGCAGAGACATGTTACTTGTAATCATAAACTGTCAATCATTCAGGTAAAACCACAGGTCTGCTGCAGTAGAGATTCCTCAGAGAAGGAAGAGGACCATTGTTTCAGTGAATTTCATAATAATAAAAATTGTGAAAAATATAATTTTTAGATAAAACTATGCTAAATATATTCACATAAGCAAATGATTGATTAAAACGCACTGGGAACATTTGAGTATCATGTAGTAGCCTAATGTAACGTCCTGACCAGAGTTCTTATGTGTTTTGCTTGTTTAGTGTTGGTCAGGACGTGAGCTGGGTGGGAATTCTATGTTGTGTGACTAGTTCGTCTGTTTCTATGTTCAGCCTGATATGGTTCTCAATCAGAGACAGCTGTCAATCGTTGTCCCTGATTGAGAATCATATATAGGTGGCTTGTTTTGTGTTGGGGATTGTGGGTAGTTGTTTCCTGTCTCTGTGTTTGTGTTCTGCACCAGCTAGGACTGTGACGGTATGTTCTTTTGTTATTTTGTATAGTGTATTGTTTTGTTTTGATTAAATTCATTATGGAAAATTACCACGCTGCGTATTGGTCCTCTGATCCTTCTCGCCTCTCCTCGTCGGAGGAGGAGGACTTAGACTGCCGTTACACCTAAACCTATCAATGTTACATTGAGCTGGGTGAATGGAATATGAACGACAGTCACCCAATATGCTGTAATAGAAATGTTAAAAAATCCTCCTCCCTCATCTTAAACGTCACCGACCACCACTGGTCTGCTGACTTGAACACTGTTGTATATTTAGCAAAACTGCAAAGTCAATGGGTGTAGTGTATGATATATGGATGAAGCTTACGTACATCGTTTCTCAAATGATTGCCTCGCCTGGTTCACCAACTACTTCTCTGATAGAGTTCAGTGTGTCAAATTGGAGGGCCTTTTGTCCGGGCCTCTGGCAGTCTCTATGGGGGTGCCACAGGGTTCAATTCTTGGGCCGACTCTCTTCTCTGTATACATCAATGATGTCGCTCTTGCTGCTGCACCTCTACGCAGCCGACACCATTCTGTATACTTCTGGCCCTTCTTTGGACACTGTTAACAACCCTCCAGACGAGCTTCAATGCCATACAACTCTCCTTCCCGGGGCCTCCAACTGCTCTTAAATACAAGTAAAACTAAATGCATGCTCTTCAACCGATCGCTGCCTGCACCTGCCCGCCCATCCAGCATCACTACTCTGGACGGTTCTCACTTAGAATATGTGGACAACTACAAATATCTAGGTGTCTGGTTAGACTGTAAACTCTCCTTCTAGACTCACATCAAACATCTCCAATCCAAAGTTAAATTTAGAATTGGCTTCCTATTTCGCAACAAAGCATCCTTCACTCATGCTGCCAAACATGCCCTCGTAAAACTGACCATCCTACCGATCCTTGACTTCGGCGATGTCATTTACAAAATAGCCTCCAATACCCTACTCAATAAATTGGATGCAGTCTATCACAGTGCCATCCGTTTTGTCACCAAAGCCCCGTATACTACCCACCACTGCGACCTGTATGCTCTCGTTGTCTGGCCCTCGCTTCATACTCGTCGCCAAACCCACTGGCTCCAGGTCATCTACAAAACCCTGCTAGGTAAAGTCCCCCCTTATCTCAGCTCGCTGGTCACCATAGCAGCACCCACCTGTAGCACGCGCTCCAGCAGGTATATCTCTCTGGTCACCCCCAAAGCCAATTCCTCCTTTGACCGCCTCTCCTTCCAGTTCTCTGCTGTCAATGACTGGAACGAACTACAAAAATCTCTGAAACTGGAAACAATTATCTCCCTCACTAGCTTTAAGCACCAGCTGTCAGAGCAGCTCACAGATTACTGCACCTGTACATAGCCCATCTACAATTTAGCCCAAATAACTACCTCTTCCCCTACTGTATTTATTTTGCTCCTTTGCACCCCATTATTTCTATTTCTACTTTGCACATTCTTCCACTGCAAATCTACCATTCCATTGTTTTACTTGCTATATTGTATTTACTTCACCGCCATGGCCTTTTTTTGCCCTTATCTCACCTCATTTGCTCACATTGTATATAGACTTATTTTTCTACTGTATTATTGACTGTATGTTTGTTTTACTCCATGTGTAACTGTTGTTGTATGTGTCGAACTGCTTTGCTTTATCTTGGCCAGGTCGCAGTTGTAAATGAGAACTTGTTCTCAACTTGCCTACCTGGTTAAATAAACGTGAAATAAAGAAATAAAAAAAAACTTGATATACTTACTGTCCTTTCCCTCCATGAGGGCCATCCAGGTTTGTACCCACGAGGGTGGGAATTGAGAAGGACCTATTGAGGATGAACCCTTAAAACCTCTAGCAACTATAGGGGGAGCTGTTTCGCATTAGCATAATTTGCTCTCCAGATTAAACTGCCTAGTACTCAATTCTTGCTCGTACAATATGCATATTATTGTTATTATTGGATAGAAAACACTCTCTAGTTTCTATAGCCGTTTGAATTATGTCTCTGAGTGAAACAGAACTCATTCTACAGCACTTTTCCTCCCAGTGTGTGAGATTTCAGACATCTTGGCCTCTGGTTCCAGATCAGTTTTAAACTCCCTGTAAATCCTATGAGGATACAAACACTGCCCACGCCTTCCTCTAGATGTCAGTAAGTGGTGACAATTTGAATGGAGTCGATTGCGCAATCAGTGCCTGTATAAAACGGCAAAGACCGGATGTACCGTCCCTTTGCTCCCTGCGCATTACGCACGATGGACGTTGGACCTCCTGTCTTTCCAGGCTTTGGTTTAGCCACTTATATATCGCCGGTCATGTTTTTACTCGTTAGAGGTGTTAAAAACATCATAAGGTAGTTAATTTAAACCGTTTTATAGCAATTTATATCCGTTTAGTGCGATTTTGAGGCATTTTCTTTGTGGTGCACTTTGAAGCGATGGGCACGTTTCCAGTACCGGTCGAACGTTAGTGGGCATTTCGACGGACAGAGGACATCTTTCGACCAAAAGAAGATTAGACCCAAGAAAGGATACATTGCCCAAGATTCTGATGGAAGATCACCTCATAGTAAGAAATATTTAATATGATAAATCGTTGTTCTGTCAAAATTTTAAACGCATATTCCGCCATTTTGTTTGGTATAGCTTCGCTTGGCGAACCCTGTATTGCACAGTAAGGATAATTTTAGAAATGTAATTCAGCGATTGCATTAAGAACTAATTTGTCTTTCGATTCCTGTCAACCCTGTATTTTTTAGTCAAGTATATGATTAGCTATTGATTAAACTAGATCACTCTGAAAGATGGCGACCGACATTTTCAGGCTTGTTTTGCTACTATTTTCATTGTATAACCACGTTTTTTTTATGGCTAAATATGCACATTTTCGAACAAACTCTATATGTATGTTGTAATATGATGTTACAGGAGTGTCATCGGAAGAATTCTGAGAAGGTTAGTGAAAAAATTAATATATTTTGGCGATGATAACGATATCGCTCTCTTTGGCTTGAATTCATGCTGGGGTAACGTTTGCATATGTGGTATGCTAATATAACGATTTATTGTGTTTTCGCTGTAAAACACTTAGAACATCTGAAATATTGTCTGAATTCACAAGATCTGTGTCTTTCCATTGCTGTGAGCTGTATATTTTTATGAAATGTTTTATGATGAGTAAATTGGTAATACACGTTGCTCTCTGTAGTAATTCTAGTCGAGTTGTGATGGTGGGTGCAATTGTAAACTATGATTTCTACCTGAAATATGCACATTTTTCTAACAAAACCTATCCTATACAATAAATATGTTATCAGACTGTCATCTGATGAGGTTTTTTCTTGGTTAGTGGCTATCAATATCTTTATTTGGCCGAATTGGTGATAGCTAGTGGTGGAGAGAAAAAATGGTGGACAAAGAAAAATGGTGTATTTTGCTAACGTGGTTAGCTAATAGATTTACATATTGTGTCTTCCCTGTAAAACATTTTAAAAAACAGAAATGATGGGTTTATTCACAAGATCTGTATCTTTCATCTGGTGTCTTGGACTTGTGATTTAATGATATTTAGATGCTACTATTTAATTGTGACGCTATGCTAGCGATGCTAATCAGTGTGGGGGGGGGTGGGGGGTGATCCCGGATCCGGGGTTGAGGCTCGTTAGAGGTTAAAGGGTCGTTTTGGAGTGTACAGTCCTATGCCCAAGTGTATTTGCATGTGAATGTAGCTGAATGTGTCTGGGTTCGAGTTGGCTGGGCAATGCCCCTAAAAATCCTCAGTCTCAGTAGAGATGCATCTTCTCTTACTCGTCATTTACATAACCCAATAAAGGGATAATGAGCCGTCACTGAGCTGTCAGTTAAAGGCCCACTTATCTTCTCTATAGCCTGTTTGTTGTGTAGCTCGACAGACCATTGTTTCAGGTCTCTTTGAAGGTGGTGGTCCTCCAGAGGATACTAAGCTGTACTGAGGCTTGCAAGGCTGCTAAGAATAGAAAACCATGTTACCAACCTAATCAACAACCCTCTTCCCTCGCCACCCACAGATTGTCTGTTTCAGTATATCTATGTGTTCTTAGCACTGGTTGAAGGGCATTAGAGGGGTAGTTTATGTTGCCATGACGATTAGTTACGGGGCACTAGAAAAAGAACAGATGAAATCGTCCAGAGTCTGTAGACTTCTTTCCACTATGACAGGTTCTTTGCTTTGTCCCAGGGATATTTTCTCGATTACTCATCAGTCTCTGGCTTTGAACCCTGGTGAATGACAGGCATCATGACAAGTGGGGTTTAATTAAGCAAGTAGAAGCTCATTAGGTAAGCAGGCTGAAGTAATTGAAAGGAGTTAAAGTGTTGGGAGACTTGGATCCATATTCATCCATTCACTTTGCAGTGTTTCTGCTTCTCGTTTCACATTAGCCTTACCCCCGACTGGCCCCTAAGTGGAGGGGAGGCTTAACCCCCCCCTCCTCCCTCCCACACGCACACACACACGTACAGGGGATATTAGTGAACAGGCTGCAACTAATGAACTGGATATGTAGTTGAAGATATATAGGGCATTGTCAATTAGGATGATGGTCTGACTCAATGTTCTGTGTTTGCTTTATGAACCATTCCAAACCAGTGTGATATTTAGAAAACTCATCAGCATACACAGTATATGCTTTCATCACACTAACTTATACAAAGCTGTTCTCTGTGTCTCACCAGGCTATACTCTGCAGTGCTGCAGAGGCCCAGGCAGCAGACTGGGGAAGGCTGAGCTTCGCTGTGTGTGGTGATTAATCACGGTGTGACTTTGTGTCTTGGAGGCCTGTCAAACACACAGGCCACATGGGGTCTGGGGATGTCTGGGGACATCTGGGATGACCGTGGCCATACGTCTCCCGGGGACAGTGGCCAGACAGTCCTTCTCACGTCCATGTCTCATGTCGCCCAGGGTCCCCGTCTCCAGCAGACCATTCATGGACAATAGATGTCCACATGAATTACATCAAATATAACAGTGGTCCAACTGTGAAAGAATCCTCTGGAGGTAGGGGTTATGTCTTTTAAGGGCATATCAGCAACAACAACAGATCCATGCAGGTAGTATGCCTCTGGATGACAACTTATAACAACACATAAGCACAACCTGCTGGGGAATAAGCCCTTAGATAACATTCTGGGAGAAACAAGTAAAGACATGGGTAGGGCTTAAAATAACTCTTAAAAAGGAGGCGCAGAGAAGTAGACTGATGTTGAAGTGTACACTTCAAAGTAATGCTTAAAGCAGCACATCAGTGGCCTGATACTGACAATATGCAGCTCTTGAAGAGGCAACAAAAGCTAGGGAGAAAACAGAGTGGTGTTGGAGGCTTCTTTCTCCTTGCAGGGCCGTCGAGAGAGATCAGTGGTGCTGCTAGAAATAACTCCATGCAGTCTAACAATGCTGCTTAAAAGGAATTCAACCAACACTGTGTCACTTCATCTGACCAATAGAGCATGATGTTCTCTGATAAACAACACTTCCTCCTTTGTATTGTTTTACCCACCTTATATGACGTTTTCCACATTTTGTTGAGTTAAAGCCATAATTTAAAATGGATGAAAAATATATTTTTTGTGTCACTGGCCTACACACAATACCCCATAATGTTGAAGTGGAATTATGTTTTTAGAAATTTTTACAAATGAATAAAAAATTAAAAGATTACATTTCTTGAGTCAGTAAGTATTCAACCCTTTTGTTATGGGAAGCCTAAATAAGTTCAGGCATAAAAATGTCACATAATAGGTTGTATTGACTCACTCTGTGTGCAACAATGGAGGTTCCTCAGAGGAGGAAGGGGAGGACCATCCTCATCAGTGAATTTCATAAAAATGAAAATAGTGAAACATTAAAAAAGTTATCCTTTCTAGATGAAACTATACTAAATATATTCACATGACACCAAATAGCTGATTAAAACACACTGTTTTGCAATGGAGGACTACAGTAGCCTCAACAGCACTCTGTAGGGTAGCACCATGGTATAGCTGAAGGACAGCTATCTTCCGTCCTCCTCTGGATACATTGACTTCAATTCAAAACCTAGGAGGTTCATGGTTCTAACCCCCTTCCATAGACTTGCAAAGTAATTATGACAACTTCCGGAGGACGTTCTTCAACCTATCAGAGCTCTTGCAGCATGAACTGACACGTTGTCCACCCAATCACAGGATCAGAGAATGAATCTGGTACTGAAAGCATAAGCTATAGCTAGCTATCACTGCAGTACATTAAATGTGGTGAGTAGTTGACTCAAAGAGCAAGAAAGACAATAGTTGACCAGTTTAGAACAAATTAATTTCTTCCAAAATGAAGGAGACGTGAGAGAGAGAGAGCAAGAGAGATAGATTTGGTTGTATTATTTTTACTTTCACTTAGCTAGCTGAATGCAGCTAGCTAGTTTAGCCTACTCGATAACCCGGCTCAAACAGAGAGGGATGCTATGTTAGCTAGCCGGCTATGGATATCCAACACTAGTTGACAGTGTGAAAAGAAGGAAGCCTGTACAGAATAAAAATATCCTAAAACATGCATCCTGTTTTTTCAACAAGGTATTAAAGTGATACTGCAAAAACTGTGGCAAAGCAATTCACTTTTTGTCCTGAATATAAAGTGATATATTTGGGGCAAATCCAATAAAACACATTACTGAGTACCATTCTCAATACTTCCAAGCAAAGTGGTGGCTGCATCATGCTATGGGTATTCTTGTAATCGTTAAGGACTGGGGAGTTTTTCAGGATAAAAAATAAATGGAATGGAGTTAAGCACAGGCAAAATCCTAGAGGAAAATCTGGTTCAGTCTGATTTCCACCAGACACTGAGAGATGAATTCACCTGTCAGCAGGACAATAACCTATAACATGAGGCCAAATATTCACTGGAGTTGCTTACCAAGAAGACAATGATTGGTTCCTGAGTGTTTATACTTAAATCTACTTGAAAATGGTTGTCTAGCATTGATCAACAACCAATTTCACAGAGCTTGAATAATTGCCCAGAAAGACACATAGCTGTAATCACTGCCAAAGGTGCTACAAAGTATTGACAGGGGTATGAATAGCAGAATAAGTCAAGGGGTATGAATACTTTCTGAAGGCACTGTAACTACTGCTGTACACATCTTTTCTATTCATATACTGTGCATACTGTGTATACACACCATTATACTGTACTCTGACATTGCTTGTTCTGGTATTTATTCATGTATTTATTTTTTATTTGTGGATTATGTGTGTATTGTTTTGTATTGCTAAGCATTACGGCACTGTTGAGCTAGAAACACAAGCATTTCGCTCCACTTGCAATAACATCTGCAAATCTGTGTATGCGACCAATAAACGTAGACTTAAATTACATTTTGATTTGATCATTCCCTCGTCTCTGTCTATAACAACTCTGTTAAAGTGGCATGAGACACTCCACTTTTAGCACCGTTCTTACTGCTGCTACTGCAACATATAGGTTAAGCTAAATACCCATAAAGGAGATGACTAGAATAAAATAAGAAATCATGCTCAATATAAGAATATGTAAACTGCCTAAAAGTTACAATATACAGCAAATGCCTTGTAAATGTTTTACATATATGATTTTTTTTTTACATATATGACATTGCCATCACAATGTTCTTTCAGATCGGTATAAGTATACCAGTGATTCACAGTCAATGAATTCAATAAATTTGTATGAGCTTCAAAGCATTTGATGCAAATTAGATAGTGTATCTCATGTATAAAAGACCATGTTCATTATACAGTCATTCCTGTGCTTGTTCCAGGGGCTGTAAAAGCAGAGAAGTGTATGTTGTGCTCTCTGTGGTCTGGTCACTGATAGGACGGTATGATGAATGACGGCCGGGGGATAACTCAAAGAGACAGTGCCAGGGCAGGTCTGACAGACGATCCGTGGCTTTGTCTCAGAGAGCATGCTCGTCTTTGTCCATCTGTCCCAGCGGCTGCCGGTGGCACCAACGCAGGGCCTGTCGAGAGCCGCAACGGATTTAAAGAGCCTCCCGCCGGTGTGACTTTTGGCAGGTGGTGGCTTCAGAAAGCATTGTTTTCTCAGGGGGAGGGATGTCTGCAGTAAAACCCTGCCGTGCTTACTGTTGTTGGACTGGCTGGGCATACACACTGAGGCTAGGGGAGAACACAGGATTAGAGAGGGACTCCAGGCAAACTGTACCACAATCCATACTGTTTCAGAGTTATTTTGTTGTGAATATCAATATTTCATTGCCACCACCACATATATACAGTACACTCACAAAGACGGAGCAACATATGGGAGATTTCAGAAGTGTTGAAGTATAGCTTCTCTGTTGATTACTCTTGGAGCTATGGAGATTACATGCACTGTCCTTGGTGTTGAAAACGGCATGTGTGATTCAAGGACAAGATGGTCGCTGTCCAGTTCTGAATTGTATGTAAGTTCTTGAAAATGTAAACCTATGTTTATCTGCTATTTTTGATCCCCAAGGCTGCAGTGTCCTACACTGAATTCATTCTATACTGGTATCAGTATGAAGACTGTAAGTGCCCTCCGTACTTTTGTCTCTATGTGCTTATGGAAATGTTCTTTGTTCTAAACTCTGCGTACACAAACACACACATGCACGTATGCACTCACACACACAGACACATACACACACACACACACACACACACACAACCCCTCTATCACACACACAACCCGACTGACTTTGTTTGCTTAGTTTGGCAGCGCCTCTGTCAGGTTGAGAGACCTCTTGTCTCCAGGCGCCAGTGGAGTGAGTGGCCTTTCATTAATCTGCCTGTCTGCACTGGAGACCTCCCCTAATTAAAGGCAGTGTTTACCTTTGAGCTGGCACGCCTGCTGAATTATTGATAATTAGCCTGTCCTGGTCACTCCACTGGGTCTGCCACTGAGAACACACAGGCCAGTGGACGGATAGATGCCAACACATACCCTACGTCTGTTGTATAGCCCAGGGGTATAGACATTCACAGAATGCAGATGTAGCGTGATATGTTGTCTTATTTTAACCACAATTCTGTAAACTAGAACAAAATGATGTAGTTAGCAATGCAATGGTTATGTGTCTTGTTATTAGGGCTGGGAATTTGCCAGGGACCTCACAATATGATATTATCACGATACTTAAGGGTCGATACAATATGTATTGCGATTCTCACTATTTTCATGATTCTATATGTATGACGATTTGATACTGAGCAAATATATTGCTCACCATATTTATTCTGCAGAGGGACAAGAGAGAGCCATTCAAAAATCGAGTTTTGGTCAGTAGCTGTCACGTTCTGACCTTTATTTCCCTTGTTTTGTCTTTATTTAGTATGGTCAGGACGTGAGTTGGGGTGGGGAGTCTATGTTTGTATTTCTATGTTTTCCTATTTCTGTGTTTGGCCTGATATGGTTCTCAATCAGAGGCAGGTGTTTTGTGTTGTCTCTGATTGGGAACCATATTTAGGTAGCCTGTTTTGTGTTGGGTTTTGTTGGGTGGTTGTCTTCAGTCTTCGTGTGTCTGCACCAGATAGAACTGTTTCGGTTTCGTTTATGATCACCTTTATTGTTTTGTATTTCTTAGTGTTCAGTTTATGTTTGATAATAAACGTGATGGACACTTACCACGCTGCACATTGGTCCTCCGATCCTTCTAACTTCTCCTCCTCAGACGAGGAGGAAGACGAAAGCCGTTACAGTAGCTAGGTTTCCATCCAAATGGCAACAGATTCTCATGCAAACATTGTAAAATCAGTGCATGATGACATAGTTCACACAAAATTGACTTTTTAATTTTGATTTGATCACCCCCTCGTCTCTGTCTATAACAACTGCCAAACGGCAGTCAAGCATTGATCGTCATGTCTCCAGAATAAGACCCTTGATATTTATTGGAAAAGAGCATCAAGATCACCGTGTACTTTCACCACCCTGTGAAGTTCATTGTAACTTATTTAATCTATAGCCTAATAAACTGCATGGTTTCCCAAGCAGCGGTAGGAGGACCACACACCATATCATTGCGTGACTCCAAGTTTACTTAGAAATTATGGTTATTATATTTGTGTATAAAAGATGTTTCCACCACCTTTCCTTGCATAATTAATTTTACCGACACAAAAAGATCCCACCATGTCAAACAAACATTATCTGTCAGCGTTTATAATATTGTACCAAAACTACCTGTTTCCATCACAGCTGACGTTATTTTTTTTATACAGTATGACTTTACTCCCATAAAAACTGTGGATTGAAGTGAGGTTAGAATTTAAAGTTCTGAAAAAAAAATGGCTCCCTATTTTAAAAAAAAGATGGAGATCAAGCTATGAAGGAAAAATACTGGAGTTTTGGTGCAGGTACAGGCAACTAGCGCAAAAAATAATATTGCGACGTTGTCAAAGCGATACAATATATCGTCAAAAAAATTAGATCCCGATATGTAACTGTATCAATCTTTCCCCTCATCGCTACATGTTATGTAAGCATGCATTGTTATAGTTATTAGGATGATAATGAGTCTGAATGCTTGCTCCAGATGCAGTACAGTACTATTCCATGGCACTGATGTAATATGTTCTTGATAATCTAATTACTGTAAAACTTGACCTCTGACTGCCAAAACTAAGAAAACGTATTTCTATATATTGTTCAATGTCAATAAATCTGGTACATAATATTAAAATAACTGCTGATCAAGGACAAGATGGTTGCTACAGTATCTAGAGTTGAATTGAAAAGTTCATGGAACATGAACGCTGTCCTTAGTGCTGAATGACTACTGAATAAAACCGTTATTGGGCATACATTTAAACCTATTGAATTATTTTTTAATCCACAGAACAAAAATTCAATTTTCAGAAATCCCACAGTCGTACTGCGAGACGCCATTCGAAGCTCATGAGGATTTGGACTTAAGACGACTTAGAGGTGATTTATGCAGTAAACCAAATGGCTATGCTGGGAGGAGAGGAGATAAAAGCGAGAGCGAGTCCCCGTCAGCCTTAAAGAGGGACTGCCTCTAAAAAGCTAATAATCCCTTTGACATTATCATTTGATAATAGCTAGCTAGCTAACGTTAGACTACAAGTTGGATTTGCAAATAAGTTCGTAGCTCATGCAAGTATTTTCTGTATTGTCTAGGGCAAAATTAAATAATAGATGCAGCTATGACATTAGCTAACTCATGTCTGAGTCTGACTAATACAGTGAACTAGGAGCAACAAACCGTAATCTGGAGCTACAGTCAGTCTGTACAGAGAATTAGAATTTCCACTAGTTACCACATCAGCAAATAAAAAATTGGCTATATTGTGAAGATTGATGAAAACAAAAATCTGCTTTTTGGTCTTAATTTAAGGTTAGGGTTAGGCATGAGGTTAGTAATGTGGTTAAGGTTGAGGTTAGGTTTAAAATCACATTTTAAGAAGATAAATTGTAGAAATATGTGGGCTTTATGACTTTATGGCTGTGGTAATTACTGACGACATAGATTTAGCTTGACCCGAGTTTCTGCACTGATGACAGACAGGTTCATCAACGGTAATGTGTGTTATGTGAAAAGTTGTATTAAAAAATACCCAGTTTGATAAACTAGTAGGTTAATTACCCAGCCAAGCAAATACAAGTAGTAGAGTCCTTTTGGTTGTGAAGTGCATTATCAAAAAGCTTCTTTATAACAAAATGCAATTTACCACTCCGCTGTGTATTGTATCACCCTGTCACGGGTCCTGCCAGTCAACACCACCTCATGAGATGAGGAAGTACATTGTTTATGAGGTTTGCCTGCTGCAGTTGTTTGAGAGATGTCCAGTTTGCAGCTGAACATCCAACATAGAGAAGACCAGCAAGTGAACCCTTAGCATCACGAACACATGCCCTCACTGTGAGCATTCCTATAAAGGGACGTCGATGGGGAGACCAGAATTAGGTAGGTTTAGTCTGACCTGTTCAAACTTCAACATATTACCTGTTTGTGTGTCAGATATTACCTATCCTAACTGCCATTGGTAATAGAACAGTGACTATGTGTGTATGTGTTCACAGAAACATGTATGGAGCCAGCATATGGAGACTTGCAAGATGATGTGATTAAGTCCAGACTGACAGACAGGCTTGATACTGATGGAGAGAGACCTGGCACTCTGCATTAACATTTTAAGAGACAATTTATACTTGTATTAACATTTTTTTATTATTGAATTGAATGGTATCGGTCAATATGGGGAGGGAGAAACCCTGTGTATTCGTAACCAGGATCAGGGAAGTCCTGTTGTATACGGGACAGCGCAGGAAGGTACGACCACTCTGACATGTTTGCCAAGGTAGACTCATTACCACCAGACAAAATTTCGATAGGCACAGTGTCTGTATCGGCTGGGAAGACAATGAAAGGTGAAAGGTGCACTTTGTTATATTAGCAGAAAACAGCTTCTGTGGAATTATGTAAAGGGTTGCTTATTCTACATGGAGCTGTTGCTACATTTGAAAGTTATCAAAACACTTAGTTTAGAATATCTACATAAATTCAGCAATTGCATTCTTCTCATATTACTCTGTAGGCTACTGACCTATTCAAAGCTTCCTCCGGCATCTCAATCTGTCTGTAGTTATTGAACACAACATGCAGGAGATCTGTTTGTTGTGATTGAGTGGGGGGAAACAGCGGCGGGCAAAGTTCTGACAGATGGGATTGTCTTGGTGGTGGCAAGGACACCACCAAGAAACACCCACTACAAACCACACCCCCAAGCCAACTCACGTTTGGCTTCTGTCGTGGCCGCCAGCATTTCTTGAGGAGCAAGCCAAAAAATTAGGTCAAATCAGCAAGTGCAGTTTCCTTTTAAAGAGAGAGCCTGTCTCTGTGTCATGACTCAAGCAATGCGCTGTATGACAAGCAAAGATGCCGGCGAGCATCAGGATGTGTTCCTGTGGGCGCTTCCAGTGTCTATTCCCCTCTAAATCAGCGCTTACCTCCTATCCTCCGTCATCAGAAACCAGTTGGTGCCTGTGAAAGTATAATGGTGTAGGTTAAAGTGTCAAACTGCTTATCCATGCCCACTGGGCATGACCATTCCAAATATATCTGACAAAAACTTTTACATCCATGTTTGAGTTTACTCACAACTGTGAACGAAATAGTCTTTTACAGATAAAACATTTCTATAAAGAGAGCAGAACACAGCATGAATTAAAGTATTAGAGGGCCGATATACAACCTGCTGCTCATGATCTTGCCCTTCAGAGTATAAAGAGACGAATAAGAGGTTGAACCTCTGAGATCTGTATGTAACGCAAAGGTATTGTGAAGAGCATTAATTGATTGGCTTGGTTGATAGTTGGAATAAAAGAAGCTGCTTTAGGATATTGGAGAGCGTGGAGGCACATAGGTTGACGGATAGGATATATATGCAGAAGGATATGACAGATTGGGAGTGAGGGTATGTATAGAGAGATGGATGTATATGCTTGATGGGTGGTGATAATTGCACTCTTTAAATAGTGTTGAAGTAGAGTTGGATGGGAAGGGAGATTGGAAGGGTCCTTTCCACCGTGTGGAGTGCTCCTGCTGAGAGAGGAAAGAGAGAGGGCAACAGAGTTGAAGGAGAGAGACCCAATAATGGTCCTCTTAACCTGCCGCGCTATTAGCAGCCAGCGCTATCAGGCTCCCACATCCGCCAGGAGAGGTCAGAGCCTGATGCAGGAAGTCTTTCTAGGAGCCGCTGCTGCAGTATGGGCAGAGTGGGCGAATATCAACCAGGGTTCTGGAGAGGCTGTACTCAAGTGCCAGCTAAACTATGCCATTCACATTTACAATGCAAATCAAGATAATGGGATTTGTTAAAAGCATCTGATGGAAAGTTACTGCATCATGGGCATGGGTTTCTTGATTGTGTTGCTTTGGTAGCAGGTGCACATATTGCTGGTTTAAAGGTGTGACAGGTCATTGCATACACAGTAGAAGTTTGTTTATTCAATGTTGTAAACGTTTTGTTTGAAAATGTTCTGATGGAGATAGGTTGGTTGGTGAAGCAGAAAAATATGCATTATCAACCATATGAACAAAACACTCTGTATCACGTTTAAGGTAAGACCCAAAAGCAGACTGTCGAAGTAACAATGTTTATTACAACAAGGGCAGGCAAACGACAGTTCAAGGCAGGCACAGGTCAATAATCCAGAGAGGGTGTAAGGCACCGGAACAGCAGGCAGGATCAGGGTCAGGTCAGGCAGAGGTCGGTAATCCAGAGTAGTGGGGCAAAGGTACAGGATGACAGGCAGGTTCAGGGTCAAGGCAGGCAGAAAGGTCAGAACCGGGAAACTAGAAAACAGGAGCAAGGAAACAGGCGGGAGCAGGGAAACAAAACGCTGGTAGATTCTACGAACAAAGCGAACTGGCAACAGACAAACAGAGAACACAGGTATAAATACACAGGGGATAATGGTGAAGATGGGTGACAACTGGGGGGGTGGAGACAAGCACAAGACAGGTGAAACAGATCAGGGTGTGACACTCTGTACTGTTATGTTATGATATTTATTATTTTGGCACATTGCCAGTGGTAATCAAGTGGAAATCAAAGTCTTAAAGTAACTGCCCAGTGAAAATCAGTGAAAAAGTACATATTCTGTTATCTCATATCCAGATAATGTTGTTGACTCGTCCTATACTCGTATTTGTGGCCAAAGCATTCATTGGAGAATAAAACACTTTAAAACTTCTCTAGGGTTGGGGGCAGCATTCGGAATTTTGGATGAAAAGCATGCCCAAATTAAACTGCCAGCTACTCATCCCCAGAACATAAAATATGCATAGTATTAGTAGATTTGGATAGCAAACACTCTGAAGTTTCTAAAACTGTTTGAATCATGTCTGTGAGTATAACATAACTTATTTAGCAGGCGAAACCCCGAGGACAAACCATTCAGATTTTAATTTTTTTGAGGTCACTCTCTTTTCAATGGATTTTCATTGGGAATCCAGATTTCTAAGGGACCTTCTTGCAGTTCCTACCGCTTCCACTGGATATCAACAGTCTTTAGAAATTGGTTGCGGTTATTCCTTTGTGTAATGAAGAAGTACGGCCATCTTGAACGAGGGTCACTCGAAGTGTCCTGTTATTAGAGGCGCGTGACCAGAAAGCTAGCTACAGTTTGTTTTAATCCTGTATTGAACACAGATCATCCCGTCTTCAATTTTATCGATTATTTACGTTAACAAATACCTAAAGTTGTATTACAAAAGTAGTTTGAAATGTTTTGGCAAAGTTTACAGGTAACCTTTGAGATATTTTGTAGTCACATTTCACAAGTTGGAACCGATGTTTTTCTGGATCAAACGCGCCAAATAAATTGACATTTTGGATATATATCGACGGAATTAATCGAACAAAAGGACCATTTGTGATGTTTATGGGACATATTGGAGTGCCAACAACAGAAGCTCGTCAAAGGTAAGGCATGAATTATATTTTTATGTTTTGTGTCGCGCCTGCAGGGTTGAAATATGCTTCTCTCTCTTTGTTTACTATTGTGCTATCCTCAGATAATAGCATCGTTTGCTTTCGCCGAAAAGCCTATTTGAATTCTGACATGTTGGCTGGATTCACAACCAGTGTAGCTTTAATTTGGTATCTTTCATGTGTGATTTAATGACAGTTGGATTTTTATAGTAATTTATTTGAATTTGGCGCTCTGCATTTTCTCTGGCTTTTGGCCAAGTGAGACAGTAGCGTCCCGCCTAAACTCAGAGTTTTGGATATAAATATGAACTTTACCGAACAAAACATACATGTATTGTGTAACATAAAGTCCTATGAGTGTCATCTGATGAAGATCATCAAAGGTTAGTGATTCATTTTATCTCTATTTCTGCTTTTTGTTACTCCTCTCTTTGGCTGGAAAAATGGCTGTCTTTTTCTGTGACTTGGCTCTGACCTAACATAATCGTTTGGTGTGCTTTCGTCGTAAAACCTTTTTAAAATCGGACACTTTGGCTGGATTTACAACAAGTGTATCTTTAAAATGGTGTAAAATACTTGTATGTTTGAGGAATTTAAATTATGGGATTTCTGTTGTTTTGAATTTGGCGCCCTGCAGTTTCACTGGCTGTTGACGAGGCCTAGAGAAGTTTTTTTACAAAAAAATGCTTGCTATTCCTCATAGAACTTGATGTCATCTCCCTGAGGAGGATGAGCTGGCCAATCAGTGGTGTAGAGGAGGATGAGTGGGCCAATCATTGCATTAAAATGTTTCATGACCAGTATACACCTTCACCATTCTGTTGTTGGGGTATGGCCACACCATTCTAACACAGAAAAACTGCTTTTTAACATACTTAATTACCTTTTTTAGTAAGGAAAACTATTTCACTGGTATTGTAAGTAATTCTAGGTCATATTTCATAGAAATCTGGAAACACTGGGCAGTTACTTTAAGCTGTCAACTCCGGTTCCCAGCATACATCCACCGACTCCAGTTGCTCTCTTGGCACAGAGATACACAAAACAAGTCTGTGGTAATTTAATGCAGCCAGCCCAGCCGCCCAGGCCTCTGCATGATCCTGTGGGAGTGCCGGTGCCCGTGTGAGTGAGGCTGAACACTTTATCCAGTGGCATTAGCCCTCCATGTTTGAGTTAATACCACAGAGTAGAGCCTCTATCCGCCAGCATTAGGGTCTGCCACTCCCCCGCAGAGCAGGGAGGGGGAGATAACACTTTCACTCACACCAGCACAAGCACACTATCTACTAGGTTTCCTCACTATGGGTCGTTCCACCAATTTGTGCCTTTTGAGAAGTGTTACTTGGTCAAAAAATGTTTTTTTGATTTCACTAAATTGTAACTGTAAATCTATCCGCCAAAGACAAATATTAACTTGGTCACTGTCCCCTGAGGGTTTTGGGTTTATCCATGTGGTCACTCAAGTGTCCATAATCCCTATACCTAGCACTGGTGCTATTTTAGCCTTTTCTTACAGACCAATCAGCCCTTCTCTTCATACCACTAACAATCTTCTAGACCCCCGTCTGATGTGGTTTCCATGGGATTGCAATGTGACATACTGGCCTGTGTCCTCTGTGCTGGAAGAGCGATGTCATCCCTGAATTAGACCTGACAGGGTTGTTTAATTTGTGCTCGGTGGGTGGACCAATAAAAAGAGCAGGAACAAATTAATAGAGGAGATTCAGGGGAATTTTCATTCAGGAAAGCATTTTCATTAGCAGGAGGGGAAGATGAACGAAACCACCTGAAATTAAGAAAGAATGTGTGCATGCAGTGGTGTAAATCGTTAAGGCGTTTTCGCGGTATCTGTACTTCACTATTTATATTTTTGACAACAAAAAGTACTTGTTACATTTTGAATGCTTAGCAGGACATGAAAATTGTCTAATTCACACACTTATCAAGAGCACATCCCTGGTCATCCCTACTGCCTCTGATTTGGCGGACTCACTTAACACATGCTTTGTTTGTAAATTATGTCTGAGCTTTGGACCAAAAGCTCAGACATAATTGGCCCCTGGCTCTCTGTAAATTAAAAAAAAATTATAATAATTATGATGTCTGGTTTGCTTTATACTGTATAAGGAATTTTAATTATTTATACTTTTACTTTTGACACTTAAATGTATTTTAGCAATTACATTTACTTTTGATACTTAAGTACATTTAAAACGAAATGCTTTTACTCAAGTATGAAAATTGGATACTTTTTCCACCACTGTTTGTGAGTGAGTGAGTGAGTGAGTGAGTGAGTGAGTGAGTGAGTGAGTGAGTGAGTGAGTGAGTGAGTGAGTGAGTGAGTGAGTGAGTGAGTGAGTGAGTGAGTGAGAGAGAGAGAGAGAGAGAGAGAGAGAGAGAGAGAGAGAGAGAGAGAGAGAGAGAGAGAGAGAGAGAGAGAGAGAGAGAGAGAGAGAGAGTTAGGGTTAGGTTTTTGGATTAGGGTTAGGGTAAGAGTACGGGTTGGAGTTATGGAAAATAGGATTTTGAATGGGACTGAATTGTGTGTCCCCACAAGTATAGCTGTGCAAGACCATGGGTGCGTGGGTGCGTGTGTGCGTGCGTGTCCACAATGTCAAGCAAATGTCTACCTCGGTCCTCCTCCAATTACTGACCATCTTAATTATTTCCAGCCAAAATGTCACGATATTGACCAGAACATTGTTTTTCCAGTAGAAGTGTTGCTCGGATTCTCTACTCTTTTCATTTTGTCTGCTTAGGGATACTTGTATCAGTCCCCTCAGCTGTTGTTTTAGCATTAGTCTGTAAGGTCCCCCCACAAATGAAATACTCAGTGGGTGTAATGTGTGATGGGTGTCTGGGTGGGCGTTGTGGGGGTGGGATTCGCTGGGAGTTAGCATCAACTGGCAGTTAGCTTGTACATTCAACAAGAAATTAGCTCCCAGCTAATGGCTTTTTAAATTAGTCCTGTTTAGAAATACTAGATCAATCATTAGGTGATTTCCCTCATAGTCAAGGGATACCTAGTCAGTTGTACAACTGAATGCCTTCAACTGAAATATGTCTTCTGCATTTAACCCAACCCCTCAATCAGAGTGGTGCCTTAATCAACATCCACGGCTTCACCGCCTGGGGAACAACAGGTTAACTGCCTTGCTCAGGGTAGAACAACAGATTTTTACCTTGTTCGGTTACTGGGCCAACGCTCTAACCACTAGGCTACCTACAACCCACAGAGAATGCTATGAACTTTGTATACAAACACTTTTAAGGTCAACTGCCACAACTGCCATCTCTTTCCTTGTCCTTCATTTGTTTTCCTGTCCATGTCTTCTGCCTTTCTCCCTCCTTTAGCCTCAGTGTGTGTCTGCTCCATAGATCTACAGTCTGGACAGGTGCTGTTTGACCTGCTGTACTCTGCAGCTGGCCAATAGGTTCATGTCTGTTTGACCTGCTGTACTCTGCAGTTAGCCAAGAGTTTCCTGTCTGTTTGACATGCTGTACTCTGCTGCTGGCCAAGAGGTTCCTGTCTGTTTGACCTGCTGTACTCTGCAGCTGGCCAAGAGGTTCCTGTCTGTTTGACCTGCTGTACTCTGCAGCTGGCCAAGAGTTTCCTGTCTGTTTGACATGCTGTACTCTGCAGCTGGCCAAGAGGTTCCTGTCTGTTTGACCTGCTGTACTCTGCAGCTGGCCAAGAGGTTCCTGTCTGTTTGACCTGCTGTACTCTGCAGCTGGCCAAGAGGTTCCTTTCTGTTTGACATGCTGTACTCTGCAGCTGGCCAAGAGGTTCATGTCTGTTTGACCTGCAGTACTCTGCAGCTGGCCAAGAGGTTCCTGTCTGTTTGACCTGCTGTACTCTGCAGCTGGCCAAGAGGTTCCTTTCTGTTTGACCGGCTGTAAGCAAAACAAGATAGACTTCACCTCACCCTTCAGCTCTACAATAGGCCACCGATCTCCATCTTTTAAGCATTATCTGATGTCTTGTCACAATCTACCACAGAATCATCATCTCTTGACCAATACAATGAAGCCAGACACAGAGAGAGGAATACAGAGAGGGAAATTATTCCGAAGCAAAGATATAACAGGTGGTATGACAGGTCTCAGTCATCACTGTGATACTATTGTGAGGCATGGTGGCAACCTGGATGTGGTGATTTACTGCAACAACAGACTAAATAGTATAACAGAGGAAAGGTATGTGTTGGTGTGTGTTGGGGGGTGGGGCGTACTATTCTTGTTTTATTTCTCCTTTATGCAACAGTGGAGATGGATGAGTGGTTACCTTCCAGACTGATGTATGAAAAAGAGATGTGCTGCTAAAAAGCCTCATGCACACACACATGTTTCTCCTCCCTCGTCAGTCCATGTTGTCTTTCAGATCTGTCTCCTGTCATAGCACTTATATTTACAGGGTGGAAATCTGAACTGAAGGGCTTTCAAAACAAACACTGCTCAGGTCAGGATGAACAGAGAGAAGGGAGGGGAAGGGGGAGTGAGAGAGAGAGAGAGAGAAAGAGTGAGAGAGAGAGAGAGAGAGAGAGAGAGAGAGAGAGAGAGAGAGAGAGAGAGAGAGAGAGAGAGAGAGAGAGAGAGAGAGAGAGCAAGAGAAAGAGAGAATCCAAATGAGAATGAGAATTATAAAAAGAATGAGAGTAAAAAGAACGAGAGAGCAGGCAGTGTGTGAGGCAGTGTGTGGCTGGGAAAACCCCTAGGGATGGGTGAACTCAGTGCATCCCAATTTTCATTTCTCGCTGTACAACCCCAGATGATTATAGTGTAATGATGGTTATTTTAATTGGACCTTTGTTTCCTTCAGTTTTCATATTGCTGAAACCCTTGGGAACTTAAACATCTTCACGCCACACACACACACAGACACACACACACACAGACACACTCACGCATGCAAACACACACACATTCACACAGCCAAGTCAAAGCCTCACGGTGGCGAACCATGGCTATTGGACCTATTAGGCCTTCCTTCAGTGGGGGAAGATATCTTCCAAAACTGAGCTGCGCTTCAGGCTGCCACTAACACAGAGACAGCTCCCATACTACCAGTAACAACAAACACACTGCTTACACAACCTATGGTAGCCTAATGCCATCACTACCACACTATTACCCAAAACAGTGACATATCAAAGGATATGAGTTTGACAGGCTCGTGGTGCTGAAAGGACAGCGACCATAATACATGCACACTCCATATTTTTATTTATTTATATGTAACCTTTATTTAACTAGGCAAGTCAGTTAAGAACAAATTCTTATTTACAATGACAGCCTACCGGGGAACAGTGGGCTAACTGCCTTGTTCAGAATTACAGATTTTTACCTTGTCAGCTCTGGGATTTAATCCAAGAACCTTGCGGTTACTGGCCCAACACTCTAACCACTAGGCTACCTGTCACCCCCAAATACAGATGTAGGATCTGCATATGAGCCAGTTTGCTACAGCAGGAAAATAATCCTGCAGCAACAGAAAATGTGAATTATTATGTAGATTATAATTACATTTCTGTATGTGTTGATACATTTTTAAGAAGGGAAAATCAAGTCTGAAATTTCAAAGTGTAACTTACAAACTTCAGAAGCCTTTTTGAATCTAAAACACACTACAAGTTGAAAATGCAGGTTCTCCTGCAACACGGTGTTCTAAGTAAGATCCTACATTTGTAGGAGAGCACACTTCTTGTAAAACACATGATGAGTGATAGAAAGACGGTAGCATGCTCAGCATGATGTTAAAGAATTTAAGCAGCCCATTCACTCAGACATTATAAACCAGTAGCCTAGGTCCTTTCGGGTTCACCTAGGGGTCATAAAAAGGGTTGTATCCAAATGTTTGATGTATTAGAAAAAATGTATTATGCTGTCACGCCCTGGCCTTAGTATTCTTTGTTTTCTTTATGTTTTTTAGTTAGGTCAGGGTGTGACATGGGGAATGTATGTGTTTTGTAGTGTCTATGGGGTGTTGTATGTGTATGGGGCAAAGTAGAGTATAGTTGTCTAGTTATGTCTATGGCTGCCTAGATTGGTTCTCAATCAGAGACAGCTGTCATTCATTGTCTCTGATTGGGAGCCATATTTAAGGCAGCCATAGGCAGTAGGCTTTTGTGGGGTGTTGTCTATGTCTATGTTCTATGTTGCAGTTGTGCACTTAGTTCTGTTTAGCTTCACGATCGTTTGTTTTGTTCATTTTGTAAGTGGTTGTTTTTTCCCTTCATTAAAGAAGATGTATTTTTCACACGCTGCGCCTTGGTCCTCTCTCTCTCACGAAGACGATCGTGACAGAACACCCCACCAACCATGGATCAAGCAGCGTGAGAGAAACCAGGACTCGTGGACATGGGAGGAAATATTGGACGGAAAGGGACCCTGGGCTCAACCAGGAGAATATCGCCGCCCCAAAGCTGAGCTGGAGGCAGCGAAAGCAGAGAGGCGGCCATATGAGGAGGCAGCACGGAAACAAGGCTGGAAGCCCGTAAGTCAAACCCAAAAATTTATTGGGGGGGGGCTCTCGGGTAGTTTAGTTGGGTCAGTCGGGAGACGTGAGCCAACTCCTCCTGCTTACCGTAGGGAGCCGGTGAGGGCGGATTTGGAGGTGAGCGACGCAGAGACAGTAAAGGAGTTAATGGAGAAATTGGAGGAGAGAGTTATGAGGGATGTATTGGTTTGGTGCATGAGGCACGGCATCCGTCCTAACGAACGTGTTGGTGAGTTAATGTCACCGGGAACAGCTCTCCATACTCGTCCTGAGGTGCGTGCTAGCCGTCTGGTGAAGACAGTACCTACAGCACGCACAAAGCCTCCTGTGCGTCTCCAGAGTCCTGTACGCACTGTTCCTTCTCCCCGCACTCGCCCTGAGGTGCGTGCCCTCAGCCCGGTACCTCCAGTTCCGGTACCACGCACCAGGCCTATAGTGCGTCTCGAGAGTCCAGTGTGCCCTGTTCCTGCTCCACGCACTCTCCCTGTGGTGCGTGTCTCCAGCCCAGTGCCTCCAGTTCCGGCACCACGCACCAAGCCTCATGTGCGTCTCCAGAGCCCTGTACGCACTGATCTTTCTCCCCGCACTCGTCCTGAGGTGCGTGCCCTCAGCCCGGTACCACCAGTCCCGGTACCACGCACTAGTCCTATAGTGCGCCTTGAGAACTCAGTGTGCCCTGTTGCTACTCCCCGCACTAGCCTGAAGGTGCGTGGCTTTAGCCCGGTACCTCCAGTTCCGGTACCACGCACCAGGCCTACAGTGCGTCTCAGCCGGCCAGAGTCTGCCGTCTGCCCAACGGCGCCTGAACTGCCCGTCTGCCCAACGCCGTCTGAACTGCCCGTCTGCCCAACGGCGCCTGAACTGCCCGTCTGCCCAACGCCGTCTGAACTGTCCGTCTGCCAAGCGCCGCATGAACTGCCCGTCTGTACTGAGCCTTCAAAGCCGCTCATCCAGCCATGACCAGCCAGAGCCGTCATCCAGCCATGACCAGCCAGAGCCGTCATCCAGCCATGACCAGCCAGAGCCGTCATCCAGCCATGACCAGCCAGAGCCTTCCGCCAGACAGGATCAGCCAGAGCCTTCCGCCAGACAGGATCAGCCAGAGCCGTCAGCGAGCCATGATCAGCCAGAGCCGTCAGCGAGCCATGACCAGCCAGAGCCGTCAGCGAGCCATGACCAGCCAGAGCCGTCAGCGAGCCATGACCAGCCAGAGCCGTCAGCGAGCCATGACCAGCCAGAGCCGTCAGCGAGCCATGACCAGCCAGAGCCGTCAGCGAGCCATGACCAGCCAGAGCCGTCAGCGAGCCATGACCAGCCAGAGCCGTCATCCAGCCATGACCAGCCAGAGCCGTCATCCAGCCATGACCAGCCAGAGCCGTCATCCAGCCATGACCAGCCAGAGCCGTCATCCAGCCATGACCAGCCAGAGCGTCATCCAGCCATGACCAGCCAGAGCCGTCATCCAGCCATGACCAGCCAGAGCCGTCATCCAGCCATGACCAGCCAGAGCCGTCATCCAGCCAGGACCAGCCAGAGCCGTCATCCAGCCAGGACCAGCCAGAGCCGTCATCCAGCCAGGACCAGCCAGAGCCGCCAGCTAGCCAGGATCCGCCAGAGCCGCCAGCCAGCCAGGATCCGCCAGAGCCGCCAGCCAGCCAGGATCCGCCAGAGCCAGCCAGCCAGGATCCGCCATCCAGTCCGGTGCTGCCCCTCAGTCCGGTGCTGCCCCTCAGTCCGGAGCTGCACTTCACTTCGGAGTTGCCCCTCATTCTGGTGTTGTCCCTCATTCTGGTGTTGTCCCTCATTCCAGTGTTGTCCCTCATTCCGGTGCTGCCCCTCAGTCCGGTGCTGCCCCTTAGTCCGGTGCTGCCCCTTAGTCCGGTGCTGCCCCTTAGTCCGGTGCTGCCCCTTAGTCCGGTGGGGTTAATTTGGAGGGTGGCCATTTGGAGGAGGCTACCAAAGCGGGTATTGACAATGGTGGAGTGGGGGCCACGTCCCGCACCTGAGCCGCCGCCATGATGGGGCCCATCCCGGACCCTCCCCTTTCTATTTCAGGTTGTGCGGTCGGAGTCCGCACCTTTGGGGGGGGGGGTACTGTCACGCCCTGGCCTTAGTATTCTTTGTTTTCTTTATGTTTTTTAGTTAGGTCAGGGTGTGACATGGGGAATGTATGTGTTTTGTAGTGTCTATGGGGTGTTGTATGTGTATGGGGCAAAGTAGAGTATAGTTGTCTAGTTATGTCTATGGCTGCCTAGATTGGTTCTCAATCAGAGACAGCTGTCATTCATTGTCTCTGATTGGGAGCCATATTTAAGGCAGCCATAGGCAGTAGGCTTTTGTGGGGTGTTGTCTATGTTCTATGTTGCAGTTGTGCACTTAGTTCTGTTTAGCTTCACGATCGTTTGTTTTGTTCATTTTGTAAGTGGTTGTTTTTTCCCTTCATTAAAGAAGATGTATTTTTCACACGCTGCGCCTTGGTCCTCTCTCTCTCACGAAGACGATCGTGACATATGCTTATGTTTTCTTAATAGAAAGGGAGGAGTTAAAAGACCCCTCCCTCCTTACATTTATAGGGTTTTAGACTACTGATTAACAATATATATATTCATTGTAGAAGTTTAGTATTGTTCTACAGTTGTATTTTAGTTTTCTCTCTCTCTCTGCCTCATTATAAAGAGGCCCCTCTTAGAAATGTGTGACTTAGAACTCTGCAGGGGAGTGAAGGAGATAAGACTAGGCAAACATTCCACAATAAATCAACTTTGGAGGAAGGGGACATTTACTGCTAAGTGTTTAGCTAACAATAAGGGCCCTGTTTATACAGCTTTGTAGGCATGGTTTTGGTCCCAGGAGTAGAGGATGATGATACAGGCAGTGACATCACCAGGGCGCGACTTAGGGTTTAATAAAACCACTGGAGACCTTTTGTTGGGGGCAGAACTTACTCAGAAACATGCGTGCTATGTTCCTGTTTGTCAACTTCTGTCTGCAACTGCATTAATAAAGGTTTTTGAATAACTTAATTAAAGATATTGTCATAATGCTAATTTCACCAAAGAACCAATGATTGACAAAGAAGGACGTAAGGAACGAACCCTAACAGTCCCAATCATACAATAACACAATCATCAGGCTAAGCATTTCCAAATCAACATTTACAACTGTTACTTTCCATTGTAAACATCTTGATCATGTTCAGCACACAAAGTAACTAGTGATCTAAAGTTTAAATGCAACAATGTTTCGCACAGATAACGCATTATTTTCAAAGAGCTAACAGCAAGTGAGCTGCAATAAATAAAACAAATCTCCAGATTATGATAATTTAAAAGGTAAATTCTTGTTTGAAGCTCATCTAGAAAAGGGCAGCCGCAAACTAGCCGGCAACAAAAAGTAGCTTGCTTAGATCTTTGGAAAACTGGATTGGTTGAACAGCGCAAAAGAGAACCTCCCCTGACAATTTTTTTAGTCCTAACATTGCAGGAGTAAAAAAAGAATGTGCCTGAGTGGAATTAGCACATCCGGTTTTCAGCGGAAAAGGAAGCTAGGTTGAATTAGCTGTATCCCTGAAAACTGGATGCATCCGGTTGTTGGCAACTCTATCAAGGGTGCCCCAGAGACCACCAAAGAAAACTCCTTATTGGATATTTTTTTCTCCTCAGTTTCAACCCTCTCTTCACAAACTGAAGAGATTAAAACAGAAATTAACTGAAATGTTATTGAAAAGATTAAAGAAATTTAAAATACATTTATATTTTAACCCTACGATCACATATCTGTGATCATTGTTGAGTGGTCCCTGCAGCGTACCATCGCAAATATGTGATTGGAACAGTAGCAACAGAACGTATGATGCAACAAACACGTCTAAACAGCATTGTTGTCTGATTGTTCTGATGGGAAATTAAGGTCTTCACAACTTTATTCCTCAATTTCACCTGTTATTGTTAAAGATAAATGCGAACTTCCTCATCCAAGCATCACACGGAACACATCCACAGTCAAACTCATTTCATAAACCAGTCTAAATAACAGTTTGCGCTGACAAGAAACAAAACATAAGTTAGCGACCTAACAACTAGACTTGTTTACAATCTACCACATCTCAGGTGAGCACAAGGCAGAAATATAATATTGTTTTGAAAAGAACTGCGTGTCAGCTTAGCTAACAGCAGCTAAATTCTTTATGATGTAAGCCATGTTTGTTTATGTTTGACAAACAAAGACTCCCTAATCCCAAAATGCTATTCACTGTAAGATGCAAATAAACAAAGTCAAAGATGGCTGCGCCCATTGCCCGAAAAATATTAACTTAGTTTGGCCATTTTTCAACATTACAAATCTTCAATGTACTTGTTACAGTGTATATAAGAACCGGAGCACTTGACTAGACAAGTCGTTTACAATTTTTGACAAATCACAAAGAATATAAAATGTTAGCACCTCACAGATCATCACCCCAAATACAAGCCTACTGCCTAGCCTAAACGTAGTGCGAAAGCTAAACAGTTTTGCCAGATTTGAGTGAATCCATTTTAGGGGGGTTTGTGGGGGGTTCATTTCATTTGTGGGGGATTTCCAGTCCATGGGGTGTAAAAATGGAGGAAGGTATTGTGGTGGGATATAATGTAGGACATATTACTATGACGGGAGTTGTATCAATAAATGGGGGGCAAACACAGGAGTTATAAGTTGAATAAAAATAAAACCCCTGGAAGCAGGGGTCTGAGCTGGCAAACCTGAGTAAGAATAGTTACAACCTAAGTCGGTCGAGGGAACCTTCCCTTCACCTCATTTTGTATAACATCTTTGGATTTGTCACCAGTACTTGAAAACATGTGAAGAAAACAGTAAATAAATTAGGCTCCATACATGCATACGGTGTGCTACAGTAGAAACGACAACACGATATATAGAAACTACAATGACAATGTAATAAGGCACTTACTTTAATAGGAATGCACACATGTCCAAATGTATTATTAATAAGGAAAACAAAAATGAAAGCAATGTGTGCGCCAGTCAGAAAATGCGGCAGTTGTTATTTTCTGCAGGTTCTGTTCTGACTGGAGATGCGCAAATGTCTGCATGCTTAATCTGTGAAAACACTAGGGAAATGCTTGGGCTCTTGTAGAAGAGAGAAGTTTGTCAGGCTCAGTAATTCCTCAAACGAAAATTGTCCGCAACAGTGAAATGGGCTACATCTATGTGAATTAATGAGGAGGGGGAACACACCTCAATTCAAACTGTTCAAACTAATAAAACTTATTAGAAATTAATTTGAAATTGACAAGTTGATACATAGCCTGTAGATATTTAGCAGGCAGCGTGCTTTGGTTTGAGGGCAGCGCGGGTTAAATGTCCTGTTGCTTAAATAACAATCACATTTTGGAACAGTGAGTGCGTTCTGATATCACGCGCATAACAAAACTCACGCTAGGGCAAACGTTACAGATATTTGGAACTCACACGTGAAAAGGTTAAAAATGAAACAATTATTTTATAAATGATCAGGCCTTCTATGAAGTCCAAGAAGGCCTTGATGGTTCGCTCCCCACTTCCCACAAGCCTCCATTTAAGTATTCATCCACAAGGTCATCCATGTGTGTAGTGTGTGAGGCTGGAGAGAAAGCCTTGATCTATTTATTTTGGAGATTTCCAGAGTTTTCCTTTGGAGATGGCCTAACATCCAATCATCCATTTTGAATCACTTCTGAGACGATAAGTGGAGGGCTGCTGTTATCCAATCACCACTCACCTCAAGATCAAAACAAAAGTAGGTCTGTCTGTCTTTGCCTCAATCTCTCTGATATAAGGCTACTTGTGCATTTATGTCGACTGCGCACATCTTCCTCAACCAACCATAAACATACGGAAACAAAGAGCCAGGCATGCAGCGTGAGTAGGCCTACTCATTCAGATGATGCCTGTTGAAAGCCAGTTAACCAGTCTGGCACCGGGGTTCCGCTAGCGGAACTCCTCCCACATTCCACTGAAAAGGCAGAAGCGCGAAATTCAAAAAAATATTTTTGAGAAATATTTAACTTTCACACATTAACAAGTCCAATACAGCAAATGAAAGATACACATCTTGTGAATCCAGTCAACATGTCCGATTTTTTAAATGTTTTACAGCGAAAACACCACATATATTTATGTTACCTCACCGCCAAATACAAAAAAGGACAGACATTTTTCACAGCACAGGTAGCATGCACAAAGCCAACCTAACTAACCAAGAACCAACCAAACTAACCAAGAAACAACTTCATCAGATGACAGTCTTATAACATGTTATACAATAAATCTATGTTTTGTTCGAAAAATGTGCATATTTGAGGTATAAATCAGTTTTACATTGCAGCTACCATCACAGCTACCGTCAGAAATAGCACCGAAGCAGCCCGAGTAATTACAGACACCAATGTCAAATACCTAAATACTCATCATAAAACATTTCTGAAAAATCGATGGTGTACAGCAAATTAAAGACAAACATCTTGTGAATCCAGCCAATATTTCCGATTTTTTAAGTGTTTTACAGCGAAAACACAATATAGCATTATATTAGCTTACTACAATAGCCTACCACACTACCGCATTCATTCATCAAGGCACGTTAGCGATAGCAATAGGCACGTTAGCGATAGCGAATAAACCAGCAAAAGATATTAATTTTCACTAACCTTCATAAACCTTCATCAGATGACAGTCCTATAACATCAGGTTATACATACACTTATGTTTTGTTCGAAAATGTGCATATTTAGAGCTGAAATCAGTGGTTATACATTGTGCTAACGTAGCATCTTTTTCCCAGAATGTGCGGATATTTTTATGACACTCAACTATTCTGACCAAATAACTATTCATAAACGTTACTAGAAAATACATGTTGTATAGGAAATGATAGATACACTAGTTCTTAATGCAATCGCCGTGTTAGAATTCTAAAAATAACTTCATTACGACATCCAGCTTAGTTATAGCGAGAGAGTGCCCAAAATCTGGGCGCAAACTACTATTTCACATGTTCGACAGATATATGAAATAGCATCATAAAATGGGTCCTACTTTTGATGATCTTCCATCAGAATGTTGTACAAGGGGTCCTTTGTCCAGAACAATCGTTGTTTGGTTTTAGAATGTCCTCTTCTCCAGTCAATTAACACGGAAAGCTAGCAAAGTGGCGCGAAGCTCTCCTTCCTGAACAAAGGCACACAACGCAACACGCCTAACGTCCCGAATAAATTTCAATAATCTAATAAAACTATATTGAAAAAACATACTTTACGATGATATTGTCACATTTATCAAATAAAATCAAAGCCGGAGATATTAGTCGTCTATAACGACAGCTTTTCAGAAGGCAATACCAGTTCCCTTCTCGCTCGCTCCAGAAAACAGGAAACTGGTGACACGTCATGCCAAGAGCTTTTATTCGACCCCAGATCAAGTTATACACTCCATTTCTTCTCTCACTGCCTGTCGACATCTAGTGGAAGACGTATGAAGTGCATGTATACTAATAAATATCAAGGACATTTATAGGCAGGCCCTAGAACAGAGCATCGATTTCAGATTTTCCACTTCCTGTCAGGAAGTTTGCTGCAAAATGAGTTCTGTTTTACTCACAGATATAATTCAAACGGTTTTAGAAACTAGAGAGTGTTTTCTATCCAATAGTAATAATAATATGCATATTGTACGAGCAAGAATTGAGTACGAGGCCGTTTAAATTGGGCACGATTTTCCCCCAAAGTGAAAACAGCGCCCTCTGTCCTCAACAGGTTAATCCCTATCTTCAGATCATCGTGGCATGGTGTCATGTGCATGCATACAATGTAATGGACACTAGCTTCTATACCTCAACCTCATTATGCAGAGCATTCTATAGAGTAGCATACAGCTACTGTACAGGGCTGACTGAACAGGATATGAGGGTATTTTCATGTATGTCATTCCCCTATTTCAATGCAATTTGTGTTTTTGAGAAGATACATGACGGTACATGACGTACCGGAAGGGTTTTCAACAGCAGCTGCTTTTTTAAGGTTCAGTCCATATTTGATGGTGAAGATTAAAACCAATCACCCGTGCAGAGTTGAAGTGAGCGTAGCTGTGGCTGCTGGGTTGTTCTGTGCTGTAATGGGTTGTGCTGTGCTCTGCTGTGCTGTGCCATGCTGTGACGTGCGGCGAGGCAGGCCTGTGCTGAGAGGGCGGTCATCTCTGTGATGTCTTCTGAACCCTCCCGGTCCTTCATCATCCACAAGGGAGCAGAACCGGCGAGCTGTTTGGAAAGGAAGGCTATCATCAGAGGACACGTTTAATTTCAATGAAGACGACTTTGTTTCCTAATTAATCTCCTGGCTCCGGCTCCCTGCTCCACTCCTGTCACTTCCTCGGAATTAAACACGGCCGGCAATTTGTTAAATCAATTATCAAGAGAGGAAGCGGGCTTTCAGTTAGCACGCACACACACAGAGGCTACGCTGCACACATACATGAGATAGCTAGACGGTAGAAGAGACATGCTGCTGTGGAGAGGCAGGAAGGCCTTCAGGAGAAAGGTGGAGTGTGTTGTAGGAATGACCAACTGAGGAGCAGGAAAACAGGAGAAATAAGGAGCTTGTCCTTGTTGACATGGCTTTGTAAACAAGAGTCTGATGAGGACTCTCCAACAAAACAGAATGGCGGCCCGAAGAGACATGATCCACAGAGAGAGATGAGTAGAGGGGACATAGAGAGGGAAAGAGTGGGGGCAAGAGAGAAAGGTAGATGCTGAAGAGGAGACGAGGCAGAGCGAACAGAAGCAGGGGTGGAGAGGGAAAAAAAACTATTGTTCCATATTGTCCTTGTCTCATACATCTCTTTCTCTCTTTGTCCCTCACTGTATTCCGCAAAGTTTTGAATGAGGAGTTTCACTGTGACTCATTTCTATGGTAAAAGTGCTATTTTCCATGTGTATGTGGCAGTTATTTATTTTGTCTGCTAGTGTGAAGGTAGTCCTCCATTGAAACAGCTTAACAATGACACAGTTTGTCCTGTAACCCCCCCCCCCCCCCCCCCCCCATCGCTTACGTACATTGGAATGCTTAGAATGTTTTGTCCTGTGAAACACATTCAACAATGCATACGTTAGTTTCTACTCCCGTCTCATGTCCTGTCCTTATATTAGTTGTATAAGTAATACAGTGTGCCATACAACACTTGTCAATTCAAGCTAGTCCTCTCTCTCTTTCTCTCTTACTGTATGTTTTGAAACCATCTAAATATAATAGCTCTGACTTGAATAGAATGACATCTGAAGAAAGAAGAGGAGAGGGACAGGCCTGAACACAAAACACATTTGTAGATTCTGTTTGACTCATAGTTGATCCAAGATACGAAAAATGAACACTATTCATTTTAGAGACGAGAGATACCTGAGGGGTGCAAAATGAAAAACCTGAGTTTCAAATTGAAAGACAAACAGTAGAGGAAGAGAGGCTGATGGCTGTTCTTTCAGGCTGTATTAGAGGAAAGAGGAATAGACATTGCATGATGTGTTTAAATCACGGCGTTCCATCTTCCAGTGGGACACATTTCATTAAGCCTAGCAGCTGGGGCCAGCGCTCCATGCGTCCACTCATCTATCATAGAAATCCATCAGGCCTGTCCTCTTCCTGCTCCGACAGCATGTATGTGACTGGACCCTGTCCATCTGATCAGATGACTGACTGCCCACACATTCATTTTCTCTTTCCATCTTTCTTTTCCTTTTTCTCTCTCTCCCTCCGTTGCAATCCCTGGCCTCCTCCCTCCATTGCTCGCTCCTCTTTCTCCCTCACGCCTTCTCTGACTGACCTAAACGACCACAGCATATAATCCTGATTCATGACCCTGCTGCTTTCTTTGTCTTTGCTTTTTCTGCAGCCTCTCTCTCTCTTTCTCTCTCTCTCCCTCTCGCTCGCTTTCTTTCTCTCTCTTTCTTTCTCTCTTTCTCTGTCTCTCTGTGTTTCTCTCTCTCTCTTTCTCCCTCTCTCTCTCTCTCTCTCTCTCTCTCACACACACTACTGTAATTGGTATGGGAATGTAATCTGAGGGAGAAAAGCAGTCAGAGAATGCCCTCAACAGGAGCATTCAGGTCAATGGTCACAGTGATGACGGGCCAAGATGATTTGAGAAGAGGTGGTTTTGCTAATTTTTGTATATTTATGATGTCATTGTTGTTACTCCTGAAAGGAAATAATGGCTCTGTCATCTATTAACAAACTCAAAGAAGCAGAGTCCCACGGGAGCTAAGACCAGGGTCATCCCAACATCTCCACAGGTACTCGATGCAGACAGATCTAAGTGAAGAAATAAGCTGGGTGGATGAAAGAGTTAAATCAACAAAAGGTAGGAGGAAAAAACAAGAATAAAGAAGATACAACATTTCAAAGGATTGAAAAGGGTTTGAAGGGACCCGGGAGAGATGTGGAGAAAGGTAGAGAGATGACATAGAAGTGGAAAATGAAATTGCAAGTAAATCCATGGTTCAGTCTGCCTAGGCTGGTTAGAGGGGTGAAGGTTGAGGTGTGTGTGAGTACCGGTGTATACGTGTGTGTGTGTGTGTGTGTGTGTGTGTGTGTGTGTGTGTGTGTGTGTGTGTGTGTGTGTGTGTGTGTGTGTGTGTGTGTGTGTGTGTGTGTGTGTGTGTGTGTGTGTGTGTGTGTGCGTTTGGCTGGTGGCAGGAGAAATCAGAGGATAGGCTCTTTGTATTGGCTGGAATGGAATGAATAGAAAAGTATCAAACACGTCAACCAAATGGAAATACACACACGACGGTGCAATCATTCCATTCCAGCCACAACAATGAACCCGTCCTCCAATTTAAAGTGACACAAGCCTCCACTGGTGTGCACGTGCATAAATATGCAAATGTGACACAAGCTGATCAAAATCACCCAACGAACAGGCTGTTGTATTAATCCCTTCAGGACTCAGAAATATGGTCATAACAGAACATTTCAGTGAGATTTCCTGTACACAGGACCTCCTCACTGCTGTCCCAAAACAAGGCTTCCTGTCACTCCATGACATGACCTGGCTGTCTGGCCTCAGCCTTTTGGATATCAGAGTGTCAGTAACTCACTAGCATTACCAGCATTACAACAAGGAATACGACTTTCCCGAATTTGACCCTTTGTTCGTACAGGACAATTGAACTGATTCCAGAGGCTGATCCAAAACACCGCCGGCGGAGAAGAGGTATTCTGAGTGGACCTCTAGTCCGACTCAGGAGGCGCGCACACCACCCACTGCTTATGAGTATTTTACTTGCGAATGTTCAGTCTCTGGATAATACATTTGACGAGCTTAGGGTGAGTATTTCCTTCCAGAAAGACATCAGGGATTGTAACATACTCTGTTTCACGGAAACATGGCTCTCTCGGGATATACTGTCTGAGTCTGTACAGACAGTTGAGTTCTCAGTTCATCGCGCAGACAGGAATAAATATCTCTCCGTGATGGGGGTGCACAGTTGAAGTCAGAAGTTTACATACACCTTAGCCAACTACATTTAAACTTAAACTTTTCACAATTCCTGACATTTAGTACAAGTAAAAATTCGTAGGTCAGTTAGGATCACCACTTTGTTTAAAGAATGCGAAATGTCAGAATAATAGTTGAGAGAATTATTTATTTCAGCTTTTATTTCTTTCGTCACATTCCCAGTGGGTCAAAAGTTCACATACACTCAATTAGTATTTGGTAGCATTGCCTTTAAATTGTTTAACTTGGGTCAAACATTTTGGGTAGCCTTCCACAAGCTTCCCACAATAAGTTGGGTGAATTTTGGCCCATTCCTCCTGACAGAGCTTGTGTAACTGAGTCAGGTTTGTATGCCTCCTTGCTTGCACACGCTTTTTCAGGGCTTTGTGATGGCCACTCCAATACCTTGACTTTGTTGTCCTTAAGCCATTTTGCCGCAACTTTGGAAGTATGCTTGGGGTCATTGTCCATTTGGAAGACCCATTTGCGACCAAGCTTTAACTTCTTGACTGATGTCTTGAGATGTTGCTTCAATATATCCACAAACTTTTCCTCCCTCATGATGCCATCTATTTTGTGAAGTGCCCCAGTCCCTCCTGCAGCAAAGCACCTCCACAACATGATGCTGCCACCCCCGTGCTTCATGGTCGGGATGTGTTCTTCAGCTTGCAAGCCTCCCCCCTTTTCCTCCAAACATAACGATGGTCATTATGGCCAAACAGTTCTATATTTGTTTCATCAGACCAGAGGACATTTCTCCAAAAAGTACGATCTTTGTCCCCAAGTGCAGTTGCAAACCGTAGTCTGGCTTTTAAATGGCAGTTTTGGAGCAGTGGCTTCTTCATTGCTGAGCGGCCTTTCAGGTTATGACGATATAGGACTCGTTTTACTGTGGATATAGATACTTTTGTACCTGTTTCCTCCAGCATCTTCACAAGTTGTTGTTCTGGGATTGATTTGCACTTTTCGCACCAAAGTACGTTAATCTCTAGGAGACAGAATGTGTCTCCTTCCTGAGCGGTATGACGGATGCATGGTCCCATGGTGTTTATACTTGCGTACTATTGTTTGTACAGATGAATGTGGTACCTTCAGGCATATGGAAATTGCTCCCACGGATGAACCAGACTTGTGGAGGTCTACAATTTTTTTTCTGAGGTCTTGGCTGATTTATTTTCATTTTCCCATGATGTCAAGCAAAGAGGCACTGAGTTTGAAGGTAGGCCTTGAAATACATCCATAGGTACACCTCCAATTGACTTAAATGATGTGAGAAGCTTCTAAAGCCATGACATAATTTTCTGGAATTTTCCAAGCTGTTTAAAGGCATAGTCAATTTAGTGTATGTAAACTTCTGACCCACTGGAATTGTGATACAGTGAATTATAAGTGAAATAATCGCTCTGTAAACAATTGTTGGAAAAATGACTTGTGTCTTGCACAAAGTAGATGTCCTATCCGACTTGCCAAAATTATAGTTTGTCAACAAGAAATTTGCGGGGTGGTTGAAAAACTAGTTTTTTGGACTCCAACCTAAGTGTATGTAAACTTCCGACTTCAACTGTATGTTTTATGAATAACTGTCACGACTTCCGCCGAAGTCGGCCCTTCTCCTTGTTCGGGTGGTGTTCGGCGGTCGACGTCACCGGCTTTCTAGTCACCACCGATCCATTTTTCTGTTTCGTTTTGTTTTGTCTGCATAATTACACACCTGGTTTCAATTCCCCTATTATGTTCCCTATTTAACCCTCTGGCTTTCATTTCTGTTTTGTCCGTGATTCTTTGTTACGTTAGTGGTTGTGGTTATTTCATATGATGTTTTGTAATTATTCCCTTTGTGGAATTTTGCTGTCATTTTTGAGTAAACGTTTTGTGTTTCGCTCAACACCTGTGTCCTGCATTTGACTCTGCTACTTCGCCGCACACAACCCTGACAATAACTTATTGGGTGTGATTGTGATAACATACAGGATCTTAAGTCCTTTTGTTCACCCGACCTAGAATACCTCAAAATCAAATGCAGACTGAAGAGAATTCTCTTCAGTTATAGTCACAGCAGTGTATATTCCCCCTCAAGCGGATACCACGACGGCCCTCAAATAACTTCACTGGACTTTATGCAAACTGGAAACCACATATCATGAAGCTGTGTTCATTGTAGCTGGCGATTTTAAATAAGGAAAATTGAGGAAAACACTACCGAAGTTCTATCAACACATTGTAAAACTTGCGCTGCTATAACACTCAACTGCTGCTACTCCTACAAGGCCCTCCCCCGCCCTCCATTCGGCAAATCTGATCATCACTCCATTTTGCTCCTCTCTTCCTAAAGGTAGAAACACAAACAGGAAGTACCCATGCTAAGGACTTTTCAATGCTGGTCTGACCAATCGGAATACACGCTTCAAGACTGTTTTGATCACACGGACTGGGATATGTTCTGGGTATCCTCAGAGAATAACGTTGATGAATACACTGATACGGTGACTGAGTTTATCAAGAAGTCTACAGGAGATGTTGTACCCACTGTGACTATTGAAACCTACCCTAACCTGAAACCATGGATAGATGGCAGCATTCGCACTAAAACTGAAATCGCGAACCACCACATTTAATGATGGCAAGGTGACTGGGAATACAAACAGTGTAGTTATTCCCTCCGTAAGGCAATCAAACAGGCATAACGTAAGTAAAGATAAAGTGGAGTCACAATTCAACGGCTCAGACATGAGACGTATGTGGCAGGGTCTACAGGCAATCACGGACTACAAAAGGAAAACCAGCCACTTCGCGGACACCGACGTATTGCTTCCGGACAAGCTAAACACATTCTTCGCCAACTTTGAGGATAACACAGTGCCACCGATGCGGCCCACTACCAAGGACTGTGGGCTCTCCTTCTCCGTGGCCAATGTGAGTAAGACATTTAAGATTGTTAACCCTCGCAAGGCTGCCGAGACAGCACCCCTAGCAGCGTCAACAGAGCATGTGCAGATCAGCTGGCTGGAGTGTTTACGGACATATTCAATCTCTCCCTATCCCAGTCTGCTGTCCCCACATGCTTCAAGATGGGCACCATTGTTCCTCTACCCAAGAAAGCAAAGGTAACTGAACTAAATGACTATCGCCCTGTAGCACTCACTTCTGTCATCATGAAGTGCTTTGAGAGACTAGTCAAGGATCATATCACCTCTACATTACCTGACACCCTAGACCCACTTCAATTTACATACCGACCCAATAGATCCACAGAAGATGCAATCGCCATCGCATTGCCTTTTCCCATCTGTACAAAAGGAATACATATGATGTTCATTGACTATAGCTAAGCATTCAACACATAATGGGAAAAGGCAGTGCGATGGCGATTGCATCGTCTGTTGATCTATTGGGTCGGTATGCAAATTGGACTAAGACAATTCTCGTCCAAATATTTATAAATTCTTAATTCCATTCCTTTCCTTAGATTTGTGCGTATTGTGTGTATTGTTGTGTAATTGTTAGATATTACTTGTTAGATATTACTGCACTGTTGGAGCTAGAGACACAAGCATTTCGCTACACCCGCAATAAAATCTGCTAAACACGTGTTTGTGACCAAGAAAATTTGATTTGATTCGATTAGGAATGGCATGCTGCATGCTTCTCTCATACCTTCAGGTCAACAGAGCTCAGCTCTGTTTGAGCAGGATAACCTCGTCCCTCTTCATCACTGTGTAATCCCTCACCGTCTGTTCTTCTATATTCCTTGTGAATGGCAGATGTGAGCTCATCTCAGACAGGGCTGATATGGTCTCTGATTCCATCTGGCTCAAAAACCTATCTCTCTCCTTGTGAGATGCTGCTCTATCATAAACATCATAAGCACTTGGAGGAGTATTAGTACTATTTTATTCACTGTAGTCTTTTTATGGATTAAAGTCTGCAAAAACACTACAATGAATACTATTACTCATTGCACTATTAATAGTTAGCTATAGTATAAATACTGTAGTAAAAAATAAATATACTGAGCAAAAATGCGAACGCAACAATTCCAAAGATTTTACTGAGAAATCAGTCAATTTATATTAATTAATTAGGCCCTAATCTATGGATGGATTTCACATAACTGGGCAGGGGCGCAGTGGGGCGCATCCACCCACTGGGGAGCCAGGTCCACCCACTGGGGAGCCAGGCCCAGCAAATCTGAATTTGTTATTCCCCACTAAAGGCCGTTTGGACGTACTGCCAAATTCTCTAAAATGATGTTGGAGCCGGCTTACGGTAGAGAAATTAACATTACATTCTCTGGCAACAGCTCTGTTGGACATTCGTGCAGTCAGCATGCTAATTGAACGCTCCCTCAAAACTTGAGACATCTGTGGCATTCTGTTGTGTGACAAAACTGCACAGTTTAGAGTGCCTTTTATTGTCCCTAGCACAAGGTGCACCTGTGTAATGATCATGCGATTTAATCAGCTTCTTGATATGCCACACCTGTCAAGTCAATGGTCCCATGTGGCTCAGCTGGTAGAGCATGGTGTTTGCAACGCTAAAGTTGTGGGTTCAATTCCCATGGGGGACCAGTATGGAGATAAAAAATGCTTGAAAAAAGTATGTATGTTATCCTGTATAAGAGTGTCTGATAAATTACTAAAATGTAAAAACAAACAAAAAATTATGAAATAATATTTTGGTGCGTGTGGAACATTTCTGGGATTTCAGCTCATGAAACATGGGACCAACATTTTACATGTTGCATTTATATTTTTGTTCAGTATGATATATACTAAAGTAATTAATGTAAGTTCTTTGCAAACTGAAATATACTGTGGTATTTACTGTAGTGTTTTTGGGGACTGTGGTATACTGTGGTATTTACTCTTGTGTTTTTGCGGACATTACTGTAGTATTTAATGTTGTTTTTTGTTGTATTATCTTTGACATAGAAGGGGAGGCTTTCTCCTTGAGAAAACCTACTGAAGAAATACTAAAATAGCAAATGTTCCATGACCTGTAGGTAGGTAGGTAGGTATTTTCTGTAATGTGAGGGGAACACAATATATGGTCTATACTTAGCATGAAGGTTCCTTACTTATGGGTAGCACAAATTGGGATATGGAGGAGGGGAATGGGCAGGTTATATGCAAGAAGTGTAGTTTTCTTGCGGACATTGCTGTAATATTTACTACAGTGTTTTGGGGGGGATAATAGCGTAGTATTGACTATGGTATTCTACAACATTCTATTGTAACTAATACACATGATTGTGGGATACTACAATATGTAGTATAATATTCTACAGTATACTACAGTTTACTACAGAATTTTATAGTAAGCACTGTAGTATTCTATAGCAAACTAATATTTGTTAGTGTGTGTCACATTGTATAAATGATTGGTACAGGCGCAGGAATACGTAATAGTGGGGTTGTAATATTTCATCCAAATTACACAACATGCCATGAAAGGCAAAACAAACACGTATACAAAACACACAGGGATGTAACTCAAACAAAAGAGCGAGGTTAAACCTCTAATAAATACACGGGACGAGAACAGTAATAACAATGCACGGGACGAGCCCCGGTATTAACAATGCACGGGACAAGCCCCGTAATAACATTTGAACAAAATGTTATCTAGGTGGCTAACGCTAGGCTAGGGGTTAGGGTTATTGGTTAAGGTTAGGGTTAGGGGATGGGTTAGCTAACATGCTAAGTAGTTGCAATGTAGCAAAAAAATTGTAAGAAATAACAAAGTTGCTAAATTCCTAAAGTAGTCCGTGATGAGGCTCGAACATGCAACCTTTGGATTGCTAGACGTTCACGTTATACGCCCATCCATCCATCCTCTTTGAAAGACATAAGCAACTGAAGAGCGGAGTGGTCAGTCCTTACAGTGAAGGGCAGGCCATACAGGTAGTATTTGAAGTGTTTGATAGACTCCACTATAGTGAGGAGCTCTTGCCGGGTGTCACAGTAGCAGAGCTCGTGTTTGTTGAATGTTTTTCTGAAGTACGCCACAACTCTCATCCCCTCTGGCCCCACCTGGGCCAGCACTCCACCCATGCCCACATTGCTCGCATCTGTGTCCAGGATAAAGGACAAGGTGAGGGGACGACCACAGGGGCCTCAATCAGTACATGCTTGAGGGTGTTGAGGCCTCCTTGCACTCTGCTGTCCATGTGTAGGCCTGGTCCTTCGGCAGCAGGCGGAAATACTGAAGAAGCCCTGTACAAACATCCTGTAGTTCGAGGCCAGCGGGATACGGCGGGGATGCATTTTGATGGGTCTGACCCATATCCTCCTCACTCAGAGGAAAGATGTCTCTGAACTCAAACAGCAACTGTCACAGCTGTTCCTGCTGCTAGGGGTCAAGACCATCACAGTACCTCCCCATTATCTCGCTCACTACAGTGTCCTCTCCTGGGTCTCTGCTGCCTTGACAGCCTGAGTAAGGGGGTTCTTGGGCAGTGTGAATGTCACATTAAGGGGGGCCATGTTGACCGCAGGCCAGCTCAGTGTGCGCCCGTCTAGGTCTAGCTGGCAGCCTGTGCTCCTAACAAAGTCCACCCCAGGATACAGAGGTCCTGCACAGGTGCAACACACACAAGATTACACATAGTCCTGCCCTACTGTAAGAGTAATTACCCTCTTCCTTTTCATGGGTGCCAGCTCAACTGTGACTGTGTAGAGCCACACAGTTCTAATTCAGTCCAACCTGGTACAATGTCCGGCCTCACCAAGGTTACTGTGGACCCAGTGTACACCAAGGCAGAGCAGGGCGCCCCTTCCACAGTGACAGGGACGGGACAAAAGATCCTAACACTGGTCCAGCCCACCACTACAACAGGCTCCATCCGCATGCAGTCGTCTGCTTCTGGGGAAACTGGAGCCTTGCTCCCCCGTCTGTGCCGTTGTACTACTCATGGTGATGGTGGGGTTTGGGAAAGAGAGCCAGGGGTCAGCACTGCCCCGTCTATGTGGACCCCAAGCCATTTCCCTGAGCTCTGGGAGACATGGGGCAATCCCTGCGCAAATGGCCTGGCTGGCCACACCCCCAGCAAACTATGAAGCTAGAGTGCTTGTTGCGTGCTGTCTGTAGTGTTACTGCATGAATGAGTAGAGTCATTTCAGCCACCCATGCTCTGCACCACAGCCAGAACAGTGGGTGTATCTCCACACACCCCCACTGAAGCCCCAGTACACAGAATCTCCCTCTACAAAGCCATCTCCAAGGCTTTCTGCAATGACGCAGGATGAGCCACCCGGGTCTGTGTACGAAGCACCCGTAGCAGTTCTCCAAGCTGCCTGCGTCTATTACTCAGTTCGGAGCGTAGCAGCCCAGGTTGTAAACAATGTCCAAAGTGCCTCTCCAGTGCCCCAACTCAAGTCCCATAATCACGTCTGTCCTCTGGGCTAATCAATATCAAACAGGACAGAGATCATCTGTGAGGCACAAAGCTAGCTGAAGTGCCTTATCTTCATCCGACCACCCCCCTGAAAAAGCTACAAGTTCAAACTGGGCAAGAAAAGCTTCCCAATCCGCTTTAACGGAGTACTTTGGGGTCTTAACAGCTACGGATGCGACCGGGGACTGGGCGTACCATGTTTGTTAACATTCTGAGCCCCAGCCTTCCCGTCATGCAGCACCGACATCACAACTTCGGTTCGCCCACCAGAATCTGCGCGAAGAGGAGACGAAGATGCACCCATGCCCGTTTCAGCCGCCTCTCTCAAGTGGGTCTTGTGCCCCGATGCCCTCGCAGACTCCTCGACCTGACCCTCCGATGTCCATCCGGTCTTCTACCGCTTCCTTTGCTCACGGGCCACCTCGAAGCATTTTCAGTCCCCTTTCAACGCTAGGCTAATCTGCGTAGCTAGCCATGGTAGTCAGCCAGCTAGCTCAATTTTACTTTTTACTTCTGACAACTATGTAATGACCTCAATAGATCATGAATAAACAAATGTCCAGGGCATAGGATCAAGCTCTTGAATAAAACGGTTAATTCCTAAACTCTCAACAGGCTACTGTAGGGACATAGCCTACCCCAAAGCAATCTGTAAAATACACACTCAACGGTTATCTAACACACTTGTCGTGGACATAAGAGAGAGAACAAAAGAAAAAGCCTGGTCATATAGCTTGCGGTGCCCGACCCCTCTCGCAGTGATGTGGGGAGCAAGAAAATACCCTCCCTCTGACTAGAAACTCATTGCAGGTTTTGAAAATCACAGTTTTTCTTACTTTTAATCCTACCCTGTAATGTCACAGATCAATATTTTTAGGACCTTTATTATCTTTTTAACCACAAATAATAGAAACGTGCCATTTTCACATATGTCGACACTGGTATGGTGCTGGAGGTAATGAATATGAGTTTGAAAATTGAAGGAATTGCCCTTTTAAGTTACTTTCTGTCTTACGTAACCATACAAAATGTAAAATATCATACTAATTTGAGTGTCCCTATATGTTACATCTAGTCTATGAGACCAGGCTGGCCTCTATGTCTCTCACTCCCGCCTCTCCCTCTATCTATCTCTATCCTTTCCTCTCTCCCTCTATCTCTCTATTCCTCCCTCCATCATATGATTCAGGGGGTGCAGCCTTGTAAGACTACAGAACTCTTGGAGAGAGGATAACCAAATCCCAGCCGGAGGTGCTTGACTAAATGACCGTGGGAAATGGTGTACTTTAGATGCTGCAGCAATAGCAGGGACATGTGGGGAGCCTTGTACACTAAATACCCCCTTTAACCCTATCTGGGTCTTCACCCCAAGTACCATTTCACTCCCAACCTGGAGTTCTTGCTCTCCTGAAAACCCCATTGCAGGCGCTAATCCCCAGCAGTGCTCCCTGCATGCTCTTCCGCTCCTCCCCGCCCAGGGTGGGCTAAATAATTCAGGTAGCGTTGCTGCAGCCTGTCCAAATCTACAGAGGACTCTGAATCAAAATGTATTTGTATGTTTTTTCTCTACCTCTATCTCCTGTTATCCTCCTGTCTTTATCGTCTGTGGTAAAGAATGGCATTGAGAGGCTTCTGAATCTTGTTTGCAGTGGGAGGGAGGCATACTGAGAAGCATACTGAGAAGCAGCAGGGGGCCACATATGACACTTTCAAGCTAAGCATGTGTATCAATGTGGAGAATGAGAAAGAAAGCATCAGATATGTTTGATTCTTAAGACTGCGCCAAATGAGAAACGTTACTACTACCAGTAATGTGTCTATGTTGTGTTTGTGTTGGGCTCTCATTAAACCACTGTATTTTTCCACAAAGTTAGAGAAAAGAGGGGAAGGAGAGCGAAAGGAGAGAGTGATGGAGCCAGGTACCCTTGGGGGCCGTGCCAGACTGACTCATTTCTGCAAGATCGATCTAAATGGATCTGGTGTGTAAAATAGCTTCGGTCTGATGGGAGTTGGGAGGCACAAAGAGGAGAAGAAAAAAACATAAATACAGACAACATATCGTTATTGAGGCTGAAAACTAGGCTGACTGAGATGATCCTAACAGATGAAAGACACTGATCCGACTGAAATGCAAAGGCGTTGTCAGAGTCAATGCTGCGGCAGATGAAAACAGTGCCGTGAAAAATGATTTGCCCCCTTTAAAATGTTCTCTACTTTTGCACATTTTTCATACTGAATGTTATCAGATCTTCAACCAAAACCTAATATTAGATAAAGATAACCTGAGAGAACAGATAACACAACAATAACATACTTATTTCATTTATTTCATAAACAAAGTTATGCAACACCCAATGCCCCTGTGTGAAAAAATAATTGCCCCCTTACACTGAATAACTGGTTGTGCCACCTTTAGCTGCAATGACTGCAACTACATCCTTCCTTTAGTTGTTGATCAGTCTCTCACGTCGCTGTGGAGGAATTTTGGCCCACTCTTCCATGCAGAACTGCTTTAACTCTGCAACATTTGTGGTTGGGTCCTGAGGCAGCAAAACATCCCCAAACCATCACACTACCACCACCATGCTTGACCATTCATATGAGGTTTTTACTATGGAATGTAGTGTCAGGTTCCCTTTATCTAATTTTAGGTTTTGGTTGAAGATCTGATAACATTAAATATCAAAAATATGCAAAAATAGAGAAAATCAGAAAGGGGGCAAATACTTTTTCACGGCTCTACATTACTGGTACTGACATAAACTAATGGGCTTTTTAATATAATCTTTATTTAACTAGGCAAGTCAACAAATTGGTATTTACAATGACGGCCTACCCCGGCCAAACCCGGACAACGCAGGGCCAATTGTGCGCCTCCCTATGGGACTCCCAATCACGGTCGGATGTGATACAACCTGGATTCGAACCAGGGACTGTAGTTACACCTCTTGCACTGAGATGCGGTGCTGCTGTGCCACTCGGGAGCCAACTAGGCCTATCTGACCATATAGCTTACTGTATATAGTAGCTGCCTTGGTACATCACAGTTTGGTACAGTATCTGAACTCGGGTATAATCGCCTTGCTGTTAGGGAGAAAAAAAATCAACAATAGCATGTAGACTTCTCTGGAAACATGCTGAGCTATTATATTTACTTTTCTTTGCTCTTTAAACTAGCACTAAAAGTAAAGGGAGATGGTATTCAGGTCTTAGTGCAAGGCTATGAGTTCACATGTCGGTCACTCATCACACACATAGAACCACAGAAGAGTACAAGTACTCAAGAATAATGGCTTATTATAGAAATAACCAATTGGAAACGTTGTTAATGGTTGACCAAGCGTGGCGAGTACAATATGAAGAGTGCTGGGTTCTCAGAAACGGGGGGATATAAAATACCTGATCTGTTTTTCTGATGTAAAGAGGGAACTAACTTGTTCTTAGTAACAAAGCATATTTACAGTAAATATTGTGTTTCTGATGTATTCATCAAATATTGATATAGGCAAATACCAGCAGAGGAATAAAGGGGGGTATGGCTGGCTTCTGGCAAGGGTTATTGCTAAGGGAATGAGTCATACAATTGCTTTGAACTGAGAACATGAATGGTCTGAAAAAGCTCTCTAAACATCAGAGCCACCCTATGTGCTGGGAATGAAACAGACAGACGCACATTCACGCCAAAGCCATTAGAGGCTGGCCAAAACATGAATGCAAGACTTCTCCTCACCTAGGCCTATTACTAATTACAGTCTCTCTCCTCTAGGATCTCCACCAGGCATGTATTGAGCTGTCCAACAGACCTGCTCTGGGCTGGCCTCCAAGGCTGTGGAGATCAGATGCTGTGCAATGCTGCCACAGCAACTGTTTTGGAAATGACACATTATTGCAAAGCCTCATAGGATAGGGACCCATCTGAAAATAGGTGTCCAGATCCATAAATGAATAATGAATAGCATGCAAGTATCAATAATTGGTTTTCTTACAAGATTAGGGCCACACAGAATGAGAGGTGTGATTGAGTAGCAGACGTGGCAAGGTCTGTGGGCACATTGTGAGTACCATCTCTTCCTGCATCCCGCTTTAAAGCCTCCTCAGGGGGCCCTTAATGGAACAACAGCTGTGCCGGCACTATTTCTCATTTAGTTCACTTACTGTAGAGGCTGTTTCCTTATCAGCAGCTCAGAACAACACAAGGTTGCCCTTCCTGCGCTCCTCTCTTTCTCTAAGGCTCCCCTAAGGTGATTGTAAACTTTTAAAATCACAAATTTGATCAAATCCTCTAGAAATCTAATGCAGCGGTCTCTTTGAGGCAGCCCTCTGATCGCCCCAAACCAACAGCCCCAAACCAGCATGCACACAAGCACACACACAAATAAGCACACAAGCAATCATACACACACACATCCAAGAGGACACTCTAATATAAGTAGGTACAAGGAAATTATTCAAGCATTGAGTCTCAGTTTGATTATGTGTCAAACTGCTTGTCAGTCTTTCCCACACGTATTCCCCAGGTTGCATCAGTGATGCTACAATTTGCTCTCAATTTGCTCTCAATTGGGATTTAATTAATCATCACACATTGCTGACCTCACCGTCTCTTTAATCATTCGACTTTTAGCCATAGCGGAGGACCCGGAGGTAAGAGGTCAAAAGTTCTGCTGATTTATTACAAGGGGCATTGGGATGGCTGTATTATACTGTATGTCTGTAAAGTTTCCCGTTGTCAATTAGAATGCATGTCTGCATGACTAAGAGGCGAACAGAAGAAAAGATGAGAAATAGATAGTGGAGTTTGAAACTAGGACAGCAATTTTGGAAACAAATAGACAGGGAATGTAGGTGGGAAATGTAGTGTACAAAACATTAGGAACACCTTCCTAATATTGAGTTGCACCCCCTTTTGCCCTCAGAACAGCCTTAATTCGTTGGGGCATGGAATCTACAAGGTGTCAAAAGTGTTCCACAGGGATACTGGCCCATGTTGACTCCAATGCATCCCACAGTTGTGTCAAGTTGGCTGGATGTTCTTTGTATGGTGGACCATTCTTGATACACACAGGAAACTGTCGAGCGTTAAAAACCCAGCAGTGTTGCAGTTCTTGACACACTCAAACCGATGCGGCTGGCACCTACTACCATACCCTGTTCAAAGGCACTTAAATCTTTTGTCTAGCCCATTCACCTCTGAATGGCACACATACACAATACATGTCTCAATTGTCTTAAGGCTTAAAAATCCTTCTTTAACCTGGCTACTTCTCTTCCTCTACCCTGATTGAAGTGGATTTACAAGTGACATCAATAAGGGATCATATCTTTCACCTGGATTCACCGGGTCAGTCTATATCATGGAAAGAGTAGGTGTTCCTAATGTTTTGTACATTCAGTGTGTATTGGGAAGATATAGATAAGGAGGATATATATGAATAGGGAGACAGAGATATAAAAGGGTGGGAAGAGTGAGTAGAGACAGAGAGAGATGCAGGAAGCAGGTTGAATAGTAGAGAACATGACATGACTAGTTTAGTCCTCCCACGAATGACATTTCCCTTTGACTGAGGAGCAGCTCAGTCCTGACTCTGTGAAAGGAAGTTATCCACATTTCAGAGACCATTCCCCTGGTTACATGACCCTTGCCTAGTGCTGAGCGATTAACCAAAATGTTAGTTATTTTTCGTTTTTTAAACAATTAGTTGGCCGAGGTCAGTTCAATTATTTGAATTCCATTTCATATCCGTGAGATGGATGCACAGTTTCCATAGAGATAAATCAGATCAAGCCTGAAATGTGCAATGTAGCAGGGAGTTGTAGTTTCCAACAGGCCAATATTCTACATAGTTTAGCGCAGAAAATGTGGTAAATAACTACAATAACAATAATCCATTGAGCGCCCACCTAGTTTTGAGGTCTGTGTGGAGCAGACACAGAGATCCCGTAACCAATTGTGCTATTGTGTATGTTTTTTTGCGTTATATGTAACTTATTTTGTACATAATGTTTCTGCCACTGTGTCAAGAGCTTCAAGATATCAGGGAAGCGATTACTCACCCCGTACTGGAGGAATAGTTTTTCTTCATCAAGTCGGATGGGAAGGATTTACTTCAGACGCCCGACAAAGTCCTCATCCCCGTCGTTCACAGGAGAAAGAGATGGAGGAATCGAGGATGAAGGTCCGGGTGCCTTGTAAGGAGCCGTTGCCGAGAGGGTAATTTACCTTTACCATCGGTCCAATTAGCCAAAGTACAATCAATCGATAATAAAATAGATGAAATACGATCGAGTATATCCTACCAACGGGACATTAAAAACTTTAATATCTTATGTTTCACGAATCGTGGCTAAACGATAACATGAATAACATACAGATGGCTGGTTTTAAGCTTTTTCGGCAGGATAGAACAGCGGCCTCTGGTAAGACAAGAGGTGGTGGTCTATGTATATTTGTAAACAACAGCTGGTGCACAAACTCTAAGGAAGTCTCAAGGTTTTGCTCGCCTGAGGTAGAGTATCTCATGATAAGCTGTAGACCACACTATTTACCAAGAGAGTTTTCATCTGTGTTTTTCGTAGCTGTCTATATACAACCACAAACCGATACTGGCACTAAGAACGTACTCAATGAGCTGTATACGGCCATAAGCAAACAGGAAAATGCTCATCCAGAGGTGGCGCTCCAAGTGGTCGGGGACTTTAATGCAGACAAACTTAAATAAGTTTTACCTAATTTCTACCAGCATGTTAAATGTGCAACCAGAGGGAAAAAAACTCTAGACCACCTTTACTCCACACACAGAGACGCGTACAAAGCTCTCCCTCGCCCTCCATTTGGCAAATCTGACCAGAATTCTATCCTCCTGATTCCTGCTTACAAGCAAAAACTAAAGCAGGAAGCATCAGTGACTCAGTCAAAAAGCAAGTGGTCAGAGGAAGCAGATGCTAAGCTACAGAACTGTTTTGCTAGCACAGACTGGAATATGTTCAGGGATTCTTCTGATGGCATTGAGGAGTGCACCACATCAATCACTGGCTTCATCAATTAGTGCATCGATGACGTCGTCCCCACAGTGACCGTACGTACATACCCCAACCAGAAGCCATGGATTACATGCAACATCCGCACTGGGCTAAAGGGTAGAGCTGCCGCCTTCAAGGAGAAGCTTATAAGAAATCCCGCTATGCCCTCCGACATACCATCAAACAGGCAAAGCGTCAATACAGGACTGAGATTGAATCGTACTACTCCGGCTCCGACGCTCGTCGGATGTGGCAGGGCTTGCAAACTATTACAGACTACTGTGGAAGGACCACCAGAGGGCAGGCTGGGCTCACGGATAGTAGCCCAACAAGGCATGGGAGACAAGGTAACCAGAGGCAATCAAGCACAGCTGACGGTACTAATGAGATATTCTCCTTCCCCTATAAGAGAGAGTATGGAACCAGCAGACCAGGGGAAAATACTATCTCTGGAAGATGGCCCCCGAGACAGAGGAGCTATCCATGAAGAACCACTAAGACGGTGACAATCCCGTGATTTTGTTGTAGTTTAAAGATAATCGTATTGTGTTCCTGTTTGATCTGGAGAAGAAGATGTATGTTTTTTCCTTGGGAGATTTTCATTGATTATGTTGGAGTGTTTTACCTAATTTCTACCAGCATGTTAAATGTGCAACCAGAGGGAAAAAAACTGCGTTTTTCCTAATTTTTTGCAATACAACCTGTAATTTAAATAGATTTGTATTTGTATTTCATGTAATGGACATGCACAAAATAGTCCAAATTGGTGAATATTTTGCCTCTTCAAAGTGGTAGGCATGTTGTGTAAATCAAATGATACAAACCCCCCCAAAAATCTATTTTAATTCCAGGTCGTAAGGCAACAAAAAAGGAAAAATGCCAATGGGGGTGAATACTTTCGCAAGCCATTGTGAGCAGTAATGGGTGGTCACTATCATCATGGGACTTTTATTAATTGTTTTATTGTGTTGTTACAGCATTCAACGTACATTATGCAAAGTGCATTTAAACCTGTCTAGCCCCGGCGTTCCGCTAGCGGAACTCCTCCCACATTCCACTGAAAAGCCAGAGCGCGAAATTCAAAAAATATTTTTTAGAAATATTTAACTTTCACACATTAACAAGTCCAATACAGCAAATGAAAGACACACATCTTGTGAATCCAGCCAACATGTCCGATTTTTTAAAATGTTTTACAGGGAAAACACAATATATATTTATGTTAGCTCACCAACAAATAGGAAAAAAGCACAGACATTTTTCACAGCACAGGTAGCATGCACAAAATCAACCAAACTAACCTAGAACAAACCAAAGAAACCAAGAAACAACTTAATCAGATGACAGTCTTATAACATGTTATACAATAAATCTATGTTTTGTTCGAAAAATGTGCATATTTCAGGTATAAATCATAGTTTACATTGCGGCTACAATCAGAAATTGCACCGAAAGCAGCCAGAATAATTACAGACACCAACGTGACATACCGAAATACTCATCATAAAACATTTCTGAAAAAATACATGGTGTATAGCAAATGAAAGACAAAGATCTTGTGAATACAGACAATATTTCCGATTTTTTAAGTGTTTTACAGCGAAAACACAATATAGCATTATATTAGCTTACTACAATAGCCTACCACACTACCGCATTCATTCATCAAGGCACGTTAGCGATAGCAATAGGCACGTTAGCGTTAGCGAATAAACCAGCAAAATATATTAAATTTCACTAACCTTCATAAACCTTCCTCAGATGACAGTCCTATAACATCAGGTTATACATACACTTATGTTTTGTTCGAAAATGTGCATATTTAGAGCTGAAATCCGTGGTTATACAACGTAGCATAACGTGCTAACGTAGCATCTTTTTCCCAGAATGTGCGGATATTTCTATTAGACTCTCACCTATTCTGACCAAATAGCTATTCATAAACATTACAAAAAAATACATGTTGTATAGGAAACGATAGATCCATTAGTTCTTAATGCAATCGCAGTGTTAGAATTCTAAAAATATCTTCATTACGACATAAGACTTAGTTATGGTAAGGGAATAACCAAAACCTGAGCGCAAAGCTACTAGTACACAGTTCGACAGATATATATGAAATAGCATCACAAAATGGTTCCTACTTTTGCTGATCTTCTATCAGAATGTTGTAGAAGGGGTCCTTTGTCCAGAAGCGTCTTTGTTTGGATTCAGAACGTTCTTTTTCCCTCTTGAATTAGCAAGCACACTGGCCATGCGGCGCTAAGCTCTCCAACGTCAACAAAGTCAAACAACGCAACACGCCTAAAGTCCCGAATAAATTTCAATAATCTAATGAAACTATATTGAAAAAACATACTTTAGGATGATATTGTAACATGTATCAAATAAAATCAAAGCCGGAGATCATATTCGACCATAACGACAGCTTTCCAGTAGGCAATAACAGGTCCCTCCACGCGCCTTGCAGAAAACAGAAAATGGGGGACACGTTGTTCCAAGAGGGCTTATTCAACGTCAGACAGAGATAATCAACTCATTTTTCCTCTCACTTCCTCTTGACATCCGGGTGAAGGTGTATGACGTGCCCGTATAGTCATACGTGTCATGCCCATTTATAGGCAGTCACTTGAACAGAACATAGATTTCAGATTTTCCACTTCCTGGTCACAAAGTGTGCTGCCAAATGAGTTGTGTTTTACCCACAGACAAAATTCAAACGGTTTTAGAAACTAGAGAGTGTTTTCTATCCAATAGTAATAATAATATGCATATTGTACGAGCAAGAATTGAGTACGAGGCCGTTTAAATTGCGAACGATTTTCCCCCAAAGTGAAAACAGCACCCCCTATCCTCAACAGGTTTTAATGAAGAAAAAAATATTTCAAAACCGAATTTCTAAAACCATGATTCTTTTTTCATAATCGAACTGAAACCGATCCGTCCTCCAAAAGCACTAATCGTGAGCACTACCCTTGCCAAGTCTTTATTACAGGAGAGTGTGCTTTTGGACGGAAAGTCTATGCCATGATTTTATCCAGCTCCCACTGAGTGCGGCCCTCAATAACCAGTCTATTGCTGGTTACCCAGGAGAAAAGCAGAAACTGCCATTAAAAATAACTTTTCCCTTCATCTTAGACGATGACTCAGCCACAGTACGGTGAACCTGGCTTTACCCACTCTGTTTTTTTGTTCTTTTAATTTTTTTTCTCAAATTTTATGGTCTGAAGATAATCGTATTGTGTTCCTGTTTGATCTGGAGAAGAAGATGTATGTTTTTTCCTTGGGAGATTTTCATTGATTATGTTGGAGTGTTTGTGGTGACCAAATGCCCTCAATAGAAAACTGTGTTCAATCCAGAAAAACCTATTCCTGACTCGTTTGTTCCACCTTTCCGCTTTAGAGTGACGCCCAATTACTAGGTCCGCTCACACTACAAAGGGAAGCACAGCCTTGAGCTGCCCAGTGATACGAGCCTACCAGATTAGCTAACTTACTTCTATACTCACTTCGAGGCAAGCAACACTGAAGCATTCATGAGAGCATCAGCTGTCCCGGATGACTGTGTTTTCACGCTCTCCGTAGCCGATGTGAGTAAGACCTTTAAACAGGTAAACATTCACAAGGCCTCAGGGCCAGGATGTGTACTCCGAGCATGTGCTGACCAACTGGCAAGTGTCTCCACTGACATTTTCAACCTGTCCCTGACTGAGTCTGTAATACCAACATGTTTCAAGCAGACCACCATAGTCACTAAGGTAACCTGCCTAAATGACTACCGACTGTAGCCATGAAGTGCTTGAAAGGCTGGTCATGGCTCACATCAACACCATTATCCCAGAAACCCTAGACCCACTCCAATTTGCATACCACCCCAACAGATCCACAGATGATGCAATCTCTATTGCACTCCACACTGCCCTTACCCACCTGGACAAAAGGAACACCTATTTGAGAATGCATTTCATTGAATACAGCTCAGCGTTCAACACCATAGTGCCCTCAAAGCTCATCACTAAGTTTAGGACCCTGGGACTAAACACCTCCGTCTGCACCTGGATCCTGCACTTCCTGACGGGCCGCCCCCAGGTAGTAAGGGTAGGTAACAACACATCCGCCACGCTGATCCTGAACACGGGGCCCCTCAGGGGTGGTGCTCAGTCCCCTCCTGTACTCCCTGTTCACTCATGACTGTATGGCCAGGCACGACTCCAACACCATCCTCAAGTGGTAGGCCTGATCATCAACAACGATGAGACAGCCTATAGGGAGGAGGTCAGAGACCTAGCCGTGTGGTGCCAGGACGACAACCTCTCCCTCAACGTGAACAAGACAAAGGAGCCCCCATTCTCATAGACGGGGCTGTAGTGGAGCAGGTTGAGGGCTTCAAGTTCCTTGGTGTCCACATCACCAACAAACTAGAATGGTCCAAACACGCTAAGACAGTCATGAAGAGGGCATGACAAAGCCTATTCCCCCTCAGGAGACTGAAAAGATTTGGCATGGGTCCTTTAATCCTCAAAAGGTTCTACAGCTGCACTATAGAGAGCATCCTGACTGGTTGCATCACTGCCTGGTATGGCAACTGCTCGGCCACCGACCGCAAGGCACTACAGAGGGTAGTGCGTACGGCCCAGTACATCACTGGGGCCAAGCTTCCTGCCATCCAGGACCTCTATACCAGGCGGTGTTAGAGGAAGGCCCTAAAAATTGTCAAAGACTCCAGCCAGCCTAGTCATGGATTGTTCTCTCTGCTACGGCACGGCAAGCAGTATCGGAGTGCTAAGTCTAGGTCCAAAAGGCTTCTTTATTAACAGCTTCTACCCCCAAGCCATAAGACTTCTGAACAGCTAATCAAAGGGCTACCCAGACCCCTCTTTTACACTGCTGCTACTCTCTGTTTATTATCTATGCATAGTAACTTTAACTCTACCTACATTAACATATTACCTCTATTACAGTGCCTTGCAAAAGTATTCATCCCCCTTTGCGTTTTTCCTAATTTTTTGCAATACAACCTGTAATTTAAATAGATTTGTATTTGTATTTCATGTAATGGACATGCACAAAATAGTCCAAATTGGTGAATATTTTGCCTCTTCAAAGTGGTAGGCATGTTGTGTAAATCAAATGATACAAACCCCCCCAAAAATCTATTTTAATTCCAGGTCGTAAGGCAACAAAATAGGAAAAATGCCAATGGGGGTGAATACTTTCGCAAGCCATTGTGAGCAGTAATGGGTGGTCACTATCATCATGGGACTTTTATTAATTGTTTTATTGTGTTGTTACAGCATTCAACGTACATTATGCAAAGTGCATTTAATGAAGAAAAAAATATTTCAAAACCGAATTTCTAAAACCATGATTCTTTTTTCATAATCGAACTGAAACCGATCCGTCCTCCAAAAGCACTAATCGTGAGCACTACCCTTGCCAAGTCTTTATTACAGGAGAGTGTGCTTTTGGACGGAAAGTCTATGCCATGATTTTATCCAGCTCCCACTGAGTGCGGCCCTCAATAACCAGTCTATTGCTGGTTACCCAGGAGAAAAGCAGAAACTGCCATTAAAAATAACTTTTCCCTTCATCTTAGACGATGACTCAGCCACAGTACGGTGAACCTGGCTTTACCCACTCTGTTCTTTTAATTTTTTTTCTCAAATTTTATGGTCTGAATGTTTTGCAACCTGTCTGAACATTTGAAAAAAGCATTATGTCTTGATACTTGAGGTGCACATCAACATTTCTCCTCATTACTAGGATTTAAAAGTTCTGAGAGAGGTTGGTGGCTTGAGGAACCTGAAAGATTTTCTGAGTGCAATTACAGAGAAAATTAAATATGTAAAGTAGCCTGAATTTATTTCCCATGACTTATTCAATTTCACTCGAAAGTGGACAACCACATATTACATGGCCAAATCTATGTGGACACCCCTTCAAATGAGTCGATTTGTCTATTTCACCACACCCATTGCTGACAGGTGAATAAAATCGAGCATACCGCCATGCAATCTCCATAGACAAACAATGGCATTAGAATGGCCCGTGATGAAGAGCTCAGTGACTTTCAACGTGGCAATGTCATAGGATGCCACCTTTCCAACAAGTCTGTTCGTCAAATTTCTGTCCTGCTCGAGCTGCCCGGCCGCTTGTAAGTGCTGTTATTGTGAAGTGGAAACGTCTAGGAGCAACAACGACTCAGCCGCAAAGTGGTAGGCCACACAAGCTCACAGAATGGGACCAACGAATGCACTTAGCATGTAAAAATTGTTTTTCCTTGGTTGTAACACTCACTACCGAGTTCCAAACTGCCTATGGAAGCAATGTCAGCACAAGAGCTGTTCGTCCGGAGCTTCATGAAATGGGTTTCCATGGCCGAGCAGCCGCACACAAGCCTAAGATCACCATGCGCAATGCCAAGAATCGGCTGGAGTGGTGTAAAGCTCACCGCCATTGGACTCTGGAGCACTGAAAACTCTCTTTCTCGAGTGACGAATCATGCTTCACCATCTGGCAGTCCGACGGACGAATCTCGGTTTGGCAGTTGCCAGGAGAACGCTACCTGCCCCAATGCATAGTGCCAACTATAAGTTTGCTGGAGGACGAATAATAGTCTGTGGCTGTTTTTCATGGTTCGTGCTAGCATACAATGATATTCTAGACAATTCTGTACTTCCAACTTTGTGGAAACAGTTTGGGAAAGGCCCTTTGTTGTTTCAGAATGACAATTCCCCGTGCACAAAATGAGGTCCATACAGGAATGGTTTGTTGAGATCGGTGTGGAAGAACTTAACTGGCCTGCACAGAGCCTTGCCCTCAACCCCATCGAACACCTTTGGGATGAATTGGAACGCAGACTGCATGAGAGCCCGACCTCACTAATTCTCTTGTGGCTGAATGGAAGAAAGTCCCTGCAACAATGTCCCAACATCTTGTGCAAGGGTGGGCAATTCCAGTCCTCGAGGGCCTGATTGGTGTCACAGTTTGGCCCCAGCTCCAGCAAACACACCTGACTCCAATAATCACCTAATCATGATCTTCTGTTTAGAATGCAATTTGATTAATCAGCTGTGTTTGCTAGGGATGGAGAAAAAGTGTGACACCAATCAGGCCCTTGAAGACTGGAGTTTCCCACCCCTGATCTAGTGGGACACCGCCCCAGAAGAGTGGAGACTGTTATAGGAGCAAAGGGGGTACCAACTCCTTGTTAATGCAGATGATTTTGGCCATGTAGTGTCGCTATACACTCGGATTGTCATAGTAGCCACCGTCAGCAAATCATACTTTTTTTCTATTGTGTTATTGACTGTACGCTTGTTTATTCCATGTGTAACTAGCTCTGCGTTGTTGTTTGTGTCGCACTGCTCTTCTTTATCTTGGCCAGGTCGCAGTTGTAAATGAGAACTTGTTCTCATTTAACCTGTTTGGGCTGCAGGGGGCGTATTGAGTAGCCAGATAAAATGTGCCCATTTCAAACGGCCTCGTACTCAATTCTTGCTCGTACAATATGCATATTATTATTACTATTGGATAGATAACACTCTAGTTTCTAAAACCGTTTGAATTATTTCTCTGAGTGAAACAGAAGTCATTCTGCAGCACACTTCCTGACCAGGAAGTGGAATGTCTGAAACCGAGGCTCTCTTCTACTCCCTGCCTATACATGGGCATGATACGTAAGAGTCTACGTGCACTTCATACACCTTCCCCTGGGTGTCAAGAGGCGGTGAGAGAAGAAATTTCGTGTTTATCTTGGTCTGAGGTGGAATAACAGCTCTTTGTATGACGTGACCGTCCATTTTCTGTTTTCTGGAGCGCGCGAAAGGGACATGGATTTGCCTTCTGTTTAGCTGTCGTTATGGACGACTAATATCTCCGGCTATGATTTTATTTGATACATGTGACCATATCATCGTAAAGTATGTTTTTTCAATATAGTTTCATCAGATTATTGAAAATTTTTCGGGAGTTTTGCCGTGTTCCCTTCTCTGACTTTGTTGACGATGGAGCGATTCGTGCCACCCGGCTAGCGCGCGTGCTAAATGAAGAGGGAAAATGAACGTTCTAATTCCAAACAACGACTGTTCTGGACAAAGGACACCTTGTCCAACATTCTGATGAAAGATCAGCAAAAGTAAGAAACATTTTATGATGCTATTTCATATATCTGTCGTGCATGTGAACTAGTCGTGGGCGGCCAACGTTTGGGTACTCTAGCTATACCGAAGCTGCATATCATAATGAAGTTATTTTTTAGAATTCTAACACTGCGATTTCATTAAGAACTAATGGATCTATCATTTCCTATACAACATGTATTTTTTAGTTATGTTTATGAATAGCTATTTGGTCAGAATATGTGTGTCAGAAAAAGTGTCAGGAAAAATCCGGACGTAGTGGGGAAAAGTAGCTAAGTTAGCACACGGTGTAACCATTGATTTCAGCTCTAAATATGCACATTTTCGAACAAAACATAAGTGTATGTATAACCTGATGTTATAGGACTGTCATCTGAGGAAGAAAATCAAGGTTAGTCAAAAATTATATATATTTTGCTTGTTTGTTACGATCGCTTACTTTTGCTACTGGGAAATGGCTTGTCTTTCTGGCTATTGTGCTAAGCTAATATAACGCTATATTGTGTTTTCGCTGTAAAACACTTGATAAATCGGAAATATTGTCTGGAAACACAAGATGCCTGTCTTTCAATTGCTGTACACTATGTATTTTTCAGAAATGTTTTATGATGAGTAATTAGGTATTTGACGTTGGTGTCTGTAATTATTCTGTCTGCTTTCGGTGCAACTTCTGATTGTAGCTGCAATGTAAACTATGATTTATACCTGAAATATGCACATTTTTCGAACAAAACATAGATTTATTGAATAACATGTTATAAGACTGTCATCTGATGAAGTTGTTTCTTGGTTAGTTTGGTTGGTTCTTGGTTAGTTAGATTGGCTTTGTGCATGCTACCTGTACTGTGAAAAATGTCTGTCCTCTTTTGTATTTGGTGGTGAGCTAACATAAATATACGTGGTGTTTTCGCTGTAAAACATTTTAAAAATCGGACATGTTGGCTGGATTCACAAGATGTGTACCTTTCATATGCTGTATTGGACTTGTTAATGTGTGAAAGTTAAATATTTAAAAAAAATATCTTTTGAATTTCGCGCCCTGCACTTTGAGCTGGCTGTTGTCATAAGTGTACGGACGTCGGGCTGCAGCCATAAGAAGTTAAAAAATACCAAAAATGGAAGGTACTTTGCAGCATGCAGATGTCAACACCCAACACCTCACCTAAACTAACCCGGAAGAGACAGCAGGCCAGCAGTGATTACAGTAGCAGAATAGCACTGGACTCTCCTATCAGTGACCACAGAGACACTGGGACTCTGGTGCTTGATTGGCATGTCTGCAGTCCTATCTTTCCGTCATTTCTCATCCCTTAAAACCTGAATTATTCAAACAAAAGAAATTGATTTCTTGATAGTTTAATCTCATATCAAAACCAAATCTCAGGCTCTGTCCATTCTTTAGGCAATTTTTGACAATCAAATATTCATGGAGGAATAAATGTTTGGAGATAATTTGGTTTCTGGACAGATTAAGAAGACACATTGAAATTCAAATTAGGAGAATCAGGAAACGTTAAATTAACTATGACAATATGCAGGTCCAGAGTAATGAAAAACTGAAATAATTTAGTTTTTTACCATTTCATTCTATTCATGATCCCTTTTATCTTTGGACTCTTTTGAATCACAAAAACAACAGTTTTTCAGTTAAATTTGGCTTATTACGGTTAAATCATTATCTTCAAATGTGTTGTTTTGGTGTAAATTACTGGCTCTATCAATTCAGGGTACCCTGCTGATTGTTTGATATGATCACTGTGGCAACCAACACATGTGAGACCCAGCCCCACTCTTCCCTCTTCAAAATACAACAAGACCCCTGAAAACCTTTCAACTCACACAGATACAACATGCACACGCCAACGCAAACACACACACACACAAAGGAATTGCCTGGCCATTACCAAACAAAAGGAGATCAGAGAAGTCAATAGGGGATTTGCTTTTGAACAGATTGTGTGTCATTCGAACACATCTGAACCATGCTCTTAATTTCTACAGGGATGCAAGAAAATGATTAGACCGAGAAAATGAGCATGAGGGGGAGGGAGAGAAAGAGGAAGGGCAGCCTACCCCATCACAGGGAATGAATGAGTAAGAAGTACTCAAGAGACTGTGGTTTTGATTTCCAAGAGTGTACTGCTAATGTATTAATGAACTCTCCTGGTCTTCAATGAAAAGCAAACGTAGGGTAGGCCTCATCAATCGCTGATTGATTCAGGACATAGAGGGATAAAACACCAGAGATATTAGTGATACCGATAACCAGTGGTGTAAAGTACTTAAGTAAAATTACTCTAAAGTACTACTTAAGTAGCTTTTTGGGGTATCTGTACATTACTTTACAATTTAATGTTTTACTTCACTACATTCCTGAAGAAAATTCTGTACTTTTTACTCCATACATTTTCCCTGACACCCAAAAGTACTCGTTACATTTTGAATGCTTAGCAAGACAGAAAATAGTCCAATTCGCACACTAATCAAGGGAACATCCCTGGTCATCCCTCTGATCTGGCGGGGTCACTAAACACAAATGCTTTGCTTTTAAATGATGTTGGAGTGTCACCCTGGCTATTGTGCCGTCTGGTTTGCTTAATATATGGAATTTTTTATTATTCATACTTTTACTTTTGATACTTAAGTATATTTAAATCAAATACTTTTAAACTTTTAATCAAGTAGTATTTTACTGGGTTAACTTTTACTCAAGTATGAGAATTGAGTACTTTTTCCACCACTACCGATAACATCAGTACTCGAATTAACAGAGAACCATTGTGCAATTATATGAAATCGCTGTTTGCGTTTCACATCTTTTCCCTCCTCGTTGTGCATGATGACGTTGGAACATTGCATCTGAAAGTAGAGCACCATTCCAGCTAGGCTGAAGCTCAATGCAAAGACCTAATGAGATGTAATTTAATTAACAGAGAGTGTTCTCTCCTTGGGACTGAAGGCATGACATAAGGCCTTCAATAATGAAAAATGCTGTGCTCGGTGTGAGGCTAGACATGCAATAGCTATGGGATCATGACATGCATTAGAGAAAAAAGGTTGTTTCTCCCATGTGTTGTCTCCAGGGTCAGCATAACACACTATAGTAAAATATAAATACACACACACACACTGAGTGTACAAAACATTAGGAACACCTGCTCTTTCCACGAAAGACTCCAGCCACTGTAGTCATAGAGTTCTCACTGCTACTGCACGGCAAGCGGTACCGGAGCGCCAAGTCTAGGTCCAAGAGGCTTCTAAACAGCTTCTACCCCCAAGCCTTAAAACCCCCCCCTCCCCTCTTTTACACCGCTGCTACTCTCTGTTATCATCTATGCATAGTCACTTTAATAACTCTACCTACATGTACATATTACCTCAATTACCTCGACTAACCGGTGCCCCCACACAGTATATAGTCTTGCTATTGTTATTTTATTGCTGCTCTTTAATTCCTTGTTACTTTTATTTCTTATTTGATTTCATTTAGACTGTCCAGGTGAATCCAGGTGAAATCCCTTATTGATGTCACCTGTTAAATCCACTGCAATCAGTGTAGATTAAGGGGAGGAGACAGGTTAAAGAAGGAACGTTAAGCCTTGAGACATGGATTGTGTACTGTATGTGTGCCATTCAGAGGGTGAATAGGCTAGATAAATGATTGAAGTGCCTTTGAACAGGGTATGGTAGTAGGTGCTAGGCACACCGGTTCAGTGTGTCAAGAACTGCAACACTGCTGGGTTTTTCACACTCAACAGTTTCCAATATGTATAAAGAATGGTCCTCCACCCAAAGGACATCCAGCCAACTTGGAGTCAACATAACAATGGAGTCAACATAGGCCAGCGTCCTTGTGGAAAGCTTGAAACCTTGTAGAGTTCACGCCCCAATTAATTGCGGCTTTTCTGAGGGCAAAAGGGGGTGTAACTTAATATTAGGAAGGTGTTCTTAAGGATTTGTACACTCAATGTGTGTATTTATACATATATACATAGTGTTTTTTTTATGCACTGCAAAAACAGCATTTGGGCTGTACATGATATGAATGCATGAGACATGCAACCATTCGGCAGGTTACAGGTTATTTACCTTTATTTAACTAGGCAAGTCAGTTAAGAACAAATTATTATTTACAATGACGGCCTACACTGGCCAAACCCGGACAACGATGGGCCAATTATGCGCCGCCCTATGGGACTCCCAATCACAGCTGGTTGTGATACAACCTGGATTCAAAACATGGTGTCTGTAGTGATGCTTCTAGCACTATAACGATGTGCGCTGAGAGTCGGGAAGCAAGTTCAGGGAGTGAGTGTTTTAATAAATAAAATAAACAGAATACAAAACAAGAACCTCAAACAACGCACAGAGGAAAAACAATGACATCTGGGGAAGGAACCAAAGTAAGTGACATATATAGGGCAGGTAATTAAGGAAGTGATGGAGTCCAGGTGACTCTGACGACACGCAGGTGCTCATAATGATGTTGACAGGTGTGCACCATAACGAGCAGCCTAGTGACCAAGAGGCCAGAGAGGGAGCACATGTGACAAGCACTGAAATACAGTGCCTTAGACCGCTGCGCCATTTGGGCCACTCATTCCATTGCTCAAAGAGCTGTGCTTTAAACCTACCCACATAAAAGAAGCTGCATCATTCCTGGGTATATAACTGTTAAATTCCACAGTACAAATGTTTGGTTCACTACACAACACAGGAGCAATTGCAAGGGCATGCTATCAATAAAAATTTGGTTATTATTGTCTCTCTATTTGTTACGTTCCCCAGTTTCTGTGTTGTTGTAGGTTTGTATGTGTGTGTATTTCAGGAAATGGCTTCCTGGATTCCTGAGGCAGCGGACTGGTCGGCCCATCGCTGATTGGAGCTCTGACCCCTCCCTCTCGTCAGGGGATACAGCTGTCTCTTCATTACCAACTCCTTCTCCAGCTTGATAAAAGCCAGTGTTCCTTTGTTAGGGAGGATAGTTTTCTTTTTATGTTCTGTGTTGGTTAGTGAAGGTTTTGTTGATATTGTTTTGTAGACTCCTTCAGGGGTATGTGTATGACAATAGGACTTAATGTTTTTGGTTATTGAACATTTTCACTTAAAGTATTGGTAAATAATTATGTTTTGTTTGTTCCCAAGGGGGGAAGGGGAACACACCTTGGGAGTTTTTAGGCAAGAGGCCTGCGGGCATACATAACCCCTAGTATTTAATCTGTCTATGCACACTAGGTAAGACCTGGGCGGACCACCCCCTGTGTTTTGGTTAGCGCGCCAGGTGGTGCTTAAAGTTAGGTGAGAAGGCAGGTAAGGTAGGAGAGGGGAGTCTAACTTTTACTGTCTTTGCTTTGGTTCCTTCCAGACCCTTTTCCCCCACTTTACAGTGTTTAGGAAAAATAAATTCCCTGTAAATGGTATTTTTCTCTGCCTCTGTTGTCTTTCCCTGCACCTACGATCACATGTTTTTTGCTCCACGGGGACTTGATGTAGCGGGGTGTTGCGTTCACTCCTCGAAGAGGTGTACGTAACACTATTGTTTGGTTGACATGCAATGTGTATCACAGAAGGTTGGAGGCACCTTAATTGGGGAGGACAGACTCATAGTAATGGCTGGTACGGAATAGAATGGTTTCCATGTGTTTCAAACCATATCATTCAATACATTATGAGCAGCCTCCTGTGAAGTGTATGCTATGTGTATCTAATTTCAGTCAAGCAAACCCGTATGTACAGTGCCTTGCAAAAGTATTCACCCCCTTTGCATTTTTCCTGTTTTGTTGCATTACAACCTGTAATTTAAATTGATTTTTATTTGGATTTCATGTAATGGACATACACAAAATAGTCCAAATTGGTGAAGTGAAATGAAAAAAATTACTTGTTTAAAAAAAAATCTATAAAATGGAAAAGTGGTGTGTGCATATCTATTCACCCCTTTGCTATGAAGCCCCTAAATAAGATCTGGTGCAACCAATTACCTTCACGGAAGATTGGCCAGAAAAAAAAAACTTTCGTCAATCAAGGAAAATGTTACGTCTGGCACAAACCCAACACCTCTCATCACCCAGAGAATACCATCCCCATACCATCATGCTGCGGGGATGTTTTTCATCAGCAGGGACTGGGAAACTGGTCAGATTTGAAGGAATGATGGATGCCGCTAAATACAGGGAAATTCTTGAGGGAAACCTGTTTCAGTCTTCCAGAGATTTGAGACTGGGACGGAGGTTCACTTTCCAGCAGGACAATGACCCTAAGCATACTGCTATGCTTAGGGTCATACACTTAATACACTTAATACACTTCAGTGTTATTAGACATTTAAATGTCTTGGAATGGCCTAATCAAAGCCCAGACCTCAATCCAATCGAGAATCTGTCGTATGACTTAAAGATTGCAGGACACCAGCGGAACCCATCCAACTTGAAGGAACTGAAGCAGTTTTGCCTTGAAGAATGCCAGTGGCTAGATGATTTTTGCCAGTGGCAAAAATCCCAGTGGCTAGATGTGCCAAGCTTATAGCGACATCCCCTAAGAGACTTGCAGCTGTAATTGCTGCAAAAAGGTGGCTCTACAAAGTATTGACTTTGGGGGGGTGAATAGTTATGCATGCTCAAGTTTTCTGTTTTCTTGTCTTATTTCTTGTTAGTTGCACAATAAAAAATATTTTGCATCTTCAAAGGAGTAGGCATGTTGTCTAAATCAAGTGATACAATCCCCCCCAAAAAATCAATTTTAATTCCAGGTTGTAGGGCAACAAAATAGGAAAAATGGTAAGGAGGGTGAATACTGTACTTTCGCAAGCCACTGTAGGTATACAGCTAGCCCCTTGGACAACATTGTCACGTCCATTTGTATTGAGGAAAATATAAACTCAGCAAAAAAAGAAGCGTCCTCTCACTATCAACTGCGTTTATTTTCAGCTAACTTAACGTGTGTACAAAAATATTTGCATGAACATGACAAGATTCAATAACGTATATAGACTATCTTTTTTTCTATTGTGTTATTTACTGTACGCTTGTTTATTCCATGTGTAACTCTGTGTTGTTTTTTGTGTCGCACTGCTTTGCTTTATTTTGGCCAGGTTGCAGTTGAAAATGGGAACTTGTTCTCAACTAGCTTACCTGGTTAAATAAAGGTGAAATGAAAAAATATATATAAAATAAAAAACAACTGAGACATAAACTGAAGAAGTTCCACAAATGTGACTAACAGAAATGGAATAATGTGTCCCTGAACAAAGGGGTGGTCAAAATCAAAAATAACAGTCAGTATCTGGTGTGGCCTCCAGCTGCATTAAGTACTGCAGTGCATCTCCTCCTCATGGACTGCACCAGATTTGCCAGTTCTTGCTGTGAGATGTTACCCCACTCTTCCACCAAGGCACGTGCAAGGTCCAGGACATTTCTGAGGGGAATGTTCCTAGCCCTCACTCTCCGATCCAACAGGTCCCAGACGTGCTCAATGGGATTGAGATCCGGGCTCTTCGCTGGCCATGGCAGAACACTGACATTCCTGTCTTGCAGGAAATCACACACAGAACGAGCAGTATGGCTGGTGGCATTGTCATGTTGGAGGGTCATGTCAGGATGAGCCTGCAGGAAGGGTACCACATGAGGGAAGAGGATGTCTTCCCTGTAACGCGCAGCTTTGAGATTGCCTGCAATGACAGCAAGCTCAGTCCGATGATTCTGTGACACATCGCTCCAGACCATGACGGACCCTCCACCTCCAAATCGATCCCGCTCCAGAGTAAAGGCCTCGGTGTAACGCTCATTCCTTCGACAATAAACGTGAATCCGACCATCACCCCTGGTGAGACAACCGCGACTTGTCAGTGAAGAGCACTTTTTGCCAGTCCTGTCTGTTTCAGCGACGGTGGGATTGTGCCCATTGGAGACATTGTTGCCGGTGATGTCTGGTGAGGACCTGCCTTACAACAGGCCTACAAGCCCTCAGTCCTGCCTCTCTCAGCCTATTGCGGACAGTCTGAGCACTGATGGAGGGATTGTGCGTTCCTGGTGTAACTCGGGCAGTTGTTGTTGCCATCCTGCACCTGTCCTGCAGGTGTGATGTTCGGATGTACCAATGCTGTGCAGATGTTATTACACGTGGTCTGTCACTGCGAGAACGATCAGCTGTCCGTCCTGTCTCCCTGTAGCGCTGTCTTAGGCGTCTCATAGTATGGACATTGCAATTTATTGCCCTGGCCACATCTGCAGTCCTCATGCCTCCTTGCGGCATGCCTAAGGCACGTTCACGCAGATGAGCAGGGACCCTTGGCATCTTTCTTTTGGTGTTTTTCAGAGTCAGTAGAAAGGCCTCTTTAGTGTCCTAAGTTTTCATAACTGTGACCTTAATTGCCTACCGTCTGTAAGCTGTTAGTGTCTTAACGACCGTTCCACATGTGGGAAACAGTGTTTAAACCCTTTACAATGAAGATCTGTGAAGTTATTTGGATTTTTATGGATTATCCTTGAAAGACAGGGTCCTGAAAAAGGGACGTTTCTTTTTTTGCTGAGTTTATGTTCCCTGTCTGTCACGAATGATGAGTAAAATTCCATGAACTTACTCTGCCAATTGTCCACATTTGGAAAGTTTATATGTTCCTTTGGATATTGATTTCCAAGAGGGATAGCATTGGTACATCACAACTACCCTACAGCATTGAGAGCATTACACAATTAATCTTTCAAGTGATTAGCCAGATCCACCAACCTGGTCTCAGAGCATTTCATAGTATTCTGTTAGTAAATCTGAGACACTCCATTAGGTTTGATATGTTACAAATTACAATTTGTATGATTATTTAACAAATTGAAATTCATACAATATGTTACGAATTGCAATTCTTACAATATGTTAAGAATATCCAAAAGTACGGTATGTTACAAATTCCAATTTGTTTTGGCTAACGTTAGCTAGGTGGCTAATGCTTATGTTAGCTACATGGCTAACATTAGCTAGGCTAGGCGTTAGGGTTAGGAATTAGGTTAAAAGGTTAAGGTTAGGGTTAGGGCTGTGGCGGTCATAACAATTTGTCAGCCGGTTATTGTCATGCAAAGGACTGCTTGTAACGGCAGACGAGGAGAGGCGAGAAGGATCTGAGGACCAATGTGCAGCGTGGTAATTTTCCATTATTTAATAAACACAAAACAAGACACTATACAAAATGACAAAACAAACTAACCGTCACAGTCCTAGCTGGTGCAGACAAAACACAAAGACAGGAAACAACCACCCACAATCCCCAACACAAAACAAGCCACCTATATATGATTCTCAATCAGGGACAACGATTGACAGCTGTCTCTGATTGAGAACCATATTAGGCTGGACACAGAAACAGACGAACTAGACACACAACATAGAATTCCCACCCAGCTCACGTCCTGACCAACACTAAACAAGCAAAACACATAAGAACTCTGGTCAGGACGTTACACTGCTGGTCTCATGGTAATTGACCGTTAACATGTTTAGCATCTCCAGGCCTCCATGATGTACACATTTGGAACATCTGCATTTTAAAAAGTCAAATAAATCAATTTAATATACATCATCACAATAAATCCATTATTTATTTTAGTCAGGTCTTAAGAAACATGATATGAGTTGGCATGTTATCTGGCTATGCCCAATGCCATAGGCTGTAGGCTTGTTCATTTAGCTGACAAGATATGCTTATAAGTCCCATGCCATTATTTTATTTTATATGGTTTAATAGTAAGAAGAATATAATTGAACGTTGCTGAAAAAAATATAAAATATATTTTTCCCGTTACAGAGCAAGAGCGCATATGAAGTAGCTATGTTGAGCATATAAGTGATCATTTGAAACAGGTCCTACATGCTAGATTTTGAGTTATCTGACAACTTTAGTTATGAATAATACAAACCTTATGTCTTAGAAATCGAAACATATATGGGCTGCATGATGCAACTATAGGCTATTGATGATTTGAGAAAGTTGCAAAAAAAATGCTTGCCTCCGGCTGCACAGTTGTTCTCTCATCAAGTGATCATATTTTCACCCATCAGACTATTCTCAATTTGTCACGATCGTCGTCAGGGTGGAAATGACCGGACCAAGGTGCAGCGTGGTAAGCGTACATTTCTCTTTTTATTTGTAAATGTCGCCAACAAAACAAGAAACAACAGAAACGAACGTGAAGCTGACTAGGGCTATACAGGCCACTAACACAGACAACTACCCACAACTAAGGTGGAAAAACAGGCTGCCTAAGTATGATTCACAATCAGAGACAACGATAGACAGCTGTCCCTGATTGAGAACCATACCCGGCCAAACATAGAAACAGAAAATACCCTAGTCACACCCTGGCCTAACCAAAATAGAGAATAAAAGCCTCTCTATGGCCAGGGCGTGACACAATTTAATGTTGTCTTAACTAATATGTCAAATTTGTTTCGATTTAGAATGGCCCATTTTCAAATGGGCAAGAACAGGGGCAGGGGAAAAAAGACATATCATCTATATCCACTCGAAAAGTGAATGGAGGCAGCTTTCCAACCCGTCCGGTTTTTAATGATTCCTGTCAGGCTACTGTGGTTTTAGAGTGGAGCATGTGCTTAATATGAGCAGCTGATAAATAAATATAACAACACTTATTTCACTCCACGCATCAACCACTCTTTGAGGAGCATGCTCTCGCTGCGCGACAGGTGATATTACGTCCAAACTCTGTATGCCATGGGCTCTGTTCCTGCAGCTACCCAGTGCTTAATTTGGGAAACCAAGTGAAATATGTTCGGGAACTCATGTTTTCACAGTTAAACATAGTTCACTAAACTGTTGACAGCCCCTCTACACACTTGAGAAAGGAATAAAGTAGAGGAGGAAATCAAAGTGCATGGTGGTGAGATTTTCTATTTAGCTAAAGGTAATGTGTCACCCAATTAATTGTATAAAAATCCCCTATTACTAGGCTATTCAAAATCAAAATCAAATAAAAATTCACTTTAAGTATAGGCTAACTGTAAGCCGCCCGGCACAATCAATGAACGAACAACATCACCTAGGGATATACTTCTCTCCCAGACTCATTGACAGACATTTTGGAGCGTAGCATAAGGTAACCAGTACATCCAGTATGCATAATAATAATGTCCACACTCAAAGGCAATTAATTGAGTTTGTTTACACCGCGTGCACAATTATTAGGACAATTGTATTCCTCAGTATTCATTTTGTTGTAGAACAAACACAATACTCTCAGTCAATCCAAAATATATTGAACCTCAAACCTGAATGTTTAACAAAGGAAAAGTGAGTTTTGTCTTTCTCAGGGGAATATATGTGTGCACAATTATTTGGCAACTATTAGTGTGCAGAATTATTAGGCAACTAAATTGCAAATATAATTTCTCCACAACTCACTTGTTCATTCAACATTTTTTGAGTAAGTGTAACAAATAACACAAAATTACAATTCACTAAAAAATGTGTCCTTTCAAAAATATCCAGTGACCAATATAGCCACCCTTCTTTTCAATAACTGCCATGAGCGTTCCATCCATGGAGTCCGTCAGTTTCTTGATCTGTTCACAATCAACTTTCGCTGGAGCAACAACCACAGCCTCCCAAATGTTGTTCAAAGAGGTGTATTGTCTTCTCTCACTGTAAATCTCACTTTTGAGAAGGGCCCACAAGTTCTCAATAGCATTTAAGTTGGGTGAGGAAAGGGGGCCAGGTCATTATTCGGGCATCTTTGAGGCCCTTGCTGGCTAGCCAAGCAGTGGAGTACTTGGATGCATGTGATGGAGAATTGTCCTGCATAAAGATCATGGCCTTCCTGAATGCTGAGGACTTCTTCCTGTACCACTGCTTGAAGAAAGTATCTTCCAGAAACTGGCAGTAGGTTTGGGAGTTGAGTTTCAGTCTATCTTCAACCTGAAAAGGTCCAACTACCTCATCCTTAATGATAGCAGCCCATACCAGTACCCCTCCTCCACTCTGCTGGTGCTTGACTCGAAGTGGTGCCCTGTGTCCATTACTGATCCAGCCACGGGCCCATCCATCTGGTCCATCAAAAGTGACTCTCATTTCATGTGTCCATAAAACCTTTGAAAAATCATCAGGTATTTCTTTGCCCAATCTTGACGCTTCAACTTGTGAATCTTATTCAGTGGTGGTCGTGTTTCAGCCTTCTTGACCTTGGCCATGTCTCTGAGCACTTGACACCTTGTACTTCTGGACACTCCAGGTAGGTTGCAGTTCTGGAATATGGTGTCACTGGAGGATAATAGGTTCCTGGTAGCTTGACGTTTAATTCTTCTCAAGTCTTTTGCAGTTAATTTGCGCCTTTTCTTCTCCATGAGCTTTTTGCGCCCAAGTTGACTATTCTTAACAACATATTTGATTGTCCGGTGGTCACGCCTCAATAGTTTAGCATCCGTCTGAAAGGCATTTTACAATTTTTGACTTTCCAGTGTCAGTTAAATCTCTTGTTTGGCCAATTTTACCTGAGGTAATGAAGCTACCAAATAATTATGCACACCTTGATAGGTGTTATTCACTTTCGCCACACTCTCCCTCATTACACAAATACATATCACCTGAAAATGATTAAATCCAATAAGCATTCAAGTTTATATAGTTTGGAGTTGGAAAATGTGCATAGAAATAATGATAAGATCAGAATACTCACTTGCCTAAACATTTTTCACGCAGTGTAATTTTGGAGTATAGGCTAGACCAATTATGTACCAACGACATTTCAATCAGTTTAGTTTTATGTTGTTCTGCCATGCGTAATATGCGGTAGGCTATGTATTGTATAACGCCACAATCATCATTTTAATTCAGTTTGTTTTCAGACTTGGGATCATAAGCCTATGCATATGCATAAGCTCTAATATGGGTATGGGTGTTTTGAATTCATCATCACATTAGAAAGTGCTGGCCATTTTGTTGTGTTAGGCTTTAAAACAACATCCACAATAACCATATTTTACATTCAGTTTCAACCTGCTGTTGAACTTCATTTATTTAAAAAATGTAGGGGGTAGATCAGCTTAAATATTGCAGATATATTGTAGCTTCTATCAGTGTAATTGTCTGCATCATTTCCAATCCCCCATATATTTTTGGGTAAATATATTATTTAAAATACACTACTCAAAAAAATAAAGGGAACACTAAAATAACACATCCTAGATCTGAATGAATGAAATATTCTTATTAAATACTTTTTTCTTTACATAGTTGAATGTGCTGACAACAAAATCACACAAAAATTATCAATGGAAATCAAATTTATCAACCCATGGAGGTCTGGATTTGGAGTCACACTCAAAATGAAAGTGGAAAACCACACTACAGGCTGATCCAACTTTGATGTAATGTCCTTAAAACAAGTCAAAATGAGGCTCAGTAGTGTGTGTGGCCTCCACGTGCCTGTATGACCTCCCTACAACGCCTGGGCATGCTCCTGATGAGGTGGCGGATGGTCTCCTGAGGGATCTCCTCCCAGACCTGGACTAAAGCATCCGCCAACTCCTGGACAGTCTGTGGTGCAACGTGGCGTTGGTGGATGGAGCGAGACATGATGTCCCAGATGTGCTCAATTGGATTCAGGTCTGGGGAACGGGCGGGCCAGTCCATAGCATCAATGCCTTCCTCTTGCAGGAACTGCTGACACACTCCAGCCACATGAGGTCTAGCATTGTCTTGCATTAGGAGGAACCCAGGGCCAACCGCACCAGCATATGGTCTCACAAGGGGTCTGAGGATCTCATCTCGGCAGTCAGGCTACCTCTGGCGAGCACATGGAGGGCATGCGGCCCCCCAAAGAAATGCCACCCCACACCATGACTGACCCACCGCCAAACCGGTCATGCTGGAGGATGTTGCAGGCAGCAGAACGTTCTCCACGGCGTCTCCAGACTCTGTCACGTCTGTCACATGTGCTCATGTGCTCAGTGTGAACCTGCTTTCATCTGTGAAGAGCACAGGGCGCCAGTGGCGAATTTGCCAATCTTGGTGTTCTCTGGCAAATGCCAAACGTCCTGCACGGTGTTGGGCTGTGAGCACAACCCCCACCTGTGGACGTCGGGCCCTCATACCACCCTCATGGAGTCTGTTTCTGACCGTTTGAGCAGACACATGCACATTTGTGGCCTGCTGGAGGTCATTTTGCAGGGCTCTGGCAGTGCTTCTCCTTAGTCGGAGGTAGCGGTCCTGCTGCTGGGTTGTTGCCCTCCTACGGCCTCCTCCACGTCTCCTGATGTACTGGCCTGTCTCCTGGTATCGCCTCCATGCTCTGGACACTACGCTGACAGACACAGCAAACCTTCTTGCCACAGCTCGCATTGATGTGCCATCCTGGATGAGCTGCACTACCTGAGCCACTTGTGTGGGTTGTAGACTCCGTCTCATGCTACCACTAGAGTGAAAGCACCGCCAGCATTCAAAAGTGACCAAAACATCAGCCAGGAAGCATAGGAACTGAGAAGTGGTCTGTGGTCACCACCTGCAGAACCACTTCTTTATTGGGGGTGTCTTGCTAATTGCCTATAATTTCCACCTGTTGTCTATTCCATTTGCACAACAGCATGTGACATTTATTGTCAATCAGTTGCTTCCTAAGTGGACAGTTTGATTTCACAGAAGTGTGATTAACTTGGAGTTACATTGTGTTGTTTAAGTGTTCCCTTTATTTTTTTGAGCAGTTTATATATATATATAGACAGTTGAAGTCAGAAGTTTACATACACCTTAGACAAATACATTTAAACTCAGTTTTTCACAGTTTGTCACGTTCCTGACCTGTTTTCTGTTGTTTTGTATGTGTTAGTTGGTCAGGGCGTGAGTTGGGGTGGGCATTCTATGTGTTGTGTTTCTATGTTGGGGTTAATGTGTTGCCTGATATGGTTCTCAATTAGAGGCAGGTGTTTGACGTTTCCTCTGATTGAGAACCATATTAAGGTAGGCTGTTCTCACTGTTTGTTTGTGGGTGATTGTCTTCCGTGTCTGTGTATGTCGCACCACACGGGACTGTTTCGTTGTCGTTCATGTATGTAGTCTGTTCCTGTTCGTGCGTTCTTCGTATTTTGTAAGTTCTCAAGTCCAGGTCTGTCTACATCGTTTATTTGTTTTGTAGTTTGTTTCAAGTGTTTATTCGTGTTTCGTCTTTACTTTAATAAATATCATTATGTCCACATTCCACGCTGCGCTTTGGTCCAATCCCTACTCCTCCTCTTCAGATGAAGAGGAGGAGAATGACCGTTACAGAATCACCCACCAACCTAGGACCAAGCGGCGTGGGAGAGAGCAACAGCGATCGCAGGATTCATGGACATGGGAGGAAATATTGGACGGAAAAGGTCCATGGGCACAGCCAGGAGAATATCGCCGCCCTCGTGAAGAGCTGGAGGCAGCTAAAGCCGAGAGGCGGTGGTATGAGGTGGCAGCAGGGAAGCGAGGCTGGAAACCGGTGAGTCAAGCCCAAAAATTTCTTGGGGGGAGGCTACAAGGGAGTGTGGCGAAGTCAGGTAGGAGACCTGCGCCAACTCCCCGAGCTTACCGTGGAGAGCGAGAGTACGGGCAGACACCGTGTTATGCAGTAGAGCGCATGGTGTCTCCTGTACGTGTGCATAGCCCGGTGCGGGTTATTCCACCTCCCCGCACTGGCAGGGCTAGATTGGGCATTGAGCCAGGTGCCATGAAGCCGGCTCAACGCGTCTGGTCTCCAGTGCGTCTCCTCGGGCCGGCATACATGGCACCAGCCTTACGCATGGTGTCGCCGGTTCGCATACACAGCCCAGTGCGGGTTATTCCACCTCCCCGCATTGGGCGGGCTACGGGGAGCATACAACCAGGTAAGGTTGGGCAGGCTCAGTGCTCAAGGGAGCCAGTACGCCTGCATGGTCCGGTATATCCGGCGCCACGTCCCCGCCCCAGCCCAGTACCACCAGTGCCGGCACCACGCACCAAGCCTCCTGTGCGTCTTCAGAGCCCTGTTCCTCCTCCACGCACTAGCTCAATGGTGCGTGTCTCCTGCCCATTACCACCAGTGCCTACACCACGCACTAAGCCTCCTGTGCGCCTCCAGAGTCCTGTGCGTCCTGTTGCTGCTCCCCGCACTAGCCTGAAGGTGCGTGTCCTTAGTCCGGTACCTCCAGTTCCGGCACCACGCACTAGGCCTACAGTGCGCCTCAGCCGGCCAGAGTCTGCCGTCTGCCCAGCGGCGCCTGAACTGCCCGTCTGCCCAACGGCGCCTGAACTGCCCGTCTGCCCAACGCCGTCTGAACTGTCCGTCTGCCAAGCGCCGCATGAACTGCCTGTCTGTACTGAGGCTGCAAAGCCGCCCGTCTGTAATGAGCCTTCAAAGCCGCCCGTCTGTCATGAGCCATCCGCCAGACTAGAGCCGTCCGCCAGACAGGAGCCGCCAGAGCCTTCCGCCAGACAGGAGCAGCCAGAGCCTTCCGCCAGACAGGAGCAGCTAGAGCCTTCCGCCAGACAGGAGCAGCGAGAGCCTTCCGCCAGACAGGAGCAGCCAGAGCCTTCCGCCAGACAGGAGCAGCCAGAGCCTTCCGCCAGACAGGAGCAGCCAGAGCCTTCCGCCAGACAGGAGCAGCCAGAGCCTTCCGCCAGCCATGAGCAGCCAGAGCCGCCAGCCAGCCATGAGCAGCCAGAGCCGCCAGCCAGCCATGAGCAGCCAGAGCCGCCAGCCAGCCATGAGCAGCCAGAGCCGCCAGCCAGCCAGGAGCTGCCAGAGCCGCCAGCCAGCCAGGAGCTGCCAGAGCCGCCAGCCAGCCAGGAGCTGCCAGAGCCGCCAGCCAGTCAGGAGCTGCCAGAGCCGCCAGCCAGTCAGGAGCTGCCAGAGCCGCCAGCCAGTCAGGAGCTGCCAGAGCCGCCAGCCAGTCAGGAGCTGCCAGAGCCGCCAGCCAGTCAGGAGCTGCCAGAGCCGCCAGCCAGTCAGGAGCTGCCAGAGCCGCCCTCCAGTCATGAGCTGCCCTCCAGTCATGAGCTGCCCTCCAGTCATGAGCTGCCCTCCAGTCATGAGCTGCCCTCCAGTCATGAGCTGCCCTACAGTCATGAGCTGCCCTACAGTCATGAGCTGCCCTACAGTCCGGAGCTGCCCTACAGTCCGGAGCTGCCCTACAGTCCGGAGCTGCCCTACAGTCCGGAGCTGCCACTCAGTCCGGAGCTGCCACTCAGTCCGGAGCTGCCACTCAGTCCGGAGCTGCCACTCAGTCCGGAGCTGCCACTCAGTCCGGAGCTGCCATTAATCCGGAGTTGCCTCTCTGTCCTGAGCTGCCTCTCTGTCCTGAGCTACCTCTCTGTCCTGAGCTACCTCTCTGTCCTGAGCTACCTCTCTGTCCTGAGCTACCTCTATGTCCTGAGTTATCTAGGGGGGACCGGTGTGAAGGTTCCTAGACCAGGGTTGGGGGCGAGGATCGCCACTCGGAGGACGCTAAGGAGGGGGACAAAGACAATGGTGGAGTGGTGTCCTCGTCCTCGTCCTGCGCCGGAGCCGCCACCGCGGACAGATGCCCACCCAGACCCTCCCCTTGAGTTTTAGGGGTGCGCCCGGAGTTCGCACCTTGAGAGGGGGGTTCTGTCACGTTCCTGACCTGTTTTCTGTTGTTTTGTATGTGTTAGTTGGTCAGGGCGTGAGTTGGGGTGGGCATTCTATGTGTTGTGTTTCTATGTTGGGGTTAATGTGTTGCCTGATATGGTTCTCAATTAGAGGCAGGTGTTTGACGTTTCCTCTGATTGAGAACCATATTAAGGTAGGCTGTTCTCACTGTTTGTTTGTGGGTGATTGTCTTCCGTGTCTGTGTATGTCGCACCACACGGGACTGTTTCGTTGTCGTTCATGTATGTAGTCTGTTCCTGTTCGTGCGTTCTTCGTATTTTGTAAGTTCTCAAGTCCAGGTCTGTCTACATCGTTTATTTGTTTTGTAGTTTGTTTCAAGTGTTTATTCGTGTTTCGTCTTTACTTTAATAAATATCATTATGTCCACATTCCACGCTGCGCTTTGGTCCAATCCCTACTCCTCCTCTTCAGATGAAGATTTCATGAAATGCATTTACAGTTGAAGTCGGAGGTTTACATACACCTTAGACAAATACATTTAAACTCATTTTTTTTACAATTCCTGACATTTAATCCTAGTAAAAATTCCCTGTCTTAGGTCAGTTAGGATCACCACTTTATTTGAAGAATGTATAATGTCAGAATAATAGTAGAGAGAATGATTTATTTCAGCTTTTGTTTCTTTCATCACATTCCCAGTGGGTCAGAAGTTTACATACACTCAATTAGTATTTGGTACCATTGCCTTTAAATTGTTTAACTTGGGTCAAACGTTTCGGGTAGCCTTCCACAAGCTTCCCACAATAAGTTGTGTGAATTTTGGCCCATTCCTCCTGACAGAGCTGGTGTAACTGAGTCAGGTTTGTAGGCCTCCTTGCTCGCACATGCTGTTTCAGCTCTGCCCACACATTTTCTATAGGATTGAGATCATGGATTTGTGATGGCCACTCCAATACCTTGACTTTGTTGTCCTTAAGCCATTTTGCCACAACTTTTGAAGTATGCTTGGGGTCGTTGTCCATTTGGAAGACCCATTTGCGACCAAGCTTTAACTTCCTGACTGATGTCTTGAGATGTTGCTTCAATATATCCACATAATTTTTTGTGAAGTGCATCAGTCCCTCCAACATGATGCTGCCACCCCCGTGCTTCATGGTTGGGATGGTGTTCTTCGGCTTGCAAGCCTCCCCCTTTTTCCTCCAAACATTACAATGGTCATTATGGCCAAACAATTCTATTTTTGTTTCATCAGATCAGAGGACATTTCTCCAAAAAGTACGACCTTTGTCCCCATGTAAAGTTGCAAACCGTAGTCTGGCTTTTTTATGGCAGTTTTGGAGCGGTGGCTTCTTCCTTGCTGAGCGGCCTTTCAGGTTATGTTGATATAGAACTCATTTTACCATGGATATAGGTTCTTTTGCACCTGTTTCCTCCAGCATCTTCACAACGTCCTTTGCTGTTGTCACTGACATTCGTCCAGAACGAATTTGTACGATTTCTGGTACAACGGCGCCAAATAAATGGACAATTTGGATATATATGGATGGAATTAATCGAACAAAAGGACCATTTGTGATGTTTATGGGACATATTGGAGTGCCAACAAAAGAATTTATATTTTATATTTTATATCTGCGTTTTGAGTAGCGCCGGCATGGTTGAAATAGGCTACACTCTCTTGTTGACATTTTGCTATCATCAGATAATAGCATCTTATGCTTTCGCCGAAAAGCCTTTTTGAAATCTGACATGTTGGCTGGATTCACAACGAGTGTAGCTTTAATTTGGTATCTTATATGTGTGATTTTATATAATTTTTTTGAATCTGGCGCTCTACATTTTTCCAGGCTGTTGGGACGCTAGCGTCCCGCTATCCCAGAGAGGTTAATGACTCCAACCTAAGTGTATGTAAACTTACGACTTCAACTGTATAAAAGGCTAAACATTTCCTGAACCCCAGGCTACTAAAAATGTTCCCCATGTGTTCAACTTCTGTAAGTGCCTCTACTCTACTGCTCTATGCCACTTGGCAAATGTTATGATCTACATGCGATGCTGTATTATAAAGGTGATTTTACAAATGTGACAAAGATTCAGAAACAGATGAATTAGTAAAAGTATTGTTTCTCATGCGCTTACTAAGTCTAATGTGATGTGGTTGCATTCTGCTAAACTGTTAGAAATACAAGGTAAAGAATTACAGTGAAATGTGTGTGTGCGTGTGTTTGTGCCGCTAGAGATCCTTGTTCAAGTACAGGCTCTGTCGCAGCCGGCCACAAACGGGAGACCCATGGGGCGGTGCACAATTGGCCCAGTGTCGTCTGGGTTAGGGGAGGGCTTGGCCAGCAGGGATGTTCTTGTCCCATCATGCACGCTGACATGGTTGCAAGGTGTATGGTGTTTCCTCTGACACATTGGTGCGGCTGGCTTCCGGGTTAAGCGGGGATTGTGTCAAGAAGCAGTGCGACTTGACTGAGTTGTGTTTCGGAGGACACACGGCTCTTGACCTTCGCCTCTCCCGAGTCCGTATGGGAGTTGCAGCAATGAGACAAGACTGTAACTACTAATTGGATACCACGAAATTGGGGAGAAAAAGTTGTAATAAGATAATTTAAAAAAAAAACTATTTGTATATTTCAGTGAAAATAATGTGATATTTCAAAGAAAAACACTGTTTTGAACCCATTTCTGCTATTTAAATGCAATCACTCCCTTATTTACATGACAGGTCATGATCGGTTATGTGACTATCCATGCACATCATCAAGTGCTAGCCAAGAAGCCATTAGCCTAGTCATTCAAAAAATCGAATCTATTACCATCCATTTCCAAACACTTAAAAAGTATATCTTAAGACCCCCCATCCCGGATCCGGGATCATCCTCATCAGAAACGCTGACTAGCATAGCCTAGCCTAGCGCCACAGGGATATCATATAATTTCGTGAAATCACAAGTCCAATACAGCAAATGAAAGATAAACATCTTGTGAATCCAGCCAACGTGTCCAATTTTTAAAATGTTTTACAGCAAAAACACAACATATATTTATGTTAGCTCACCACAATAGCCCAACACACAACGCCATTCTTTCACCGCAAAGATAGCTTTCACAAAACCCACAAATAGAGATAAAATTAATCACTAACCTTTGAACAACTTCATCAGATGACAGTCTTATGACATCATGTTATACAATACATTTATGTTTTGTTCGAAAATGTGCATATTTATAGCTACAAATCGGGGTTTTACATTGCAGCCATGGTCACAAATGGCACCAAAACAGCCAGAATAATTACAGAGAGCAATGTGAAATACAGAAATACTCATCATAAAACTTTTATGAAAAATACATGTTGTACAGCAAATGAAAGATAAACATCTTGTGAATCCAGCCAACATGTCCACTTTTTAAAATGTTTTACAGCGAAAACACAACATATATTAATGTTAGCTCACCACAATAGCCCAAAACACAACGCCATTTTTTCACCGTAAAGATAGCTTTCACAAAACCCACAAATAGAGATAAAATGAATCACTAACCTTTGAACAACTTTATCAGATGACAGTCTTATGACATCATGTTATACAATACATTTATGTTTTGTTCGAAAATTTGCATATTTATAGCTACAAATCGGGGTTTTACATTGCAGCCATGGTCACAAATGGCACCAAAATGTCCGGAGAAATTTTAGACAGCCACGTAATCTAACAGAAAAACTCATCATAAACTTTGCTGAAAAATACACGTTGCACATATAATTAAAGATACACTGGTTCTTAATGCAACCGCTGTGTTAGATTTAAAAAAATAACTTTAGTACAAAGCACAGCATGCAATAATCTGAGACAGCGCTCAGCCATTCTCCGCCATGTTAGAGTCCAAAGAGTCCACAAAAATACGAAATAACATCATAAATATTCCCTTACCTTTGATGAACTTTCATCAGAATGCAGTGCCAGGAATCCTAGTTCCACATTAAATCGTTGTTTTGTTTTAGAATGTCCATTTATTCTGTCGAATTAGCAACTTTAGCTAGCATGGTGTAGCGCACGTGTCCATGAAGATTTTACGCATGAACGAAAAATTCAAAAAGTGATAATAAAAGTCGAATAAACTGGTCAAACTCAGTTGAGAATCCATCTTTAGGATGTTTTTCACAAATATATCCAATAACGTCCCAGACGGAGCATTTCTTCGTGTCTAACTAACGCATTGCAGGCAACGATATGACAAACCTAAGTGCGTAGCCGAATACTGCCAATATGGCTGACCTGTCACTCCAAAGGCTCTTATTTGGTCCCAGGGAAGGCAAGACACTTCATTCCACGTTCTACTGCCTGTTGACATCTAGTGGAAGGCGTATGAAGTGCATACATACCCATAAATACAAGGCAATTGATTAGGCGATGCCTTTCACAGAGACCCATTTCAGAATTTTCACTTCCTGTTTGGAAGTTTGCCTGCCAAATGAGTTCTGTTTTACTCACAGATATAATTCAAACAGTTTTAGAAACTTCAGAGTGTTTTCTATCCAATAGTAATAATAATATGCATATCATATGATCTAGGACAGAGTACGAGGCCGTTTAAATTGGGCACAATTTTATCCAGAAGTGGAAAGGGCGCCCCCTATTTCCAAGAATTATTAAACATGTGACAACAGTACTAAAGAGACAAGAGGGATATTGTCCTGTTCTGACCATAGTTCTTTTGTGTTTTCGTTGTTTTAGTGTTGGTCAGGACGTGAGCTGAGTGGGCATTCTATGTTGTGTGTCTAGTTTTCCTATTTCTGTGTTTGGCCTGATATGGTTCTCAATCAGAGGCAGGTGTTTTGTGTTGTCTCTGATTGGGAACCATATTTAGGTAGCCTGTTTTGTGTTGGGTTTTGTGGGTGGTTGTCTTCTGTCTTTGTGTCTATGCACCAGATAGGACTGTTTAGGTTTTTCACATTTGTTGTTTTCGTATTTTTGTAGTGTTCACGTTTATTGTCTTAATTAAAGTCATGATGAACACTAACTACGCTGCGTCTTGGTCCGATCCCTGCTACACCTCCTCTTCAGACAAAGAGGAGGAAATCTGCCGTTACAGATATCAAACCTCTTTTGTCACTTTCCACCGAAGCGAAAGTTTGAAATGTTGTTTTGTCAAAGCTGGCTAGGTAGCTAGCAGCCAGTGGTAGAGAACATTCAAGCTAAGCTAGCTGACTTATTCATTAAAAATATTATGTGAACACAACACTATGTAACTATGATAACTATGTGTAACGGATGTGAAATGGCTAGCTAGTTAGCGGTGTGTCACGATCGTCTATGGGTGAGAGAGAGGACCAAGGCGCAGCGTGTGCAAAATACATTCTCTTTTATTTAGAGAAAGGAAAAACACGAAACGAACACTGAATACAAACTAAACAAAAACAACAAACGTGAAGCTAAATGACGTAAGTGCAATGACAAGCAACAAACGTTCAACATAGACAATTACCCACCAAACCCCAATGCCTATGACTGCCTTAAATATGGCTCTCAATCAGAGACAATGAACCACAGCTGCCTCTAATTGAGAACCAATCTAGGCAGCCATAGACATAACTAGACAACTACACTAGACACTGCCCCATACACATACAACACCCCTAGACACTACAAAAACACATACATTCCCCATGTCACACCCTGACCTAACTAAAAAACATAAAGAAAACAAAGAATACTAAGGCCAGGGCGTGACACGGTGGTGCGCGCTAATAGCCTTTCAAACGGTTACATATGCTACACCCTGACATGTTTATATAGATATTTGTTGGCGGTTTAGTATATTTCTCTGACCTGTTAAAAAAACAACTTGAACCAGCTAAACCCTTGGCAGCCATTTCTTCAACTGCCAACTGTCAACCATTGCTATAGTGACCAAGATGTCACATCGTTTGTCTTCTTATTGTAAATTGTAAAGTAGAGTTAAAAGCACTTTTTATATAAAAAAATAGTTAGCAATATACAAAATTATGTGCACTCACCTCCACACACACTTGATCTCCTCCTTCAGCAGTTTGGCTATCTGATATGGCCCTAGGAATATCAACATTTGTGCTGGAATTGGTCCTGCAGGAATTGCCATATCCTGCAGGAATATCAAAATCCTACAGATTTCAGTCCGGCATGATGTCTGCAGGAATGTACATACTTGGTCATACAAGAATTGCCATATCCTGCAGGTTTCTGTCCTGCAGGAATTGTCATGTTTGTGTTGGATTTTCAACATTTATGCAGGACAAGTCATACTTCTGGCAAGAATGTGCAAAGCTGTCATCAAGGCAAAGGGTGGCTACTTTATACACTGTTCAAAAAAATAAAGGGAACACTAAAATAACACATCCTAGATCTGAATGAATGAAATATTCTCATTAAATACTTTTTTCTTTACATAGTTCAATGTGCTGACAACAAAATCACACAAAAATTATCAATGGAAATCAAATTTATCAACCCATGGAGGTCTGGATTTGGAGTCACACTCAAAATGAAAGTGGAAAACCACACTACAGGCTGATCCAACTTTGATGTAATGTCCTTAAAACAAGTCAAAATGAGGCTCAGTAGTGTGTGTGGCCTCCACGTGCCTGTATGACCTCCCTACAACGCCTGGGCATGCTCCTGATGAGGTGACGGATGGTCTCCTGAGGGATCTCCTCCCAGACCTGGACTAAAGCATCCGCCAACTCCTGGACAGTCTGTGGTGCAACGTGGCGTTGGTGGATGGAGCGAGACATGTCGTCCCAGATGTGCTCAATTGGATTCAGGTCTGGGGAACGGGCGGGCCAGTCCATAGCATCAATGCCTTCCTCTTGCAGGAACTGCTGACACACTCCAGCCACATGAGGTCTAGCATTGTCTTGCATTAGGAGGAACCCAGGGCCAACCGCACCAGCATATGGTCTCACAAGGGGTCTGAGGATCTCATCTCGGCAGTCAGGCTACCTCTGGCGAGCACATGGAGGGCTGTGCGGCCCCCCAAAGAAATGCCACCCCACACCATGACTGACCCACCGCCAAACCGGTCATGCTGGAGGATGTTGCAGGCAGCAGAACGTTCTCCACGGCGTCTCCAGACTCTGTCACGTCTGTCACATGTGCTCAGTGTGAACCTGCTTTCATCTGTGAAGAGCACAGGGCGCCAGTGGCGAATTTGCCAATCTTGGTGTTCTCTGGCAAATGCCAAACGTCCTGCACGGTGTTGGGCTGTGAGCACAACCCCTACCTGTGGACGTCGGGCCCTCATACCACCCTCATGGAGTCTGTTTCTGACCGTTTGAGCAGACACATGCACATTTGTGGCCTGCTGGAGGTCATTTTGCAGGGCTCTGGCAGTGCTCCTCCTGCTCCTCCTTGCACAAAGGCGGAGGTAGCGGTCCTGCTGCTGGGTTGTTGCCCTCCTACGGCCTCCTCCACGTCTCCTGATGTACTGGCCTGTCTCCTGGTAGCGCCTCCATGCTCTGGACACTACGCTGACAGACACAGCAAACCTTCTTGCCACAGCTCGCATTGATGTGCCATCCTGGATGAGCTGCACTACCTGAGCCACTTGTGTGAGTTGTAGACTCCGTCTCATGCAACCACTAGAGTGAAAGCACCGCCAGTATTCAAAAGTGACCAAAACATCAGCCAGGAAGCATAGGAACTGAGAAGTGTTCTGTGGTCACCACCTGCAGAACCACTCCTTTATTGGGGGTGTCTTGCTAATTGCTTATAATTTCCACCTGTTGTCTATTCCATTTGCACAACAGCATGTGAAATTTATTGTCAATCAGTGTTGCTTCCTAAGTGGACAGTTTGATTTCACAGAAGTGTGATTGACTTGGAGTTACATTGTGTTGTTTAAGTGTTCCCTTTATTTTTTTGAGCAGTGTATATTTTGATTTTTTAATACTTTTTTGGTTACTAAATTCTTCCATATGTGTTAGTCATAGTGTTGATGTCTTCACTATTATTCTACAATGTAGAAAAAAGTAAAAAATAAAGAAAAACCCTCGTATGAGTAACTGTGTCCAAACTTTTGACTAGTACTGTGTACATATATATATATATATATATATATATATATATATATACACACAGTACTAGTCAAAAGTTTGTGATATATGTGATATATATTTTTTTTTAACCTTTCTTTAACTAGTCAAGAACAAATTCTTATTTTCAATGATGGCCTAGGAACAGTGGGATAACTGCCTTGTTCAGGGGCAGAACAACACATTTTTACCTTGTCAGCTCAGGGATTTGATCTTGATCTTTCAGTTACTAGTCCAATGCTCTAACCACTAGGCTACCTGCCGCCCCAATACATACAGTGCATTCGGAAAGTATTCAGACCCCTTGACTTTTTCCATAAGGAAGACCCAGAGATACCTCTGATGCAGAGGATAAGTTCATCATGCACCTCAAATTGCAGCCCCAAAAAATGCTTCACAGAGTAACAGACACATCTCAACATCAACTGTTCAGAGGAGACTGTGTGAATCAGGCCTTCGAGGTCTAATTGCTGCAAAGAAACCCCTACTGAAGGACACCAATAATAAGAAGAGACTTGCTTGGGCCAAGAAAAATGAGCAATGGACATTAGACCTGTGGAAATCTGTTCTTTGGTCTGATGAGTCCAAATTTGAGATTTAGAGTTTTTGTGAGACGCAGAATAGGTGTACGGATGATCTCCACATGTGTGGTTCCCACCGTGAAGCATGGAGAAGGAGTTGTGATGGTGTGGGGGTGCTTTGCTGGTGACACTGTCTGTGATTTATGTAGAATTCAAGGCACACTTAACCAGCAAGGCAACCACAACATTCTGCAGTGATACGCCATCCCATCTGGTTTGCACTTAGTGGGACTTGTTTTTCAACAGAACAATGACCCAAAACATTTGACCAAGAAGGAGAGTGATGGAGTGCTGCATCAGATGACCTGGCTTCCACAATCATCTGACCTCAACCCCATTGAGATGGTTTGGGATGAGTTGCACCGCAGAGTGAAGGAAAAGCAGACAACAAGTCCTCAGTACATGTGGGAACTGTCATCAAGGCAAAGGGTGGCTACTTTGAAGAATCTCAAATATAAAATATATTTTGATTTGTTTAACACTTTTTTGGTTACTACATGATTCCATTTGAGTTATTTCATACTTTTGATGTCTTCATTATTATTATTCAATGTAGAAAATAGTAACAAAAAAACCTTGAATGAGTAGGTGTGTCCAAACTTTTGACTGATACTGTTTACACTACTGTTCAAAAGTTTTGGGTCACTTAGAAATGTCCTTGTTTTTGAAAGAAAAGCCATTTTTTTGTCCATTAAAGTAACATTACATTTATCAGAAAATGCAGTGTAGACATTGCTAATGTTGTAAATGACTATAGTAGCTGGAAACGGCAGATTGTTTATGGAATTTTTACGTAGGCGTACAGAGGCCCATCAGCAACCATCACTCCTGTGTTCCAATGGCACGTTGTGTTAACTAAACCAGTCTCAACGTCAACAGTGAAGAGGCGACTCCGGGATGCTGGCCTTCTAGGCAGAGTTGCAAAGAAAAAGCCGTATCTCACTGGCCAATAAAAATAAAAGATTAAGATGGGCAAAAGAACACAGACACTGGACAGAGGAACTCTGCCTAGAAGGCTGCATCCCGGAGTCGCCTCTTCACTGTTGACGTTGAGACTGGTGCTTTGCGGGTACTATTTAATGAAGCTGCCAGTTGAGGACTTCTGAGGTGTCTGTTTCTCAAACTAGATACTCTAATGTACTTGTCCTCTTGCTCAGTTGTGCACCGGGGCCTCCCACTCCTCTTTCTATTCTGGATAGAGCCAGTTTGCGCTGTTCTGTGAACGGGGTAATACACAGCGTTGTACGAGATCTTCAGTTTCTTGGCAATTCCTCGCATGGAATAGCCTTCATTTCTCAGAACAAGAGTAGTTTCAGAAGAAAGTTATTTGCTTCTGGCTATTTTGAGCCTGTAATCGAACCCACAAATGCTGATGCTCCAGATACTCAACTAGTCTAAAGAAGGCCAGTTTTATTGCTTCTTTAATCAGAACAGTTTTCAGCTGTGCTAACATAATTGCGAAAAGGTTTTCTAATGATCAATTAGCCTTTTAAAATGATAAAAACATGTAAAAAATGTACAACAGACTTGCTTATAGGGAAGAGCACTCAACATGCTTGGCACTGACACAAATTACTGATGATTGAAATTGATAATAAGAAGATTATGAGAGCTGTTTAGTTAGACTTCAGTGCAGCCTTTGATATCATTGATCATAACATTTTGCTGAAAAAAACGTAGGTGTTATGGATTAACATCCTCTGCCTTATTGTCTAAGGGCCATTTTTGACCCGGCAGTTATAAAATCATTTACACACCACATAAAAAACAAAGACGCAGACCCACACATACACAATGAGAAATTGAGATTATGTGTGCTACTGACTGAACTCAGCCAGCAGCTCCTGAAGAGGAAGATCACCATGGTTGGCACAGTTAGAAAGAACAAGCCTGAGCTCCCTCCTGCACTCCTCGCAACAAGGGGGAGAGAGGCCTTCTCATCAAAAGTTTGCCTTCACCCCCACCACCACTCTAGTTTCTTACCTCCCAAAGAGGAACAAGAATGTGGTCCTCCTGAGCACAATGCGCAAAATGGCTGAGATCAGTGATCGTGAGGACAAGAAGCCAGCCATCATCCTGGACTACAACCACAACAAAGGAGGTGTGGACAACCTGGACAAGGTGATTGGAACTTACAGTTGCAGGAGGATGACTGCCCACTGGACCCTGGTCATCTTTCATAACATCATTGATGTGTCCTCATACAATGCCTTCGTGATATTGAACAAGATCAACCCTACCTGGATGCCTGATAAGCGGAACAAGAGGAGGGTGTTCCTGGAGCAGCTGGGAAATGCACTTGTAACCCCACACATTCAAAGAAGTGAGCGCCTCCCCCACACAGCAGCCTCTGCAGTGCTTGTGAAAGCTGTTCAGGGGGCTGAATCTTGTCCTGATCCAACTGAGGCTGCAACTGGGGCAGGCAAGAGGAGGAGATGCCAATTCTGCCCCCCCAAAAAAGGACTGTAAAACAAATACTATGTGCTGCACATGTGAAAAATACATCTGCAATGTCCATGCACACACACTTGCATACTGTCCTACATGTTCGAATTAGAGTTGATTGATTTATGTTTTTCATGTTTTTGTGTTGTATCTATTATCTTATTTTATTCTTATGTATTGTTGTTGTTTATAGACCTTGTGGGTGGGGGCAATGGTTAAAAAAAATGGGACAAGACTAGTATTTTGTAGTTGAATTCCTCATTATACAGTATATAAGAATATATCACTATGTTGCCAAAAAAGTTCAAGACTAATTGTTTCCCTTCAATAAAATGTATTTCTGCACATTTCTGCTACTTTCTTAGGCTATACAAGTGCTATTTCTTGCTAAAAAACATCTATGCAGTACCTTTAGCAATAATAATAATAATAATTTTAAAAAACTCTACTTTAGTAAAGAAAACAATTATGGCAGGTGTGTTGTAATACAAATGAGTGGTGTCCACTGATTAAATTAAATTTTTCTGCATTGTGAAGAGGGAAAACCCAGATATTCACAAAGTTTGTGATGAATGACAGGTTGTTTCTTCATGCAAAATAGATTTGGGGTGTATATAATGTGGCCATTGAGCAAGTTGAACAGACTAAACTGCTGGGTTGTACCCTAGATAGCAAGCTATCATGGTCAAAACAAATGGTTACTAATATGGGAAGAGGTTTGTCTCTGATAAAGTATTGCTCTGCTTTCTTGATATCTCATTCAATCAGACAGCTCCTACAGGCTCTAGTTTTGTCGCACCTGGACTACTGTCCAGTTTTGTGGTCAGGTGCGACAAAGAATAACATAGGCAAATAGCAGTTGGTCCTAAACAGAGCAGCACGTATTGCACTTAGATGTACACGGAGGGTGAATGTCTATGACATGCATGTCAATCTCTCCTGGCTCAAAGTTGATTGACTGCATGACTATTGGTTTTTGTGTGATGTGTTGAAGGTACCGAACTGTCTGTTCAAGCTGTTGGCACACGGTACAGACACTCATCAGAATCACACAAGACATGCAAACAGAGGTCTCTTCACAGTCCCCAGGTCTAGAACAGAGGCTGGGAAACACATAGTATTAAATAGAGCCATGAGTAAATGGAACTCTGCCACCCCAGATCACTAAAGCGAGCAATAAAAACAGATTATAAAAACTGACAAAAGAACAACTTATAGCACGACGGGGAATGTGAAGAGACACACAGACATTTTAATGCATTTTGTATTGTACACTACATGACCAAAAGTATGTGGACATCTGCTTGTCGAACATCTCATTCCAAAATCATGGGCATCAATATGGAGTTGATTCCCCTTTGCTGCTATAACGGCCTCCAATCTTCTGGGAAGGCTTTCCACTAGATGTTGGTACATTGCTGCGGGGACTTGCTTCCATTCAGCCACAAGAGCATTAGTGAGGTCGGGCACTGATGTTGGGCGATTAGCCCTGGTTCGCAGTCTGCGTTCCAATTCATCCCAAAGGTGTTCAATGGGGTTGAGGTCAGGGCTCTGTGCAGGCCAATCAATTTATTCCACTCCGATCTCGACAAGCCATTTCTGTATGGACCTCGCTTTGTGCACGGGAGCATTGACATGCTAAAACAGGAAAGAGCTTCACCAAACTGTTGCCATAAAGTTCGAAGCACAGAATCATCTATAATGTCACACTGTGTGGTATAACTTTAAAGGGTTACAGAGTTAATGTTTATGTTAATTCATTGAGCTGTATCTAAAGATATTTTCTTTACAGTTATTTACATATGTAATTGTATTAGAATTTGTGTGTTGGAGATTGAGAGAACCAAATACATATTTTGTTGTATTGGTTAGTATTGGATTACGCTTTTTACTGCAAGTTCCAGAATGCCTTGCGACAGGAAGTAGAGAGAGAATGCGCCAGTTATGTACAAGTGACAATTGATTATCCTGACTTTCGCTAGCAACTTTCTTTTATTGTTTTGTAGAATCTAAAGTTGTTAAATGTAACGTGAACAAGTAGTATTACTAAAAGAAGCTTTCATTTCAAACTCGACGTCCCGAGTCATTACTTTGAAGATAGTTATTCTATATTTTGGTGCCGAAACCCGGGAAACGTATGAGCTGCGACGAAGATTGTAGGGATGAAGCGGCTGAAATGGCTGAGGAGGAACGTCGGCATGCAGCAGAAAGAATGAGACGAAAGCGGGGTACCATTCGAGGTGCCACAACACGGATTTTGAATCAGATTGACGTGGAAATAACCCAGTCAAATTCGGATACCGATCACTTGAGTACATTGTTGGAATTGCTGTCGGCTAAGGAGGACAGCTTGCTTTTACTTGATTATGGAATTGAACAGTTAATGCTTTTGGACGGATTGGAGGCTGAGATTGCATGCACGGAGGATTACAAAGAGCGCGTTATCATGCTGAAGAGCCGTGCACAAAGAGTGATAAAGAAAAAACAGGACCTCAATCCACTACCAGCACGGGTGCGCGCTAACTCAAACAGATCACAGAGACAATCAGTAAGGCTACCGAAGTTGATTATTGAGAAATTCTATGGAGATGTCAGTATGTGGCAGGAGTTTTGGAGCCAGTAGGAGACTGCTATTCACAACAATGATTCACTGTGTAATGAAGAGAAGTTTACCTATCTGAAAACATATCTCACTGGACCAGCTGCAAAGGCAGTAGCAGGACTGATGTTAACAGACAGTAACTATGATGATGCAATCGCTCTGCTCAAGAGCAGATATGGAAGGAAAGATCTTGTGATTAGTGCTCACATGTCAAAGCTGCTGAATCTCACTCCTGTGAAGAAATCCTCTGACCTAAATGCATTGAGGCAGCTAGATGATGAATGTTAAATTCAGATTAGGAGCTTGGAATCACTGGGTGTAGTGTCAGAAACCTATGGAAGCCTTCTATGCCCAATCTTACTGCAGATGATTCCAGAGGACATAGCTCTTGACTATAGTCGTCAGAGGGGAGTAGATGATGAATGGAAAGTTGGCTGAGATCGTCAGATTCCTACAGAAGGAGGTTCAGAGCAGGGAGAGAGCACTACAAATGACAAGATCATGCAACCAACAGAAGGAGAGCAAACCATGGAACAGGTCATGCTCCTACAATGAAATGAAAACAAAAAGACCGAACATGCCATCTGCTGCGGCACTGCACACAGCCAGCCAGAAGGAACAAAACTGTCTATTCTGTGACCGTGCAGACCCCAAATCAGAAAACTTCCCTGACAACAATATTGCTACACGCAAAGAAAAACTAAAGAACATGGGAAGATGCTTTGTATGTTTAGGACAGAAACACATAGCAAAATTCTGTAAAGTCAAAGATGTGTCATGTGCAACATGTGGAAGCAGACATCACATTGCTGTGTGTACCGGTAAGAGGAGTGAGGTGCAACCCCCTACTGTTTCTGCAGATGCTGTTGTTTCCTCAGTTATTCCCCATTCAGTGAAGATGAAACCAGATGGACAGAACACTGTGTTGCTACAAACGGCAAAGGCATGGGTAGAAGGCCCATCGGGCAGGATGATAGCTCGTTGCTTACTAGATGGAGGCAGTCAGAGAAACTTCATACATGAAAACTTTGTGAAGGGCTTGAAGTTCCCAGTAATCAGACAAGAGGCACTCACTCTTCACACGTTTGGCTCCTCGTCCTGACGCAACACAGTGAAAGTCATCTTGGAGAATGCCTGGGACAAACAGCAGAGAATTGAGATAGAGGCAATTGAAACTAGAGGTCGACCGATTATGATTTTTCAACGCCGATACTGATGCCGATTATTGGAGGACAAAAGCCGATACCGATTAATATGCCGATGAAATTTTTTTTTTATATATATACACACAGTGGGGAGAACAAGTATTTTATACACTGCCGATTTTGCAGGTTTTCCTACTTACAAAGCATCTAGAGGTCTGTCATTTTTATCATCGGTACACTTCAACTGTGAGAGACGGAATCTAAAACAAGAATCCAGAAAATCACATTGTATGATTTTTAAGTAATTAATTTGCATTTTATTGCATGACATAAGTATTTGATCACCTACCAACCAGTAAGAATTCCGGCTCTCACAGACCTGTTAGTTTTTCTTTAAGAAGCCCTCCTGTTCTCCACTCATTACCTGTATTAACTGCACCTGTTTGAACTCGTTACCTGTACAAAAGACACCTGTCCACACACTCAATCAAACAGACTCCAACCTCTCCACAATGGCCAAGACCAGAGAGCTGTGTAAGGACATCAGGGATAAAATTGTAGACCTGCACAAGGCTGGGATGGGCTACAGGACAATAGGCAAGCAGCTTGGTGAGAAGGCAACAACTGTTGGCGCAATTATTAGAAAATGGAAGAAGTTAAAGATGACGGTCAATCACCCTCGGTCTGGGGCTCCATGCAAGATCTCACCTCGTGGGGCATCAATGATCATGAGGAAGGTGAGGGATCAGCCCAGAACTACACGGCAGGACCTGGTCAATGACCTGAAGAGAGCTGGGACCACAGTCTCAAAGAAAACCATTAGTAACACACTACGCCGTCATGGATTAAAATCCTGCAGCAGACGCAAGGTCCCCCTGCTCAAGCCAGCGCATGTCCAGGCCCGTCTGAAGTTTTCCAATGACCATCTGGATGATCCAGAGGAGGAATGGGAGAAGGTCATGTGGTCTGATGAGACAAAAATAGAGCTTTTTGGTCTAAACTCCACTCGCTGTGTTTGGAGGAAGAAGAAGGATGAGTACAACCCCAAGAACACCATCCCAACCGTGAAGCATGGAGGTGGAAACATCATTCTTTGGGGATGCTTTTCTGCAAAGGGGACAGGACGACTGCACCGTATTGATGGGAGGATGGATGGGGCCATGTATCGAGAGATCTTGGCCAACAACCTCCTTCCCTCAGTAAGAGCATTGAAGATGGGTCGTGGCTGGGTCTTCCAGCATGACAACGACCCGAAACACACAGCCAGGGCAACTAAGGAGTAAGAAGCATCTCAAGTTCCTGGAGTGGCCTAGCCAGTCTCCAGACCTGAATCCAATAGAACATCTTTGGAGGGAGCTGAAAGTCCGTATTGCCCAGTGACAGCCCCGAAACCTGAAGGATCTGGAGAAGGTCTGTATGGAGGAGTGGGCCAAAATCCCTGCTGCAGTGTGTGCAAACCTGGTCAAGAACTACAGGAAACGTATGATCTCTGTAATTGCAAATAAAGGTTTCTGTACCAAATATTAAGTTCTGCTTTTCTGATGTATCAAATACTTATGTCATGCAATAAAATGCAAATGACTTACTTAAAAATCATACAATGTGATTTTCTGGATTTTTGTTTTAGATTCCGTCTCTCACAGTTGAAGTGTACCTATAATAAAAATTACAGACCTCTACATGCTTTGTAAGAAGGAAAACCTGCAAAATCGGCAGTGTATCAAATACTTGTTCTCCCCACTGTATATCATACACACACACATTTTTGTAATAATGACAATTGCAACAATACTGAATGAACAATGAACACTTTTATTTTAACTTAATATAATACATAAATAAAATCAATTTAGGCTCAAATAACATGAGAACATATGTTAAAACGAACCACCAGTTTTCATGGGTCTTCAATATTCCCAGTTAAGTTTTAGGTTGTAGTGCAGAAAGCAGAGCTTGTCTGCATGGTCCCCTGTCAGTCTGCTCCTCCGCGAAACACAGACCTTATTTGAAGTAGATCAAGACATTCTCTATGGAAGACATGAACGGTAAAATAACGAAGGAACCCCTTTCAAGTTCAGCCGCAAGTTATTACAGGAATTATAACGTGTCGACTATTTCTCTCTAAACCATATACCTTTGACTAATCCGGAAACTATCACCTCGAAAACAAAATGTTTATTCCGTTCTGTATTTTATCTAACGGGTGGCATCCATGAGTCTAAATATTCCTGTTACATTGCACAACCTTCAATGTTATGTCATAATTACGTAAAATTCTGGAAAATTAGTTCGCAAAGAGCCAGGCGGCCCAAACTGTTGCATATACCCTGACTCTGCGTGCAATGAACGCAAGAGAAGTGACACAATTTCACCTGGTTAATATTGCCTGCTAACCTGGATTTCTTTTAGCTAAATATGCAGGTTTAAAAATATATACTTGTGTATTGATTTTAAGAAAGGCATTGATGTTTATGGTTAAGTACACATTGGAGCAATGACAGTCATTGATTGATTGTTTTTTATAAGATAAGTTTAATGCTAGCTAGCAACTTACCTTAGCTTACTGCATTCGCGTAACAGGCAGGCTCCTCGTGGAGTGCAATGTAATCAGGTGTTAGAGCATTGGACTAGTTAACTGCAAGGTTGCAAGATTGGATGCCCCGAGCTGACAAGGTTAAAAATCTGTCGTTCTGCCTCGTTCCTAGGCCGTCATTGAAAATAATAATGTGTTCTTTAACTGACTTGCCTAGTTAAATAAAGATTAAATAAAGGTGTAAAAAAATATATAATAATAATAATGAATTAAAAAATATATATTAAAAAAATCGGCAAATCGGCGCCCAGAAATACCGATTTCCGATTGTTATGAAAACTTGAAATCGGCCCTAATTAAATCGGCCATTCCGATTAATCGGTCGACCTCTAATTGAAACCCCACAAGTGTGCACAGCTATGATGAAGGTTCCTGGTGAACAGATTCAACATGAGCTCAATAGAAAGGGACTGCAGCTCGCAGACTTTCCAGGAGATGACAATGATCCTGAACGCAACATGCATGTTCATCCCACTTGATGAAGACATACTAGTCTCCAAACAACTGCATGCATTCTGGGAGCTTGAGTCTCTGGGTATTATAAGCGAGAAAACATAGAACCCAGAGGAAAACGAGGCTCTACAGAGGTTCGAGGAAACAACCACCTTCAAAGATGGACGATACAACGTGGAGATGCCATGGAAACGAGAAATGCCAGAACTCCAAGACAACTATAGAATCGCCAAGAAACGGTTTGAAGGTCTGAAGAAAAGACTGAAGAAGGATGTGACGTTGTACAGCAGATACAATGAAGTAATATAGGACTACTTACAACAGGATAGACGTGCCCAAGGACAATGCATCAAGCGCAGACATTGTAAAATACTACTTACCTCACCATGCAGTACTCCGAGAAGATAAGGTGACGACAAAACTGAGAGTGGTGTTTGATGCCTCGTCCCATGAAGATGGCTGTCCATCCCTCAATGACTGTCTACTCACAGGACCTAACCTGAATCCGGATCTGCTCAGCGTTCTGATAAAATTCAGACTACATGAGATCGCATTCATGGCAGACATCAAGAAGGCTTTCCTGCAGATATCCCTAGCAGAGAGAGCCAGAGACGCCAGAATAACTGAATCCCCACCATTCGAAGTCACAGGTGTGGATTTTGCAGGACCGCTCTGTGTGAAAGAAAATGGTTCTGTGAAGAAGTCATACACTGCACTGTTCACTTGTGCTGTAATCAGAGCAGTGCATTTGGAACTGGTCTCAGATCAGTCAACAGAAACATTCTGGTTAGCTCTTAAAAGATTCATCTCAAGGAGAGGATTATACAAGGTAATCTACTCAGACAATGCAAAAACGTTCAAGAGAGCTGATCAGGACTTGAAAGAGCTGTGGAAGGCAATCGAAGAGCCCCAACTCTTGGCGTTCTTCTCAGAAAGGGGCATCACCTGGAGGTTCATCGCTGAGCAAGCAGCCTGGTGGGCGGATTCTGGGAAAGACTCGTCAGGTCAGTGAAAACATGCCTCAGAAAGGTTCTTAGGAGAGCTTCACTCAACTTTGAAGAGATGTGCACAGTCCTGACAGAGGTTGAAGCTATCCTAAATTCTAGGCCTCTGACCTTCGTGCACAATGAAGTGGATGAACCACAACCCCTGACCCCAGCACTCTTCCTGGTGGGTAGAAGACTAACCTCTTTGCTGCACAAGCCATTTCCAGCTGACACTCATCACCCAACACTAAACAAGGAGGAAATGACACACAGATGGAAGTACAGGCAGAGACTTGTGACCAGCTTCTGGAACAGTTAGCGAAGATACTACTTGCTGGATCTAAAGTCAGCACACCACTGTGACACACCACAGCCCACCCCACTGAAAGCGGGTGACGTTGTACTCATTGGAGAAGATAACACACCCAGACAAACCTGGAAACTAGGAAAGACTGAGGAACTGTTTCCAGACCGAGATGGCCTAGTTAGGTCATGTTCAGTTCGTACTGCTTCAGGGATTTTGTTGAGGAGACCTATTCAGTTGATATACTGCCTAGAGATTTAGATGAACACAGTTGTTCATCGGGGGGAGGATGGTATAACTTTAATGGGTTACAGAGTTAATGTTTAAGTTAATTCATTGAGCTGTATCTAAAGATATTTTCTTTATAGTTATTTACATATGTAATTGTATTAGAATTTGTGTGTTGGAGATTGAGAGAACCAAATACATATTTTGTTGTATTGGTTAGTATTGGATTATGCTTTTTACTGCAAGTTCCAGAATGCCTTGCGACAGGAAGTAGAGAGAGAATGCGCCAGTTATGTACAAGTGACAATTGATTATCCTGACTTTCGCTTGCAACTTTCTTTTATTGTTTTGTAGAATCTAAAGTTGTTAAATGTAACGTGAACAAGTAGTATTACTAAAAGAAGCTTTCATTTCAAACCCGACGTCCCGAGCCATTACTTTGAAGATAGTTATTCTATACTGTATGCTGTAGCGTTAAGATTTCCCTTCACTGGAACTAAGGGGCCTAGGCCGAACCATAAAAACAGCCCCAAACCATTATTCTTCCTCCACCAAACTTTACAGTTGGCACTATGCATTCGGGCAGGTGACGTTAACTGGACTGCCAGATGGTGAAGCATGATTCATCACTCCAGAGAACACGTTTCCACTGCTCCAGAGTCCAATGGCGGCAAGCTTTCACCACTCCAGCCGATGCTTGGCATTGCGCACGTCGTTCTTAGGCTTGTGTGTGGATGCTTGGCCATGGAAACCCATTTCATGAAGCTCCCGACGAACAGGTATTGTGCTAACGTTGCTTCCAGATGCAGTTTGGAACTCAGTTGTGAGTGTTGCAGAGGACAGTCGTTTTGTACGTGCTGTGCGCTTCAGCACTCTGCGGTCCTGTTCTGTGAGCTTTTGTGGCCTACCACTTCGAGGCAGAGCTCTAGTTGCTCCTCGACGTTTCCACTTCACAATAACAGCACTTACAGTTGACAGGGGCAGCTCTAGCAGGGCAGAAATTTGACAAACTGACTTGTTGGAAAGGTGGCATCCTGTGACGGTGCCACATTGAAAGTCACTAATCTCTTCAGGAAGGCCATTCTACTGGAAATGTTTGTCTATGGAGCTTTCATGGCTATGTACTCCATTTGATACACCTGTCAGCAACAGGTGTGGCTGAAATAGCCAAATCAACTAATTTGAAGAGGTGTCCACGTACTTTTCTATATATAGTGTACTTTGCATTGTATTATGTATGTGATACGTGGTTGGGATATGACTGTGATCCAGTATGTGGTTGTCTCACCTGGCTATGTTAAGTTGAATGCCCTATTTTTGGGTTGTTCTGGATGGGAGCTTCTGCTGAATAGCTAAATTGTAATGTCAATGTAGTGCTATATATGTACAGTATATGTATGTATTTTATTTGTTGTGTTGTTTCCTGTTTGGACCCCAGGAAGTGTATATATACATATACTTTTTAACCGTACCGGATTTACATTTAGTATGTTACTTTTAGACGGAGATCAAGCTGGATCAACATACAGTATAGGCTACTACAGTAAGAGTGGTATAAGGCTGTTGTTTAAACTGGTGGATAGCCCTGCATCCGCAAGACTAGGGGTCACGTTGTCCTTAATTAAAACAAGAAATAAATGATATTGTATGCAAAGATGAATCAAGGTAATACTTCACATTTGCTAACAAGCAAGCCTATTCATGGGTATAAGCAACTACCTGCACTTTTTTCACTTTTTCGTCATTTCGTTTTTTGGCTCATTTTGTCATTGGCTGGCTAGTAATGCCACAAATTCCTTTTTAAAGACGGTTCATGTAATTTAGAATATTGAAAATGTAGGCTTACACATTCCTGAATTCACACTTGTTTAGTTTAGCTGTTCATCTAATAGTTGATAATGATATTATGTAAATTAATACTAGCTAGCAAGCATAACACACAAACGCACTAGTAAGCAAACACAATTGGACACATCTAATCATCTTACCTATTTTGACATTGTGAATGTTCCCTTTTCTTGTATTGCCTTCGGCACCCGTTCGTACATCTTTATTTGTCCTTCTCAGTTGCAAGTTTCTAGATCATATACCAACCAACTCCTGGCAAAATCCAATATCACCGCCAGCTGATATATAAGAGCTGTGTCCCAAATGGCAGCCTATTCCCTAGTGCACCCTATCCATTTTACACAGCAAAGGTTTTACACTGAGATCTTTTGTATTTCCTCATTTTATGGTAGCTGCTGCTTAAGTCAACGGTTCCCAGGTAAGGTCATTTGACATGGAGCCCAGTCTACTGTCTCTGCTCCAACATATTTTCATTGTATTTGTTATGCTGGGTTTTAACAGGATGAAGGTGCTGCTAACTGTGAGTCATTCCAGAATCTATATCATTCATGTATGAGACGGGAGGCAACCAATGAATCTTGGCGGTGAGATTCAGATGAGTGTAACACAATGTGAAAAACATAATGGATATACATTTTTATGAAAAACAAACACACAGCAAAGAAACATCTTCCATGGACCTTGATTGGGATTATGAATGTTCCATTCAAAACTGTGAATAGCATCCCTCGCCACATACACACATACATTCACACTTCATCGATAAGTGATAATTTAGTATATGGGCTCACAGAAAAATCAATGATTTTCAATTGTAAAACCGCCTTGTTGTAATCAATTGCATTTGCCGGTTAAATTTAATCAATGGGGATTACTCGATTTGGCTCAAGAGATACATTCTGTTATGGGAGAATACTAATTTACTGGAAGGACCATGTGGGCTCATCAGGGCCAATGTCACATTCCCTTTATTCAGGCCCTCCTAATTTCTCTATTGATCGCTGACTCTGCCAGTACCTGCCCTCCCATTTTTCTCATGAGTCATATTCATGCTGTGGTTAATATTGGTACCTTTCTGTTTTCACTTCTCTTTAATAACAAACCAAGGTTTTTTTATTGTTGTGGTGTTTATTAAAAGCAGCACACTTAACAGTGTGATGAATCAAATTAGAAAACATCTTTATCGTGTAAATAGTGAATTTGTTTGTATTCCTCAATAATCTTCCCCTTATCTCTGATTTACAATAAATCACAGGTGCCCAGGTAATTGAAGGCTTAACATCAGTTCCAGACTTTCAGAGATCAAAACAAATGTTATTGGTCACATACACATGGTTAGACACATGGTGTCGTTTAAAGACGCACTCCAGCTATTTGTTTTACTTTTCTTGTTGAAAAACAATGTTCCACGTATAAATACAGTAATGTACACACACACTTAAGGGTAAAAACATATACTGTATGTTTTGAGCAAAATAGTGGTTTTTAGACACAAGTGCAAACTTCATGGAGTACACAATTCAAGGAGTTGGTCTGATGGTGCCCTCTGATGTCATCAGCTTCCCCCTTGCTTGAACAATAGAGTAATAGAAAACCGAAAAGGAAGCCCACCGCTTCCACACTTGTGCCATGTCAGAGGACAGCTGGACCACCTATTGAACAGTGCCTTTTGTTACCTAAATCAGGTGATAAATTAGCTGAAAAAAGAGACTGGAGTAGGGCTTTATTAAGGACATGCTCTTTGATCAGCATTTATCATGTATTTTCTTTGTTCTTACTGACATAAACTGTGTGATGAATCTTGCACCTCTGATATCACGTCTGGTATCACCTGCCACTGTCCATCTAGACACACTATATACAGTATCATACCACGACATGAGTGCATAAGTGCCCTTTGATATTTTGAGTAGAAATTGTGCACAAATATTGAATGAAAAATAATGTTACATTAAATGAAGTGATCTTTTGTACAGACCAATTGAACATTTTAAAAATCTGCATTTTGCCATGTCCTTCTGTGGTTTCTATGGAGATTTTAACCACAACATTTCTCACTTTCCACCATCATTGTAAGGTCCTAGTTATGTCGTTACTTTGACAAAGTTATTTGTGAAGATCTATTTATTTCATTATTAGTGATTCATTTTAATAACCTCTTGAGATGGGAAGTTAAGCTGAACATGTGCTTTTTATGACAGCATGTTAAAATTAAGTTTTTCACCAAGTTACACTACTCGAAAGGTACCTAATTAGTGGAATGACCCATACCACTTCTCTATTGAAGGTTGATATCTCAGAGACCAAATACTGTTTCAGACATTAGTGAGATAATTCATGCCCCCAGTTCAATTTTGTGTGGCTCGTTTCATGGAGGTTGAAGGTGAATGGTTCAGCTGTCTCCTCTAGAAGTGGGGTAGCCAATCTTTCAAGGCACTCTAGTTAATCTACTGTCTGTGTCTATTGAATATAATGAACCAGCAATGCTTTGTTCTGTGAAGAGTTTCTTTGATCAGGGTGAAATGTATAGTTAATCAGTGACAACATGGGTGTGGGCAACAGAAACAATGGAGCAGTTCCTCAACAAAAACACTGACAAATCATTGCTGTGGCAGATTACATTACATTTCCAGCCATTCCAAGTAAAAGGATTAGGAATAATCCTTTGTTTTTATGTGTTCCCTGTGTGCAGTTTTAGTGTCTGACTGTAAGCATTGCAGTCCCTAACACGGGCATATTTTTAAACGGTCCCTCATTTTAATGTCAACCCTGTTACGTGAACTGAACTCTCATTTTAATATGGTGAAACTATTCCTTAAAAAAAAATCAAAAGAGACTGAACATATAATAGTCAAATCGTAGTGTAAAGCAGGTGAGCTGGATCTAGTCTTTTTAGAAATGTTCTGGAGCTTTGTGGTGTAAAACTGTGGGTTGAGCATAATACTTCAACCCTGTTACAAGAACTTTGAAAGTTTCTTCAAGTGCAGTCGCAAAAACCATCAAGTACTATGATGAAACTGGCTCTCATGAGGACTGCCACAGGAAAGGAAGACCCAGAGTTAACTCTGCTGCAGAGAGTAAGTTCATTAGAGTTAACTGCACCTCAGATTGCAGCCCAAATAAATGCTTCACAGAGTTCAAGTAACAGACACATCTCAACATCAACTGTTCAGAGGAGACTGTGTGAATCAGGCCTTCATGGTCAAATTGCTGCAAAGAAACCACTACTAAAGGACACCAATACGAAGGAGAGACATGAGCAATGAACATTAGACTGGTGGAAATCTGTCCTTTGGTCTGATGAATCCAAATTTGAGATTTTTGGTTCCAACCATCGTATCAAAAATATATAATTTTTGTATTTTTGGGGGGGAACTCAGTCAGGGTCTCAACTTACTGTTGCGAGTTAGAATAGTAGAATACACAAGGTGCAATTTCGAAATGTGGTTGCGCATGAACAGATTCTCTCTTTTTATGTCACTGATAGTCACTCATTTAGCCCATGTCAGCAAAACATTTTTAGATTGGTAAATTAGTCTAGCGGTCAGCTATCTAAACTTAGAAATCATGGTCGAATTACCATCTGGGGGACCCCCATTGATTTTGCAAGACAGTCTCAATCATATTAAAAACAGCAAACATTTCACACCACTCTATGGTAAAACTTTTAGAATTTAATGAAATTAGCTGTAAAACAGCTCATTTTCCTCTCGGTCCCCTTTGCAAAGTGAGTAGAATTGCATGAAATTAGTTCTAAAATTGCCAAATCTTCTGTCCACCCCATGGTAAAATGTGTAGAATTGCAGAAAATTAGCTTTTAAACTGCATCATTTTCTCTATGCCCCATGACAAAATGTGTAGAGTTGCACTAAATGAACTCTAAAATGTAGAAATGTTCTCTCCGCTGTCAAGAGGGTGGCCGCTAAACTGTTTTGCTCACAATGTGTGTGGGGTATCGATCTGAGTTCGCAGATCCACAGTCCCTCATGATGAGTTGCAATTGTTTGTGTCCCCCACCCCTATTACATTTTAGCCACTGAGCAGACACTCTTATCCAGAGCAACTTACAGTAGTGACTGCATAAATGTTGATACTTTTTTAATCCAATACTGGTCCCCTGTTGGAATCAAACCCACAACCCTGGCATTGCAAGCACCATGGTGTACCAACTGAGCCACACGGGACCCTATCAAACTTCCCCATCCCTGGTCTAGCTGGTCAAGCTATTCTGACTAGCATGGTCTAACTGGCAAAACCAATGCACATCCTTATTATATTTCCCAGCATGCTCTACTGTTGTTTGATTTTTAAGAATTGTTTGTTTCAATATCTGTGTTTTTGCATGTACATTGATTTGATTAATCTTATGGTACACAATATAAATAACACATTTTTCTAAACTGATCCAATCTGTTAGTTGGATTTATTGCATCTGTTAATGAAATGCTCCACTCACACAGACACTGTGGTGAAGAAGGCGCAACAGCACCTCTTCAACCTCAGGAGGTTGAAGACATTTGGCTTGTCAACCAAAACCCTGACAAACTTTTACAGATGCACAATCGAGAGCATCCTGATGGGCTGTATCACAGTCTGGTACGGCAATTGCACCTCCCTCAATCGCAAGGCCCTACAGAGGGTTGTGCGGTCTGCATAACGCAAAACCGGGGGCAAACTACCTGCCCTCCATGACACCTACAGTCGTGGCCAAAAGTTTTGAGAATGACACAAATATTAATTTCCACAGTTTGCTGCTTCAGTGTCTTTAGATATTTTTGTCAGATGTTACTATGGAATACTGAAGTATAATTACAAGCATTTCATACGTGTCAAAGGCTTTTATTGACAATTACATGAAGTTGATGCAAGGAGTCAATATTTGCAGTGTTGACCCTTCTTTTTCAAGACCTCTGCAATCCGCCCTGGCATGCTATCAATTAACTTCTGGGCCACATCCTGACTGATGGCATCCCATTCTTGCATAATCAATGCTTGGAGTTTGTCAGAATTTGTGGGTTTTTGTTTGTCCACCCGCCTCTTGAGGATTGACTACAAGTTCTCAATGGGATTAAGGTCTTGGCAGTTTCCTGGCCATGGACCCAAAATATCGATGTTTTGTTCCCCGAGCCACTTAGTTATCACTTTTGCCTTATGGCAAGGTGCTCCATCATGCTGGAAAAGGCATTGTTCGTCACCAAACTGTTCCTAGATGGTTGGGAGAAGTTGCTCTCGGAGGATGTGTTGGTACCATTCTTTATTCATGGCTGTGTTCTTAGGCAAAATTGTGAGTGAGCCCACTCCCTTGGCTGAGAAGCAACCCCACACATGAATGGTCTCAGGATGCTTTACTGTTGGCATGACACAGGACTGATGGTAGCGCTCACCTTGTCTTCTCCGGACAAGCTTTTTTCCGGATGCCCCAAACAATCGGAAAGGGGATTCATCAGAGAAAATGACTTTACCCCAGTCCTCAGCAGTTCAATACCTGTACCTTTTGCAGAATATCAGTCTGTCCCTGATGTTTTTCCTGGAGAGAAGTTGCTTCTTTGCTGCCCTTCTTGACACCAGGCCATCCTCCAAAAGTCTTTGCCTCACTGTGCGTGCAGGTGCACTTACACCTGCCTGCTGCCATTCCTGAGCAAGCTCTGTACTGGTGGTGCCCCGATCCCGCAGCTGAATCAACTTTAGGAGACGGTCCTGGCGCTTGCTGGACTTTCTTGGACGCCCTGAAGCCTTCTTCACAACAATTGAACTGCTCTCCTTGAAATTCTCGATCATCCGATAAATGGTTGATTTAGGTGCAATCTTACTGGCAGCAATATCCTTGCCTGTGAAGCCCTTTTTGTGCAAAGCAATGATGACGGCACGTGTTTCCTTGCAGGTAACCATAGATGACAGAGGAAGAACAATGATTCCAAACACCACCCTCCTTTTGAAGCTTCCAGTCTGTTTTTTGAACTCATTCAGCATGACAGAGGGATCTCCAGCCTTGTCCTCGTCAACACTCACACCTGTGTTAACGAGAGAATCACTGACATGATGTCAGCTGGTCCTTTTGTGGCAGGGCTGAAATGCAGTGGACATGTTATTTTGGGATTCAGTTCATTTGCATGGCAAAGAGGGAATTTGCAATTAATTGCAGTTCATCTGATCACTCTTCATAACATTCTGGAGTATATGCAAATTGCCATCATACAAACTGAGGCAGCAGACATTGGGAAAATGAATATTTGTGTCATTCTCAAAACTTTTGGCCACGACTGTACAGCACCCGATGTCACAGGAAGGTCAAAAAGATTATCAAGGACATTAACGACCCGAGCCATTGCCTGCTCACACCACTACCTTCCAGAAGGTGAGGTCAGTACAGGTGCATCAAAGCTGGGACTGAGAGACTGAAAAACAGCTTCTATCTTAAGGCCATCAGACCGCTAAACAGCAATCACTAACTCAGAGAGGCTGCTGCCTACATTGAGACCCAGTCACTGGTCACTTTAATAAATGGATCACCTGTCACTTTATACAATGCACTCTAAATAATGCCACTTTAATAATGTTTACATATCTTACATTACTCATATCACATGTAGTGTATATACTGTATTTTATACCATCTATTGCACCTTGCCTATGCCGCTCGGCCATCCTCATCTATATACTTACATGTACATATTCTCATTTACCCCTTTTAGATTTGTGTTTATTAGGTAGTTGTTTGGTAATTGTTAGATTACTTGTTAGATATTACTGCACTGTCGGAACTAGAAGCACAAGCATTTCGCTACACTCACATTAACATCTGCTAACCAAGTGCATATGACAAAGCAAATTTGATATGATTTCATTTGGTTGTTCCAGTTTAGATGGTTTAGGTCTCATTTATTCATCTCTCTAACCCTGGAAGTAATTCTGAAAGCAGTGTGTGGGTGAATAAAAGTTCCAATTGTTGGATATCCCAACTCTGGCTGGATTCCAATAGGAATTAACATTACTTTGCAAGCCAGGCCAGCATAATATGAATTGCATTCACCAGCATACCAGTATCACCAGCAAACCAGTAAGTGTCCAAAGCACAATGAATGCTAGTCACCAGCAAAACCCGCTCTAGTCACCAACAGGGTGACTATTTAATGCAAATATTTCTAGGGCTTCTATCTGTCTGTCTGATAACAGATGTAACATGTTACACACATGGACATTGGTCCAGTGATTTAAGCTCTCCTTTTTTGAAAGGTAACGTTTGTGCTGGGATTTTTCTCTTGTGTGTACATTGCATGACAGTTTACAGATATCCCATATGCAGTCATGATATTCAACGCTGATGCTCCAGTGCCATCAAGTGAAGCTACATGAAATTACACTGAAATAAAACTTGTGTTAAGTCCTCTCATGTGTAGAGACTACTATATGTACATAGTGTTCTCCATAATAGGACTTCATGAGACCCATAACGCAACATCACATAATTGTGTAACAGAAAGTGAAAAGCATAATGGGTACCATTAAAAAAAAAACACAACAAAGAAGCACCTTGATTGGAATTAAGAATGTTCCATTCAAAACTGCAAACAGCATCCCTTGCCACATTCATTCTCACAAACACATTCACACTTCGTCGATAAGTGGTAATTTAGTATATGGGCTCACCGAAATCAATGCCTTGTAATCAATTGCATTTGCCAGTTAAAATGAATCAATGGGGATTACTTGACTAAAATGTGGAACATCGCTTTGGCTCAAGAGATACATTCTGTTATGGGAGAATACTAATGTACTGGAAGGACCATGTGGGCTCATCAGGGCCAATGTCACATTCCCTTTATTCAGGCCCTCCTAATTTCTCTATTGATCGCTGACTCTGCCAGTACCTGCCCTCCCATTTTTCTCATGAGTCATATACATGCCGGGGTTAACATTGGTACCTTTCCGTTTTCACTTCTCTTTAATAAAAAATACAAGGTTTTTTATTGCTGTGGTGTTTATTAAAAGCAGCACACTTACAAATGGAATAAATCACATTAGCAAAGATGTGTTTTCTGTAAACAGGGAATTTGTTTGCCTTCCCCTTATCTCTGATTTACAGTAAATCGCAGGTGCCCAGGTATTTGAAGCCTAAACATCAGTTCCAGACTTTCAGAGATGGTAGTTTAAAGATGCACTCCAGCTTTTTGTTTTACTTTTCCTATTGAAAAACAATATCCCACGTATAAATACATTAATGTACACACACACACTTAAGGGTTAAGGAACATGTTTTTAGACACAAATGCAAACATCATGTAGTAGGCCATTCAATGAGTTGGTCTGATGGTGCCCTTGATGTCATCAGTCTCCCCTTTGCTTGAGGAACAATAGAGGAGCATCTATCCACACTTGTGCCACGTCAGAGGACACCTGGACCACCTATTGAGCAGTGCCTTTTGTTAAGTAAATCAGGTGATAAAAGAGCTGAAAAAGAGGCTGGAGTAGGACTTTAATAAGGACATGTTCTTTGATCAGCAGTTATCAACATGTATTTTCTTTGTTCTTACTGACATAAAATGTGTGATGAATCTGGCACCTCTGGTATATTTGGGGCGGCAGGTAGCCTAGTGGTTAGAGTGTAGGGCCAGTAACTGAAAGGTTGCTAGATCAAGCTGACAAGGTAAAAATATGTTTTTCTGCCCTTGAACAAGGCAGTTAACCCACTGTTCCTAGACCGTCATTGTAAATAAGAATTTGTTCCTAACTGACTTGCCTAATTTAATAAAGGATCAATTTAAAACATTCTGGTGTCACCTGCCACTGTCTTTCTTAATGCACTGTATGTCACATCTCTATTGGAGGTTGAGATATCAGAGAGCAAAAAGATACTTAAGTATCAAAAGTAAAAGTATAAATGACTTCAAATTGATTATATTAAACTAACCAAATGGCACATTTTTTTTATTTTTTAAGGATAGCCTGGGACACACTACAACAAGCAGACATCATTTCCAAACGAAGCATTTGTGTTTAGTGATTCTGCCAGATCAGAGGCAGTAGGGATGTATGGAGTTAAAAGTACATGATTTTATTTAGGAATGTGAAGTAAAAGTAAAAGTTGTCCAAAATATAAATAGTAAAGTAAAGTACAGATACACAAAAAAACTACTTAAGTAGTACTTTAAAGTATTTTTTACTTAAGTACTGTACACCACTGGTTTCATGCAGGATGGTATCACCTGCCACTGTCCTTCTTAATGCACTATATGTCACATCTCTTTTGAAGGCTGAGATATCAGAGAACAAATACTGTATCAACCTTTAGTGAATATTTCTTCTCTTTTCAATCTTTCAAGGCCCTCTAGTTAATCTACTGTCTGTGTCTATTGAATATAATGAACCAGCAATGCTTTGTTCTGGGAAGAGTCTCTTTGATCAGGGTGAAATGTACAGTTAGTCAGTACATGGAAAAACAAAAAATCAATGACCACTTCTGATATTCAGAGACAGACTCAACTATCTTGGGAGATATTAGCTATCCGTCTTCAGTAAATCACATTTGGGAGAGAGAAAATGTAATCTGAACGCAACCAATCAACTTCCTCAAATACCTTCCCCAGACACACCCAATAGCCCTGTAAGAAACCTTTAAGCGCTTAATTAGCATCAGGTATTACATACAGGCATTAATAGTTTTTAACTGTCATAAATAACTCCATCTGTATCCTAGAAGACACCCTGGAAGTATATACTGTATATTAATAGGCATCATTCACGCAAACACTTGTTTTAAGTGTATCATGTTTGAATGGGAAGGCCATTTAAAGACTGTGGGATTAGCTAAAAAAAAATAATAATAATAACCAACTGAAAGCAAGCTGGTACGTCCTTGTCTGAACCTGAATGCAGGGGTTGATCTCTGACAATGTATTCCTAATGACAATGTGCTGTTGAATAATATTGTGGTTTTGTATCTTTGCCAAATATATAATCCTGCGTTGTGTAAAACAGCTCATCCTGAATCATTTATTTAGGGCTTACCCATGTAGCAGAAGAGGCTGGTGGGAGTAGCTATAGGAAGACGGGTTCATTGTAATGGCTGGAATGGAATAATGGAACGGAGTCAAACATGTGGTTTCCATATGTTTGATGCATTTGGTAACGTTACATTTATTCCATTCTAGCATTACACTTCCCTGTCCTCCTATAGTTCTTCCCACCAGCCTCCTCTGCTACACGGGTAAGCCCTAAAAATATTTTATTTAACTAGGCAAGTCAGTTATTAAAGAACAAATTCTTATTTACTATGATGGCCTACCCCGGCCAAACCTTCACCCCACTGGGCCAATTGTGCACTACCCTATGGGACTCCCAATCAGGGACAGTTGTGATACAGCCTGGAATTGAACCAGGGTCTGTAGTGATGCCTCCAGCACTGTGATACAGTGCCTTAGACCGCTGCGCCACTCAGGAGACATGTTGGAAACCCCTTAACCAGAGCCATGTAGTTTCATGATCTGGACTGATCTCCTAGACTAGGTCAACAGGTGGGTCAGTCCCTCTACCTCTGTCTTGGTGATATGCTTGCAAGTGACAACATGGGTGTGAGCAACAGAAACAATGTAGTACAGTACTACTGAATAAACATTGCTGTGGCAGATTTAATTAATTTACAGGCATTCCAAGTGAGAGGATTAGGAATAATGTTTTTATGTGTTCCCTGTGTGCAGTTTTACTGTCTGACTGTAAGCACTGCAGTCCCTGCCACGGGCCTGGGCGGAACAAGACGATGGCTGCATCATCATTATATGGAATGTAGTTTTTGCTGGCTAGTTAACATATAACAAAAATGATATAGAAAACTAAACAAACATTTGGCTCACTTTATCTCTGTCAATGGGGCACCACACACTTACATTTCATGCATAACATATGTAGCCTATATATGTCTTCATGTAGTAGCCCAGGGTTGAACTGGGACCAGAAATTGTCCCTGGCATTTCTTACACACTAGTCTGTTTTTTTTGTTGTTGTAATTTTTAACCCATTTTCCTTCCCAATTTCATTCTTGTCTCATCGCTGCAACTGCCCAATGGGCTCAGGAGAGGAGAAGATCGAGTCATGTGTCCTCCGAAAAATGACCCACCAAACCGCACTTCTTAACACGCTTAATCCAGAATCCAGCTGCACCTATGTGTTGGAGGAAATACTGTTCAACGGATGACCGAAGTCAGCCTGCAGGCACACGGCCCGCCACAAGGAGTCGCTAGAGCGTGATGAGCCAAGTAAAGCCCGCCCGGCCAAACCCTCCCCTAACCCAGACGACGCTGGGCCAATTGTGCACCGCCGTATGGGACTCCCGGTCACGGCCGGTAAAGACACAGCCTTGGATCAAAGACACAGCCTGGGCTCAAACCTGTAGTGACGCCGCAACACTGCAAGACAGTAACTTAGACCACCTCGCCACTCACCTCACCTCACACAGGCCACACCTGTCTGTTTTTTTTTTCTTGAGGCCACCACACTGGCCCATTTTTCCCCTTGAGGCCCCCAATATTAGTCAGATAATGTTTATGTTGAGCTAAAAACCCAAGTTAGACAGGCCCACTAGGCCTTAAAATTGCATGGCCAAAATGCCTGATGACCAGTCCGCCCCTGTAGCCTAAACATGCCATTAGCAGCAGTAGTTTCGACTACTATTATTATGCAAAATAACATTGGCCCATCCTCTTGGCCTATTTTTTTTGCCAGTCTTATGCAATAAATCCTTGTCTATGCCTACTGATATAAAGTTATAAAGGTAAAATAGGCCTACTCATCATATCTCTCTGTATTGTTATTAATAAAATGTAGACCTAGCCTATGTTGGATGAAGGTGCATTGCGCTCAGCAGGCAACGATGTTGATGATAAACTTACAATAACAGTATTGAGTAACCTAATGCCTGGAAATGTCTTGCCTGTTGATCACGTCTTGCCTATTGATCAGTCACAGTGGCTGCTCTGATTGACAGGAGAAACGGTTCACGCGAAAGCTGAGGGCAAGAGTAATATCTTTATTAAATAGCTCATCAATTTCTCGATAGAGAAATCATTAGCGTGGAGTGTCGAAAGGGGTGATACATTTAGAATGGAAACAAGTGGGCGTTGATTTTTCCGATACTTTCTCAGTGTTTCTCTTTTCTTATGTTTTGCAGATGGACTTCATCGAATTTGGAGTGAATTTTCCCTAAATATTCTATTTGCCTGATAACTTTATTTTCACTAATTACTTCCGCATGATTTTGCATTGGTTGTTCACTTTTAAAATTATCAACTGACGCACCCTTTCAATTGCAACCTTGTTCGGTGGCACTGGCCACATGCCACTCTGACCCGGGGTCATAAAGCTGAATTCCGTGGAAATTCACTGGCTTTTTATGATGCCTCACGGGTCATTTTGCACGACTGACCACACCTGTCTCTAAATGTCTATGAGGGTTAGGTTACAGCCATTCCCAGGCCCCGTTGTGGCACAGTATCACCACCTCTTGCCTCCTCCAGTGTCCCCCTAATGGCCAAGGAGCGGAGGAACCAGCCTAAAGAGCCCCATGTACCCTGATTTCTAACACCGCTCAGAGGCCTTTATCAGCCAGAGTTGGGGGCGACTGGAGAACTCTGTCCCTTTCTGGTAGAGGGAACCGGCCCTAATCTGGTCAGGAAATGAGACAACTTTGCCAATCTGATTCTGGCTGCCTGAACTTGGCAAAGGAGCTGGACAAACTCTTGCCAAGAATATGTGCAATGTTAAAACCTGTTTTAATTTTAATAGAGGAAGTGCATCACTAAATGTAATTGACTCAACTGAAATGGAATTGAACCCGTCTGATGGTAGAGGTTTGGAAGACTACTACGTTTGCCTTTGTAGTGGCCCTTAATTCTACTGCTCAACTGGGCCCCAACTAAAATGTGAAATAGATTTGCACTACTCGTGTACTTTTCATAGAATACAGCCCTGTGCTACCCTCAACATATTCCAGATCACTCGGGGGAGTTTCCTAAACACCAAGCACCAAGATCATAATTTTATCTTATAAAATTCTTAGAACTAAGGCTGCGTTTAGAGGCAGCCCAATTGTGAAATTGTTTCATTCATTGGTCTTTAGAACGATCACGTCAGATATTTTCAAATCCAGTCTTTTTCAGAGCTGATCTGATTGGTCAAAAAAACTATTATTGGAAAAAAGAGAATTGGGCTGCCTGTTTAAATGCAGCCTATGACGCTTCTTAAAACTTCTTAAGGACAGGGGGTGCTGTTTTCACTTTTGGGGAAAATCGTATCCAATTTAAACGGCCTCGTACTCAATTCTTGCTCGTACAATATGCATATTATTATTAATATTGGATAGAAAACACTCTCTAGTTTCTAAAACCGTTCTAATTATTTCTCTAAGTGAAACAGAACTCTTTTTACAGCCCATTTCCTATCCGGAAGTGAGATTTCCAAAAGCGAGGTCTCTCTTCAAGAGCTTGTCTATAAAAGGGCATGTCACTTATGACTGTAGAAACACGTCATACACCTTCCCCTGGGTGTCATGCGGAAGTGAGAGCAGAAATGACTTGATTATCTCGTTCTGGGATTGAATACAACCTCTTGGAGTGAGAGGTCCGCCATTATTTTTTTTTGGAAGGCGCGAAGTTGGACCTGGAATCGCCTCCTGGAAAACCGTCGTTATAGGTGATAATGATCTCCGGCTTCGATTTTATTTGATACATGTCACAATATCATCCTAAAGTATGTTTTTTCAATATAGTTTAATTATATTATTGAAATTTATTCGGGACTTTAGACGTGATGCGTTGGAGGAATTTGTTCAAGAAGGAGAGGTTAGCGCCGCACGGCCAGTGTGCTTGCTAATTCAAGAGGGAAATAGTTCGTTCTGGATCCAAACAAAGACGGTTCTGAACAAAGGACCCCTTGTACAACATTCTGATGGAAGATCAACAAAGATAAGGACCCAATTTGGGATGCTATTTCATATATCTGTCGAACTGTGCTATCGCTACCGTTTGCCTTGAATCAATGCTGTTGTGTGATAGCTATTGTAGTAAGCTAATATAACGATATATTGTGTTTTCGCTGTAAAACACTTCAAAAATCGGAAATATTGGCTGTATTCACAAGATCTTTGTCTTTCATTTGCTATCCACCATATATTTCTCTGAAATGTTTTATGATGAGTAATTAGGTAGTTGACGTTGGTGTCTGTATTTACTCTGGCTACTCCCGTGCTATTTCTGACTGTAGCTATGATGGTAGCAGTAATGTAAAACTGATTTATAGCTCAAATATGCACATTTTTTGAACAAAACATAGATTTATTGTGTAACATGTTATAGGACTGTCATCTGAGGGAGTTGTTTCTAGGTTAGTTAGGTTGGTTCTAGGTTAGTTAGGTTGGCTTTGTGCATGCTACCTGCATGCTACCGGTGCTGTGAAAAATGTCTGTCTGTCTTTTGTATTTGGTGGTGAGCTAACATAAATATACGTGGTGTTTTCGCTGTAAAACATTTTAAAAATCGGAAATATTGGCTATATTCACAAGATCTTTGTCTTTCATTTGCTATCCACCATATATTTTTCTGAAATGTTTTATGATGTGTAATTAGGTAGTTGACGTTGGTGTCTGTATTTACTCTGGCTACTCCCGTGCTATTTCTGACTGTAGCTATGATGGTAGCAGTAATGTAAAACTGATTTATAGCTCAAATATGCACATTTTTTGAACAAAACATAGATTTATTGTATAACATGTTATAAGACTGTCATCTGATTAAGTTGTTTCTTGGTTTCTTTGGTTTGTTCTAGGTTCGTTTGGTTGATTTTGATTTTGCTACCTGTGCTGTGAAAAATGTCTGTGCTTTTTTCTATTTGTTGGTGAGCTAACATAAATATATATTGTGTTTTCCCTGTAAAACATTTAAAAAATCGGACATGTTGGCTGGATTCACAAGATGTGTATCTTTCATTAGCTGTATTGGACTTGTTAATGTGTGAAAGTTAAATATTTCTAAAAAAATATTTTTTGAATTTCGCGCTCTGCCTTTTCAGTGGAATGTGGGAGGAGTTCCGCTAGCGGAACGGGGGGGCGAGACAGGTTAAACTCTTCACAGAGTTAGTTTTCAGGTATTTATTAGTACTGCTTGCACACAAAGGCCCTCCCAAGAAGAGTGTCATGCAGACTTCAACTTCAGCCACCATAACTAGCCTTTGAACAAATGAATATGTGCCTTGAGTTATTAAACATAAAAAAATAATATTGTCTTCACTCTCATTATTCTGAAACTGCATGGCTAGCAACTGACAAATCATACCACCACCTACTGTATATAGTTATCACAAGCCCTCTAACGTGACTAGTTGGTATACAAAGGGAAAAACTAATTTGAGGCTAATTAATGTCAAATTTGTGTGGAATCATTAACCTTCTGTCTGACTCTACCATTAATGGAATAGTCTTTTTGTGAAAACTAAGCAAATGTTTTGTACTATATGCACCAAGTCTTGAACTAACAGGACCCTGAACAGATTCTACCCACAAGCCATAAGACTGCAAAAACAGTTAGTCCGGTAGCTATTTGGTTAACCATTTAACTATTTGCATTGACTCTTTGTGCACAATTTTTTTTGACTCATTACATATGCTACTGCTACTAATTACTATCTGTTACTGTATGTGCATGTAACTAGGAATAAAGTATCTACCTCAATTACCTCGTACCCCTGCACATCGACTCAGCACTGGCACAAAACATTGCAGGTGTACCCCTTGTATATAGTCATGTTATTGTTACTCATTGGGTATCTTTTATTACGTTTTTTACTTTTCTATTATTGCTCTATTTTCTTTCTCTCTGCATTATTGGGAAGTGCCTGTAAGTAAGCCTTTCACTGCTAGTCCAAATCAAATTGTATTGGTCACATACACATATTTAGCAGGTGTAGTGAAATGCTTGTGTTCCTAGCTCCAACCTGTTGTTTGTGAAGCATGTGACTTAAAATTTGATTTGACTGATTTGATTTTATAGATATGCTGTTTGTCAACGTTTCTGATTCTAAGGGCTTGTTCTTCTGCTCAAAATGGTACGCAGCATCATCTGGATGTGTGTGCAACAAAAGTTCAACATTCATCTTCTGCTACCATTTATGTCAAGTCGTCTACGCATACAATTTGATGCATACGTTCGATTAATCCAACGTATGAACCACACAGAATGCACAGCCTCTGCAACGGAATGCTGCAAGGCAAACGCAACGTTCCATTGTAAATGAATGTACTTGTGGTGTACCAAAACACAATGGCGCTGTAAGTGTGATCGAGGCGTAAGGCTCATATTTCCCTGGGTGTCTTCCTATCAGCTACATAATGCATTCCTAACAGCCTGTGTCAGTAGAGGATGTTCTGAGTGGAGGAGTGATACACACACACACACTGACATGCCTCCCTGACTGGCACGCCCACCTGTCTTCTTGACAGTACTCATGTAATGCTCTAGACTCTAGAGCCTCAAGCAACATGAACATCAACTTACTTGGGCGGTAGGCACAGCAATCGTTTGGTAACCATGGCAGCATCAGAGCCTGTGTTTACATGCAAGGTTGGAGGTCACCGTGTTGGGAATAAGGAGTGATGTGGTGACAAAGTGTCAGTCTGCCTTTCACTTGACCTCTGTCTCTAACTCACACCCTTTCTCTCTATGGCTATAATGTCCTGGGACTGAAGCTTTTGTGAATAGTTCCAGGTAGTTGAATGAAGTCAGCCTGAAACTATTGTGTGTCTGTACACTGTTCTCACATTGTATGGTCATCTTGAAAGGTAATGCCATGTGTCATGACCCCTCCCCCCAAAATGTAATCATGAAAGTTCTCGGTTTCCTTTTATCTGCAAATATGACTCAAAAGCCAGCATGGCATGTGTCAGTTCTGGCAGACATGTTCAGAAATTAGTTCCAACCCCACAATATAACAGCATGTCCTGTTCAAAAGCACCGAAACACCATATATTACCCAGAAATGATGCCGACTTAAAATGTCTGTACTTGTGTAAAGCTCTTCCAGTGAAGTGCTAGTCGTGGGCTGTTAAGTGCAGGCAAGTCATTTGCAGGCAACCCAGTTGCTTCTCAGTGCCGTTCTGTAAGCTCCACTGTTGCATTTAGTGTTGTCCCACCTTAATGCTACTGACATTCCTGTCCCCCCCTTATTGCTAGCACTCTTCACTGTGGTGACAACAGGAGGAAGAGGGGGAACGGCTCTTTTTTGTCTGTGAGTTCTGAACAGCAGTACACCTGAGATGGCTGCAGGGCATCTGGGATGGCCTGAGCAGATGATCAGAGAACTGGTCTGGCAGGTGTACAAACATTTTGTGCCTATTCCTCTCAAAGTGCAGGACTTGTCACTAGTAGGAAATATGAAGACATTGTTTCACTCCACTGGTAGTTTGGGCTGAATGTTGCCCTGTAGAGCAAGGTTTCCCAAACTTGGTCCTGGAGACCCCCCTTGACGCACGTTTTAGTTGTTGCCCTAGCACTACACAGCTGATTCAAATAACCAACTTGTCATCAAGCTTTGATTATTTGAATCAGGTGTGTAGTGCTAAGGCAAACAACTAAATGTGCACCCAGGTTGGGCCCCAGGACCGAGTTTGGAAAACCCTGCTGTCGAGAACAATATTTGGGCCCTTCTTGAATTATAATCTCCTTGCCTCCCTCTTTCTTTACTTCTATAGAGTGACCAGTTCTCTAAATAGAGAGAGATTCAGTGACACTGTTGTGAGTTTCTCAATCTGTTTATTCAGTTTCATCTGTTACTCAGTTTATCTTCCACACCGTCTAAAAGATAAATAAATCCCAGAGTAAAACTGGATGTGATTCATAGAGTGACTGGCATGTAGGTCACAACCAGATATAGGAAACGAGACAGCGAACACCAACAGGTGACAACCAGATAGATTCAACTCAAAATGCATTGCATGAGTCACGACTTGAAAATATGAGATGGGGAAAGCAATTCAACAAGTCATACATTGCACTGAAATAACTATCTGAACAATGTTGTGTGGTGATTCTGAGTCTATACAGAAAAAGAAGGTTCCTCTGTGAACCTTACTGGCAACTGCTACTGGGAAAGTGCTCGTGCTCAGGGTTCCAGGGGCTCCTGGCGAAACAGTCCGCAGCCTTCCTGTCACACTCGCAGATGAACATCTCACAGGCGTCATTGTTGCCTGAGGTTGTGAGAGAAAGAACGATAAGGAGGGTATAGTAAGAGAATAAAATGGAAAGAGCAAGGTAACGTGTACTGTGGGCAGCACTGTATGTAATGTAGTATAAAGCTAATCATTGTGGTGTATGAAGTGAGGGGAGGGGACTCTTTGGAGCTACTCACTCTTGCAAGTGACCTTTCTGAGGTTCTCGTCACAGTCGTAGGCATAGGATTCAGTGTAAGGGTTGTCAATGATGGGCCAACATTTATCATGCTGCATGGCATCAGAGTAGCACCGGTCATGGACCTCACAGCACCTGTAGGATGACACCATAGAACACACCAACTCTGAGACAAACTCATACTTACACACACACACTGGCAAAACTTTGGCCAGAACTTTGGAGGCAGCAATAAGCAACAAAGAACCCAAACTTTCAAGCAAAACATAAATTGATGTCAAGTCAACATAGATTCATTAGGGGTTGGGATAGTGTGTAGACTGTAGTGGTTTTAGCCCTATTGACATATAACCCTTGTCCCTTGACCCTTAACCCCTGACCTGTCCAGTTCGTCCACAGGGGTACCAGAGCCTCCCTTGCCACAGTAGCAGCCGTAGTCCGCATAGTCAAGGATGGGCCAGCTATCAGGCATAGTGCAGAGGATCATGTTTCTGAACTGCCACAGGGCCCTGTAGTTGAGGTTAGTTGCCTGGGCTGTAAGAAAAGTTTGAGTTTATTGATTCTTGCTCACATAAAACTGAAGAAATACAGAATTTTCACAGGCTAATAAAAAATTGCTAGAAAATAAATACATTTAAATACATAAATGGCATACATAGAATACAAGACACTTAAAACATTCCTGGGAAAATAAGCAAAGATGGAAACTGATTGCTAAAATGTGATTGTTAAAGATTATTATAAAGACTGAGCCAGATCAGATGAGTACGCTAATCCTGCGTTTAGACGAGGGACACAAAAACTGTCCTACCAGTCAGCATTGCGGGATAAGAACGCAAGAAAGCAAGCCTGCACGACAGCACAGATAGAACAATGAGACAGACATTTCACTGGATGTACAAATGTGAAGCAAGTACTTGGCGTTTCCGCTCACTATCAAATATGGTAGTGAGAGGAAGCCCAGTGGCCGGCAGTGGGAGAAGCTAGATTTTGGCAGACATTCTGCAAATTTTCTCATTAATGAATCATTTGATCTCAATATAGTTTTCTGTTCCCAAAACTAAAATATTTTACGAACAGAGTGGACTAAGTTTTGTAGACTTTACCCGTGTCAAAGTTTTTAAAAATGGCGTTGTTTAGAGGAACGCCAAGGTGAATTGAGTTATTGCACATGCGCACTTCAGAGTAGGCGTTCCCTAACGGAAATATGCAAATGTAGGCTAGAACGCGCCAATAGGATCTACTAGCTCTTGCATGGCTCTGCCCACCTTGCTTGTTCTGCCGACTATGACTATTTGTTCCCGTTTGAAACGATAGGCTGTGGTTTGTCTTGGTTTGTTATAAAAAATCTTTGACGACAATATGCGTTGCTATAGTGATTTCAGTAAACAACCAGTGCAAATCAACATCTGCAAGAAAACAACGATACGGCAAAAATTGTAATAATCTAAATCTGGCGGCAAATCCTGTATACCGTAGCGGCTGACAGCATTCACCTCCATTTTGTCATTGAAAACAATGACATCCGGTTTGCCGTTTACCTCGTTCCATGTAAACTCAGCATACTATTAGTCAAATCTGTGTATGTAAAGATACGTACAAATCTGTTAACAATTGATCCCTTTTTAGTTGACGACATATTCACGAATATTGGATTATGCTAACGAGTATGAAGATGGAGACCTATCCATGACAAAATGCAATTGAAACTATTGCAGGTAAATTTGCCCGATTTATAATTCGATTGTATAAAGCTGCGACTCACCAACAGAGAGGCCCAAAGCAACAAGGAATACTGCTTGGAGGGAGTTCATGTTGCCAGCCAACGACAAGTGAATGTATGGACCTAAACCTCTGCATTGAGGTCTATTTATATTACCTGTAACTCAGCGACCTTGAGGCTCTTTCCCAGACAAACCTGGGGTCTCTCATATCTGTGCATGCTGCGCAAGTACAGAATACATGGGAGCACTTGCAGCGGCACATGGAAAGTCCCACGTTCTGGTGCTCTGGTGTATTGGATTTCATGTACATTAAATAAAGTTGGTGTTCCATTACATGTAATTATCTTATGTCATTAATGTATGTTATGACTAATCATAGGAAAATGTGCATTCTGAAATTGTGTTGACATTGAGACAGATTAGTGCACAAATATGACTTTCTTGGACACATTATACAGTAGGCATTCCCAGAATATGTGCAGTGTTTGTGATATTCCATGTAGTTGTGTATACAGTATAGTGACAATAGAAAATATGTGCTTCCATGTTTTATTAAGGCCACATAATTGTGTATATAGCCAGGTCCAAAATTATTGGCAAAAACACTACATGACCAAAAGTATGTGGACACCTGCTTGTCGAACATCTCATTCATAAATCATTAATATGGAGTTGGTCCCCCCTTTTCTGCTATAACAGCCTCCACTCTTGTGGGAAGACTTTCCACTAGAAGTTGGAACATTGCTGCAGGAACTTGCTTCCATTTAGCCACAAGAGCATTAGTGAGGTCGGGCACTGATGTTCGGCGATTAGACCTGGATCACAGATCTCTGGGGCTTTGTCATGCTGAAACAGGAAAGGGCATTCCCTAAACTGTTGCCATAAAGTTGAAAACAGCCCCAGACCATTATTCCTCCTCCACCAAACTTTACAGTTGGGACTATGCATTGGGGTAGGTAGCGTTCTCCTGGTACCCGTCAAACCCAGATTCGTCCGTTCAACTGCCAGATGGTGAAGCAGGGCAGAAATTGTCCGACATTGTAAATAATAATTTGTTCTTAAATGACTTGCGTAGTTAAATAAATGTTAAATAACCCCCAAAAAATGCTATATTTGTTTTCTTCTCAAAAAGATAGGGGTCAAAATAATTGGCACACCTGTTTTCAATAACTTTCAAAAGTTATTGCGAGGATAATGGCACAGAGCTTTTTTCTAATATGTTTTATGAGATTGGAGAACACATAGGGAAAGGGAAAGGGGGATACCTAGTCAGTTGTCCAACTGAATGTACACAACTGTTCAAAGGTTTGGGGTCACTTTGAAATGTCCTAGTTTTTGAAAGAAAATCTATTTTTTTTTGTCCATTAAAATGACATCAAATTGATCAGAAATATGGCGTAGACATTGTTAATGTTGTAAATGACTATTGTAGCTGGAAACGGCAGATTTTCAATGGAATATCTACATAGGTGTAGAGGCCCATTATCAGTTAACATCACTCCTGTGTTCCAATGGCACGTTGATCATTAGAAAACCCTTTTGCAATTATGTTAGCACAGTTGAAAACTGTTGTTCTCATTAAAGAAGCAATAAAACTGGCCTTTAGACTAGTTGAGTATCTGGAGCATCAGGATTTGTGGGTTCGACTACAGGCTCAAAATGGCCAGAAACAAATAACTTTCTTCTAAAACTCGTCAGTCTATTCTTGTTCTGAGAAATTAAGGCTATTCCATGCGAGAAATTGCCAAGAAACTGAAGACCTCGTACAACGCTGTGTACTACTCCTTTCACAGAACAGTGAAAACTGGCTCTATCCAGAATAGAAAGAGGAGTGGGAGGCCCCGGTGCACAACTGAGCAAGAGGACAAGTACATCTAGTTTGAGAAACAGACACCTCACAAGTCCTCAACTGGCAGCTTCATTAAATAGTACCCGCAAAACACCAGTCTCAACGTCAACAGTGAAGAGGCGACTCCGCGATGCTGGCCTTCTAGGCAGAGTTCCAAAGAAAAAGACATATCTCAGACTGGCCAATAAAAAGAAGAGATTAAGATGGAAAAAAGAACACAGACACTGGACAGACGAACTTTGCCTAGAAGGCCAGCATCCCGGAGTCGCCTCTTCACTGTTGACGTTGAGACTGGTCAGACAGATTACCAGGACGTGTGCTCTGGGCATGTGCTGACCAACTGGCAGGTGTCTTCACTGACATTTTCAACATGTCCCTCATTGAGTCTGTAATACCAACATGTTTCAAGCAGACCACCATAGTCCCTGTGCCCAAGAAGACTAAGGCAACCTGCCTAAATTACTACAAACCCATAGCACTCACGTCCATAGTCATAAAGTGCTTTGAAAGAATGGTAATGGGTCACATCAACACCATTATCCCAGAAACCCTAGACCCACTCCAATTTGCATACCGCCTAAACGGATCCACAGATGATGCAATCTCTATTGCACTCCACACTGCCCTTTCCCACCTGGACAAAGGGTACACCTAAGTGAGACTGCTGGTCATTGACCACAGCTCAGCGTTCAACAACAAAGTACCCTCAAAGCTCATCACTAAGCTAAGGATCCTGGGACTAAACACCTCCCTCTGCAACTGGATCCTGGACTTCCTGACGGGCCGCCCCCATGTGAGGGTAGGTAGCAACACATCTGCCACGCTGATCCTCAACACTGGAGCCCCTCAGGGGTGCATGCTCGTCCCCTCCTGTACTCCCTGTTCACCCACGACTGCGTGGCCAGGCACGACTCCAACACCATCATTAAGTTTGCAGACGACACAACAGTGGTAGGCCTGATCACCGACAAGGACGAAAAAGCCTATAGGGAGGAGGTCAGAGACCTGGCCGTGTGGTGCCAGGACAACGACCTCTCCCTCAACATAACCAAGACTAAGGAGATGATTGTGGACTGCAGGAAAAGCAGGACCGAGCACGTCCCCGTTCTCGTTGACGCGGCTATAGTGGAGCAGGTTGAGAACTTCAAGTTCCTTGATGTCCACATCACCAACAAACTAGAATGGTCCAAACACACCAAGACAGTCGTGAAGAGAACACGACAAAGGATCCATAGGGCTGTGCATCAACAACATGTAACCTATCACTTGAACTTGAAAGAATACTAGCATGATAACACTTAAATAGATTAACCTGATGAGGACAGAGGGCGCTGTTGTCACTTTGGGGGAAAAACGTGCCCAATTTAAACGGCCTCGTACTCAATTCTTGCTCGTACAATATGCATATTATTATTACTATTGGATAGAAAACACTCTCTAGTTTCTAAAACCGTTTGAATTATATCTGTGAGTGAAACAGGACTCATTTGGCACAAACTTCCTGACCAGGAAGTGGAAAATCTGAAATCGATGCTCTCTTCTGGGTCCTGCCTATAAATGGGCATGAGACCTATTAGTATACATGCACGTCATACACCTTCCCCTGGATGTCAAGATGCAGTGAGAGAAGAAATTGAGTGTTTATCTTGGTCTGAGATGGAATACGTCCTCTTGGAATGACGTGTCACCGATTTATGGTTTTCAGGAAGGCGCGAGGAGGACAGTGGGATTGCCTTTTGAAAACTGTCGTTATAGGCGACTACTATCTCCGGCTTTGATTTTATTTGATACATGTGACCATATTATCGTAAAGTATGTTTTTTCAATATAGTTTTATTAGATTTTTGAAATTTATTCGGGACGTTAGGCGTGTTGCGTTGTGTGCCTTTGTTCAGAAAGGAGAGCTTCGCGCCACTTGGCCAGTGTGCTTGCTAATTCAAGAGGGAAAAACGATGTTCTAAATCCAAACAACGACTGTTCTGGACAAAGGACCCCTTGTCCAACATTCTGATGGAAGATCACCAAAAGTAGGACCCATTTTGTGATGCTATTTCATATATCTGTCGAACTGTTTACTAGTAGTTTTGCGCCCAGGTTTTGGCCACTCTCTCGCTATAACATAAGCCTTATGTCGTAATGAAGATATTTTTAGAATTCTAACACTGCGATTGCATTAAGAACTAGTGTATCTATCATTTCCTATACAACATGTATTTTTTTGTAATGTTTATGAATAGCTATTTGGTCAGAATAGGTGAGAGTCTAATAGAAATATCCGCACATTCTGGGAAAAAGAAGCTACGTTAGCATAATGGATAACCACTGATTTCAGCTCTAAATATGCACATTTTCGAACAAAACATAAGTGTATGTATAACCTGATGTTATAGGACTGTCATCTGAGGAAGGTTTATGAAGGTTAGTGAAAATTAATATATTTTGCTGGTTTATTCGCTAACGCTAACGTGCCTATTGCTATCGCTAACGTGCCTTGATGAATGAATGCGGTAGTGTGGTAGGCTATTGTAGTAAGCTAATATAATGCTATATTGTGTTTTCGCTGTAAAACACTTAAAAAATCGGAAATATTGGCTGGATTCACAAGATGCTTGTCTTTCATTTGCTGTACACGATGCATTTTTCAGAAATGTTTTATGATGAGTATTTAGGTATTCCATGTTGGTCTCTATAATTACTCTGGCTGCTTCGGTGCTATTTTTGACGGTAGCTGTGATGGTAGCTGCAATGTAAAACTGATTTATACCTCAAATATGCACATTTTTCGAACAAAACATAGATTTATTGTGTAACATGTTATAAGACTGTCATCTGATGAAGTTGTTTCTTGGTTAGTTTGGTTGGTTCTTGGTTAGTTAGGTTGGCTTTGTGCATGCTACCTGTGCTGTGAAAAATGTCTGTCCTTTTTTGTATTTGGTGGTGAGCTAACATAAATATACGTGCTGTTTTCGCTGTAAAACATTTTAAAAATCGGACATGTTGGCTGGATTCACAAGATGTGTACCTTTCATTTGCTGTATTGGACTTGTTAATGTGTGAAAGTTAAATATTTCTAAAAAATATATTTTGAATTTCGCGCTCTGCCTTTTCAGTGGAATGTGGGAGGAGTTCCGCTGGCGGAACGCTGGAGCAGTAAAGGTTAACAATACTGTTGAAATCAAACAAACAGAGGGGAGGAATAAATTCTGATTGGATCTCCCATATGTGACACTCAAATTGATAGGGGCTATCAATTCAAGGCTATGCCTATCTACGAGCGTTATTACCTATACATACTGCTAAACTCTTTCAGAGATATTTCAGAAGACAGATAACACACAATCAGAATGCTATAACATGAATTATCTTTATTGGGATAGAAATCTGTCACAAAGAAAGAAATGTACACAACATGGTCCAAGAGGGTTACATTTTTTATTTTACCTTTACCTTTTCTTATAAAATAAGAACAAATTCTTATTTTCAATGACGGCCTAGGAACAGTGGGTTAAATGCCTTGTTCAGGGGCAAAATGACAGATTTTTACCTTGTCAGCTCGGGAATTCGATCTTGCAACCTTTCAGTTCCTTGTCCAATGCTCTAACCACTAGACATTTAGAGCTTCATTTAAGCCATTAGGGTTACAGTGGCTTGCGAAAGTATTCACCCCCTTGGCATTTTTCCTATTTTGTTGCCTTACAATCTGGAATTATAATATATTTTCTGGGGGGGGGGGGGGGGGGTTGTATCATTTGAGTTACACAACATGCCTACCACTTTAAAGATGCAAAATATTTTTTATTGTGAAACAAACAACACAAAAAAACAGAAAACTTGAGCGTGCATAACTATTCACCCCTCGCCCCCAAAGTCAATACTTTGTAGAACCACCTGTTGCAGAAATTACAGCTGCAAGTCTCTTGGTGTATGTCTCTATAAGCTTGGCACATCTAGCCACTGGGATTATTGCCAAATCTTCAAGGCAATACTGCTCCAGCTCCTTCAAGTTGGATGGGTTCCACTGGTGTACAGCAATCTTTAAGTCATACTACAGATTCTCAATTGGACTGAGGTCTGGGGTCTGAATTGGACTGAGGTCTAGACATTTAAATGTTTCCCCTTAAACCACTCGAGTGTTGCTTTAGCAGTATGCTTAGGGTCATTGTCCTGCTGGAAGGTGAACCTCCGTCCCAGTCACAAATCTCTAGAAGACTGAAACAGGTTTCCCTCAAGAATTTCCCTGTATTTTGCCATCTATCAGTCCTTCAATTCTGACCAGTTTCCCAGTCCCTGCTGATGAAAAATATCCCCACAGAAGGATGCTTCCACCACCATGCTTCACTGTGGGGATGTGGTTCTCGGGGTGATGAGAGGTATTGGGTTTGCGCCAGACATAGCGTTTTCCTTGATGGCCAAAAAGCTCAATTTTAGTCTCATCTGACCAGAGTACCTTCTTCCCTATGTTTGGGGAGTCTCCCACATGCCTTTTGGTGAACACCAAACATGTTTGCTTATTTTTTTATTTAAGCAATGGCTTTTTTTCTGGCCACTCTTCTGTAAAGACCAGCTCTGTGGAGTGTACGTCTTAAAGTGGTCCTATGGACAGATACTCCAATCTCTGCTGTGGAGCTTTGCAGCTCCTTCAGGGTTATCTTTGGTCTCTTTGTTGCCTCTCTGATTAATGCCCTCCTTGCCTGGTATGTGAGTTTTGGTTGCCTGGTCCCTCTCTTGGCAGGTTTATTGTGGTGCCATATTCTTTCAATTTTTTAATAATGGATTTTATGATGCGCCGTGGGATGTTCAAAGTTTCAGATATTTTTTTATAACCTAACCCTGATCTGTACTGCTCCACAACTTTGTCCCTGACCTGTTTGGAGAGCTCCTTGGTCTTCATAGTGCCACTTGCTTAGTGGTGTTGCAGACTCTGGGTCTTTCAGAACAGGTGTATATATACTGAGATCATGTGACAGATCATGTGACACTTAGATTGCACACAGGTGGACTTAATGTAACTAATTATGTGACTTCTGAAGGTAATTGGTTGCACCAGCTCTTATTTAGGGGCTTCATAGCAAAGGGGGTGAATACATATGCACCCACCTCTTTTCAGTTTAAATGTTTTATGTTATTTTTTGAAGCAAGCAATTTTTTTCATTTCACTTCACCAATATGGACTATTTTGTGTATGTCCATTACATGAAATACAAATTAAAAAAAATATTTAAATTACAGGTTGTAATGCAACAAAATAGGAAAAATGCCAAGGGGGTGCATACTATTGCAAGGCACTGTAAGGAAGTGGATGGTGGCAAATCTTTTACTTTTAAACTCGGACCAAACAGAGATGCTAGTTCTAGGTCCCAAGAAACAAAGAGATCTTCTGCTGGATCTGACAATTAATCTTGATGGTTGTACAGTCATCTCAAATACAATTGTGAAGGACCTCTGAGTTACTCTGAACCCTGTTCTCTCTTTTGACGAACATATCAAGACTATTTCAACAACAGCTTTTTTCCATCTTCGTAACATTGCAAAAATCAGAAACTTTCTGTCCAAAAATGATGCAGAAAAGTTAATCCATGCGTTTGCCACTTCTAGATTAGACTACTGCAATGCTCTACTTTCCCAGCTACCCGGATAAAGCACTAAATAAACTTCAGTTAGTGCTTAACACGGCTGCTAGAATCTTGACTAGAACCAAAAAATGTGATCAAATTACTCCAGTGCTAGCCTCTCTACACTGGCGTCCTGTAAAGGCTAGGGCTGATTTCAAGGTTTTACTGCTAACCTACAAAGATTTACATGGGCTTGCTCCTATGTATCGCTCCGATTTCTAAGCAAACAGCTGGAGGCAGGGCTTTCTCCTATAAAGCTCACTTTTTATGGAATGGTCTGCCTAACCATGTGAGAGACACAGACTCTGTCTCCACCTTTAAGTCTTTATTGAAGACTCATCTCTTCAGTAGGTCCTATGATTGAGTGTAGTCTGGCCCATTGGTGTGAAGGTGAACAGAAAGTCACTGGAGCAACGAACCGCCCTTACTATCTCTGCCTGGCCGGTTCAATTCTATCCACCGGGATTGTCTGCCTTTAACCCTATTACGGGGGCTGAGTCACTGGCTTACTGGTGCTCTTCCATCCCGTCCCTAAGAGGGGTGCGTCACTTGAGTCTGGGTTTGGCACCCCCCTCGGGTTCGTGCCATGGGGGAGATCTTCGTGGGCTCTACTCAGCCTTGTCTCAGGGTAGTAAGTTGGTGGTTGAAGATATCCCTCTGGTGGTGTGGGGGCTGTGCTTTGGCAAAGTGGGTGGGGTTATATCCTGCCTGGTTGGCCCTGTCCGGGGGTATCGTCGGACGGGGCCATAGTGTCTCCCGAACCCTCCTGTCTCAACCTCCAGTATTTATGCTGAAATAGTTTGTGTGTCAGGGGGCTAGGGTCAGTCTGTTATGTCTGGAGTATTTCTCCTGTCTTATCCGGTGTCCTGTGTGAATTTAAGTATGCTCCCCCTAATTCTCTCTCTCTCCCTCTCCCTTTCCTCCTGGAGGACCTGGGCCCTGGGACCATGCCTCAGGACTACCTGGCCTGATGACTCCTTGCTGTCCCAAGTCCACCTGGTCGTGCTGCTGCTACAGTTTCAACTGTTCTGCCTGCATCTATGGAACCCTGACCTGTTCACTGGACATGCTACCTTGTCCCGGACCTGCTGTTTTCGACTCTCTCTCTACCGCATCTGCTGTCTCTAACTCTGAATGCTCGGCTATGAAAAGCCAACTGATATTTACTCCTGAGGTGCTGACCTGTTGCACCCTCTACAACAGGGCTGCCCAAACCTCTTCCTGGAGATCTACTGTCCTGTAGGTTTTCAGTCCAATTTAGCATATCTGATTCAGTTAGTTAAGATCTTGTTGAGCAGCTAATTATTAGAATCAGGTGTGTTAAATTATGGTTGGACAAACCCACAGGATTGTAGATCTCCAGGAAGAGGGTTGGGCAGCCCTGCTCTACAACCACTGTGATTATTATTATTTGACTCTGTTGGTCATCTATGAACATTTGAACATCTTGGCCATGTACTGTTATAATCTCAACCCTGCACACCCAGAAGAGGACTGGCCACCCCTCAGAGCCTGGTTCCTATCTAGGTTTCTTCCTAGGTTCCTGCCTTTCTAGAGTTGTTCCATGCCACCGTGCTTCTACATATGCATTGCTTGCTGTTTGGGGTTTTAGGCTGGGTTTCTGTATAGAATTGGACCATATTGCTGCCCTGCCTGAGCATTCAAAATGTAACAAGTACTTTTGGTTGTCAGGGAAAATGTATGGGATTAAAAAGTAGGCTATATATTTTCTTTAGAAGTTGTCAAACATAAATAGTAAAGTACAGAAACCCCCCATAACTTGGTATTTTTAATTTAGTACCTAATGTAGTACCTCACACCACTGATGATAGATTCATGCAATGCTTTTACTATAAAGGAGACCTTTCCACCCCTACTCTGGTCCACGAACCCACAACCTTCTGGCCCGCAGCCCTGTGTGCTATCAACATTCCTGCGTTGCCATGTAATGCTTACAGGATGAAGAACAGTTTCTAAAACTGCATATCTAAGGCTCTGGTGTGTCCAGAAAGTGAGCGTAAATGGTAGACATGTTCTCTGCTATCCACTTTGTTTTAATTATTATTTTGTATATAGGGGAGGCTCACTTTTAAGCATTCAGGGAGATTTTAGCTAAAATATATTTTGCTTAAGGGATTTCATTTCAGAGAACTCCAATTTTCTCCATGTAACCCTTATTATAGTGTTCACTCCCAATAATAATTCCCCCTTTGTGTAGGCCTATGTCTACCATGCTAATGAAAAGTCTCTGGTCGATGGAAAGTCTTTCCCAAAAACCGTCTCAATTAAATAACTACAAAGTAGCCAATGCTTACCTGGCAGAGTTATATAATGATTATTGACATCAATCCAGAGGGGATTTGTTTAGCAAACTACCATCGCATGTGCTACAAAATCACCTCTTAAAACACCCTCTCGCTAGGCACACTGGAATTAAACGGTAAGTACACCCATAAATCATAATTATTTATTCTTTACTTCAAAAGTGATCTGGGAGCATTGTTAGGGAGTTAGAAACTACTAAATTGGATGTTTTTTTTGTTTTTTTTTAAGTGTGCTTTTGAGAGCAGAAACCTGAAAAAACAGAAACAGAGGGAAAAAAACCAACTGCATTTTGGAAAAAAACTAAACAGAATCATGAAAAAAATCTAACTGATTTTATATGGCCCTAATGGTGTGTCCTAGGCTTAGCTTTGAGATAACACAAACATACACACTATTGGACATGAAGTCTAGTGTCAAGGTAACATTGTTGAATTGGGTGTGTTTCCACCAATTGTGTGAATGGTTGGAAACACTGAATTTATACTAATGTAGAGTAGATGTAATAATTAATAATAAATTACATTTGTAAAGCTCTTTTCATTATACAGAATTCTCAATGTGCATAAAATAAATAAAAACCAAATTGGAAAAAATAGATACATAGATGTTGTGGTTGTATGAGGAAAGACATGGTGTGACTTGTCTGGAAAGGGGCTGCATGTCCTCCTGCAATCTCTCTGCCCAAGGTCTCTGCGTCCTTTTCACCCCAAAACGTGTACAGGAAGAAAATGTCCACATTGCTTGGGGGAGGTATTTTTTAAGCCTGACATATGGCTATCTTCACACTATAAGAATGGCATCTGGCTCCTTCCCCTAGGATCCATAGGGCTGTGCATCAACATGTAACCTATCACTTGAACTTGAAAGAATACTAGCATGATAACACTTAGATTAACAATACTGTTGAAATCAAACAGAGGGGAGGAATAAATTCTGATTGGATCTCCCATATGTGACACTCAAATTGATAGGGGCTATCAATTCAAGGCTATGCATATCTACGAGCGTTATTACCTATACATACTGCTAAACTCTTTCAGAGATATTTCAGAAGACAGATAACACAATCAGAATGCTATAACATGAATTATCTTTATTGGGATAGAAATCTGTCACAAAGAAAGAAATGTACACAACATGGTCCAAGAGGGTTACATTTTTTATTTTACCTTTACTTATAAAATAAGAACAAATTCTTATTTTCAATGACGGCCTAGGAACAGTGGGTTAAATGCCTTGTTCAGGGGCAAAATGACAGATTTTTACCTTGTCAGCTCGGGAATTCGATCTTGCAACCTTTCAGTTCCTTGTCCAATGCTCTAACCACTAGACATTTAGAGCTTCATTTAAGCCATTTAGCAGAGGCTCTTATCCAAAGAAACTTACAGGAGCAATTAGAGTTACAGTGGCTCCTTGGTCTTCATAGTGCCGCTTGCTTGGTGGTGTCCCTTGCTTAGTGGTGTTGCAAACTCTGGGCCTTTCAGAACAGGTGTGTATATATACTGAGATCATGTGACAGATCATGTGACACTTAGATTGCACACAGGTGGACTTAATGTGACTTCTGAAGGTAATTGGTTGCACCAGCTCTTATTTAGGGGCTTCATAGCAAAGGGGGTAAATACATATGGACCCACCTCTTTTTCAGTTTTATATTTTAAAAAATAAAGAAATTTAAACAAGTAATTTATTTCATTTCACTTCCCCAATTTCGACTATCTTGTGTATGTCCATTACATGAAATACAAATAAAAATCAATTTAAATTACAGGTTGTAATGCTACAAAATAGTTAAAACGCCAAGGGGGCTGAATAGACAGACAGATTTTTCACCTAGTCAGCTCGGGGATTCAAACCAGCAACTTGTTGGTTACTAGCCCAATGCTCTTAACCGCTAGTTTACCTGCCACCATCTCCCAACTCTACTAGTCTGCCACTCCTCTGAGTTCATCCCTTGGATTCACATGTGGGGGAGCTGTTTTGACCATATAGTAATTTAGAAAATATACACAGCACTATCTAATGGAAGAGAATCCTGTTCATCTACTTAACTTACAATTATTTAAATAAAACATTTGCACTGACACGCAAACTGATATAGCTGGTGAAGCATAATAACATAAAAAGACTGGCAAACTGTCCAAATGGCAAGTAACAGGCTGAAGAGCAAAGCACAATGAAAGGTGGAAAAAATCCATGATTATCATTACTGTACAGCAACACTGGGGCTTCCATCCTTGATCCAATACTGTAACACTATGTTCTACAACTTCCTGGTTGTCTGATGGGACTTCATGTCATCAGGCAAAAGGAGTATCTCTACAGGCCACAACCCTTAGGTATTATCAGTCAGAATCGCCCACCACCCCACAAAACTCCTCTATCCTTCCTATGCAAAGCTAGTGCTCCTATGTCTATAACAACATTTTACATTTTAGTCATTCATCAAACAGACAGCAATCATTAAACAAGAGGAAAGGCAGACTGAGGAAGATTTGGGAAATAGAAATCATTCTGAACTGAGATACAGTACCAGTCAAAAGTTTGGACACACCAACTCATTCAAGGGTTTTTCTTTATTTGGACTATTTTCTACATTATCGAATAATAGTGAAGACATCAAAACTATGAAATAACACATATGGAATCATGTAGTAACCAAAAAAGTGTTTTGTTTGAGAATATTCAAAGTAGCCACCTTTTGCCTTGATGACAGCTTTGCACACTCTTGGCATTCTCTCAACCAGCTTGTTGTGCCTTGTTAAATGTTAATTTGTGGAATTTCTTTCTTTCTTAATGCGTTTGAGCCAATCAGTTGCGTTGTGACAAGGTAGGGGTGGTATACAGAAGAGAGTCCTATTTGGTAAAACACCAAGTCCATATTATGGCAAGAACAGCTCAAATAAGCAAAGAGAAACGACAGTCCATCATTAAATTAAGACATGAAGGTCAGTCAATCCACAAAATGTCAAGAACTTTGAAAGTATATTCAAGTGCAGTCGCAAAAACCCATCAAGCGCTATGATGAAACTGGCTCTCATGAGGACCGCCACAGGAAAAGAAGACCCAGAGTTACCTCTGCTGCAGAGGATAAGTTCATTAGAGTTACCAGCCTCAGAAAATGCAGCCCAAATAAATGCTTCACAGAGTTCAAGTAACAGACACCACTCAACATCAACTGTTCAGAGGAGACTGCATGAATTAAGCCTTCATGGTCAAATTATTTGAAAGAATCTCAAATATAAAATATATTTTGATTTGTTCGACACTTTTTGGTTACCACATGATTCCATATGTGTTATTTCATAGTTTTTATGTCTTCACTATTAATCTAAAATGTAGAATATAGTAAAAATAAAGAAAACCCCTTGAATGAGTAGGTGTGTCCAAACTTTTGACTGGTACTGTATATACAGGTACAACGATGTAGGCTGTGCTGTGTGAAGCAGTGGTGTCTGTGGTGGGAAGGCAGAGGCTGAGAAGCCACAGGCCTCTGGTCAGACAGGCTTATACAGCCACAGGCCTCTGGTCAGACAGGCTTATACAGCCACAGGCCTCTGGTCAGACAGGCTTATACATCAGGGTGGTGACATACTTCTTGTAGTGATGAGTCGCACTAAGCACCATCACACCATCCTGAGAGGAGAGAGAAATATAGAGCTCCATTAGCACATACTTGACATTTCCCTTTACTTCTCCAAAAGCAACTCTTCTGGGATTCATTCTGTTCCATCTTGCAGACTTTGAATCAATCTACTAATGCTTCATGGCTTTGATTTCATCTTTCTGGTCTTACCTTAATGGACAGGGAGTAAAGGTGATTGAGCATGACATGGTTGGGTTCTGGAAGCAATGCAGGGTCACACTGATGAGGGAAAGCGAAAACATCTTACTCCAGTGCATGCACATTACTGTCAATGACATGAACAGCTCTATCATGTCTTCATCGTTGATATTCCTATGAGGCTTTGGATTCAGTTGTTGTCATCTTGTACTCAGAGATTCCTGTGTGCTTGTTTAGGATGACCTGTAGCAGGTGAAGTGACAGAATGGGCAGAGACTTATCCTTCCTGCTTGGGAATGTAGGATCCTGATGGTACGGCCCGGGAGGGGAGCTGGACAGGTCTAACTCACAAACAGATGGTACATACAATGCGAGATTGAACATCAAGTTTATAGTTTATATTTTGTATCAAGTCTAGTTAATATTTTGCTATTACCAGTTACCATCTAACTTTCTAGCATCATGGAGACATTTTCCAATACAGTAGCATAACTTGGTTACACTCATAAGTGTTATGTGGAGCCTGTATTTAGAGAGTTGGGCCAACTTTTAGAATGTTGTACTAATTCTAGACATTCAGTTACATAGCATGAAATATTAATGGGGTGCTAACATGGCTGCCATAGAATGTTACAGATGCATCATAAACGCAGAAAGCTCAATGGCCCAATTCTCTTAATACATGGCTCTGGTGTTACGCATGGGTAAACAGGTTGTGGACACTGACCTGATATATCAGAGCACTTCTGTGAGTCCACCATAACTGCATCAAACTCCTCAAAGTCAGTCTTCTTCACTTGGATGACGTTGTTGACTGTGCCTAGCTGGTTGGTTACAACAGGCTGGGGGACCACAAAATCAGCAATCTAACAGTGGACTCAAACTATTTTTCATCCATATAGGAGTGAATGACTAAGTAAACATTCCGTCCACATAGAACTTATGCTTACTGTCAGTGTGTTCGATCTTTCAGTCACAACAACTTTGTGGCGATTGTGGATCTGCCTGAAGGGGAGCATCAGTATAAGTGCATATACACACTCACGAATTGCACCATAGGCAGGTCAACAATAATGTTATGAGTAGGATGCCCTTCCCAGGGCTGCTAACCCACCTCCTGGTTAGGGGAATCTCCAGACAGAGAGACCTCCTTTCCAGTTCCAGTCCAGCGGAAAACAGTGGGGCGGTCCAGTGTGCCCTTTATCATCCTCCAGGTTCTGACGCCATGCAAGGTACTCCTCTTTCTCTAGGGGAGCCTAGGAGACCAGGGAAGATGGAGAGATGAGTCTCTATGTGTGTGAGACAGGAAGTGTCACAGGAACGACGCTGGAGAGGCGAAGCAGGTACGAGGAGTCAAACATTTAATAGGGAACGGGCATAGAACTAGACAGGAACAGCGTCAGCAAATGGGTAACAAAGACATAACAATCAATGCAGCAGCGGGGAACAGAGCTGGGGAACTGACAAATATAGGGAAGGTAAAAAAAACAGGTGATTAAGTGAGTCCAGGTGAATCCACTATCGCTGATGAGTGTGACGAGGGAAGGCAGGTGTGCGTAATTGATGATGGCAGGAGTGCATGATGCAGGGCAGCCTGGCGCCCTCGAGCGCCAGGGGGGAAGAGCAGGAGCAGGCATGACAGGAAGAGGGAGATACGAGTATCTCTGTATGTGAGACGGGGGAAGAGATGAGTCTCTCTGTATGTGAGACGGGAAGAGATGAGTCTCTGTATGTGAGACGGGAAGAGGGAGAGATGTGTTTTGTGAATGTGAAAGTCACATTGACAGAGGCTTACGTAAACCAACCTTGATATCCTATTCATGGAACATATCAGAATCCTCAGGACTGTCCATGAAAATTTTAAGCATGTCGCCCTCCTTGGAGTGGCTGTCCCACCTGTGCCCATGCCAGTGTTGGTGTTCCCCATGGTCCCCTTTGTGTTACTGAGCCAAAATCACTGTGGAAAAAGGTTGGGAAATTGTTTAAACCAAATGGGACAACTGTCTCAGAAAAACCCATTAAGGGGCATTATGGACAGAGAATGTGGGCACACATGACATCCAAAGACTATGCATAACGTTAGCTAGCTAGCTACAGTGCCGTGAAAAAGTATTTGCCCCTTTCTGATTTTCTCTATATTTGCCTGTTTTTCACACTGAATGTTATCAGATATTCAAACAAAACCTAATATTAGATAAAGGAAACCTAAGTAAACAAATAACACGTGCATACGCATTTCATTTATTTAATTAGCCAAGTTATAAAATACCCAATACCCCAGTGTAAAAAAGTAATAACACTCAATAACTGGTTGCACCACCTTTAGCTGCAATGACTGCAACCAAACGCTTTCTTGTAGTTGTTGATCAGTCTCTCACATCGCTGTGAAGTAATTTTGGCCCACTCTTCCATGCAGAACTGCTTTAACTCAGAGACATTTGTGGGTCTTCGCACATGAACTGTTCGTTTCAGGTACTGCTACATCTCAATTGGGTTTAGGTCTGGACTTTGACTAGGCCATTCCAAAAAGTTTATATTTGCTGCTTTTCAGCCATTCTGATGTAAAATTGCTTGTGTTTTTTGGATCACTCTCTTGCTGCATGGTTGCCTATAAATGGTCAGTGAAACGCCCCTAATTAATATTCATCCATACTGACTGCATGACGACAATGACGGCAAATCCCGACAGAAAGGCTAAAAAACGAAATTTCACCCAGTGTGAAATGGAAGTTCTTGTAGGGGAGGTTGAAGCAAGAAAAAATATATTGTTTGGTGGACACAGTGTGGGCATTACAAATGCCAAAAAGGCATTAGAGTGGCAGCATGTAGCGGACGCTGTGAATGCTGCTGGCTCAGAAGGTCAGACCCTCTCAGAAATAAAAACATAAAAGTGGAGGCCAAAAGGCGCATAGCCTTACACAGACAAAGTGTTTGTGCCACGGGCGGGGGAAAGGGGACACCGGAGCTCAACCCACTTGATGAGCAACTTGCAGGTATTATAGGGGAATCCCTCCTGAGTGGAGAGTAGTGACAGGAGGTGGAGGGGGACACGGACATGCAAGATGCACCGGATGATCCAGGTATGTAATTAGTATTCCCTCTTTTGAAAAGAGTAAACCAAATGCATTCATGTTGTGTTTAAACATGCATTTACAGAAACAATTGTGACATTTTCTATTGTTTTTAGTCGCTGCATGTTCCAGCGGGGTCGGTGGTGCTGCAGCACAACCCTCCAGCGCCCGTGTCCTCACAGATGCAGTCCTGCAAACGCAAAGAGACACCATCAACGCTATTAACGAGGTTACCAAGGAGTTGCAGTGGGACAGGCACGGCTTGGTTTCTGCAGGTGCTTCTCTGTAAAGCTGGGCCCACTGCAGCACAGAGATCCAAGAGAACAGCTCTTGATAATCGGAACCGGTTCATAAGCCACTCATCATCATTGGACAGAAAATCTTGCTGGTCTCTGAAAATCCGCTCTGAATTCTTCCATTCGCCAAATCTTCCAACAGTGCCAAAGCAGCCATTGTGTGTCATTACGCATTGTAATTGTATGCCTTTTTATACCCACCCATTTGATTGTCAAAGCTACCCAATTGCATAACACCTTCAGGTGTGGTAATTACCTTGATTGTAACTGACAATGACAGGGCCATTATCACATTGACAGTTCTGCGCAACAAACATATGATAACAATATATGAAACTGTGCACTCGTATTTGTACATGTCGGTAGGGATGAAGTGACTATGCATAGATAATAAACAGCGAGTAGCAGCAGTGTACAAAACAAATGGAGGAGGGGGGGGGGGGGCATTAGCTACTCAATGTAATAGTCCGGTGGCCATTTGATGAATTGTTCAGCAGTCTTATGGCTTGGGGGTAGAAGCTGTTAAGGAGCCTTTTGGTCCTAGACTTGGTGCTCCAGTACCGCTTGCCGTGCGGTAGCAGAGAAAACAATCTATGACTTAGGTGACTGGACTCTGACAATTTTATGGCCGTTCCTCTATTATATAGGTCCTGGATTGCAGGACGCTTGGCCCCAGTGATGTACTGGTCCATACGCACTACCCTCTGTAGCGCTACATGGTCAGATGCCGAGCAGCTGCCATACCAGGCGCTGATGCAACCGGTCAGGATGCTCTCAATGGTGCAGCTGTAGAACTTTTTGAGGATCTGGGGACCCATACCAAATCTTTTCAGTCTCCTGAGGGGGAAAAGGTTTTGTTGTGCCCTCTTCACGACTGTCTTGGTGTGTTTGAACCATGATAGATTGTTGGTGATGTGGACACCAAGGAACTCTCGACCCGCTCCACTACAGCCCTGTTGATGTTAATGGGTGACTGTTCGGCCCGCCTTTTCCTGTAGTTCACTATCAGCTCCTTTGTCTTGCTCACATTGAGGGAGAAGTTGTTGTCCTGGCACCACACTGCCAGTTCTCTGACCTCCTCCCTATAGGCTGTCTCATCGTTATCGGTGATCAGGCCTACCACTGTTGTGTCGTCAGCAAACTTAATGGTGTTGGAGTCGTGTTTGGCCAGGCAGTCGTGGGTGAACAGGGATTACAGGAGGGGACTAAGTACACACCCCTGAGGAAACCCAGTGTTGAGGATCTGCGTGGCAGACGTGTTGTTGCCTACCCTTATCACCTGATACAGCCCATCAGGAAGTCCACGATCCAGTTGCAGAGGAAGGTGTTTAGTCCCAGGGTCCTTAGCTAAGTGATGAGCTTTGTGGGCACATGGTGTTGAACGCTGAGCTGTAGTCAATGAACAGCATTCTCACATAGGTGTTCCTTTTGACAAGGTGGGAAAGGGCAGTGTGTAGTGCGATTGAGATTGCATTGTCTGTGGATCTGTTGGGGCGGTATGCGAATTGGAGTGGGTCTAGGGTATCTGGGAGGATGCTGTTGTTGTGAGCCATGACCAGACTTTCACAGCACTTCATGGCTACCGACGTGAGTGCTACGGGGCGGTAATCATTTAGGCAGGTTACCTTCGCTTCCATGGGCACAGGGACTATGATGGTCTCCTTGAAACATGTAGGTATTACAGACTCAGTCAGAGAGAGGCTGAAAATGTCAGTGAAGACACTTACTAGTTAGTCCACGCATGCTTTGAGTACACGCCCTGATAATCCATCTGGCCCCGCGGCTTTGTGAATGTTGACCTGTTTAAAGGTCTTGCTCACATCGGCTACCGAGAGCGTTATCACACAGTCATCCAGAATAGCTGGTGCTCTCGTGCATGCTTCAGTGTTGCTTGCCTCGAAGCGAGCATAAAAGGCATTTAGCTCATCTGGTAGGCTCGCGTCACTGAGCAGCTTGCATCTGGGTTTCCCTTTGTAGTCAGTAATAGTTTTCAAGCCCTGCCACATCCGACAGTAGGATTCAATCTTAATCCTGTATTGACACTTTGCTTGTTTGATGTTTCGTCTGAGGGCATAGCGGGATTTCTTAAAGGCGTCCGGATTTGTGTCCCGCTCCTTGAAAGCGGCAGCTTTAGCCTTTAGCTCGATTCGAATGTTGCCTGTAATCCACGGCTTCTGGTTAGGATATGTACGTACGGTCACTGTGGGGATGACGTCGTCGATGCACTAATTGATGAAGCCGATGACTGAGGTGGTATACTCCTCAATGACATTGGATGAATCCCGGAATATATTACAGTCTGTTCAAGCAAAACAGTCCTGTAGCACAGCATCTGCACCATCTGACCACTTCCGTATTGAGCGAGTCACTGGTACTTCCTGCTTTAGTTTTTGCTTGTAAGCAGGAATCAGGAGGATATAATTATGGTCGGATTTGGCAAATGGAGGGCGGGGGAGCGCTTTGTATGCATCTCTGTGTGTTGAGTAAAGGTGGTCTAGAGTTTTTTTCCCTCTGGTTGGACATGTGACATGCTGGTAAAAATGGGGTAAAACTGATTTAAGTTTCCCGCTTCCAGGTGAGCATTTTCTTGTTTGCTTATGGCCTTATAGAGTTGGTTGAGTGCGCTCTTAGTGCCAGCATCAGTCTGTGGTGGTAGACGGCTACGAATGATATAGATGAGAATTCTTGGTAGATAGTGTGGTCTACAGCTTATCATAAGGTACTCTACCTCAGCAATACCTCGAGATTTCTTTAATATTAGACATCGCGTACCAGCTGTTATTGACAAAAAGACACACACCCCCACCCATCGACTTACCAGACGTAGCTTCTCTGTTCTGCCGGTGCATTGAAAATTCCTCCAGCTCTATATTGTCTGTGTCATCGTTCAGCCACGACTCGGTGAAACATAAGATATTACGGTTCTTAATGTCCCGTTGGTAGGATAATCGTAAGTCATTCATTTTATTTTCCAATGATTGCATGTTAGCAAGTAGAATTGATGGCAATGGGAGTTTACTCGCTCGCCTACGGATTCTCAAAAGGCAGCCTGATCTGTGTCCTCTTTTCCTCCGTCTTTTCTTCACGCAACTGACGTGGACCTGGGCCTGTTCCCGGGAGAGCAGTATCTCTTTCTTGTCGGACTCTTAAAGCAAAAAGCTTCTTCCAGTCCGTGGTGAGTAATCACAGATCTGATGTCCAGAAGTTATTTTCGGACATGAGAGACAGTAGCAGCAACAATATGTACAAAATAAGTTTTAAAAATAAGTTACAAACAAAGCAGAAAAAAAATACGGAATAGCACAATTGATTACGGGCATGTAAAACGTCAGCCATCCTCTTTGGCGACATTTTCATATTTGAGGGGTTCTTTTGCAATAACAAATGTTTGTATTTATTATCCTAAATCTTGTTTTTTGTGTTTTTTTTGTGTGCACTCCAGGGAACTCTTAATAATATATAATACGTGACAGGTAATATTTTGATTTATTTTACACAATGGTATCAATTTCAAAGCGTTTCATCCTTCTGCCATCGGAGTCGCAGTTCCTCATTTCTCCAGTTTATGTGCGTACGTATGGGTCAAAGTGTTCGTAGAGGACCGCACATTCTCCCTCAAGTTACTTTTTTATAAATCACAAAGTTTGTTTAGAAAGTGGCTTAAGCCTTCTTTTGTGTCTACGCAACGTTTAAAATGAGGCCTCTGGTCTTCCAGGTCATTTAAATAAATAAAAATTAAACGTGACTAGGGCCCTAAAGGACCAAGGTTGCCTACCCCTGCAGTAAGTAGAGCTAGAGTGAGTGATGCTACCACCTCCATCTACTGCTATAAAGTTATCTGGTTGACAAGAAACACATCAACTAAGAAGGAACAGTATCTATTGTAGAAACCCGCACAGACAGTTGTGTGTTATGAGTTATGCTGTTTGTTGTGTTGTACTTACCAGTAACCAGTGTTCGCGGGGTCCGACACGCCAGTCAACCTGCTATCTGCCAACCACAGGAATGCCTGGAATGTTCCGGTGCAGAGCATCTTTGTGGTTGGTGGAGGGGGGTGCACCACATGCTTAACCATTGTTGTCTCTTTTTACATCTGGACTTAACAAGAGATGAGTCACCGTTGTTTGATATGATTTTCCTTGGTTGATTTACTTGGCGTGGGCTACGACCAAACAGTAGCCTGTGTTGAGTTTGGTTAATAAACCGGGAATTCTTAAACGCATTTGTTCATTTATAATCTAGCCAGGTTATTACAGTACACTCCCACAAATATCATACCTTAAGAATTGATGTTAGCTTACACCATTAAATTGCTTGTTTCTTTTATTTAACCATTTTCCTAAACAAGCTTCGCGTAATTCCCGAGTGCCCCGCCTCCTTTCTTACTTGACTGTCAGGGTGTGCAGTGTCACTTTCTTACCACAAGGTGGTAGTGTTGACCTGTAATGGGCCATCAGGCTCTGAAAGATCTAGATTTCTCGGACGATAATAAAGTTAGACTATCCCAGCTAAATGCTGATATAGACATTATTTCAAACATAGTCACATAACAATGTCCCTATGCTTGTGTTTTTTATGCATTTCCTTTAAATCACCTTTAGAGTGAGGATGACAGGCAGTCAGACAAACAAGAATTGTCACTTATCATCCCGTTGCTTTCAAACTTCTGATATTGTTTTTCCAACATCCTACAGCTCTCTGTGAAATATCACACAGCCTCCGCACTTTCCTCTAGCCATCCAACCCTGAGTGACTGGCTCTAGCTGCACTGTCTGGTGTCTCCCTGTCTTCAGTCTGTCTGGGTATCAGGAGAGCTGTAGGGGAGACTGCAGATGATTCTGTGCTTATTTCATCCTCTCCTTCTCTACATGTCCAGCGTCCCTCCATAATACACAAATGGATATATGCACACTCATCCACTCACAGACATATACGAGAGTGTCTAGGTCAGGTTTAGTTGAAAACACTCATCCACACACAAAAAGATTCTCTCATATACACATCGACATCCTCCCACACAGAAAGATGCACACCCTCCAGTATTACTTGCACAGGGAGTATGTTTCCTTCCTGTGTCACATAATGAGCCCCTGTGATGCTGGGTTGTGATGCACCAGGGATGCTACGTTGTGATGGACACTAGGAGGCTAATTGTCACCAAGCTATCTAAAAGCAACAATTAAACAAGACACCTTCACATGGAATGTGGTGACATCCCTGATAATAGGTTTACCCATATATACTGAACAAAAACATAAATGCAACATGTAAAGTGTTGGTTTCATGTTTCATGAGCTGAAATAAAAGATCCCAGAAATGTTTCATACGTACAAAAAGCTTCAAATTTTGTGCACAAATATGTTTATCCCTGTTAGTGAGCATTTCTTCTTTGGCAAGATAATCCATTCACCTGAAAGGTGTGGCATATCAGGAAGCTGATTAAATAGCATGATCATTATACAGGTGCACCTTGTGCTGGGGACAAAAGGCCACTCAAAAATGTGCAATTTTGACACAAAACACAATGCCACAGATGTCTCAAGTTTTGAGGGAGTGTGCAATTGACATGCTGACTGCAGGAATGTCCACCAGAGCTGTTAACAGAGAATAAAATGTTCATTTCTCTACCATATGTCATTTTAGAAAATTTGGCAGTACGTCCAACTGGCCTCACAACCGCAGACCACGTGTAGCTACGCCAGCCCAGGACCTCTACATCTGGCATCTTCACCTGCGGGATCGTTTGAGACCAGCCACCCGGACAGCTGATGAAACTGAGGAGACTTTCTGTCTGTAATAAAGCCCTTTTTTGGGAAAAAACTCCTTATGATTGGCTGGGCCTGGCGCCCAAGTAGGTGGGCCTGGTACCAAGTGGGTGGGCCATGGCGGGCCATGGCTGTGCCACCTAATTAATTTATTTCAATTGACTGATTTCATTATACAGTTGAAGTCGGAAGTTTACATACACTTAGGTTGGAGTCATTAAAACTAGTTTTTCAAACACTCCACAAATTTCTTGTAAACAAATTATAGTTTTGGCAAGTCGGTTAGGACATCTACTTTGTGCATGACACAAGTCATTTTTCCAACAATTGTGACAGATGGATTATTTCACTTATAATTCACTGTATAAAAATTCCAGTGGGTCAGAAGTTTACATACACTAAGTTGATTGTGCCTTTAAAAAGCTTGGAAAATTCCAGAAAATTATGTCATGGCTTTAGGAGCTTCTGATAGGCTCATTGACATCATTTGAGTTAATTAGAGGTGTACCTGTGGATGTATTTCAAGGCCTACCTTCAAACTCAGTGCCCCTTTGCTTGACATCATGGGAAAATCAAAAGAAATCAGCCGAGACCTCAGAGAAAAAATTGGAGACCTCCACAAGTCTGGTTCATCCTTGGGAGTAATTTCCAATCGCCTGAAGGTACCACGTTCATTTGTACAAACAATAGTACGCAAGTATAAACACCATGGGATCACGCAGCCGTCATACCGCTCAGGAAGGAGACGCGTTCTGTCTCCTAGAGATGAACGTACTTTGGTGTTAAAAGTGCAAATCAATCCCAGAACAACAGCAAAGGACCTTGTGAAGATGCTGGAGGAAACCGGTACAAAAGTATTTATATCCACAGTAAAATGAGTCCTATGTCAACATAACCTGAAAGGCCGCTCAGCAAGGAAGATGCCACTGCTCCAAAACCGCCATAAAAAAAGCCAGACTACGGTTTGCAACTGCATATGGGGACAAAGGTCATACCTTTTGGAGAAATGTCCTCTGGTCTGATGAAACAAAAATAGAACTGTCTGGCTATAATGACCATTCTAATGTTTGGAGGAAAAAGGGGGAGGCTTGCAAGCCGAAGAACACCATCCCAACCGTGAAGGACGGGGGTGTCAGCATCATGTTGTGGGGGTGCTTTGCTGCAGGAGGGACTGGTGCACTTCACAAAATAGATGGCATCATGAGGGAGGAAAAGTATGTGGATATATTGAAGCAACATCTCAAGACATCAGTCAGGAAGTTAAAGCTTGGTCGCACATGGGTCTTCCAAATGAACAATGACCCCAAGCACACTTCCAAAGTTCTGGCAAAATGGATTAAGGACAACAAAGTCAAGGTATTGGAGTGGCCATCACAAAGCCATGACCTCAATCCTATAGAAATTGTGTGTGCCGAACTGAAAAGGTGTGTGCGAGCAAGGAGGCCTAGAAACCTGACTCAGTTACACCAGCTCTGTCAGGAGGAATGGGCCAAAATTCACCCAACTTATTGTGGGAAGCTTGTGGAAGGCTACCTGAAACGTTTGACCCAAGTTAAACAATTTAAAGGCAATGCAACCAAAGGCAACCAAATACTAATTGAGTGTATGTGAACTTCTGACCCACTGGGAATGTGATGAAAGAAATAAAAGCTGAAATAAATAATTCTCTACTATTATTCTGACATTTCACATTCTTAAAATAAAGTGGTGATCCTAACTGACCTAAGACAGGGAATCTTTACTAGGATTAAATGTCAGGAATTGTGAAAAACTGAGTTTAAATGTATTTGGCCAAGGTGTATGTAAACTTCCGTCTTCAACTGTATCTCCCCATCAACGGTGAGAATGATTTAGAGATATTTCCGCCAGTTGTAACTGCAGAGAAAGTACCCTTCAACTCCATGGAAAAGCACTGGCAGAGCCTACTTTATCTTTGTTTGTTTTAAAGGTGAGAGTTGAGGGGCGTGCTGAGCTGAACATGGTTTACGGGAAATGGGTGCATGACTTGAGGGGAGTGAAAGTGAAAGGAGTTGTGCGGTGAGGATATAAAGCTGTGCCTGGACCACAGCAGCCCATTTATCTGCAGATCCTTGTTTCAAATATTAAGACATAGACAGAGAACAACTAAGACAGGATGTCCTTACAGTTGGCTGCACTTCTTCTGTTGACATCAGTCCTCTGGAGCCATGCAGCAGGTGAGATCCTCTCTTCTACTGCAGAGCTACTGTTATTAACTACTTTTACTCCAAGTTGTTATCATAGTAACTACTATAATAACGTCTTGGTTACATAATGCTGTGTCTTGATCACTAGTTGTTATTATTATCTGTGGAACTGAATATGCTCGTTGTCTTCTCAAGAGAATGTTGAAATGTAATTTTAGTAGAATGCCATACACAGAGAGAATACACAAAGATACACAGAGGGGATAGTCTAACCTGTGTTTGTGTGTGCGTGTGTGTCTGCAGCAAACACAGATGAAGCAATGGACTGCTGCTTGACAACAACCAATGCCAAGCTTCCCCGCAGAGTGGTGAAGTCATTCAGTATCCAGAGAGTCAGTGGAGGATGTCGGATACCTGCCACTGTGTAAGCAACATTAATCATTCCACACTCTTGTACAATAGGTTGCCAAATGTAACACATCACCCTAACCACAAGTTAATGTTTTCTGGCTGTGTGTGACTGCATTGTTGGAACTATGTCTGATCTAAGTCACTTCTGCCAACAGGTTTGTCACGAGGAAGAATCTTCGACTGTGTGCTCCTCCTGCCACCAATAACAACTGGGTGACCAAACTCATCAAGCAACTGAAGAGGAAATCGCAGAATGGAAAGGCCAGAAAAAGGAAAAATGGTGGGATTCTATCTTAAAGTGTGATGCAATCCACATTAATCAATTCTTTTAATTATAGAAGCATAAAAGGTTTCATGGTCACCACCTATGTTCTTCCATCAACGGTGAAGTTCCACCCGTGTCTGTATTAAACTGTTTCTCCGTGTGCATTATTTCTCCTCAGGCAAGAACAGTAGACACTGAAAGACTGTGGGTGATCCCTGAACATGGAGCTCCAGAACACGTTCTGCAAGAACATTTTCCAGGCTGATCCCTGAAACAATAATCAGCAGTTGGACACATTTTGTCAATGGCATTTTAAAGTTAGTTCTCATTGTAGGGTGTGATACTGTGATACTGTTGAATTGATTGTATTCTCCCAGTTGCCATTTTTATTTTGACCAACACTGTTTCATGTGTACTTCATGTACTGCAGAGAAAACACTGCATCTTTTCTAACCTTTCTCACAGTCACTTTAAGTCACTATAAGCTGGATTTTGTATTGTATAGATACATTTTATGTAAATAAAGTGTTTTTTTAAAGACATATTGTGTTTTTCATCTCAGTATTAATGATTTATTCATTTTGTCCAGTTAAAGACTTGTCCATGGTTTTTACATTGTACAACATTATTGGGAGTAGTTAGTAGTTAGTAGTTCAATTTCCAAGTTATTCACATCCATTCATAAAACACAATGAGGAACTCCAGCCAGTTGTCTCTGGTGTCAGTAGAGCAGGTTCTAACATAATCAAGGGATAGGTACAGGGAAACATCTGAGTTATAGTCTGTGTTAAACACTGCATGAACCTACATACCTACTTACTTAGGGCTGAGCCGGTGCAATAAATATTTTCTCTGCCATGAACAACTCCCTTGGCACTTTACAAATAATGCATTAACACACTTAAAGACAGATTTACACCTTAACCAAATGTGTTATTCCTTATTCTTATAAATATTATTCCATAGTTATGCTCTATGGACCTTCTATGTTTAATTTCCTCAAACAAAGAAAAGGCGCAGTCACTTGGTCTGGTCCAAGGTGTGGCCTAGCATAACTCTCTCCAATGATAACAGAATGTCAGCTAGAAGAATGGAGCACTGGGACATCAGCTGCATGTCTCCCCGTAACTCCATCTAATGGCTCATGAGAGTGTGATCTCTATATTCATGGCAGCCCGATGTGGGTGAAGTTTCATCAGGCTACTCCTCTAAATCCCAGCTTCACACCCAGACCTGTCAGTCTAAAATACCTCTATAAGTGGGGACTGTCACGTTCGTTATAGCGATGAGACCAAAGCGCAGCGTGATTTGAATGCATCTTCTTTTAATAAAGAAAGAACACGGAATGAACTATACAAAAACAATAAAACGAACGTGAAGCTATATAATCATAGTGCTGACACAAGCAACTAAACATAGACATAGATAAACACCCACGAAATACTCAAGGAATATGGCTGCCTAAATATGGTTCCCAATCAGAGACAACGATAAACAGCTGTCTCTAATTGAGAACCAATCTAGGCAACCATAGACATACAAAACCCCTAGACTGGTAAAACCCATAAACATACAAAAACCCTAGACAGGACAAAAACATATAATCACCCATGTCACACCCTGACCTAACCAAAATAATAAAGAAAACAAAGAATACTAAGGTCAGGGCGTGACAGGGACAGACTGACTCCTCAGAATGACAGTTGAAATGCAATCAGTCTGTTCAGCCAGGGAGGCGACAGAACCTGGGCTGTATTCCTATTCCTGTCAAGTTGCAATCCACTTTCCATATCATGTGTTTCCAAGAACGCTATTCTTTCTAACTCATGACTTATGATAAATGGCTCAAATGGGATGTACACTGAAAGTCATGTTTACAGACATCAGATGAGGGCAGTTCACTTCAGTGGCAGATTGTCTCCATTACCTGATACAGGGCCAATTTGGTTGATTTGAGCAGAATCCTCAGTAATGAAAGGTGAAAGTGAAAGTGCGTCATCTGTTGGGGATTTATGAAGCTGAGCTAATAATGAGCTTTATAATATTGAGCTTTTTCCCCCCTTCGGCTCCACAGGACATTTGTACCTGCTGTGTGGATGGCAAAAGGGTAATGGAATACTATTGCAAAGCCATTTTGCTGCTTAAAAACAACATTTAGTGGTGGAGATACTTTGAATGCGACCTTAGAGATTCACATGTATCATTTTCTGTGGATTTAATTATTATCAGTAGACTTCTAATTGTAATGTTATATCACAGAAAAGAGCAGCACACATAGGCTCACACCATACAGACTCTGGAACAGTGGAAACGCTTTCTCTGGAGTGATGAATCACGCTTCACCATCTGGGAGTCTGGCGGACAAACCTGGGTTAGGCGGATGCCAGCAGAACGCTAGCTGCCCGAATGCATAGTGACAACTGTAAAGTTTGGTGGAGGAGGAATATTGGTCTGGGGCTGTTTTTCAAGGTTCGTGCTAGGCCCCTAGGCTAGGATAGGCTAGGCCCCCACACTGAAGGGAAATCTTAACGCTACAGCATACAATGAAATTCTGGACGATTCTGTGCTTCCAACTTTGTGGCAACAATTTTGGGAATGCCCTTCCTGGTTCAGCATGGCAATGCCCCCATGCACAAAGCTAGGCCCATACAGATTTTTTTTTCCAACATTGGTGTGGAAGAACTTCACTGGTCTGCACAGAGCCCTGACCTCAACTCCGTCGAACACCTTAGGGATGAATTGGAACACCGACTGTGAGCCAGACCTAATCGCCCAACATCAGTGCCCGACCTCACTAATGCTCTTGTGGCTGAAGCAATGTTCCAACATCTAGTGGAAAGTCTTCCCATAAGAAGGCTGTTATAGCAGCAAAGTGGGTACCAACTCCATATTAATGCCCATTTTGGATTTAATTTTTTTTAAATATATTTTTGTTTCACCTTTATTTAACCAGGTAGGCTAGTTGAGAACAAGTTCTCATTTACAACTGTGACTTGGCCAAGATAGAGCAAAGTAGTACAACACAAACAACACCGAGATACACATGGGATAAACAAACGTACAGTCAATAACACAATCGAAAAGTCTATATACAGTGTGTGCAAATGTAGTAAGATTAGGGAGGAAAGGCAATAAATAAGCCATAGTGGCGAAATAATAAGAATTTGGCAATTAAACACTGGAGTGATGAATGTACAAAAGATGAATGTGCAAGTAGAGATACTGGGGTGCAAAGGAGCAAGAAAATAAATACCAATATGGGGATGAGGTAGATGGGTGGGCTATTTACAAATGGGCTATGTACAGGTGCAATGATCGGTAAGCTGCTTTGACAGCTAATGCTTAAAGTTAGTGAGGGAGATATAAGACTCCAGCTTCAGTGATTTTTGCAATTCGTTCCAGTCATTGGCAGCAGAGAACTGGAAGGAAACTCAGCCAAAGGAGGAGTTGGCTTTGGGGGTGACCAGTGAAATATACCTGCTGGAGCACATGGGTGGGTGTTACTATGGTGACCAGTGAGCTGAGATAAGGCGGGGCTTTACCTAGCAAAGACTTATAGATGACCTGGAGCCAGTGGGTTTGGCGACGAATATGAAGCGGGGGCCAGCCAACGAGAGCATACAGGTCGCAGTGGCTGCCTTTACAAGGAGGGACACACACACACACATATCCCAGAATCCTTCACTGCCTGCAGACCACAATGCACTGATAAGAGAAACATCTGGTCTGGAACCAACTTAAGCCTTTCCAACATTGAGGATATCTCAGGATTGGGGAATGCTTTTCATTCATTATGAAATATAAACAAAGTTTTCTCATCTATGTTTGGAAAGCACTTTTTGCTTTAGCCTGTATACATTTTTCAGGAGCAGAACAGGAAATGGTTGTCTCTTGCTGCTCTATTTTCTTTCCCTTCTGTTCAGTCCCTTTCATAGTCACTCAGTGTCACCATGTACTGCACCCTGTGCCCTGTGTCAGGTCCTCCCAGTTTCAGATATGAGAACAGAATAGTACAACCCCAACCCCTCCCTCCCTCCATCCACACCTCCCTCCCCTCCCTCCACCCCTCCCTCCCTCCAATAACACTGAAAAATAAATTAAATGTGACAGAAACAAAAACAATGGAAAAGGTTCAAAAAAAATAAAATTGGTATCATAATTATAGTTGAACTTATCAGCACAACGTATGGCCACTAGAAGAGACATGACTGCTTACCAAAATATGCAAGTTACACTAAGACAGGCTCTCCACATATTGTATTAACCTCTCTGCGCTACGGATCCCTTTAGCAGGATCATTTTCCTAAACAACCGCTGAATTGCAGGGCGCAAAATATTACTAAAAATATTTAGAATCATGCAATCACAAGTGAAATATACCAAAACACAGCTTAGCTTGTTGTTAATTCACCTATCGTGTCAGATTTTGAAAATATGCTTTACAGCGATAGCAATCCAAGCTTTTGTGAGTGTATCAATCAATGCTAGAACAGCTAGCCCCAAATTAGCATGGTCACGAAAGTCAGAAAAGCAATCAAATTAATCGCTTACCTTTGATAATCTTCGGATGTTTGCACTCACGAGACTCCCAGTTACACAATAAATGTTATTTTTGTTCGATAAATATTACTTTTATAACAAAAAAACGCCATTTGGGTTGCGCGTTATGTTCAGAAAACCACAGCCTCATTCCGGTCCTGAAAGGCAGAAGAAAATTACCAAACGTATCAGATTAAAAAATATTACAAAAAATATTTATAATCATGCAATCACAGGTGAAATATACCAAAACACAGCATAGCTTGTTGTTAATCCACCTATCGTGTCAGATTTTGAAAATATGCTTTACAGCGAAAGCAATCCAAGCTTTTGTGAGTGTATCAATCATTGCTAGAACAGCTAGCCCCAAATTAGCATGGTCACGAAAGTCAGAAAAGCAATAAAATTAATCGCTTACCTTTGATAATCTTCGGATGTTTGCACTCACGAGACTCCCAGTTACACAATAAATGTTATTTTTGTTCGATAAATATTACTTTTATAACAAAAAAACGCCATTTGGGTTGCGCGTTATGTTCAGAAAACCACAGCCTCGTTCCGGTCCTGAAAGGCAGAAGAAAATTCCCAAACGTATCAGATTCAAAAATATTACCAAAAATATTTATAATCATGCAATCACAAGTGAAATATACCAAAACACAGTTTAGCTTGTTGTTAATCCACCTATCATGTCAGATTTTGAAAATATGCTTTACAGCGAAAGCAATCCAAGCTTTTGTGAGTGTATCAATCAATGCTAGAACAGCTAGCCCCAAATTAGCAGGGTCACGAAAGTCAGAAAAGCAATCAAATTAATCGCTTACCTTTGATAATCTTCGGATGTTTGCACTCACGAGACTCCCAGTTACACAATAAATGTTATTTTTGTTCGATAAATATTACTTTTATAACAAAAAAACGCCATTTGGGTTGCGAGTTATGTTCAGAAAACTACAGCCTCGTTCCGTTCGACGAAAATTCAAAAAAGTATCCGTAATGTTCGTAGAAACATGTCAAATGTTTTTTATAATCAATCCTCAGGTTGTTTTTAACATACATAATCAATAATATTTCAACCGGACCGTAACCTATTCAATAAAAGAGAGAAAGAAAATGGAGAGCTACCCCTCTCGCGAGCAGGAACTAATCAAAGGACACCCTGACTACTTTTGAAAAATCTCGCTCATTTTTCGAAATAAAAGCCTGAAACTATGTCTAAAGCCTGGTCACAGCCTGAGGAAGCCATTGGAAAAGGAATCTGGTTGATACCCCTTTAAATGGAAGAAAGACGGGAAATGAAACACAGATTTAAAAACAAAAAAATCACTTCCGGGTTGGATTTCCTCAGGTTTTCGCCTGCAAAATCTGTTTTGTTATACTCACAGACAATATTTTGACAGTTTTGGAAACTTTGGAGTGTTTTCTATCCTAATCTGTAAATTATATGCATATTCTACGATCTGGACCTGAGAAATAGTCCGTTTACCTTGTGAACGTTATTTAAAAAAAAAAAAAAAAAAATCTGACCCCTAGCGTCAAGAAGTTAATGGGGACCAGGTTAAGTCAAACTTTTGTCGAGACCCATGCACAGTGTACCTAACCTTCTCCAAAGGCAGAGATGACATCACCTCCTTAACCCACTGGATAAAGGAGGGTGGCTTTGCAGACTTCCAGTGAAAAGGGACAAGGCGGCGAGCTAGCAGCGAGGCAAATGCTATCGCATATGCCTGATACATGGTAGCACTCTGGTCTAGGGGAAGTACCCCAACAATGGCAGTCAACGGGTTGAGGCTAACAGTTATATTACTGATATGTGAGAATGCCTAAAAAATGGGGTCCCAGAAGCCACTCAAAGATTGGCATGACCAAAACATGTGTCCTACAGTCGCTGGACTCTGGTGGCATCTCAAACACTTGGGTTCAACATTTGGATATTTTTACTATTTTCTACATTGTAGAATAATAGTGAAGACATCAAAACTATGAAATAACACAAAACTATGAAATAATACAATCATGTAGTAACCAAGAAAAGTGTTAAACAAATCAAGGCAAACGGTAGCTTCTTTGAAGAATCTCAAATATAAAATATATTTTGATTTGTTTAACACTGTTTTGGTTACTACATGATTCCATATGTGTTATTTCATAGTTTAGATGTTTTCACTATTATTCTACAATGTAGAAAATAGTAAAAATAAAGAAAAACCTTCAATGAGTAGGTGTGTCCAAACTTTTGACTGGGATTGTATATATCGACATTTTTTATGTACAACATTTATATTTGTATAGAATACACCTAATATAGAATAGAAGAGACATTTGAATTTCATTACATTTCACTGAATTAAATTGTATTTCCTTTGATTCAAATTCAATTTGCAATTCTGTATTCTGTTTACTACTTGAATTGGAAGAATTGAATTGGAATTATGAGGCATTCTCAATTCCATTCTGAAATGAGTCCAACCCTGCTTTCTATCTCTTTCTCTCTCTCTCTGCCTCTCTCTCTCTCTGGGCTCCCCCTTAGCAGTACACTCACGTGGGCCATTCACAGATCTGATCCCGCCCTTCTCAACCCGTTGCCACTTTGAGGCTGAGACAGTGGGAGTGAGTGAGGGGCTGTGATAATATCTCCTTTCTTTCTTTCAGTTTCCCAGAGAGCTCTGACAGTGCACTGAAAGAGGATGGGAGGGTGTGTGTGTGCGTGCATGTGTGTGTGCATGTGTGTGTGTTGGAGAGAGTGAGGGACATTTAGGGGATGGGTTAGGGGTACTGAATGGGTTGAAGGAACAACACATTTTGCTGATGGAGGAGCCAGTGGGCTACTCTTTACAACCCCTCCCCTCCAACCTCTGCTCACTAATGCACTATCTACCCAGAGCATGCTGGGTAATCCCTGGGTCTGCCTGGGAGAAACTATGGGAGGCTTTTATCAGTGTGTTACAATAGCATACTTGTTTGAAGAAGCTACAGTGTACAGTGTAGTTCTTGCATTTAAACTTGAGAAATGGTGTTGGAAGAATATTTTAATCGAGTTCTGAACGCTGACCTAGTGCTTGTTTGATGTATAGAATAGTGTGAGGCATCACGTTTGATGTAGACAGCCAAAGACCTTTTCATCATTTCAGGACTTGTCTGTCATGACAGGAGGTATCAGGTAACCTGGGGTCAATGTTTTCACTAGTTTCAGTCCTTCACATCCCTGACTGATCCAGCTATGGGCTTTCCAAGATGTTCTCAAAAGCCTTCAGTTTAGTTCTATAGGGGATCAAATCAAATAACATTTTATTTGTCACATGCTTACTTAAAAGCCCTTAACCAACAATGCAGTTCAAGAAATAGAGTTAAGAAAATATTTGCTAAATAAGTTAAAGTAAAAAATTCAATAAAAAGTAACACAATAAGATTACATAACAATAACGAGGTTATATACAGGGGGTACCGGTACAAAGTAGCAGCAGTGTAAAAACAAGGGGGGGTTCAATGTAAATAGTCTGAATGGCCATTTGATTAATTGTTCAGCGGTCTTATGGCTTGGGGGTAGAAGCTGTTAAGGAGCCTTTTGGACCTAGACTTGGCGCTCCGGTACCGCTTGCCGTGCGGTAGCAGAGAAAACAGTCTATGACTTGGGTGACTGGAGTCTTTGACCATTTTTGGGGCCTTCCTCTGACACCGCCTAGTATATATTGTAGGTCCTGGATGGCAGGAAGCTTGGCCCCAGTGATCTATTGGGCCGTAAGCACTACCCTCTGTAGCGGCTTACGGTCAGATCCCGAGCAGTTGCCATACCAAGCGGTGATGCAACCGGTCAGGATGCTCTCGATGGTGCAGCTGTAGAACTTTTTGAGAATCTGGGGACCCATGCCAAATCTTTTCAGTCTCCTGATGGGGAAAATGTGTTGCGTGTCCTCTTCACGACTGTCTTGGTGTGTTTGGACCATGATAGTTTGTTGGTGATGTGAACTTCAAGGAACTTCAAACTCTCGACCCGCTCCACTACAGCCCCTTTGATGTTAATGGGGGCCTGTTCAGCCCTCCTTTTCCTGTAGTCTATGGTCATCTCCTTTGTCTTGCTCACATTGAGGGAGAGGTTGTTGTACTGGCACCACACCGCCAAGTCTCTGACCTCCTCCCTATAGGCTGTCTCATCGTTTTCAGTGATCAGGCTTACCATTGTTGTGTCGTCAGCAAACTTAATGATGGTGTTGGAGTCGTGCTTGGCCACACAGTCGTGGGTGAACAGGGAGTACAGGAGGGGACTAAGCATGCACCTCTGAGGGGCTCCGGTGTTGAGGATCAGCGGGGCAGATGTGTTGTTGCCTACCCGTACAACCTGGGGGCGGCCAGTCAAGAAGCCCAGGATCCAGTTGCAGAGGGAGGTGTTCAGTCCCAGGGTCCTTAGCTTAGTGATGAGCTTTGTGGGCACTATGGTCTTGAACGCTGAGCTGTAGTCAATGACCAGCATTCTCACATAGGTGTTCCTTTTGTCCAGGTGGGAAAGGGCAGTGTGGAGTGTAATTGAGATTGCGTCATCTGTGGATCTTTTGGGGAGGTATGCGAATTGGAGTGGGTCTAGGGTTTCCGGGATGATGGTGTTGATGTGAGCCATGACCAGCCTTTCATGGCTACTGACGTGAGTGCTACCGTGCGGTAGTCATTTAGGCAGGTTACCTTCACATTCTTGGGAACTGGGACTGTGGTGTTCTGCTTGAAACATGTAGATAAAGTGGGGAGAACTAAACCTCTCAGACAGACAGCAGCAACCATTTCTGCTGATCTCTGATTCATTTATCAGAGACAGGGTGAGACTGAGAGGACCTTGAAGCCTTCCACTTAACAAAGGCACCGAGTCAGACAGAGAGCATCATGGGAATTTACATTCTGTATGAGAGCAGGGGTAACAGCTGTGGGGTTATGGGAGATGTAATCAGAGGATAATTATTTATATGTTGCTGCTGTAGCAATAGGCTATGGGCTAAACCCACACAGAGGCAGAATTACTTCAAGGTGAACTGGTCATTCTTTTTTAGTTTGAAACATAGAAAAAGTTTTCTGCAGTTTGACATGATATCTTTGATATGATATCTCTATCTTTCAACAGGTTCAACATGATCTGAGGGTTCTTATCAGATACAATGTTTTAGACCTACCCTGAAAGCCCAGTTTGATCTGGTTCTGGGAAGAAAACTGATAATTTTGTCACAGCCTGAAAACTTACTCAGAGTGCAGCTGAGTCTCTCATCTCCACACTATCTCATTTCCCATCCTTCACCCCGTGTACAGTACATACATACATATGAGAAGAGCTTTTTGTGGTAGAGGACATGGAAGCAAGCCTTCAAACCAATTCGGTATCCTGTTACATCTCCTATTTATATCTAAAATCATTGGACAGTGGGAGGGGAGTGGATAACATCGACATTGACAGAAGGAAACAGGATGAGGATGCTGAGTCAATAATTACCATAACTACCCATCACTATTGATGAGAGGAAAGGGTAGGCATTTTATACGGCTGTTTGAGAGAGGAAGGGGGAAAGCAAAGGAAGAGACAAACTAAATCACCAAAATGGCCTCAATCCCAGATGTGGACCATTGTGGAGTTTTCCTTTGTTTGCCTTCCAAATGCACTTCTCTTCACCAACTGGCATTCTAACAGTTATCTGCTTTTCAGCAGATGAGATTACAGGCTCTATTGCAAATATACAGAAGTCCTTCTGTAATAAACTTTCAGTGCATCACACCACAGAGTTAAGGGTTGCGTGATCATGGATTGCAGAAATCTCTGTGTCTTATTGTTGCATACTAAATTAAATAAGCATGTCCAGGTCGGAGAGTGGCTACTCAGCCAGTCCCTTATTCTCTAGTAAGTGCTCCTAAGAAGCCCTGTAAGAGGAATGTGCATGGCTGATCATAGCCCTGGAGGTCTTCAGGGGACCATAATCATAATAAAGCCCGTTCAGGATCATCACTCGTTACGGGATTGGGTCATGGAAGCCTGCCTGATTCCCAGAGGCTGTCTATCACGGCGATGTCATCATGTTCCTGCAGCTCCTGGCAATGCAGAGGGAGGATGTTCTTAAGGACAACAGGGTGAAAGCCTCTTCACCCGCTGCCAGTCACTTCCTGACAGCGGAATCTATAGTGTTGGAAAATGTATAACGGTGAGAAGAAAAAATGCTTTCCCCTATACTTAAAAGAGGGACATCATTTTGCTGTACAGCAATGTGTTTTGGTCCATCTATTTTCCTTTGAAACATGTGCCCAGTCTGCTGTCTGAATTGTTTTTTGGTCCAGTGAGATGGCACAATAGAATTCTACATCTGACGTTACTTGGGGGGTCCAGTAATAAAACCCTGAGGCAGAAACAAGAGGTGACTACCCCATGAAGCTGGTTGAGAGAATGCCAAGAGTGTACAAAGCTGTCATCAAGGCAAATGGTGGCTACTTTGGCATCCCACTGGAATGGGACCTCCCTCCAAAGGGGGTGGAGGGAGGTCCCTCCACCCCCTTTGGACATCGAGGGGGCCCCGTCGTACATCGTTCGTTCCATCCTGGATTCAAGGCGTCGGGCGGGGGGCCTTCAGTACCTCGTGGAGTGGGAGCGGTACGGTCCGGAGGAGAGGTGCTGGGTTCCGGTTGCGGATGTTTTGGATCCTGAACTGCTGCGGGAGTTTCACCATCGCCGGCCGGATCGCCCTGCGCCTCGCCCTCCGGGTCGTCCCCGAGGCCGGTGTCGGCGCGCTGCTGTCACGACTTCTGCCGAAGACGGCTCCTCTTCTTGTTCGGGCGGCGTTCGGCGATCGACGTCACCGGCTTTCTAGCCATCGCCGCTCCATTTTTCATATATCCATTTGTTTTGTCTTGTCCCATACACACCTGGTTTTCATTCCCTAATCATTCTACATGTATTTAGCCCTCTGTTTCCCATCATGTATTTGTGTGTAATTGTTTGTTTGGTATTGTGGATTATTGTCGGGCGCTTTACTTTTGTCATGTTCCGTGTTTTTGGCACGTTATTCTTTTTATGTGCTGTGTATTTTGGAACGGAATTAAAGTGTGCCTGTTCACTACACTCTGCTCTCCTGCACCTGACTTCGCCACCCGTACACACCTTTGACACGTGGCTAATAACTGTTGTAACGGGGATCATTATCGTAGCAACACACCTTTGGAGTGAAGGCAATCCCGCGCTGTGTTAGCTAAGTTTTCATGTCATCGGGTGTAGTTCGATAAAGGTTGAAGTGTGTATGTTAGGATGGTAACGTTATAATAATTAAGGATGAAGCGTGAATTCATGCCAGGAATAATAAGTGTGAAGTTTTGATTTCCTCCCTTCTGTAATAAGCAGTCAATGAGGTATTTTCCTTTATTCATGTGTTTAACTTCTTGACGCACGGATCCCTTTAGCAGGATCATTTTCGTAAACAACCGCTGAATTGCAAATACAAAAAATATTTATAATCATGAAATCACAAGTGAAATATACCAAAACACAGCTTAGCTTGTTGTTAATCCACCTATTGTGTCAGATTTTGAAAATATGCTTTACAGCGAAAGCAATCCAAGCGTTTGTGAGTTTATCAATCACTAGACAAAACAGTAAGAACAGCTAGCCGCAAATTAGCTTGGTCACGAAAGTCAGAAAAGCAATTAAATGTAACGCTTACCTTTGATGATCTTCGGATGTTTGCATTCACGAGACTCCCAGTTACACAATAAATGTTCTTTTTGTTCGATAAAGATTAGTTTTATAACCAAAAACCGCCATTTGGTTTGCGCGTTATGTTCAGAAAACCACAGGCTCGTTCCGGTCCTGAAGGGCAGACGAAAATTCCAAAAAGTATCCGTAATGTTCGTAGAAACATGTCAAACGTTTTTTATAATCGATAATATTTCAACCGGACTACTCCGGTTGAGTAAACAATTCAATACTACAGAGAAAGGAAATGTCAAGCTACAACTCTCGGGCGCATGAACTAATCAAACACCTGAAGCGTTTTGATAAATCTCGCTCATTTTTCAAAATAAAAGCTTGAAACTATGTCTAAAGCCTGGTCACAGCCTGAGGAAGCCATTGGGAAATGAATCTGGTTGATACCCCTTTAAATGGAGGAGGGGCAGGCAATGGAACAGGGATTTTCCAAATAAAAGGCACTTCCGGGTTGGATTTCCTCAGGTTTTCGCCTGCAAAATTAGTTCTATTATACTCACAGACAATATTTTGACAGTTTTGGAAACTTTAGAGTGTTTTCTATCCTAATCTGTCAATTATATGCATATTCTAGCATCTGGGCATGAGAAATAGTCCGTTTACCTTGGGAACGTTATTTTTCCAAACATAAAAATAGTGCCCCCTAGCTGAAAGAGGTTAATCTGATTCTGTTATAGCTCCGGCTAAACTGTTTATGTATGTAAGCACTTCAGAGTTATACCAAGCTAATAAGTCACTCGTAAGACAAGAAGGTTGTAAGAGTGTGCTTAACTGTATTTTCATTTACTTTATAGTTCTCATGGAAGGTGATAATTCTGACTAAAACTACAGAATAAAGCCGCCAGTTAAAATCAAGGAACAGTTGTGCTCGTGGTTACTGGAGGGAGCTACACCCATCTCAGAGAAATTTAACCCAAATGAAAATAACAGTAATCAGTGCGTTACGAGTCAATTTCACATCAGATATAACAAAGGAAATATACTATCAGAAGGGAATATCCGACATATCCACCCATATATCCACATTTCCAGCTTTCTTATTCAACAACAGACAGACAAACACCTAGAAGCTGTTAAACTCTTAGGCCTATCTTGTTGCTGTCATTTCAGTCTAGTTGCTCTAGCTACAAAAAGCTGTCCTATCTGCTTCCAAACAACTGTCCTGTTCATCTTTTCAAACACATTTGAAAATCTGCACGAAAAGAGCATGGACAAGGTTAAACGGTTCAGATTTGATAGTTGCTAATGCAGGCAGAAGACCTGCAGGGTATGAGGCGAGAGCAGATGAAGCAGATGATCCAGCCATCTGTATATTGAAAGGTGTAAAATACTTTAAACATAAAAACATTAGAATCAAACAAAATCCATGGGATGTGGAGTCTTTTGTCTTGGATTAAAGTTTATACAGTAGGTATGGCTTTTCTTGTTGCTATGCTCTTCTTGTCCAATTAGGTGCACAGCCTCACCATGAGGCCATATTGCCAGCCAGACAGCCTTATTCATATAGTCAGCTTCTTGACCTCTCCTCTCTCTTTGTCGCACCCTCTCTTTTAACACGGTATCCATAGCGACAACAGGATGAGTTCAACCAACAACAAACAAGGCATCCATAACAGTGCATCTTCGATAAGTGGCAGTCCATTTCCTTCCACATTAGGATGAAGCCAAAGGGAAACACTTTTCCGCCTCTCATCGCGCACAACAGCATGCCCATCTTTCATCTGGCCCAGCGACACAATCAATTATGCATGCAAGCTGATCCTGTCTTTCTGACTAAATTTCATTAGAGCATCATTGCTGGAGCGATGAGACGACGCCTGCATTTTGGGTGTGATGGACATATGACTTTATCTTGCGTCTCCCCCGCGTCCATTATCAGTTCAGTTTCAAGTTTTAATGTCACATGCACAAGTACAGCGAAATGCCTTTCTTGCTAGCTCTAATCCCAACAATGCAGTAATCAATAACAGTGTAATACTACAAATAAGGTAGAATAAAAACACACAAGAAATAAAAAAATTCAAATAAGAAGAACAGGATAAAGTAAGTAAGCATGCTAAATACAGGGTGAGTCAGTTCTAGTACCATATTTACAATGTCCAGGGATACTGGAGTGATAGAGGTAGATACGTATAGGGAGGGGTAAGGTGACTAGGCAATGGCATCGGGATTTATAATAAACAGAGTAGCAGCAGCGTATATGATGATTGCATATGAGTGGGTGTGTGTGTGTGCAGAGTCAGTATAAATGTACTATATGTGTGTGTGAGCAAATTATAGAGTGAGTGTTTGTGTGTTGGAGTGTCAGTGTGCGTGAACGTGCAGGGCCTTGTGAGTGTGCATAGAGACAGTGCCATTTTGTGTCAACTCAGATAATCCATGTAGTCAATTTGTTAGCTATTTAGTTAGCTATTTAGCAGTCTTATGGCTTGTGGATAGCAGCATTTCAGGAGCCTGTTGGTGTCAGACTTGATGCACCGATTTCAGGAACCACTGCTGGGTTCATTGGTGCTGAATCTGATGAAAACAAACTTGAGTGCAGTGAATAGATGAGCTCATGTTGCCATTGCACATCTATCCTTTTTCTGTGTTTTTGCGAGGTGTCATGGTGCCATGGAGAGAGTCACTTTTTACTTGCTCATTCAGCTGGTGATTTGGGGAGGCAGGCGTACAGTAATTTGTGAGGACGTGCGGAAGAGGGTAATTAGATCAGTGAGATAGTGGATGTTCCCCTGCAGCTCTCTGTTTTCAAGCATTACCTCCAAATTACGTCACATATTCCCTTACGTAACAGTCATTTTTTGACCACTTATTAAAGTAGGCCTATCTTGTGTCGTGTTGATTTATTAAACATTACCTTTTCATGTTCATTTGGTAGGACATATATATATAGTTCTCATTTATTCTGGTTAATAGGGCACAGTAACAGGGCACAGTTGTTGCTTTATGGTTGTGATGACAATTTAACAATGCCAAGACTATGCCAACGTGTTCATTAGAGAGGAAGTCCTCTAAGGTTCTAAGAAATCTGGTTGAGCCTTCTGTAGGTTTTACAAATCCTGGATGAGCTGGTAAATATGGAAATGAGCAGGGCCCGGTTTCCAAAAAGCCTCCAAAAAGTTCCTCGTTAGAACCATAGAAGGCACAGCGCCAGCACACGGCAGGCACAGCGCCAGCACACGGCAAAACAACGACTTTCGACAATCAATGCAGCAGCGGGGAACAGAGATGGGGAACTGACAAATATAGGGGAGGTAAAAAACAGGTGATTGAGTCCAGGTGAGTCCAATAATATGCTGATGCACGTGACGGGGAAAGGCAGGAATGCGCAATGCTGGGGAGCCTGGTGCACTCGAGCGCCAGGGGGGAAGAGTGGGAGCAGGCGTGACACCAAGACCGGGTAAAAGGTCAGGCATTTATTTTATTTTACATACAAGGTAGAGCTGGTGTTCACTCCATGGAGTTCCTTCCTCTGTGCGGCCACACCCAAATCCTTATCAGCGGAAGAGTGAGAATTGGAGTTGATTATCATGATTAGTAATGCCTGGCCCTTACAAAATGACGGTTGGAGTGTTCGGGGAGTGGAACAGCAGCTATATGAAAGATAAGACTTGGACACGGGCATACGTAGCTCAACAGGACGTGACTATATTCCAGGACATGCAATCAGGTCACGTGACAGACAGGAATTTATAGACACAGGCCAGGCATTACTAATCAATGATAATCAACTCCAATTCTCAATCCTACATCAGCAAATGAAAGGAGCCCAGTAATCAGACGGCCTTCAATTGGTTGCAAAAGCATGCAATGGAAGGAAAGCAGTCACGTGTCACGTGTTACATGACCTAACACCTAACACTGGCAAGTTTGAATGCTCTGTGCATCACAACATCAGGTTCTGGTTATACCTATTTCCTTTACAGGAAGTAGTGCTATAAAATATTAAACCACAGAAAAGCGGATTATTGGATTTTTGCCACGGTAAGATGGGATCCCTCTCTCTCTTTACTCTATAGCTAATGCACTTTCAATTAATTACTGTCCAACTTTTAAAGCATCACCGCTTTTATGAAGGTAATCGTCAGTGAAGTTCCCACACAGTAAATCAAAGAGATATTGCTAAAATACAATGAACTTCCTACCGGAAAAAGAACAGACATGTTGAGCAGAATTGTATTTAGATATGCTCAAGAGGAATAAATTAGTTTCTGTAATGCATGCTGTCGTGTCTCTGACTGATTCAATTATATGACATGCTATTTTATCAAATCGATTACCTAACGTTTAATTGATTACGTGATTGAACTAAACCATGGAACAATTAAACCATTAATGACCTGGGGCACCACGGAAGCATTAATTTATATAGAGCGGTTATCTCCCGAATCCACTCTCTTAAAGATCTGAAGATCTTTTATATCAATAGCAGTAAATTATTAATTGCCACCTCGATCGCCATCTCATTTTGATTGTCGTAATTACTTGGTTATCTGCACGAACCCTAGCTAATAAGTTGAATCAGCAATACACAAATTGGCTTAATTATTTATTTACTAAATACCTAAATCATCACACAGAATTACATATACACAGGATTGATCACACATCGATTACTAATCATGTCATGAAAAGCTTCTAGTGGGCTAACCCGATATGACGGCTGGTTACACAAAGGAAGGGGGTTGGGTTTGAATGGAAGAGCGGGAAGACTGAGGGACAAAGGTATTGAATCTCTATCGGACCTTGAGAAGCTATGCTACAGTAAATACAGAATCTCATGCATTCTAATAACTGCCCATTCGGAAGAGGAAAATGCAAGATATATATATTTACTCTGAACTGCGCTTCGATAGATGGGTCGAAGATGGAAGACTGGTTTAACCAGCAGAGATCGCCATTCTTTGAGTAATCTTTCTTGTTGTAGTGTTGTAGAGCAGATACATTAAAGTACCCTGTTATTATTAGGAGATTGTCTGTCCTTTCCTAGGCCACGTACGTTTACAGCTGCAGCTGATAACTCGACACTCGTTTGAAGTTCATACCAAGTTGCCATAATCAGCTTGCGCTGTATTCTGGCTGGTCTAGTCTAAATTCATTCTTCCAGTGTGGTGATGGTCACCTTCATGTTAAAATTCGCCATTTTAAACATATGGACACCAGTCCTCACGTTGTCTGGAACTAAATATTAATTTCGTTTGTTTTTAGTTGAAATTAGCCCTTTTAAAACGTATGGATACCAGTCCTCATGGAACTAACTTCCGTCAACGGGCTTTTGTACTGGAGGAGAGAAAGGCATGTTTCATAGTTCTCAACCAATGTCTGTTAACTTGGGCATGGCCACTAAGTGGGCCTACGTTTTACTATGAAACAATTATCTTATTTAGGAGGCTAAAATTACATTTCATCTTTTCACAAATAGTTTCATATTTAAACATTTAAATTGCACAAAAATTCCATGTGAATCTGATAACTAGAATGTGTAGACTTTCCAATATATAATTTATGTCGTCCGATCATCAGATATAATGTCCCAGACACCAACTGATCTGACATCATATTCTTTAAGTACCAACGGACACTTTCAACTGGTTGAGAAAGGGAAATATTGTTCCATTCCCCAAACTTTTGATGTTACCATACTCTCTCTACGTTAACAAAGGGCTTTCCAAGAGTCCATTCTGTAGATTATAGAGAAAAGAGGGAAAGGTATTTATGCGGGGGTGGGGGTCATAAATCTCACCCAACAGGGCAACGTCATGACAATGCTGTTCTTAGTACTTAATCTTTTGAGGTAAAATGAGGCCGTCTTGCCCTCCCGAGTCCAGTCTCTTTCATGGAAGCAGGTCTCAGATGGTAACTTTTCAAATTTAATAATTAATCAACTAAGAGGCCAGCAGCAGCAGTCAAATTAGGTTATCAAAGGTGGCCATTCTTGGCTCATCTCTTCATCTCCTCTTCTATCAGTAGAGATTTTCTCATGTTGAGAGATAGACAAAGCCTTTCTCAGACTGCTGTCAGACACCGTTTTCAGCTGGGTGTATAAATAACATTTAAACGTATCTATTTTTGACAGTAACCCTGTTTTTCTTTTTACTGCTTGAGGCAGCAATTTTCTTAATTTAACTGAATACTTCAAATAAATTCATAAGATCATGGTACAAGAATCCATTCCAATTCAATTTGCACTATTTCATAGATGATTGGGTTGCATTTAATCCTTATCAAGACTATATTAAGATATGTGTTCCAGCTATGCATTTCTTCTCAGCAAGTACTGTAATTACGATATGCTTAAAAATACATCTATAGGGCTATTTATGAAAGTAGAAAGTTTTCAGTCAACTTTTTGTCTTAAGTCTGTAAACTCAATGAACAAGACAGACTATTTTTCTGCTTTCAATCAAATCAACTCACACTTTATTTGACACATGCGCCGAATACAACAAGTGTAGACCTTACCGTGAAATGCTTACCTACAAGCCCTTAACCAACAGTGCAGTTCAAGAAAGAGTTAAGAAAATATTTACCAAATAAAATAAAATAAAAAAGAATAAAAAGTAACACAATAAAATAACAATAACGAGGCTATATACAGGGGGTACCGGTACCGAGTCAATGTGCAGGGGTACAGGTTAGTCGAGGTCATTTGTACATGTAGGTAGGGGTGAAGTGACTATGCATACTGTAGATAATAAGCCGGCGAGGAGCAGCAGTGTAAAAAACAAATGGAGGAGGGGGGGGGGGGGGGGTGTCAATGTAAATAGTCTGGTGGCCATTTGATTAATTGTTCAGCAGTCTTATGGCTTGGGGGTAGAACCTGTTAAGGAGCCTTTTGGTCCTAGACTTGGCGCTCCAGTATCGCTTGCCGTGCGGTAGCAGAAAAAACAGTCTATGACTTGGGTAACTGGAGTCTTTGACAATTTGTTGGACTTTCCTCTGACTCCGCCTAGTATATAAGTCCCGGATGGCAGGAAACTTGGCCCCAGTGATGTACTACCCTCTGTAGCGCTTTACGGTCAGATTTCGAGCAGTTACCATACCAGGTGGTATGGTAACTGGTGCAGCTGTAGAACTTTTTGAGGATCTGGGGACCCATGCCAAATCTTTTCAGTCTCCTGAGGGGTAAAAGGCGTTGTCGTGCCCTCTTCATGACTGTCTTGGTGTGTTTGGACAACGATAGTTCGCTGAAACTCTCGACCCGCTCCACTACAGCCCTGTCGATGTTAATGGGGGCCTGTTCGGCCCACCTTTCCTGTAGTTTTCGATCAGCTCCTTTGTCTTGCTCACATTGAGGGAGAGGTTGTTGTCCTGGCACCACACCACCAGGTCTCTGACCTCCTCCCTATAGGCTGTCTCATCGTTGTCGGTGATCAGGCCTACCACTGTTGTGTCGTCAGCAAACTTAATGATAGTGTTGGAGTCGTGTTTTGCCACACAGTCGTGGGTGAACAGGGAGTACAGGAGGGGACTAAGCACACACCCCTGAGGAGGATCAGCGTGGGAGACGTGTTGTTGCCTACTCTTACCACCTGGGGGACGGCCCATCAGGAAGTCCACGATCCAGTTGCAGAGGGAGGTGTTTAGTACCAGGGTCCTTAGCTAAGCGATGAGCTTTGTGGGCACATGGTGTTGAACGCTGAGCTATAGTCAATGAACAGCATTCTCACATACAGTATGTGTTCCTTTTGTCCAGGTGGGAAAGGGCAGTGTGGAGTGCAATTGAGATTGAGATTGCATCATCTGTGGATCTGTTGGGGCGGTATGCGAATTGGAGTGGGTCTAGGGTATCCGGGAGGATGCTGTTGTTGTTAGCCATGACCAGCCTTTCACAGCACTTCATGGCTACTGACGTGAGTGCTACGGGGCGGTAGTCATTTAGGCAGGTTACCTTCGCTTCTTTGGGCACAGGGACTACGGTGGTCTGCTTGAAACATGTAGGTATTACAGACTCGGTCAGAGAGAGTTTGAAAATGTCAGTGAAGACACTTGCCAGTTGGTCCGCGCATGCCTTGAGTACACGTCCTGGTAATCCGTCTGGCCCTGCGGCTTTGTGAATGTTGACTTGTTTAACCCCTCTAGGGTACGTGGGACGGTAGCGTCTCACCTCGTCAACAGCCAGTGAAACTGCAGGGCGCCAAATTCAAAACAACAGAAATCTTATAAATAAAATTCCTCAAACATATATGTATTTTACACCATTTTAAAGATACACTTGTTGTAAATCCAGCCACAGTGTCCGATTTCAAAAAGGCTTTATGACGAAAGCAAACCAAACGATTATGTTAGGTGAGTGCCTATTCACAGAATAACACAGTCATTTTTCCAGCCAAAGAGAGGAGTCACAAAATGCTGAAATATAGATAAAATGAATCACTAACCTTTGATGATCTTCATCAGATGACACTCATAGGACATCATAGGACGTCATTACACAATACATGTATGTTTTGTTCGGTAAAGTTCATATTTATATCCAAAAATCTGAGTTTACATTGGCGCGTCACGTTCAGTAGTTCCAAAACATCCGGTGATTTTGCAGAGAGCCACATCAATTTACAGAAATACTCATTATAAATGTTGATGAAAATACAAGTGTTATGCATGGAACTTTAGATGCACTTCTCCTTAATGCAACCGCTGTGTCAGATTTCAAAAAAGCTGTATGGAAAAAGCAAACCATGCAATAATCTGAGGTCGGCGCTCAGAGCCCAATCAAGACAAAAAGATATCCGCCATATTGGGCAGTCAACATATGTCAGAAATAACATTATAAACATTCACTTACCTTTGATGATCTTCATCAGAATGCACTCCCAGGAATCCCAGTTCCACAATAAATGTTTGTTTTGTTCGATAATGTCCATAATTTATGTTCAAATTCCTCCTTGTTAGCCTCCCGGGTGGCGCAGTGGTCTAGGGCACTGCATCGCAGCGCTAGCTGCGCCACCAGAGTCTCTGGGTTCGCGCCCAGGCTCTGTCGCAGCCGGCCGCGACCGGGAGGTCCGTGGGGCGACGCACAATTGGCATAGCGTCGTCCGGGTTAGGGAGGGTTTGGCCGGTAGGGATATCCTTGTCTCATTGCGCTCCAGCAACTCCTGTGGCGGGCCGGGCGCAGTGCGCGCTAACCAAGGGGGCCAGGTACACGGTGTTTCCTCCGACACATTGGTGCGGCTGGCTTCCGGGTTGGAGGCGCGCTGTGTTAAGAAGCAGTGCGGCTTGGTTGGGTTGTGCTTCGGAGGACGCATGGCTTTCGACCTTCGTCTCTCCCGAGCCCGTACGGGAGTTGTAGCGATGAGACAAGATAGTAATTACTAGCGATTGGATACCACGAAAATTGGGGAGAAAATGGGATAAAAAAAAAAATTGAAAAAAAAGAAAAAAAAAGTTTAAAAAAATCCTCCTTGTTGTTCTAGCGTTCAGTACACTTTCCAAACTCATGACGCGCGTGCAAGTCCAGCGGAAAGTACGGACGAAAAGTTAAAAAAGGTATTTTACAGTCAGTAGAAACATGACAAATGAAGTATTTAATCAGTCTTTAGGATGTTTTCAACATAATTCTTTCAACTGTTCTGCCTGCGGTTATGGAACCCCTACCTGTCCCAGACCTGCTGCTTTCAACTCTTAATGATCGGCTATGAAAAGCCAACTGACATTTATTCCTGATTATTATTTGACCATGCTTGTCATTTATGAACATTTTGAAAATCTTGGCTCTCTCTAATTCTCTCCTTCTCTCTTTCTTTCTCTCTCTCGGAGGACCTGAGCCCTAGGACCATACGTCAGGACTACCGGGCATGATGACTCCTTGCTGTCCACCTGGCCTTGCTGCTATTCCAGTTTCAACTGTTCTGCCTGCGGTTATGGAACCCCTACCTGTCCCAGACCTGCTGTTTTCAACTCTTAATGATCGGCTATGAAAAGCCAACTGACATTTATTCCTGATTATTATTTGACCATGCTTGTCACTTATGAACATTTTGAACATCTTGGCCATGTTCTGTTATAATCTCCACCCGGCACAGCCAGAAGAGGACTGGCCACCCCTCATAGCCTGGTTCCTCTCTAGGTTTCTTCCTAGGTTTTGGCCTTTCTAGGGAGTTTTTCCTAGCCACCGTGCTTCTACACCTGCATTGCTTGCTGTTTGGGGTTTTAGGCTGGGTTTCTGTACAGCACTTCGAGATATTAGCTGATGTACGAAGGGCTATATAAAATAAACTTGATTTGATTTGATTTGAATTCTTCAATAATGTTCCAACCGGAGAATTCCTTTGTCTTCAGAAGTGCGATGGAACAGAGCTCGCTCTCACGTGAACGCGCATGGTCAGCGCATGTTCAGCTCATAGTAGACCTTACTCAATCCCCTCTCATTCGGCCCCACTTCACAGTAGACGCATCAGACAAGGCTCTAAAGACTGTTGACATCTATTGGAAGCCTTAGGAAGTGCAACATGACCAAAATCCCACTGTATCTTCAATAGGGGCTGAGTTGAAAATCGACCAACCTCAGATTTCCCCCTTCCTGGTTGGATTTTTTCTCAGGTTTTTGCCTGCCATATGAGTTCTGTTATACTCACAGACATCATTCAAACAGTTTTAGAAACGTCAGAGTGTTTTCTATCCAAATCTACTAATAATATGCATATTCTAGCTTTTATGGCTGAGTAGCAGGACGTTTACTCTGGGCACGCTTTTCATCCGGACGTGAAAATACTGCCCCCTACTCCAAAGAAGTTAAAGGTTACTTCTTAATCACACAGTCGTCCAGAATAGCTGGTGCTTTCATGCATGCTTCAGTGTTACTTGCCTCAAAGCAAGCATAAAAGGCATTTAGCTCATCTGGTAGGCTTGCGTCACTGGGCAGCTCGCGGCTGGGTTTCCCTTTGTAGTCAGTAATAGTTTTCAAGCTTTGCCACATCTACAAGCATCAGAGCTGGTGTAGTAGGATTCAATCTTAATCCTATATTGACACTATGCTTGTTTGATGGTTCGTCTGAGGGCATAGCAGGATTTCTTATAAGAGTCCGGATTAGTGTTCCACTCCTTGAAAGTGGCAGCTTTAGCCTTTAGCTCGATGTGGATGTTGCCTGTAATCCATGGCTTCTGGTTGGGATATGTATGTACGGTCACTGTGGGGACAATGTCGTCAATGCACTTATTGATGAAGCCGATGACTGAGGTGGTATACTCCTCAATGCCATTTGATGAATCCCGGAACAACTATAGTGATGATGCGTTTATATCATTCTCTCGTCATTCATACACAGAAATCAATATAAATTCTTCAAATCACTACTGATGGTCTGTAGATTAAGGAGGCAGCATTTCCAGGATGAAGCATTACTGTACACAGTTTGATCATCTGTTAGTTATTATTGTAAGCTGCTAATTGCATTTCTTCAGATGGTTCTTCATTTACATTGTGTCAGAGAGGAAGCATTAACTTGATTAACATTGTACAAACACCACCCACCCGCCCATCATCCTCCTGCTTCCTCTCTCTCTCCATCTTAGGTGGAGATGTGCCAGATACTCTGGCCAATGCCCCATTTCTGAAGACCGTATGGACCATTGGTGCTTTTGTACCACATTTATCCATATTTGATATCCATCAACAGAATGTAAAGTCATGAGATGTACACACAGCTGGTCATGACAGTGTTTAAATAGAAAATAACTAATTGATTGCTTCAATAAAATGTCTCCTAACATTAATCCCCTCAGCATTTGGGAAAGTACACAGTTAATGAAACCAGGGGAATCATTACATTTCACTCTGTTCTCTTTTTCCGCCCATATTCTTGGCATGTAGGTACAGTACATGTATTTTCTTTCCCACTTGGCAAGCTACACATCCTAGGGTCCAGGCTTCGAAATTATGTTTGGTCTATTTTCTTCTTCCAGAGATAAATGACATAAATCTCCTGCTGTGCTCACCAGAGTTACAGCCTGTCCTCTGCACTCCAGCCGTGCCATAAATAGGCAGAAACCTGTGACACATAATTAAATTCACTGCTCAAGCTGTCAGCGGTTCTGCCTGGCCCTCCTCTCCCTGGTACTAATGGATGTTTGTGTACATAATGACTGTATGGCAGGTCCACACTGTTGGCTCAGCTTACTATACTATGATGCACCATCACCAAGCCTTGTTAATGTATAAACTGTAAAATGCAACGGTCCAAACCTTAAGATTGAAATGTTCCTACCCAAGGAGACAAGCACCATTCCACAGGGTTTCTTCCATCGTATGTGAACTATTGACTTGGTGATGGAGTCAAACAGATAAAGCAATGGAATCCTCATGTACTCCTCTCTTCCTTCAGAGGCCACAAAGCGTTGTAATCAACTGAATGCGCAGGAGTCACCATCCATAGATTCCATCTAGCTAACTCAACCAGTCAATGTGTAATTTAACTAAGGCCACTGGCTCATTATTTGTTCAGTACATTAGTGTTGGTATCAATGATGTACATATATAAACTCTGGATTGCTGATGCTATGTAAAGGCCAATGAGAGGCTTTGAAGCCACTGGTTGGCCATATTGGCACTCCCCAGAAGAGGCAGTCCTCCATAGGAATGAAGGAATTCTACAGTATTTTTAATTATGTTTCAAGGATAAAATTACATGTTTTTAAGTATTTGTTATTTTATGGGGACAGTAAAATTAAAACTTTCAAAACATTATACATTCTACTTTAAGGAATATATTTTTTTCATTTTTATGTTTAGCGCACATAATATAATTTGACATTATGCATTAAGTTGTACAGTACACTGAGTATACAAGACATTAAGAACACCTGCTCTTTCCATGACATAGACTGACCAGGTGAATCCAGGTGAAAGCTCTGATCCTTATTGATGTCACTTGTTAAATCCACTTCAATCAGTGTATATGAAGGGGAGGAGACAGGTTAAAGGAGGATTTTTAATCCTTGAGACAGTTGAGACATAGATTGTGTATGTGTGCCATTCAGAGGGTGAATGGGCAAGACAAACGATTTAAGTGCCTTTGAATGGGGTATGATAGTAGGTGCCATGCACACTGGTTTGTGTCAAGAACAGTTTCCTGTGTGTATCAAGAATGGTCCACCACCCAAAGGACATCCAGACAACTTTTTTTTTTTTATATATATTTTTATTCAAGTTTTACAAAATGTACATCAATGTAAGTACAAAGATTTTACCATATCCCAACCACCCTCCCTCCATACAACACATCCACCCAACCCCAGTCACCTCGATTCCCTCCCTCCCAACCACCCACCCCCAAACACCTTCCATCCACCCACCCTGATCACCCCATATAGCCAACCCATCCCACATCCACCCACCCTGATCACCCCATATAGCCAACCCATCCTACATCCTCCCACCCTGATCACCCCATATAGCCAACCCACCCCACATCCTCCCTCAATTTGGTCCTAGAAAACAACAATTCTACAGAGATTTCACAACAAATAAACAATCAAGAATATGGGGGGGATACAAACAACTCAATACAGATTCAAAATACTTAGAAATAAATACATGATCAGTAAACCTTAGTCAAACTTGCTTGGACTGGATAGCATTATATTGATGACTGTACCTATTATATAATGACTACTGGTAATGTCTACTGGGAAACCTTAAAGCACATCATCAGAGGGGAGCCTCTGCAAGCCATTAAAATATGATATAAATGTTTGCCATTTTCTAACAAATGTATCATTGGAACCCCTAAGAGAATACTTCATTTTCTCATGCTTTAGGAAGAACATTACATCGTTGAGCCATTGAGAAGTAGAGGGGGGCTGAGCAGACTTCCACTGGAGAAGAATTCTATGTTGAGCTAAGAACGATGTAAAAGCAACAATATCTGCATGTTTGGGGTCCAAGGAGAACAAGTCTTCTGGAATACCAAAAACAGCTATCAAGCGACAACACTGCAGGTTAATTTCAAGCACCTCAGATAAAGTTTTAAAAATATAATTCCAGTAATTTTGTAGTTTAGAGCATTGAATGAACATGTGACTAAGGTCACATGGTGAGACATGACATCTATCACACTCATCATTTACATTTGGATATGTCAGTCTGGATTTGAAAAAATGCACACTCTGTAAAACCTTAAATTGTATGAGACCAAGACAAGCACAAGATGCAGTGGCGCGTACTCTATCAATCGCCTCATCCCACCACTCCTGTGTAAATTCAACACCTCAAGCAGATTTAATTTTGTTGGTGGAGTATTTGTCCAATGACAAAATACGTAGATAGATCTGAGAAATTACTGCTTTTTGTCGAGGTAATAGAGTCAATATGCCATCCCAGGGTTGACAAGGGGGTGGAGCAGGGAACCCATACAATTGGGAGGAGACACAATGCCTAATTTGAAGGTAACGGAAAAAGTAAGATGGAGGCAAAGAGTATTTAGAGGCCAGGTTGGGAAAACTAGAAAAAAAAATATTTACATATAAGCAATGGGAGTACTTAATACCTTTCCTTGTCCAGTAAGAGAAAGCATTATCTATTAGAGAAACAGAGAATATGTGATTCTTATCAATAGGACCCATAGTAGATGCAGCTGAGAATTTAAAATGTTGTCGAAACTGGTACCAAATCTTAAGTGTGGAAAGCACTACAGGATTGCGAGTATAGCGAGAGGGAGATGTTGGGAGAGAAGAGCAGAGTAAAGCAGGAAGAGAAGAAGAAATACAAGAATGTGCCTCTAGGTGGCACTATGGGGTATCTGGAAGACGTAACCACAATGGCAATTTCTGAAAGTTGGCTGCCCAGTAACAGTATAAAAGTTGGGTAGTGCCAGCCCTCGACTAAACTTGCATCTCTGAAGTAAAGATCTACTGACTCTGGATACCTTTCCTCCCCAGATAAATGTGGTAACAACCTGATTGATTGACTTAAAAAAAACACTTTGGTAAAAACAATGGGATAGATTGAAATAAATAAAATAATTTGGGTAAACTGTTCATTTTTACAGCATTAATCCTTCCTATAAGTGATAGTGGTAAGCTACCCCATCTCTGAAAATCAGTTTAATTTGCGCAAGAAGGGGAGCAAAGTCTGCAGAAAAAAAGAGCATGTAATGAACAAGTTACGTTCATTCCAAGGTATTTGAAACCAGAGCGGCTAAGCTGAAAGGGCAAGTCTGTCTGCTGGAGCTATAGCACTGCTGGATTGATTGGGAAGCACTCACTTTTCTGGAGATTCAGCTTGTAACCGGAGAAGGAGCAAAAGTTATCCAGAATAGAAAGGATAGAAGGTAAACCGGTTACAAGGTTATTTACATAGAGTAACCAATAATCTGCATATCATGATTACCTATGTTCAACTCCTTCCCGTGTTACACCTTGGAAAGAGGAGGATGCCCGTAAAGCTACTGAAATGGGCTCAATGGCGATGGCAAATAATAAAGGGGACAGTGGGCAGCCTTGGCGTGTCCCACGTTCCAGGGCAAAATAATCCGAACAGGTGTCATTGGTACAGACACTGGCCTGGGGAGATGTATACAAGAGACGGATCCATGAGCTAAATTTGTCCCCAAATCCAATTTTTTTAAGAACAGCAAATAGGTACTCCCACTCAATTCTGTCAAATGCCTTCTCTACTTCTAGGGAGATTACCATCTCAGGGGAGTTGGAGAATTGTTTAGAATAAATAATGTTAAACAGCATCCGAATGTTAAAAAATTAATATCTGTCCTTTATAAAGCCAGTTTGTTCATGTGATATGAGTCTTGGTAAGACTACTCCCAGGCGCCTCGCTATCACCTTCGCCAGCACCTTTACATCCACATTAAGGAGGCTTAGGGGCTTAAATGAAGAACAGGAAGTGGGGTCTTTCCCCTTCTTAAGAAGAGGCGCTATTGAAGCCTGTGTTAGGGTAGGTGGCAATGAGCCATGTTCAAGTGATCCATTATGCATAGATAAAAGTAAAGGGGCTAACTTGGCAAAGAATTTCTTAAAGAACTCATTTGGAAACCCATCAGGCCCTGGAGCCCTGATAACAGAGAAAACTGCTGAAAAAAGCAAAGCAAAATAACAAAAAATAAAAACATAGGACCGAAAAAGGTCACTCACCCTCCCCTTCCACGTAAAACCCAAAGTCTCCTTCGCCAGTGAATGGAGACAGCAGGTTGAAATTTGTGCAGACTCGGTGCATATAAACAGAAAAACGTCCTATCCTAATGCGGAGAGGCTCCACAGCACCAGTCGTGAAATACATTTGAAAAGGGATTCACAAAACGGTAAAGTAGGTCAACAGATATCCAAAACAAACATCCCATGACAGTGTAACGGAACTGTCCTGACTCAGGGAGTCTTCAATCAGTGCAACACGCACAATGTGTCTTAAGGATGGACAAATAAGTGTCCCACAGTATGTTACCCTGTTACAAAAAAGAAAAGGGGCTGAGTGTCTGTACATGTACGAATGATCAATAGGGCGTAATAAAGTGGTGAAAAGTCCTTCAGTAAGTATCTAGACGAAAAGAAAGAAAAAAACAGAGGAAAGCTCTGCAAAAGCCTGGAATTGTAGCCATGCATTATTACGCTAGCCATCTAGCCAAATAAAAAGGACCTTCCAAATGTGTAGCTTAAATGACAACCTCACAAGTGTCAGCGATTGTGTGCAGATATGTAGCGGAGTCAGGCGTAGGACACAGGTTTTGAGCAACACATAGGAGTTTACTCAAAATACAAGCAAAATTCCAAATAGGAATAATTACAAACACACTAGCACATACAACAACCACTAACGACACAAACAATCACGGACAGAACAGAAATGTATGCCAGAGGGTTAAATAGGGAACATGATAGGAGAATTGAAACCAGGTGTGTGTAATACAGACAAAACAAAACGAAACTGAAACATGGATCGGTGGTGACTAGAAAGCCGGTGACGTCGACCGCCGAACACCACCCGAACAAGGAGAAGGGCCGACTTCAGCGGAAGTTGTGACAACAAGACAGTATTAGTCATTTTTATCAGAGTTCAATAACGTTAGTGTTTCTGCCGAGTAGAAAAGGAATGGCAACAGGGAGGGAAAAAAATGCCCTGCAGTAAAAGTTAAGCATACCTTCGACTTAGAGGCTATGCATGATACCTGGCAAAAGAGTAGGTCATAGATCCAAGATACGGCTCAGAAGTGACTGTCGAACCAAGGCTAGGCGTCCTCGTGGGAGTCTAATTGTAGCTTCCCCCCAGCATGTTCAATGTGCAGACGAGCAGGGAAGCGGAGTGAGAATTTCACTTTCTTCTCATGAAGTTTGCGTTTCACATCGAGGAATTTAGCTATTTTCTTGGCGACATTCGAGCTGAGGTCCGGAAAGTGTAGCTGGTCTCTGCCCTGCCTCTGGAGGATGCGCTCCTTGTCACGGTAGTAGTGAAAACAGACTATAAACACTCTAGGCTTGGAGTTGTCGTCTCCGCCCGCTGGGGAGGGGCCAATGCGGCGGGCTCTATCCAGCTTCGGGGATGATGGAACGATGGCCGGACCCAGCACATCCGCAAAGAAGTCTGATATGAACTTAACTGAGTCCCTTCCTTCACGTTTCTCTGGTATACCAACAACACGAAGATTGCAATGGCGAGAACAGGATTCCAGGTCATCGGTCTTGTCAATCAGCTTTTGGTTTTCGGAGCTCAGACGGGCGACCGTTTTCTCAAGTGCTACTATGCGGTCACTGTAGTCACACAGGTCATGTTCAAAGCTGTCAATTCGGCGGCCTTTTTCCTCCGCGGCGGCTCGGACACCATCTAAGACAGCGGAGAAGGGGGCCAGAGCAGCATCGATGGCAGTTTTTGAGCTGAGTGGCAATGGTAGCTGTAATTTCTGAGACCAGAACCGTACGGAGGTTCTGAAAATCTGTGGGGAGTGTGACCGCATGAGGCGCCATTACCATTCATGCTTGCCATCACGGTTGAAACGTTAGTTACAGGTCTTCTGCTCCTCAGGTTGTGTGACATTTGAATCAATAAGATAACTTATGTACTCATCAATCAAATATGATATGTAAGAAAGTGGAATGCAAAGTATAAATTTGGCAAAATTAACTATGCGTAGGAGCCTCGTCCATGAGCTTCTTCTCCATTCACATGCTAAACCGGAACTCTGACATCCAGCCAACTTAACATAACTGTGGGAAGCACAGGCGTCAACATGGGCCAGCATCCCCGTAGAAGGTGTTCCTAATGTTTGGTATAATCAGTGTATGTAATAGAATAAATGTGGCAAAACAAATGTAGACGTTAATAAATGCATTTATTTAGCTCCCAAAATATTTTTACAATGGTGGGTAAGTGCCAAGATGGCTTAAAAACAGCGCCCCCTGTTAGTGATCTCGTGTATATGTATAAATGATTGTTTGGTATCTATGCGTTGTGTAGGATAACTGGTCTTAGCCCTGACCCTATCAAATCTACAAGAAGCAACATCTCTCATCTTATCAGTCAAGTTACAGTATGTTGCATGACTTTGAATGTTAAGCCACAGACTAATTTACCAGTACTAAGATCCTAGGCTCTGACCAGTGGAGAATGCTTGTTTCAGTGGGTAACCTATGCAGTGCATTCGGAAAATATTCAAAGCCTTTAACTTTTTCCACATTTTGTTACATTACAGCCTTATTCTAAAATGTATTAAATAAAACACTCCCTCATCAATCTAGACACAAAAACCCATAATGACAAAGCAAAAACAGGTTTTTAGAAATGTTTACAAATTAATAAAAAAAAAAAAATGAAATACCTTATTTACATAAGTTTTCAGACCCTTTCTTATGAGACTCGAAATTGAGCTCAGGTGCATCCTGTTTCCATTGATCATCCTTGAGATGTTTCTACAGCTTGATTGGAGTCCACCTGTCGTAAATTCAATTGATTGGATATGATTTGGTAATACACCTGTCTATACAAGGTCCCACAGTTGACAGTGCATGTCAAAGCAAAAACCAAGTCATGAGGTCGAAGGAATTGCCCGTAGAGCTCAGAGACAGGATTGTGTTGAGGCACAGATCTGGGGAAGGTTGCCAAAAAATGCCTAAGGCATTGAAGGTCCACAAGAACATAGTGGCCTCCATCATTCTTAAATGGAAGAAGTTTGGAACCACCAAGACTCTTCCTAGAGCTGGCCGCCTGGCCAAACTGAGCAATCGGGGGAGAAGGGACTTGGTCAGAGAGGTGACCAAGAACCCGATGGTCACTCTGACAGAGCTCCAGAGTTCCTTCCAGAAGGACAACCATCTCTGCAGCACTCCACCAATCAGGCCTTTATGGTAGAGTGGCCAGACGAAAGCCACTCCTCAGTAAAAGGCACATGACAGCCCGCTTGGAGTTTGCCAAAAGGAACTTAAAGGACTCTCAGACCATGAGAAACAATATTCTCTGGTCTGATGAAACCAAGATAAAACTCTTTAGCCTGAATGCCAAGCGTCACATCTGGAGGAAACCTGGCATCGCTCATCACCTGGCCAATACCATCCCTACGGTGAAGCATGGTGGTGGCAACATCATGCTGTTGGGATGTTTTTCAGCAGCAGGGACTAGGAGACTAGTCAGGATTGAGGGAAAGATGAACGGAGCAAAGTACAGAGAGATACGGGTGGCAGGTAGCCTAGTGGTTAGAGTGCTGGACTTGTAACCAAAAGGTTGCAAGATCGAATCCCTGAGCTGACAAGGTGAAAATCTGTCTTTCTGCCCCTGAACAAGGCAGTTAACCCACTGTTCCTAGGCCATCATTGAAAATAAGAATTTGTTCTTAACTGACTTGCCTAGTTAAATAAAGATAAAAAATAATAATAATAAAATACTCAATGAAAACCTGCTTCAGTACCTCAGACTGGGGCAAAGGTTCACCTTCCAACAAATCAAATCAAATGTTATTCGTCACATGCGCCAAATACAACAGTTGTAGACCTTACAGTGAAATGCTTACTCACAAGCCCTTAACCAACATTGCAATTTTAAGAAAAATAAGTGTTAAGTAAAAAAAAATCAAAGTAAAAAATAGAAAACAAAAGTTTAAAAATTATTAAACAGCAGGACAGGACAACGACCCTAAGCACACAGCCAAGACAACACAGGAGTGGCTTCAGGACAAGTCTCTGAATGTTCTTGAGTGTCCCGGCCAGAGCCTGGACTTGAATCCGATCTAACATCTCTGGAGAGACCTGAAAATAGCTGTGCAGCGACGCTCCCCATCCAACCTGACAGAGCTTGAGAGGATCTGCAGAGAAAAAAGGGAGCAACTCCCAAAATACAGGTGTGCCAAGCTTGTAGCATCAAAGCCAGGAAGACTCAAGGCTGTAATTGCTGCTAAAGGGGCTTCAACAAACTACTGAGTAAAGGGTCTGAATACTTATGTAAATGTGATATTTCCGGGGTTTTTTATTTATAAATTTGCAACAATTTCTAATAACCTGTTTTTGCTTTGTCATTATGTGTCACGTCCTGACCATAGAGAGCCCTTATTTTCTATGGTAGAGTAGGTCAGGGCGTGACTGGGGGGGTTTTCTAGTTATTATTTTCTATGTGGGGTTCTAGTTTAGTTTTTCTATGTTGGTGTTTGGTATGATTCCCAATTAGAGGCAGCTGGCTATCGTTGTCTCTAATTGGGGATCATATTTAAGTAGCATTTTTCCACCCGTGTTTTATGGGATATTGTTTTGAGTTAGTGTATGTTACACCTCTTAGTTACGGTTCGCTGTTTGTTTCGTTGTTTCTTTATTGTTTTGTTTTGCTTAAGTTTCACTTAGAAATAAAGATGTGGAACTCAACCTCCGCTGCGCCTTGGTCCGATATTTATTCCAGCGAACGTGACATTATGGGGTATTTTGTGTAGACTGATGAGAAAAAAAACTATTTTAGCCACTTTAGAATAAGGCTGTAATGTAACAAAATGTGGAAAAAGTGAAAGGGTCTGAATACTTTCCAGATGCACTGTACGTGTGCTTACAGCAATGTAGTGATGTTCTGTAATGGAGATTGACACCTGAATGAAGGAGACCATTGACTGCAGTAGTCTCTATCACGTTTCTGCATTAGGACCCTAATCCAGTTACCATTACATTCTATTATGCCAGGTGTAATAATAATGAGGATGTAATATGGGCTGCTTCCCAAGGCAGAGACTATGTTTGACACTTTTGAACAATTCACAAATTGTAGCAATTCTAAATCAGTAAGGAGAGCCTTTCAGTTGCTAGGCAACAGTCTTGGCATCATTGTCCCTCACAATATTTGTACAACCCACACCTATTCAACCTATGTTTAGGGGATGGATGTGCAGCCATATAATTGGGAATTGGAATACTAGAATGGACATGACCTTCTTATGATGGTATAAAGGTCAGATATTTTAGTCAGGGGGTTGGTGAACCATGGTTTGCCAGTGCTGTGATAAGATATTGTGTAAAATAATGCATTTGAAAAATGTATCTTTACTGTATGTTTGTTAGGTAGCTAGCAAGCCAGTTTTAGAGGAGTGACTCCATGCATTTTTCTAATTAACTGCCAACATGCCATTATTCCATTCAAACAATGAGGTCAATCCACAGCTATACACTGGCTGAAATCAGTTGATGATAGGACTTAAACAAGTTGTAAATGCAACAAGTATTGATATTGATACTCTCAGCTTTTTTTACATTTATGGTATGTTTATATATATTATTTAATATATATACAGGATATTTATACAGGAAATGTGTATAAAACCCTTATAAACTGTATTTATCATTATATGACAATATTTTAGGTTGACAATAATTCTACTACACAATTTCTGGTATATCACATACCTTACTTTAATTTTCCTCTATAATTAAAATGTGGATTATGTCTCTTACTGCCATTCATTCCAATTAGACGGGTTTGGATTTTTCCCTGACCAATATGGCTATCATTTTCACCCCATTCTGGAACATTGAGGGTCTATAACATAGCCTGCTAGTAATTTAATTGTCACGATCGTCTATAGGAGAGAGATTGGACCAAGGCGCAGCGCGTGAAAAATACATCTTCTCTTTATTATCAGAAGGAAAACGAAACAAAAACAACAAACAGACGACCGTGAAGCTATAAATCTAGATAGTGCTGACACAAACACTACACATAGACACAGACAATTACCCACAAAAACCTAGTGCCTATGGCTGCCTTAAATATGGCTCCCAATCAGAGACAATTAATGACATCTGTCTCTGATTGAGAACCCTTCAGGCAACCATAGACACAGCTAGACATCTATGCTAAACATAAACCCAACTACTCTAATAAACCCCCTAACCTTACAACCACCCTAGACACTACAAAAACACATACATTCACCATGTCACACCCTGACCTAACTAAAATAATAAATGAAAACAAAGATAACTAAGGCCAGGGTGTGACATAACCCCCCCCTTAAGGTGCGAACTCCGGGCGCACCAGCATAAAGTCTAGGGGAGGGTCTGGGTGGGCGTCTGTCCACGGTGGCGGCTCTGGTACTGGTCGTGGTCCCCACCCCACCATAGTCACTACCCGCTTTCGTAGCCTCCTCCAACTGACCACCCGCCAACTTAACCCCACTGGATTAAGGGGCAGCACCGGACTAAGGGGCAGCACCGGACTAAGGGGCAGCACCGGACTAAGGGGCAGCACCGGACTAAGGGGCAGCACCGGACTAAGGGGCAGCACCAGGATAAGGGGCAGCACCAGGATAAGGGACAGCACCAGGATAAGGGGCAGCACCAGGATAAGGGGCAGCTCCGGACTGAGGGACGGCAGCTCCGGACTGAGGAACGGATCCTGGCTGGATGGCGGCTCTGGCGGATCCTGGCTGGACGGCTCTGGCGGATCCTGGCTGTACGGCTCATGGCTGGCTGACGGATCTGGCTGCTCATGGCTGGCTGACGGATCTGGCTGCTCATGGCTGGCTGACGGATCTGGCTGCTCATGGCTGGCTGACGGATCTGGCTGCTCATGGCTGGCTGACGGATCTGGCTGCTCATGGCTGGCTGACGGATCTGGCTGCTCATGGCTGGCTGACGGATCTGGCTGCTCATGGCTGGCTGGCGGCTCTGGCAGATCCTGTCTGGTTGGCGGCTCTGGCAGATCCTGTCTGGTTGGCGGCTCTGGCAGATCCTGTCTGGTTGGCGGCTCTGGCAGATCCTGTCTGGTTGGCGGCTCTGGCAGATCCTGACTGACGAATGGCTCTAGCGGCTCCTGACTGACTAACGGCTCTGACGGCTCGGGACAGACGGGCGGCTCTAATGGCTCGGGGCAGACGGATGGCTCAGACGGCGCTGGGGAGACGGATGGTTCAGATGGCGCTGGGGAGACGGATGGCTCAGATGGCGCTGGGGAGACGGATGGCTCAGATGGCGCTGGGGAGACGGATGGCTCAGATGGCGCTGGGGAGACGGATGGCTCAGATGGCGCTGGGGAGACGGATGGCTCTGGCCGGATGAGGCGCACTGTAGGCCTGGTGCGTGGTGCCGGAACTGGAGGCACCGGGCTAAGGACACGCACCTTCAGGCTAGTGCGGGGAGAAGGAACAGGGCATACTGGACCCTGGGGACGCACATTAGGCCTAGTGCGTGGTGCCAGAACTGGTGGTACCGGGCTGGGGACACGCATCTCAGGGCTAGTGCGGGGAGCAGCAACAGGATGCACAGGACTCTGGAGACGCACAGGAGGCTTAGTGCGTGGTGCCGGAATTGGTGGTACCGGGCTGGAGACACGCACCATAGGACGAGTGCGTGGAGGAGGAACAGGGCTCTGGAGACACACAGGAAGCCTGTTACGTGGTGTAGGCACTGGTGGAACTGGACTGGAGCGGGGAGGTGGCGCCGGAAATACCGGACCGTGCAGGCGTACTGGTTCCCTTGAACACCGAGCCTGCCCAACCTTACCTGGTTGAATGCTCCCCGTCGCCCGACCAGTGCGGGGAGGTGGAATAACCCGCACCGGGCTATGTAGGCGAACCGGGGACACCATGCGTAAGGCTGGTGCCATGTATGCCGGCCCGAGGAGACGCACTGGAGACCAGACGCCTTGAGCCGGCATCATGGCACCTGGCTCAATGCCCAATCTAGCCCTACCAGTGCGGGGAGGTGGAATAACCCGCACCGGGCTATGAACACGTACAGGAGACACCGTGCGCTCTACTGCGTAACACGGTGTTCGCCCGTACTCCCGCTCTCCACGGTTAGCCTGTGAAGTGGGCGCAGGTCTCCTACCTGCCCTCGGCCCACTACCTCTAAGCCCCCCCCCAAGAAATGTTTTGGGCTGACTCACAGGCTTCCTACCACGTCGTCGTGCTGCCTCCATTCGCCGGTATCCCTCCTCGCACTGCGCCAGAGAATCCCATGCGGGCTCCGGCACTCGCACTGGGTCGATCGCCCACCTGTCGATCTCCTCCCACGTTGTGTAGTCCAGATTACGCTCCCATTGCCATTCCTCCTTGCGCTGCTCCTGTTGCCGCTTATCACGCTGCTTGATCCTGGATTGGTGGGTAATTCTGTCACGATCGTCTATAGGAGAGAGATTGGACCAAGGCGCAGCGCGTGAAAAATACATCTTCTCTTTATTATCAGAAGGAAAACGAAACAAAAACAACAAACAGACGACCGTGAAGCTATAAATCTAGATAGTGCTGACACAAACACTACACATAGACACAGACAATTACCCACAAAAACCTAGTGCCTATGGCTGCCTTAAATATGGCTCCCAATCAGAGACAATTAATGACATCTGTCTCTGATTGAGAACCCTTCAGGCAACCATAGACACAGCTAGACATCTATGCTAAACATAAACCCAACTACTCTAATAAACCCCCTAACCTTACAACCACCCTAGACACTACAAAAACACATACATTCACCATGTCACACCCTGACCTAACTAAAATAATAAATGAAAACAAAGATAACTAAGGCCAGGGTGTGACATTAATAGGATCTCTATGTGCACAGCTATGTTTACTTAAAGGGAAAATCCACTCAAAAACTCAATATTTATTTATTAGTCCACTGTTGATACAGTCCCAAAATGTTTTGCATGTCAGCAGTAAAGTTTTCAAGATATTAGACTTTTTGCATCATCATTTTGCATCATCACTTTGCTTCTTGAAAGTCCAATATCTTGAAAACTTGACTACTGACATGCAAGACATTTTGGGACTGTATCAACAGTGGACTAATAAAAAAATATATCGTTTTTGAGTGGATTTTCCCTTTAAGTTTATAAATGAAACCCCATCTAACAATGAGGGACAGTTTAACATTTAGCCTACTCCATTCTAAACTGGGTCATCTCATAGAGAATGAGAGACATTCCAGGGTCAATCATGCGTAGGTCAAGGATGCTACAAATTCTGGGTGAGATTATTTTTGGAGGGGCGTTAACCCATAGAGTTCTATCTCTTTGTGCAAACCCCTGCTCTACCTGAATATTCTATTGTAGCTATTTGAAGATTTTAAAAAATAAAAGAGAGCTCCAGCAGCACTAGGCTGTGAATCTCTCTGTACAGTGAAGCATTACACTTAAAGTCTTGATAAAGTATTACACTGTACAGCATCAGGTTACATGATTGAATCATGTAAGGCTAAATGAGATCATGCTGGGCTGTCAAACCTAAATAAGTTCTACCCTCAATGTTCAGTCTATTAGTGAGTTTTGATAGGCCACTGATGGGAGCTGCATTGAATACCAATAAACTGTAAAGTGATTTTTTTTCTCCATATTCTCTGAAAAAAAAACAGTTTTTATCAATATTTAAATAATCCAGCAGAGTAAACATTTGGCCTCTAAAGATTCCATAGAATTTTATGACAGGCACTGTGTTTGGCAGTGTGACCGGAATTGATTAAGAATACATTGTGTGAAACTTTTCTGAATGATGAAACAAAGAAAAAATACCTCAGCTCACCTAATAGACAGCGTTCTCTCATCTGTAATGGGCGGGACTAAATAGAAAATACAGATACAGTAAGACTGCTCTTGGAATGAGGAGAGACTGTGGGCATATCAGTTACACTAATTCAACAGCCTACCTTGAACAAAACAGGGGATATTAAATGATCATCTGAGGGACAGTGTAATTTGCCTGGCTACCCAGACTCCTTGCTCTGTTCAAACTCTATGCCATACCCACAGACGTTAGTTTTTTCTCAGCAAGGTCTGTAACGGATGACATAGCTGCAGATGAATTTAGTGTGAGGCGTCAGGCTACAGTGTAATATGTCCGACTGTCTTTGCGCTCTAGTTCTTTGCTATTTATTACATGGTATACTACAGAAGAAAAGCCTTGAATTACTTCATATCCTCAAGCAGCTCTCAACCTTTTTCTTCTCACATTTCCATTTGGTTAATCTGTAGACTAAGACAGCCTGTATTTATCCCCTAGACTATTTTCTGGTATTGATGTGTTTTGAGAGAAAGAGAGAGAAAGAGAGAGAGACGGAGAGACGGAGAGAGAGAGTTTCATGTCAAAGCACAGAATGCCTGCTGATGTGCTTTTCATTCTGTTGGTTTGAATCCTGAGCAGTCAGTCATTCAGGAAATGTAATCTACAGTGGGACAATGACAAGGTCACAAGGATCACAGAAGGCAAGGACACTGAAAAAATGAAAGGTCTTTTAAAGGTTCATACTTTAGTTGAGGGTCTGTATATGAAAAGGGAAGCACACACACACACCACACACAGACCCCACACACACACATGCACACACGCACGCACGCACACACGCACACACACAGAGAGAGATCCATCCTGGCTTGACCATAAGGCACTGCAACCATTACCATTCACATGGAGGGTATGGGTGCCAAGGGAAGCGGAGAGGATATTGTGACACACCCTGCCTCTTGGTAGAAAAGTCAATGTAAAGGGTTTTTCCCGTCTTACCCGTCTTCAAACCTAGCTCGACCTGTTCAGTTTATCTTCATTAAGACTACATTCATGTGAGACCAATAGAATAATTGATGAACTTTCAAACTCCTCCGCTGTCTCTCCTCTGCAAGATGATGAGTCATTTGATTTTGACCTCAAAGTGCACAGGCATGAATATTACAGACAGCCTAAGACAGTGAATTGAACATCAATACATAACGTTTACTGTGTAACAAGACCTAATCTGGAACTCGGATATGCAGAAAACAACATTGTTATTGTTATAAGCAGAACTTCAACATTGCACAATTTTTGTGTCCCACCTTCAAGAGAACTCTACCTTTTGATATTTTAGAAAGTGTGTTTACTATTTTACTGGTGGAGAGTCTGTAACAACAATGGAAACAGGTAAGGAATTCAAAATACAAGAAATAGATATCTTATTCATGACAAATCCCGAAATGGACGGAAGGGACAAAGAGACACTGGGGGGTTAGCTGAGGGGTCAAGTTTCGTGTGTTACACAAAGCGGAGTATTCCTCCCTTCTCCTGGCTCTGTCTGGAGAGGGCCAGCCCCCAGATACCTATGGGTCACGATGTATTCACCTCTACATCAATAATGTATGGCTCTGCCTACATTTAACCCACCATGCACTGGAACCACACACTGGTAGGTGCTAGAGACTATATCCCCCTCTATAGTACAGAGTACAGATTAAACATATTTGAAAAGATAGAAAGGGCAATGTTTGTAAAGTCAATGTTTCTAAAGTTAATGTTTGTAAAGTTAAGCAGGCAAAATCAAATTAGATATGATGTTATGCCATACTCCCATTTATTTTCCAATCGCCTCTCTCACCTCTCAGTTTAAATGTGCATGGCTGTAATTTAATATATCAAAGTATCATTTTCAATGCATTTGGAAGATGCCTGAACTTACATTTTACTATAGGCTCCCATTAGATCTCTATACTGCATCATGATGTTGTCTGAGATGATGATATTGATTCATGGGAGGTTTGAGTGGGGCTGTAAAAGCCTCAACACTCCCATATATGACGTTTCAACCTTTCTGGGAGGTTATTGGTTATTAGTGTATTCTGGCACAAGCGGGTTTTTTTTATCTGGTCCTCGGCGAATCAAGAAGGTAACATTTTAGATTGAGTAGCCTGCAAGTTATCTAGTTCCTCAATACATTCGATTGACTGACTAGCAAGGCTCGTTGTTAGTGTGGGTCCGAATAGTGAATAGCATTGCTTCATGGTTCAACTTCTGTCTCGCTGTAACTGTGCTGTGCATACGGCTGCATTTTCGACAGAGTTGCCCTGTAGCTCTCCACACGCGCAAGTGACAAGAAAGAGATTTCAGCACTGGAGCTGTCCACGCAATCTTTTTGACGGACTCGTATCACTCTTATCACCTATGCTATAGGTTATTTAGATCACATTTGCACTATAGATTTGTAAGTGAGGCTATTTAAGTGAGTGTCACGCATACATAAAATACCATTCAATGCATTGTGGTAAAGAAACACGAGTAAGCTAAACCCGCACATCGCCTACTTTTCATTCAATCGAAGCCTTAAAATGCTGGGTAGCCGTGCGTGAGGCACAAGAAACAAGGAATTCTCAAGTCACCGTGGAGAGTTGTCCGATTTTTATCTCAGGTAAATTCCGTTTATTTATATTTTCAATATGACAGAGACTAACAGCAAAATTGTTCCATAACACAACGTTTCACAGTTGCATTTCCAATTACTTTTTGATTGATGCATCAAGGATGACAAGGCTCGAATCGAATCTGGGGTTATTGCAGCAGCTATAGAATTTTTCTTTATCAGACAATGATTGATGGCTGTGTTTTAAAATGAACATTCATAGGCGGGATTTAGTGATCTAGTGTCATGAAGTTCCTCGCATCTCTTTATGTGCAACCAGGGTGAAACACACATTTGCGGGTGTGTAATGTAGGCTTGGCATCAGACCGTTTTGCAGCCGATCAAGGTCAGCTCTCAGACGGGTGCGGATCCTAGCCACACATGATTATGTCATGCATTATAACCTCTGTTGAGTGGTTCAACCTACCTTTGGTTCAGTACTACTACAGACTGTGTGTCCCATCCTGGGCTAATCCTTGGATAAACACAGGCCCTGTGCCTGGGGAGTTCTAGTGCCCTGGACTGAGTCCTGCTCCACAGCCTGTGACAGATCTCCTGCCTTTTGCACAGTGCCCATTGTCAGCTTCTCTCAGCCTCAGTGTATTGGCTGGCACTGGCACAGCCTCTCAGTTTGCCTGGCAGCCTGTGAATGCCAACATGGGGACTCCTCTCTAAGGATGCATTTAGAATTAAATTCCTCCACTTCCAGGCGCTTCTGTGTTCTCGGTGTACCAGAGATATGGAATCCCAGCAGGTCAGGGAGACAAGCATTTTTGTGTATGTTTACCAGTGTGTGTGTGTGTGTGGTTATTTTGTGTGTGTCTGGTTGTTTTGTATGTGTGTGGCTGGTTTTTGTGTGTGTGTGCGTGTGTGTGTGGTTGTTTTGTGTGTGTGTGTGTGTGTGTGGTTGTTTTGTGTGTGTGTATGGTTGTTTTGTGTGTGCTTGTATTTGTGTTTACAATTCTGCTCACTGGTGAAGGCCTGGCCTGGTTGAACTCATTAGTGTAATTAGTTCCAGGTCTTTGCTCTGCGGGTCCATGGATGAGATCCTTGGCTAAATGGGATTCATTCCCATGAACAGAAATGCTATGTGGCGCCCCCATTCAATTAATCTCCCCCCACAATCCCGGAATGAAAAGGAGTGGTTGGGATTCTAATCTGCACATACCGAGAATGGACCTGTGAAGAAAAACATGTCACTACTGTCACATGGACAACCAACTCTGTAGTCAGACCCAGCACCTTAACCCCTACTGTCAAACTGGGTTCATTACAGAAACTAGAGCTGTTCTTTATGATAATAAACTGTCTGTTGGGAAAAGCCTGTACAAATAGTCTAGATTAAACAGATTCTCTTAAATCCACCAGTTTGCATAACGCAGGATAAAAGATTGCTATTGTAGGAGCTTAACGTGGATGACATTCCACAGTGACACCTGTGCAGACGAGGTGTCTGACGGAATACTAATGGACAACCAAGTTGTCCTAATCATCCCCTAATACACTGTTTTACAAGGCTCACAGGAGCCAACCCATTCTAATTCCAACCCAAGATTAATGTCCTGTTTTGCATACGCTCTGCCTTTGCCAAAACGTCGTCTCTGCGAGACAAAAAATAGATTCTCTATTACACCCAAGGACTTCAAGTATTTTGGGGGGTATTATGCATGAAACGTACAAAATAAATGTCAAATCAAATTGACTGGCTTTCATTAGTGCACAGTGTTGTGTTGGTGAATTATGGTACTGTTTATTGTATAATTTCCCTTCAGTGGGCTCTGAGCAGGGCTGGCAATGCCAGACATGGTCTCGTTCTGATAAACCATGTCTGACCAGTGGAGTGTAGAGAGCCTACAAAAGGGATTACTGGGAGCGAGAGCTAGATCAGAGGGATTTAAAGAGCACCATGGCGCCATCTTCCTCCAAAAGTATCAATATTTCATTACACCAAGACAGTGCTGTGAGCTCCAGCCATCCTGTTCACCACCATTGGGTGCTTTGCTTCATAGAGCAAACCCAGATGTCTTTGTTAAAGCTGACAAGCTAATAAAACTGATTCAACTGTTTCTATAGGCAACACAAATACATTCAGACTTTATCACTCTATGTGAAAGTGCTCTTATTTAGCTTGTGCAAATTCTATTTGCTGTAGCTCTGCCAAAAACACAGCACAATCATTATTCCTGCTGTGTTACACTATGTACCCAGTTCACCATAGGCTTTACGAGTCTTGTTATATGCAACAATATGAAAGATACAAGTGCCCATAAAAGTGCCTAGAATTCTGCCCATACAGTATCTCGAGACCTAGTGGGAGAATATCCAGACTGTTGCGGTGGAGCTTGTTCAGAATGGGATTGCATCAAGTCCTGCCATGCATCAAGTCCTGTCCCAAGGAGTGGCCATGTTTTCCTCCCCATCTACTTCTTATTTTTATCCAGGGGCATTTAAATCATTCAGAGTGGTCCAACCTTCTGTGCAGAGCAGCACAGGCAGCTGCTCCTGTAGGAAGCTAGTGAACACACAGCCCGAGGGAACCCCAGCACTCCTCCTCATTTCTATGGATTTAGCCTGCGTTGTAGTATGTGGGCCAAAGATAGTTGTTTGCCACCCTCCAGATATTTTAAGTCTTTAGTCCCGTTTGTAAATAAATACAGTCTTCACATCTATGAATTCTCACATTCTGAGTGTCTCCTGAGGTAAGATTAGTGTAAGACACTCTTATGAAAACACCAGTCAAGTGTGAGGGGAAGTATAATGTTCAAATGTTTTGCATTTTTGACAGTTTCATGGCAAAAGCTTTGGGTTAGAAGACCTGCTAGGTAACCAGTGGCAGATTTCTAAATCCCTTTATTACATCAGTGTACAAAGCACTGACCCAGGTGTGTCAGCTTTGACTTGCCCACAGAAGAACAATAAATAAGGCCCTCGTTTATAATTCACAAGTTAACCTCAAAACGGTGAGGTCTCCTACACTGCTCAGTCTCTCTGTGAGCAGCGGAGGCTCCAGCTCTATCTCCATGGGAGGATGTTACGTAATGAAAGGTGGATAATGTCTTATGTCTATCAGGGGGTGCCAGGTCTTTTAATCAGGATGGGAGTGTGTTTGTGCCAGATCTGGTCAGCCAGGGATGGCCTCTAGTGGAGCTTGACTGTGGCCTTCCTGTGGTTCTCCTCGGATGCCCTGTTAGATAGTCTATCATAGAGCCTCATTACTGTGTCTGTCTGTCTGATGTGTCACCCGTCCCCCGTCACCTCAACACTCTGGAGGAGGATGGACACATCACTGGCTGAGATTAATTACAGCAGCATAATCATTTCCTCCTGGCACTCAAAATACTTTGATGAGCTTGTGTTCACACTATGTTCCCCTGCTCCCTGTCTGTCAGTCTGACTGTCCACCCGTCCATCTGTCTGAGCTGCTAGTTCCACAGGTCCACAGAAAGAGGCTGTACCAGTAAAGGCAGTAAAGGCCGATGGGTGTTTGGGAAGAGTGTCCTATCCTCCAAATCCTGTCATTGAGCAAGATTCAATAATATACCAAGAAGGCCCACGCACAGAAGCCTCAAAACTGTAGTCATATTAGAGCTAACTGAGAAAGAGAGGAAAGGACAGAGGCAGGGAAACACTCCGATGGTACTCTAGATAAATGGGATTGGATTTCACACAACCACTTATCTGGAGCGTGGCTGGATGAGATTGCATTTCAGATCGCGACACGTGTCCTCTAAGTACCATGTAATCAACTTGAATCCCCAACAGCCCCCTTTTCAATAACTGAATTCATGGTCTCGAATGAGCCGAGTGGAATAAGCGAAAGTAGTTCTTTGTTTGTTACAGGAGCCACTGAAGATTACTGTGTTTTGTTCTACTCTTCCCATTCATTTTTTTTGTTGATTTATGTTTAATGCTCATATCTAAAGTAATTTAATGTGATTGATGAGCATTAATGGCAGCAATCCAGGACCAGGAATGGCTGAGCTCAGTCTGGTGATAGATCATGATCCCACGAGGCACAGACTTCAATTCAACGTCTAGTCCATGTTGAAATGACATGGAAACAACGTTGGTTCAACCAGTGTGTGCCCAGTGGGATGTGTAACTGTACCTGAGAATGGAACCATTATGCACACGCACACACACACACAAAGTTGGTCAACATATCACTTTAATCGTAACTCTTGATAAAATGGCTAGTCCAATTAACCATATCTCTCAAACAAAATGTATGCCATGCACACAGTAATGAGTACCCATCGCTCTCTCTCTCTCTCTCTCTCTCTCTCTCTCTCTCTCTCTCTCTCTCTCTCTCTCTCTCTCTCTCTCTCTCTCTCTCTCTCTCTCTCTCTCTCTCTCTCTCTCTCTCTCTCTCTCTCTCTCTCTCTCTCTCTCTCTCTCTCTCTCTCTCTCTCTCTCTCTCTCTCTCTCTCTCTCTCTCTCTCTCTCTCTCTCTCTCTCTCTCTCTCTCTCTACACGTAGTCATGGGAGTGCTCATGTCTAAGAAGCATCAGGTGGAGAAGGTGCAGAAATGCACCTCAGTCGTCTCCGCCTTTCAGCAAGGGGTAAAGGAACGCGCCCCATCCACAACAAACCAGGGGGAAGGATCCAAAGAGGAAAGAGAGGGGCCAACTGAAGCCTCGCCACCACCCAACCTGAAGGAGAAGGAGGAGGCAGAGCACAGAGAGGCAGACAGCAAAGCGGGGCCCTCAGGGACCTCCCAGCAGGCTGCAACTCCGGCCCCCACCAGGGACGAGTGTAAAGTCAACCAGGAGGCCTGGAATAGGTTACGGGACGGGAAGGGGGTGGAGCCTGAAGATCTGGACAAGACCGGCCATCAGCTCACCCCACCTGCCTTTGTACGTCCCAAGAGAGATGCCAACGTTGACCAGCCTATGGAGATAGCACTGGGACAGAGAGAGCAGGTAAGATAGTGTGGGATACAGTACAATAAAGGGTTTACTTTGTTCTGTAAACCCCTGAATTTTTAAGATATATGTGAGAAGGAATTACCATGGCAACAGCAGACTTATCTCCGTGAACTCCAGTTGAGTTAGGATGTTTAGACTGAAAAGAGACCTAAACATCTGTTAAGTATGCTGAGTCTTTAGCATTTCCCCCCATAGGTGAGATAATGTGTGTTTGAAAAAAGATGTATGCTTTTGTCACACCAGCTATTTTCCCTCTACTCTACGGTAGAGCCTTTGTGTTGGCATCTAAATGCTCTTCATAGAGAGAATGCTGTTGTGTGGGCAGGTGCTCAGGCTGTCTCAGTGAGAAGGCCTTGGCCTCTGCCTCACATCCCAGGGTCACCATGACTAATAGGGGTCCTGAAGTGGTCAGAGACGGGGGCGGGGTTCAGGACTGGACCAGATGACAAATTAGCCGCTTGTGGCTATTAGGAAGAGCAGACTTTTATAATAGGACTCTCAGAGAGGATTGGGATTGTTTTTATGCTTTAAATCACTCTAATGGTGCTCATCAGAAACAAAAAGTAGAACAGAGAGTGGACTATGAGGAATAATATGTTACAGCTGCAGGGACAGACTAGAGAGGAGCAGACAAAACATTAAGATTAAGACGTTACTGAAACGGATGGCAATACTGTAGCAGCAACAGAATATTGTTATTTGTATTTGTATTTATTAAGGATCCCCATTAGCTGTTGCCAAGGCAGCAGCTACTCTTCCTGAGGTCCAAACCCATAAAGGCACTTACATTACATATAAAACAAAATATAAAACAGTTTATCATATAACATTATTGCACCACTACATATCTACAATACAAAATGTATAATACAAGAATATTATAATGTGCGTGTGTGTAGAGTGTGTGTGCTAGCGCTTGTGTGCATATGCGTGTGTCTGATGTGGAATAGAGTTCCATGTAGTCATGGCTCTATGTAGTACTGTGCGTCTCCCATAGTCTGTTCTGGACTTTGGGATTGTGAAGAAACCTCTGGTGGCATGTCTTGTGGGGTATGTATGGGTGTCTGAGCTGTGTGCTAGTCGTTTAAACAGACACCTCGGTGCTTTCAACATGTCAACACTTCTTACAAAAACTCTCCTCCACTTTGAGCCAATAGAGATTGACATGCATATAATTAATTATAGCTCTCCTTGTGCATTTAAGTGCCAGCCATGCTGCCCTGTTCTGAGCCAATTGTAATTTTCTGACCACACAACTGAACAGTAGTCCAGGTGCGACAAAACTAGGACCTGTAGGACCTGCCTTGTTGATAATGGACTTCTCCCCATTTTAGTTACTCTTGTATCAATATGTTTTGACCAATATATATGTTTGACAGTCACCTTAACTTGCTCAATTTCCACATTATTCATTACAAGATTTAGTTCAGGTTTAGGGTTTAGTGAATGATTTGTCCCAAATACAACGCTTTTAGTTTTTGAAATATTTAGGACTATCTTATTCCTTGCCACACGTTCTGAAACTAACTGCAGCTCTTTGTTAAGTGTTGCAGTCTTTTCAGTCGCTGTAGTTATAAAGATGAACATAATACTTGTTACGAAAGATAATAGATAACAGATATCAGCCCTAAATTAAATTGTTCATGTTTGGAGCTGTAGGATACTTCACATAAGAGAGGAAAATTAGCAGTGCTGTGTTTTTCGTAGATTAGTCATCAAGGAAGTACTCAAAGTCTTGGTGGAATCAGATATAATTATGATATTAGCAGGTGTCACTCCCTGTCATAAATCGACCAAGGCGCAGCGTGCATGTAGTTCCACATCCTTTTAATGAAAGTGAAACCGAAACAACCAAAAAACAAACAGGTAAACAGCAAAGAACGTGACGCAACCGAGGTGTACACAAACACACACGGAAAATAATTACCCACAAAACACAGGTGGGAAAAGACTACCTAAGTATGGTTCTCAATCAGAGACAACGATAGACAACTGCCTCTGATTGAGAACCTGTTACAGCTGTCTAATTCCTCCTCCTCGGATGAGGAGAAGGAGTAAGGGTCGGACCAAAACGCAGCGTTGAATGAAGACATAATGAATATTTATTAACGACAAGACGAACACGAAAAAACACTTGGAAAATACAAAACAACAAAACACCGGATATACCGGACCATGCAGGCGTACTGGCTCCCTTGAGCACTGAGCCTGCACAACCTTACCTGGTTGTATGCTCCCCGTAGCCCGACCAGTGCGGGGAGGTGTAATAACCCGCACTGGGCTGTGTAGGCGAACCGGGGACACCATGCGTAAGGCTGGTGCCATGTATGCCGGCCCGAGGAGACGCACTGGAGGCCAGATGCGTTGGGCCGGCTTCATGACATCCGGCTCAATACTCAATCTAGCCCTGCCAGTGCGGGGAGGTGGAATAACCCGCACTGGGCTATGCACACGTACAGGAGACACCGTGCGCTCTACCGCATAACACGGTGTCTGCCCGTACTCTCGCTCTCCACGGTAAGATCGGGGAGTGGGCGCAGGTCTCCTACCTGACTTCACCACACTACCCTTTAGCTCCCCCCCAATAAATTTTTGGGCTTGACTAACAGGCTTCCTACCGCGTCATCGTGCTGCCTCCATTCGCCGGTATCCCTCCTTACACTGCGCCAGAGAATCCCAGGCGGGCTCCGGCACTCTCCTTGGGTTGATCGCCCACCTGTCGATCTCCTCCCACGTAGTGTAGCCCAGATCCTTCTCTTGCTTCCGTGCTGCCTCCTCATACCGCCGCCTCTCGGCTTTAGCTACCTCCAGCTCTTCACGAGGGCGGCAATATTCTCCTGGCTGTGCCCATGGACCTTTACCATCCAATATTTCCTCCCATGTCCATGAATCCTGCGATCGCTGTTGCTTTCTCCCACGCCGCTTGGTCCTTGGGGGGTGGGTGATTCTGTTACGGCTGTCTAATTCCTCCTCCTCGGATGAGGAGAAGGAGTAAGGGTCGGACCAAAACGCAGCGTTGAATGAAGACATAATGAATATTTATTAACGACAAGACGAACACGAAAAAACACTTGGAAAATACAAAACAACAAAACGACGTAGACAGACCTGCACTTGAGAACTTACATATACACGAAGAACGCACGAACAGGTACAGACTACACAAACGAACGAAAACACGAAACAGTCCCGTGTGGCACGAATACAAACACGGAAACAATCACCCACAAACAAACAGTGAGAACAGCCTACCTTAATATGGTTCTCAATCAGAGGAAACGTCAAACACCTGCCTCTAATTGAGAACCATATCAGGCAACACATTTAACCCAACATAGAAACACATAACATAGAATGCCCACCCCAACTCACGCCCTGACCAACTAAACACATACAAAAACAAGGAAAACAGGTCAGGAACGTGACAGAACCCCCCCCCCTCAAGGTGCAAACTCCGGGCGCACCACCTAAAGTCTAGGGGAGGGTCTGGGTGGGCATCTGTCCACGGTGGCGGCTCCGGCTCCGGACGTGGTCCCCACCCCACCATAGTCAAACCCCGCTTCCGTAGCCTCCTCCAAATGGCCACCCTCCAAATTAACCCCACTGGATTTAGGAGCAGCACCGGATTAAGGGGCAACACCGGAATGAGGGGCAACACCGGAATGAGGGGCAGCTCTGGACTGAGGGGCAGCTCCGGACTGAGGGGCAGCTCCGGACTGAGGGGCAGCTCCGGACTGAGGGGCTGCTCATGGCTGGCTGACGGCTCTGGTTGCTCATGGCTGGCTGACGGTTCTGGCTGCTCATGGCTGGCTGACGGCTCTGGCTGCTCATGGCTGGCTGACGGCTCTGGCTGCTCATGGCTGGCTGACGGCTCTGGCTGCTCATGGCTGGCTGACGGCTCTGGCTGCTCATGGCTGGCTGGCGGCTCTGGCTGCTCATGGCTGGCTGGCGGCTCTGGCTGCTCATGGCTGGCTGGCGGCTTTGGCTGCTCATGGCTGGCTGGCGGCTCTGGCTGCTCATGGCTGGCTGGCGGCTCTGGCTGCTCATGGCTGGCTGGCGGCTCTGGCTGCTCATGGCTGGCTGGCGGCTCTGGCTGCTTATGGCTGGCTGGCGGCTCTGGCTGCTCATGGCTGGCTGGCGGCTCTGGCTGCTCATGGCTGGCTGGCGGCTCTGGCTGCTCATGTCTGGCGGAAGGCTCTGGCTGCTCCTGTCTGGCGGAAGGCTCTGGCTGCTCCTGTCTGGCGGAAGGCTCTGGCTGCTCCTGTCTGGCGGAAGGCTCTAGCGGCTCCTGTCTGGCGGAAGGCTCTAGCGGCTCCTGTCTGGCGGACGGCTCTAGTGGCTCCTGTCTGGCGGACGGCTTTGAAGGCTCAGGACAGACGGGCGGCTTTGAAGGCTCAGTACAGACGGGCGGCTTTGCAGGCTCAGTACAGACGGGCGGCTTTGAAGGCTCAGGACAGACGGGCAGTTCAGGCGGCGCTTGGCAGATGGACAGCTCAGACGGCGTTGGGCAGACGGGCAGTTCAGGCGCCGTTGGGCAGACGGGCAGTTCAGGCGCCGCTGGGCAGACGGCAGACTCTGGCCGGCTGAGGTGCACTGTAGGCCTGGTGCGTGGTGCCGGAACTGGAGGTACCGGGCTAAGGACACGCACCTTCAGGCTAGTGCGGGGAGCAGCAACAGGACGCACAGGACTCTGGAGGCGCACAGGAGGCTTGGTCCGTGGTGTAGGCACTGGTGGTAATGGGCTGGAGACACGCACCATAGGGCTAGTGCGTGGAGGAGGAACAGGGCTCTGGAGACGCACAGGAAGCCTGGTGCGTGGTGTAAGCACTGGTGGTACTGGGCTGGGGCGGGGAGGTGGCGCCGGATATACCGGACCATGCAGGCGTACTGGCTCCCTTGAGCACTGAGCCTGCACAACCTTACCTGGTTGTATGCTCCCCGTAGCCCGACCAGTGCGGGGAGGTGTAATAACCCACACTGGGCTGTGTAGGCGAACCGGGGACACCATGCGTAAGGCTGGTGCCATGAATGCCGGCCCGAGGAGACGCACTGGAGGCCAGATGCGTTGGGCCGGCTTCATGACATCCGGCTCAATACTCAATCTAGCCCTGCCAGTGCGGTGAGGTGGAATAACCCGCACTGGGCTATGCACACGTACAGGAGACACCGTGCGCTCTACCGCATAACACGGTGTCTGCCCGTACTCTCGCTCTCCACGGTAAGATCGGGGAGTGGGCGCAGGTCTCCTACCTGACTTCACCACACTACCCTTTAAACCCCCCCCCCCCCCAAGAAATTTTTCGGCTTGACTAACAGGCTTCCTACCGCGTCGTCGTGCTGCCTCCATTCGCCGGTATCCCTCCTTACACTGCGCCAGAGAATCCCAGGCGGGCTCCGGCACTCTCCTTGGGTCGATCGCCCACCTGTCGATCTCCTCCCACGTAGTGTAGCCCAGATCCTTCTCTTGCTTCCGTGCTGCCTCCTCATACCGCCGCCTCTCGGCTTTAGCTGCCTCCAGCTTTTCACGAGGGCGGCGATATTCTCCTGGCTGTGGCCATGGACCTTTACCATCCAATATTTCCTCCCATGTCCATGAATCCTGCGATCGCTGTTGCTTTCTCCCACGCCGCTTGGTCCTTGGGGGGTGGGTGATTCTGTTACGGCTGTCTAATTCCTCCTCCTCGGATGAGGAGAAGGAGTAAGGGTCAGACCAAAACGCAGCGTTGAATGAAGACATAATGAATATTTATTAACGACAAGACGAACACGAAAAAACACTTGGAAAATACAAAACAACAAAACGACGTAGACAGACCTGCACTTGAGAACTTACATATACACGAAGAACGCACGAACAGGTACAGACTACACAAACGAACGAAAACACGAAACAGTCCCGTGTGGCACGAATACAAACACGGAAACAATCACCCACAAACAAACAGTGAGAACAGCCTATCTTAATATGGTTCTCAATCAGAGGAAACGTCAAACACCTGCCTCTAATTGAGAACCATAACAGGCAACACATTTAACCCAACATAGAAACACATAACATAGAATGCCCACCCCAACTCACGCCCTGACCAACTAAACACATACAAAAACAAGGAAAACAGGTCAGGAACGTGACAGAACCACACCCGGCCAAACACATAGGAAATAGAAAATCATAGAACATAGAACATAGACTGCCCACCCAAATCACACCCTGACCAAACCAAAATAGAGACATAAAACGCTCTCTACGGTCAGGGCGTGACAGTACCCCCCCCCCCCCACACATGTGCGGACTCCGGCCGCAAAACCTGAACCTATAGGGGAGGGTCTGGGTGGGCATTTCTCCGTGGTGGCGGCTCTGGCGAGGGACGTAGGCCCCGCTCCACCTCTGGCTCGGCCCACTTAGGTGGCACCTCTAGAGCTGGGACCCTCGCCGCCGACCCTGGACTGGGGACCCTCGCCGCCGACCCCGGACTGGGGACCCTCGTAGCGGGCCCCGGGTTGGAGGGCGACTCTAGCAGCTCCGGGCAGGAGGGCGACTCTGGCAGCTCCGGGCAGGAGGACGACTCTGGCAGCTCCGGGCAGGACTCTGGCAGCTCCGGGCAGGACTCTGGCAGCTCCGGGCAGGACTCTGGCAGCTCCGGGCAGGACTCTGGCAGCTCCGGACAGGACTCTGGCAGCTCCGGACAGGACTCTGGCAGCTCCGGACAGGAGGCAGGCACAGGATTCACCGGGCTGGGGAGACATCCAGGAGGCCTCTTCCTTGGCCGAGGCACCGGATACACTGGGCCGTGGAGGCGCACTGGCGGTCTCGAGCGCCGAGCTGTCCCCACCTGTTCTGGCTGGATGCCAGCTTCCACCCGGCAAATGCGGGACGCTGGCACCGAGCACACCGGCCTGTGAATGCTCCGCCCCATAGAACATAGACTGCCCACCCAAATCACACCCTGACCAAACCAAAATAGAGACATAAAACGCTCTCTACGGTCAGGGCGTGACAGCAGGCAATTTCAGCCTCCTTCATGATTGGGTAAAATCAATAGAGAAACTTCTCCTTTCCTATCAGGCTCTCTACAGATAACTGTAGTTAGGATCCTCACACATAATGATACCAGACAAGATAGCTAGAAACTATTGTTGAGTTACATCTGTTTCATAATGTGATGAGAGTATAGACCACTATGTCTCTAGGAAAAGGTTTGAGTATTGAGTATGGGGGAGGTATGATTCCTTCTGGCTATAGTCACCTGTAAGGGTTCAGGTTGGACAAGGTCAGTCCATAAGACTGTGACGATAGTAACATTTTTCATCCTGAGGTCAAAGCAGTATTAGAGGTTAATACTAAGAGACTGACTGACTGTGCTATGGTATAAGTTCCCACTATAATAACATTGACTGTGTAGACAGTCAAACGTCTTCTGCCTGTGAATGGAGTCCTGAGGCATGGACCTGAAATCACCTGAAAGAGAGACACTAAACTGATGACTCTAAAATGACACTTAAGTTACTATGAAATAAAACAGTGCTTTGAATCTAAACTTGAATCATATTGTTTGAGTGTATGGCAGTATTGACACAACATTCTTTGCATTCACTGTTTGATCAATCCAATAACCTGTCTAGCCTGTAACATTCAGGAGAGAACAGCTAGCCTTCAACATGGTGACATGTGATTCAAAGCTGGTCTTTCTGACAGTCTTTGTGAGAGAGAGGTGTGTCACAGGGGATTATTTCTATATTTAAACCCTAATGGAGAAGCTTAATGGAGTGGGTATGAAAGTTTGATTATGAAAATATGTTAAATGGATGCTTTGGGATTTGGGGAATGAAACCCTTTATCTACTTTCCTACTTAGATGAACTTGTGGATACCATTTGTATGTCTCTGTGACCAATATGAAGGAAGTTAGAGGTAGTTTTGCGAGCCAATGCTAACTAGCTTTAGCGCAATGACTGGAAGTCTATGGAAGTCTTATCTGCTAGCATGCTAGTGCTAGTTAGCAACTTCCTTCATACTGCACTCAGAGACATAAAAATGGTATTCACGAGTTCATCTTTCTCTGGTGAAGTAGATATTAATTTACCGTTATAGGTTCAACATCCTCTTTTCAGCCCATACTACTTAGTCATTTGGATAAGTCAGTGACTTCATATGATTCTCAGACATATACAGTAGATGGATCTTTCAGCTAGTGGATTTGGAACAGAAATCACAAGTCTCCCACGTAGGATTCAACCCCCACCTCTTGCATTAGGAGTATGGTCTTTAACCCAATGACCTGATTTGCCTTTTCCCCAGCCGGTGAACGATGAGATGTGTGAGGTGTGTGAGGTGTGGACGGCCGACGACCTGTTTCCCTGCAGGACCTGCACAAGGGTCTTCCATGATGGCTGTCTGAGTGAAATGGGATACCTGCGCCCTGAACTCCTGCAGGAGATGAGGGAGACAGCTCACACCGCGACAGGCTGGAGCTGCTACTACTGCGTCAGTCACTCAGTCAATAATCACCTCCTATTGGCTATTCACGAAGACCAACCACACTCCACAAAGACTGCTATTTCACCTTTGTATGATGCATACCCACTACTGTTACTATAACAGACACAACTGTAAACAACACACACTTTATGAACCTGAACACACCTTGCACCCACACACACATCTGTATATAAGTGTATTCTCTTACGATACTTCCAGCCAGATCCTCTTTCCCAAGTGTATGTTTATAAAAAGCCAGTAATACATCATTTGGAGGCAATGTTGAATGTGTGCCAAGATTCTTAATCTCATAATGAATTAAATAGCTTGTCTTCAACATGAAGGACACTCCACTAATCTTTGGAGAAGCAATGTGCAATATGGTAAAATTAAAGTACAGACGGCATAAGGGTGCATTTCCTAAAGTGCTCTTCAGACTAAAGTAGAGAGCTTATCTTACAGATGTAGGATATTAATTTGATCCGTCTGTTGCAGGAGAATTTACTTGTAGTGTATTTGAGAATTAAAAAAGCCTTCTGAAGTTTGTAATTTCCACTTTGAAATTTCAGACTTGATTTTCCCTTACGCAAAATGTAATAAAATCCTACAAAAAATGTCCAATAATTATAATCCACATAATAATGAGCATTTCCTGTTGCTGACGGATTATTTTCCTGCTGTAGCGAACTGGCTCAAATTAGGATACTACATCCGTATTTTTGCAGACTGTGAGAGTTGAAGCTGATTGAGAGACTTTGATGAGTACAAAAGAGGCCATTTTTAGGCAGTTTGAGAAGGGACATCGATAGGGCCAATTGACTTGTTCCTCGCTGGGTCACAATCAGCATGAGTGTGAGGGAGAAAGTGAAGAGAAGCGTGATAGTAGAAGAAGATGAAAGTGACAGTGAGAAAAATACACCTTTTCATCTATGAAGTTGAGATCTAAGAACTGTCATCGAAGCTTCAGAAACAAACACAATTTATTTTATCGCCTGGGAAAGTCATCCAAAATGTCCCCTTTGAAATGTAATTTCACAGCTTTGGTGTTGTGTTATTCTCACATCTCCTCTCATCCACAGTCATGTGGCTTGGGGATTTGCCTGAGGTGGTGAGAGCTGGTGCTGCCGTCACCACTGACTAGACTTTTCCACTATCGAGGCGACCAAAAAGTCACCCTCGTGTCCCTATTATTTTAGTGTGGTTGCTTAAGGGTCTTTGCAACATAATAATTAATTGCTTGTAATCATGTATAATCATTTATAACTCCCCCTAGTGCTCAGGATAGAGTAACCTACTGTATTTCAACTTGTTCGGATTGTGGATGAACAAATACATTTAAAAAAACTTTAAGCATTACTAGGGAGATTAAAATATAAATCGGAAACATCTAGTGTGCGTCATCCAATTGATTTCTATTGTTGACACTTATGATTAGTTATGCTCCCTGAGGATTTCAAATGGGATTTTTTTCACCATGAACTGATCTTGAGTAATAGTTTAACAAACCTGCCAGAGAATACACAAACACAAACCAAGAAAGTGGGTTGTGGTGTTTAACTAGACACCCAGTTCAACACATCCCACTACGAACAGATACAGAAAAGCTTTCTCTCTTTTAAACATGAAGTCAGCAGTTTCCCCGTGCTGAGGAGATTGAGCACTGTGGATATCGAGTGAGAGTGAGTGACTATGGTACACAGCTGATCAATGCACTCACATTTATGGGTTTATTTGCAGACCCGTATTGAACGCAGTGTGTTTACGCAAATCCTGGAAAAGTACAAATGTCACCCAGCAGGCCATTTTCAGCAGTCCCCAAATTTGATTCACCACTCCTGCACCCCCTCCTCTTCTGGTGTGCTCCTGTTCTTACACCCCAGCACCACAGTTCCAAATCAGTGGCACATAGGAAGAGTTGATTTTATGATATCTGGCAAGCAGAGTTTGGACTCTTTAGCATACATGTGAGGAATAAACCATTTAAGGGATACGCCTGTCTTTCCTGGAACTATTGTTTATTTGATTCCTTTAAGGGGTTAGCAAGAATGCAAAGAGCACACACAAAGCCCTAGTTTTGGACTCCTGTTTTGATCTCCGTATTAGTGCATAAAATCTTTAAACAAAATACATTTTCGGAGGTGATGCTACTGGAAATCAAACGGCCTGATTTCCATAACCCTGGGCTATCCAGAGATTTCCCATATCATGGCCAATTATCCACCTCAATTATTACCGTCCCTCATTCTCATCCTCCAACTCCCTCCTCTCAACCTGCTCATCAGAGATAGACAGCGTAGAGAGACTTAGCATCCTCCACACACCTGCTGCAGATAATTCACTTAATAGAAGGTTTAATGTGTTCGACCTGAACTGTACCCTCGCCAAGGAGTGTAGTAAAATGGCTGCTAGGCTTACATTTTCCTATTACCATGGTAGTTTATTCCAAAACATCTAGTACACACTTGACACACTTGTCTATAAAAATAGCTTCTGAGAAACTGCATAATAAGCACACGAAGGCATTCTGGATCATTTCTGACGCACCCTGAACTGAATTTAGACACACAGCACATGAATCCATTAGGGTATGCTCCATTATAGCGCATATGAGGGCAGCGGGGCACACTTTGTGCTGACCCGTACTTAATTAGCTTCAGACATGAGTTTGTATCAGATCTCTCCCTATTAACAGTGACCTTTGCCCCTTTCTCCCATAGGACAATGTGAACCTGCTCCTGACTGAAGAGGAGATGTACAGCCTGATGGAAACCTTCAAGCAGTGCAAGATCATCCCTGGTCAGTCATGGTGCTTGTGCTGCACCTCTAGAAAACAATACATTACACAGACGACAGATCTGCATTATCTGGGACAAGTAGGCCTTAATGGGTATAGCACTGTAGACAGTGAATAATAGATCAATACCCCCAGTACATTGTGTATACAGGTTGTTCTTATTCACTTCAAGCATCTCTGGGCCAACCCTCAGCATATAAGCAAAAGGTTAGTGAGAACAGAATGGTGCCAAAAGCTCTCTGTTTTTGTAATGCACAATGTCGTGTCTCTGACTGATTAAATTATATGACAGGCTATTTTATCAAATCGATTACCAAATGTTTGAAAGATTACATGATCGAATTAAACTATGCAACAGTTAACTTGATAATAACCTGGGGCACCACGGAAGAGTGTTTATAGAGCAGCTGTCTTCCCGAATAAACTCTTAAAGATCTGAAGATCTTTTATATCAATAGCAGTTAATTATTAATCATCACCTTATTCAGTCTCATCTGAACGTCGTAAAATTATTGGTTATCTGCACGAACCCTGGCTAACAAGTTGAATCAGCAATACAAAAATTGGCTTAATTATTTATTTACTAAATACCTAAATAATCACACAGAATTACATATACACAGGATAGATCATACATCGATTACTAATCATGTCATAAAAGAAAAAAGTCCTTAGCGGACGAAACCGATATGACAGCTGGTTACACAAAGAAAGGGGGTTGGGTTTGAATAAAAGAGCGGGAAGACTGAGGGACAAAGGGGATTGGGTCTCTATCAGACCTTGAGAAGCTATGCTACCGTAAATACAGAATCTTATGCTTTCTAATTACCGCCCTTTCGGAAAAGGAAAATGCATGATTAGATTTACTCTGAGCTGCGCTTCGATAGATGGGTCGAAGATGGAAGACTAGTTTGCCCACCAGAGATTGCCATTGTCCTTTGAAGAATCTTTCCGGTCAGTGTTGTAGAGCGGATACGTTGAAGTACCCTGTTGTTCTCAGGAGATTGTCTGTCCTTTCCTAGGCCACATACATTTACAGCTGCAGCTGATAACTCGGCGTCTAGGATGTATCACTTCTTTAGTAAATAAGAGTTTAAAGTTCATACCAAATTACCATAATCAGCTTGCGCTGTATTCTGGCTGGGCTAGTAGAAATTCATCCTTCCAGCGTGGTGATCGTCACTTCCACGTGATGTAAATCTCATGTAAATTTTGTTATGTAGAGTGGCTATTCAACCATTCGCAACCACACCTCACGCTGGGGTTTTCTTAGTCTGATGTGAATTGGGTCACGGGTGCTTTTATACTGGAGAAGAGAAGGGCGTGTTTCATCCCTCTCCAACCAATGTCTGTTCACTTGGGCGTGGCCACTGAGTGAGCATAGTTTACTTATGAAAACAATTCTCTCATTTAGAAGGCTAAAATTTTATTTAATCTTTTCACAAATAGTTTCATATTTAAACATTTAAATTGCACAACAATTCCATGTGAATCTGATAACTAGAATGTGTAGACTTTCCAAGATACAATTTATGTTGTCCTGTCATCAGTGATAATGTCCCAGACAACAACTGATCTGACATCATATTCTTAAGTACCAACGGACACTTTCAACTGGTTGTATTACAGAAATATTGTTCCATTCCCCAACTTGTAGATGTTACCATATTCTCTCTATGTTAACAAAGGCCTTTCCAAGAGTCCATTCTGTAGAGTGGAGAGAATAGTGGGAAAGGTATTTATGGGAGGGTCATAAACCTCACCCAACAGGGCAACGTCATAATCAATATGTCTCTTTAACTACTCGTTACTGTATGTATTTCTTAGCAATTGTCTGTTACAGGTTTCTATAAAACTGCACGCTATGTTTCAGCCTGGTTTCCATTGCAATGTGTGATATAAATGACAGGCGATCTCGCCTTTGTGAAATTAATAATAATCATAAACTAATTGCATCTGGATCACTGCTTGTGGAGATTAATTAGTGGGTGTTGTGATGAACTGCTCTTGCTGTGTAGAGTCGTGCCTGGTGTCAGATGAGCTGCTGCAGTACCGCCACTTTGTGGCCAAGCAACTGTTTGAGAAGGACCTCTCTGATGAGCAGGAGGAGGAGGTGTTGGCCCAGTTCGCTGCCCTGGACCCGGAGAAGAGGGGCCAGATCGAGTGGTCTGACTTCCTCTACCACGAGTCCCTTGGCGTGCTCAAGAAGTTCCGCACAGAGGTATCAGAACCCATCAGAACCCACTAAACCTGTGGCATTCAAGTGTGGTGTGTTACACATTGACACACATGTGCATATAGACACATACAAACGCATACACACACTCCAGGGCACACACACACACAAACTCTCATCCTCTGGATGCCTTTGTTCCCAGAACTCCTTGGTGCGGCTGTTGAGTGCTAAGGAGCGGGACCATGTGCGGTCAGTGTTCATGAGTTTGGACCTGGATAAAGACAGTGTGGTCACGGGAGCAGAGACCCGCTGGGCCCAGCAGTCCTGGTTTCAGAAGCTCAGCAAGGAGTCCCAGTCCTGCAATGTGAGGTGAGCACAACACTGTTGAGCCCATAACCATCCATCCACAGGAGATGAGGTTGAGAAGTTAATTAAATGTCTGTCACAGACTCACAGTCAGGAGCTTCTACTCAAGGGGAAAATAGAACTCAATCAGTACAAGGTAATGTGAAAAATTCCTCAAGCCTCTTTAATCCGCTTCATACTCTAGAACTAATAACACTTAACAAAGAGATGTTTAATTTAACGTGGCGTGAGATGCAGAAACGTCAATGACTGTGCCTGAGAGGTGTGAACTACTGGGGTTTCATCTACTGGGGTTTCATCAGTTTCATTTCCCCTGTTGCAGCCGATGAATGAACTTTTCTGCTTTGCATGCATGTGCACGGTTAGGGAAAATAAATCATTGAAATAGAGTGTTTGATGACAATTCTGATGGAGAAAGTCATGCATACGCCGAACTGTCATGAATCTTGCCCTGGAGGCAGAACTGAGTGTTTGATATTAGTTTAAGGTTAGGGTTAGGCATTAGGGTTAGCAGTGCGGTTGATGTCAGGGTTAAGCTTAAGGTTAAAATCAGATTTGTATGACTTTGTGGCTGTGCTAGCTAGTGACCACTTTGCAGAGCTGCCTTCAGTTCAAGATTCATGACAATAAATGCCAACCTGCACAAAGTTGATTCTAATTCATTAAACAGTGAGCCCTCCTTGAGTAGAATATTTATGTTTATCATTGGTGTCAGACCCAGATCTTGGAGTCCCATTGACCCCATTAGTTCGTGGCTGCTCTGAGCTGAATGGAACAATTGACTTTAGCTAGGTTTATTTCTATCACTCACCTCTCTTCATCTCACCGCTCCTCATCTCAGTGTGGATAATTGCACTGTCTGTGATTGGAGATTTCTCCCAGGTACTGATTCATTCACAATCATTCACTGATTGAGTCAGTGTGTGTGTGCGTGCGTGTGACTGTGTGAATGGACTACCCTGTACTGGCCTCCTTCACTGTTATATGTCATGTCATACCATTCCATCCGCCTTATCACCTTATCTTCCATCCTTCAGACTCATTGGATTGTGTTCTCCTCTGAATTGTGGGTAAGTAACAAAGCACTGCATGGGTTATCAGTATTTTTTCTTCTCTTTAGCGTCTTCAAGCCCTCAATCCACAAGTAATCTCACACGACCTATTCCTTTTTGACGTTCCACCCATAATTTCACTCACCCTCTCACCAAGGCCAGGATAAAGTCCATCTGAGGAATACTGGAATCATAGAGCAAACACTACAGGTGGGATCTATAAAAGTCCAAGAACAATTGAGATGTCTAGCTTATACACCAAGAGCCCTTCATATGATGATTCCCTGTTGGTTTGAGCTGTGGATAAGAAATATCCAGTCCTCTCATTAGACGGATCAAAAGGCAAACTTTTGTTCTCCTGTGAGAAGCTCTAGAAGGCTTCCCTCGTCAGCTTTAAGAGGACACGGGGGGCCAAGTGGATGTGAAAGGGTCTGGTCCCTACGCCAAGGCCCGAGCATGCATTCTAATTCACCTCTTAGGTCAGACAAGACAACAAAGTGCTCTGTCTGCTGTGTTTTACAGCTTTTACATAGAGATTACTCACAGTGTATAATATATACATAATATTAAGCCAGAGAGTGCAACAAGACTGAGGATGTAGCAGAAAGTGTTCAAGTATTCATCTTTCATAGAAGAGGTTTAAATGCAGAGCAAACCGTGAGCCTGTCTCTTACTCTATCTTTAATAATTCATGAGTTGGGCTGTGGCCTGGAAGAAAGCCATTTGGTCTCAATAACCCACTGAGATATTTTCAATGTGGTTTTGCACTAGATTTCTACCTGACCTCTTCACAGATGAAACAAATTGCTTTTCAAAGCTAAAGGGTGTCTTGTCCTTGGCAGACATGTTGGAAACTCAATGCCACCTATTGTAGCGTATAGTGAATCTGTCTGTCTTGTTTGTGTGTGCTTTTCCTGCTGCAGTATTAGCCATGTTGGCCCCATATCTGACAGCAGCCCAGCCAGCTCCAGCAGTGAGAGAAGCACTCAGAAAGATGACAGGTATGTAATAAATACAATTATGTGTTTGCAGGCCTATGCGTGCTTGAGTGTGTGTGTGTGTGTGTCTGTCCTTAGTTGACCTCAGTTTAGAGAATATGGCTCCCTAACCTCCTCTCTGTTCCCATCACCAGACCACTGAGCTGGGATGACTTCCTGAGGGAGAGTGCCATCTACATCCTGGCTGCCCGGCCCAACAGCTCGGCAATGCATATCCGTCTGCCCCTATAGCCCCAGCGACCTCACCTTGCCTGGGCCGGGCCCCACCATAGAGAGAAGGCCACCCCTGGAAGTCCCTGTGGAGGACAGGTGCAGAGCCGGTACCATGGCACTGTAGGGGAATACTGTACCACTCAGAGACTGGACAGGACAGAATAAGCCATCAACAGATCTCTTGCTTCACACCATAGATCATTGACCAACTGACAGCAACAATCAACGACCAACTGACACCACCAGTCAACGACCCACTGACAACAACAATCAATGACCTACAAGTACTTACTGAGGGTAAAATGATAAACAACCTGACAACACAAGCTGACAATCCACTGGTTATAGATACTCCTGAAACACAGGATAAAAAGCAACAGCCCATTTTCGACACAAGCCAACAATTCACTGATGCTTTGAAGACTCGGGGTATCCTGGGAGGCACACTTTCCCCTAAACGATAACTACTATATACAGTCAATTTGTCATGCTACAGTCTTACAAACCTCTGTATGATCAATTCAATTGGATTAGAATGACAATGATAGGCTGTCTTATGCTATCACATATCCTGCTATTGGGTAAAGCATCATATTTGGATCAGCTTCTGTATTGTATCACTGTTTTGTATCACTTGGCATCATACTTGTTGATCATGAAATAGTATCTGTCATTTAGGGAGATTTTGAAGCCCCTTCAAATCTTGGTTAATGAGTGTATAGGACTGACCGTGCAACTGCTCCAGATCAGCACATGTACCAAACAGGAATAACAGCTATCCGCATACATAATATTATATATTAAGACATGCCATACATACAAGTATAATGACATATTATTATGCATTAAAAATCTGTATTTATTCCTGTACCCTCTAAGCTATTTTCAGTTTTTCCACTCACTTGTTCAAGATCCATTTATTTTTGATGATTATGATATCGTAATGGACACTAACCCAGTATCTGGCCTGTACATTCAGCCATAAGTACATTTTCTCTTGTAATGTAGTAGTCCAACCACTGCATATGTATGCTATGACAAAGTAGAATTATCTGCTGCTGCTGCCATTCCAATATTTTATTTGAACACTGTCATTTAGATTTGTACGGCTTTGAGGATTATTTATTGGAATTTAAATCAAGCATTGGAAAGGAATATCTCCTTAGGATGAAGGTTGAAGCCCACGCATTAGGCCTTCATGATACTTGCATAAGCATTGTTTCAGACCTGGCTTTATGAAGTGACATAACAGTTTGTTGATACATTTTCCAAGGTGCTGCAGTATGTCATGTTTATGCTTATGTAATGAAGGTCCCTTGTCTGGTATCCTGGCCTGAAGTAGGTCATTACTTGAATCCTAAGAGGGTAAAGGCTTTGGAATATGTGACAGTGCTGAAATAAATGAATGGCATTAACCCTCCTAAATCACACTCTGTACTACGTATTTCTATGCTAAGTGTCCAATTCCCAAGGAACAAAAATAATGGCTTTCGATAAATAATTCATTTTAACACACCATCAAAACCATTATCTGACCATTTCCCTAAAGCATCAAAAGTTGAAATGGTCGTTGAGAGTTTTTAGTGTCTTTACTAGGTGACATCTGCTCTATCAAGATAAATAAAACAGTTCAAAACAGTAAATAAATAAACGCCAACAGCACTGTAGGTAGTAGTGACTAACCATTTTACCCTAAGCAGCTAACTGGACAAATAAAGGAGCGTGCCCAGGGAGTGTTGAGGGCAGAGTGGAGTGGAGAGGCTCAATGAAAACCCTCTAAGTTTCTCCAATACACACAGACACAGTATTTCATAAAGGATTACATTAACACTTAAATAACATTTGATTTGATTTGATGCTGGCTCCAGTGAGCGTAAAAGGCAGAGAGTAAACCACATTCTTCCGGGCTGGCTGGTTTTGAAAGGAGCCCTACCTTGTGGAGGGAGTAAAATATTAACAGCGTATGGCTACTGCCACAAACACCACTGAGCACTATCCCTGAGGGTTTGTCAATATTGTTCTTCTGAGAAATAAAAGATTGGATACTGTAGCCATCTCTAAATTGAGATTCAAGTTTGGAGAAAGAGAGGGAGGGAGCATCCTTCTTAGATGATAATATTCTAGTCCCATGTTAACTGGCAACTCTGTAAACAGTAACAGGTAGGGCTACGTCAACACAAAACTGAGCTCTGTAGCACCTCAATCAATGTGTAAAGTCCCATTTGATTTAGCCTTATAACATTTTGCTCACAGCAATACTATTATTTACCACAGCAATGATCCACTTAGAGTGACAGCAGGTTCAGGGCCCATTAAAGCCAGAGTGTGTCTATGCAGAGCCCCTTGTGTGACTGAATGAAGCTCCGTGTAAAGGTTAGCCAGTGTCCCACTAAGCTCAGGGGGAAGATTGCTGACTGACCCAGCATCTAGGGGTGTGCTGTGCTGTGTTATTGACAGACAGGGCACCACAGGGATGCTGGACAATCACCACCATCCTGCTCCCAGTGGTAAACAGGAGCAGTGCAGTCATCACCAGAGCAGGAGGGGGGAGAGAACAGCCGGGCCTGGCCATCTGTCTGCCCGCCCTAATGGAGCCACGCCGAAAGGTCAAGGCATCAGTTACGTCACCATGTTCATCAGCAGACTTATCAAGAAGACCCACCCTGGGAGTTCCACCGAGACAACAAGAGGTGGTTTGTGTGTGTGTGATTTTATTCAGTTCTATACTCTCTCATAAACCTGTAGTGACAGCATGCTCTGTACATTTACACAGTTCCCAAGCTAACCACTTTCCTACAAACCGGCCATAACTAAAACATCCCACGCATACCGCCCATCTTCCCAAACCATCCATTTTAACACCCGCCCACACAAACACAACACTACACATCCCACCTCGCTCAGCTTCCTTCCAGTCAGTCTACTGAATTTGATGTGAGCCCAATAAAGTCGTCTGGCTCCAGGGCACCTGGTTACTTTTTTAAGAGCTCATTTTATGAAATATTGAAGTGCTCCTCTGAAAGCCATACATGTGGGTGGTGGGGTGTTATAAAAACACCACCACCACCCACATTTCCCCAATACACACACACAGATGCAGTATTTAAGGACGGATTACATTAACCCTTAACAACAAAACAGGCACTCAAGCACATACAAACACACACACTTTAATGAAATCGTCAATGGCACCGACAGACATGGTCGCCTCGCTTCGAGTCCTTAGGAAACTATGCAGTATTTAGTTTTTTTATGTATTATTTCTTACATTGTTACCCCAGGAAATCTTAAGTCTTATTACATACAGCCGGGAAAAACGATTGGATATAAGAGAGATGTCAACTTACCAACATTACGACCAGGAATACAACTTTCCCAAAGAGGATCCTCTATTTGGACCACCACCCAGGACAATGGATCTAATCCCAGAAGCCGACCCAAAACAACGGCGCCGCTGAAGGCGCAGACGGAGCGGCCTCCTGGTTAGGCTCTGTAGACGTGCACATTGCCCACCGCTCCCAAGTATACTACTCCAGTCTCTTGACAACAAGGTAGACGAAGTTCAAGCAAGCTTTGCCTTCCAGAGAGACATCAGAGATTGCAACATTCTCTGTTTCACGGAAACATGGCTCTCTCAGGATACGTTGTCGGAATAGGTTCAGCCACCGGGTTTCTCCATGCATCGCGCCGACAGAGATAAACACCTCTCTGGGAAGAGGAAGGGTAGGGGTGTATGCTTCATGATTAACAATTCATGGTGTAATCAAAACAACATACAGGAACACAAGTCCTTCTGCTCACCCGACCTAGAATTCTTACCAAATCAAATGCCGGCCATATTAGCTGTGTACAGTACATTCCCCCCAAGCAGACACCACGACGGACATCAAGGAACTTCACTGGATTCTATGTAAACTGGAAACCATATATCCTGAGGCTGCATTTATTGTAGCTGGGGATTTTAACAAAGCAAATTTGAGATCAAGGCTACCTAAATTCTATCAGCATATTGATTGCAGTACTCACGGGGGTAATACACTCGATCACTGCTACTCTAACTCCCGGGATGCATACAAAGCCCTACCCCACCCCCCCTTCGGCAAATCCGACCACGACGCCATCTTGCTCCTACCGTCTTATAGGCAGAAACTCAAACAGGATGTACCAGTGACTAGAACCATTCAACGCTGGTTTGACCAATCGGAATCCACGCTTCAAGATTGTTTTGATCACGCAGACTGGGATATGTTCCGGTCAGCCTCAGAGAACAACATCGATCTATGAGCTGACTCGGTGAGTGAGTTTATAAAGAAGTGCATTGGAGATGTTGTACCACTGTGACTATTAAAACCTACCCTAATCAGAAACCGTGGATGGATGGCGGCATTCACACAAAACTGAATGCGCAAACCACCACATTTAACCACGGAAAGAGGTCTGGGAATATGGCTAAATTTAAACAGTGTATTCCCTCTGTAAGGCAATCAAACAAGCGAAATGCCAGTACAGGGACAAAGTGGAGTCACAATTCAAAGGCTCAGACACGAGACATATGTGGCAGGGTCTACAGGAAATCACTGACTACAAAAAGAAAACAAGCCACGTCAAGGACACCGACATTGCGCTTCCAGACAAACATAAAATCTTCGTTGCCTGCTTTGAGGATAATACAGTGTCACTGTCGTGGCCCCCCGCTAACAAGGACTGCACCCCACCCCCCCTTCTCCGTGGCCGACATGAGTAAAACATTTAAACGTGTTAACTTTTTATGGCTGCAGGGGCAGTATTGAGTAGCTCTGTTTAAGGTGCCCATTTCAAACGGCCTCGTACTCAATTCTTGCTCGTACAATATGCATATTATTGTTATTATTGGATAGAAAACACTCTCTAGTTTCTATAGCCGTTTGAATTATGTCTCTGAGTGGAACAGAACTCATTCTACAGCACTTTTCCTGATATGGTGTGAGATTTCAGACATCTTGGCCCCTGCTCCCAGGTCAGTTCATAAGTCCCTGTGAAGGCTATGATGCTACAAACACTGCCTACGCCTTCCTCTAGATGTCAGTAAGAGGTGACAATTTGAATGGAGTCGATTGCGCAATCAGTGCCTGTATAAAACGACAAAGACCGGATGTACCGTTCTTTTCCTGCTGCGCCTGACGCACGATGTACGTTGGACCTGCTCTCTTTCCAAGCTTGGGTTTAGCCAGTAATATTTCGCCGGTCATGTTTTTACTCGTTATAGGTGTTAAAGACATCATAAGGTAGTTAATTTAAACCGTTTTATAGCAATTTATATCCGTTTAGTGCGATTTTGAGGCAATTCTTGGTGATGCACTTTGAAGCTTTGGGCACGTTTCCAGTACCGGTCGAACGTTAGTGGGCATTTCGACGGACAAGCGGACATCTTTCGACCAAAAGAAGATTAGACCCAAGAAAGGATACATTGCCCAAGATTCTGATGGAAGATCACCTCATAGTAAGAAATATTTAAGATGATAAATCGTTGTTCTGTCGAAAAATTTTAAACGCATATTCCGCCATTTTCTTTGGTATAGCTTCGCTTGGCGAACCCTGTATTGCACAGTAAGGATAATTTTAGAAATGTAATTCAGCGATTGCATTAAGAACTAATTTGTCTTTCGATAGCTGTCCAACTTATATTTTTTTAGTCAAGTTTATGAATAGTTAATCATGAGACAAGATCACTGTCAAATATGGCGCCCGACATTTTCAGGCTAGTTTTGCTAGTATTGTCATTGTATAACCACGGTTTTTTGTGGCTAAATATGCACATTTTCGAACAAACTCTATATGTATGTTGTAATATGATGTTACAGGAGTGTCATCGGAAGAATTCTGAGAAGGTTAGTGAAAAAATTAATATATTTTGGCGATGATTACGTTATCGCTCTCTTTGGCTTGAATCGATGCTCTGGTAACGTTTGCACATGTGGTATGCTAATATAACGATTTATTGTGTTTTCGCTGTAAAACACTTAGAACATCTGAAATATTGTCTGAATTCACAAGATCTGTGTCCTTCCATTGCTGTGAGCTGTGTATTTTTAAGAAATGTTTTATGATTAGTAATTAGGTAATACACGTTGCTCTGTGTATTTATTCTAGTCGAGTTGTGATGGTGGGTGCAATTGTAAACTATGATTTATACCTGAAATATGCACATTTTTCTAACAAAACCTATCCTATACAATAAATATGTTATCAGACTGTCATCTGATGAGGTTTTTTCTTGGTTAGTGGCTATCAATATCTTTATTTGGCCGAATTGGTGATAGCTACAGGTGGAGAGAGAAAATGGTGGACAAAGAAAAATGGTGTCTTTTGCTAACGTGGTTAGCTAATAGATTTACATATTTTGTCTTCCCTGTAAAACATTTTAAAAATCTGAAATGGTGGCTTTATTCACAAGATCTGTATCTTTCATTTGGTGTCTTGGACTTGTGATTTAATGATATTTAGATGCTACTATTTAATTGTGACGCTATGCTAGCGATGCTAATCAGTGTGGGGGGGGGGGGTGGGGGATGTTGTCATAGGTGTACCGACCTCGGGCTTGCAGCCATAAGAGTTAACCCTCGCAAGGCTGCTGGCCCAGACGGCATCCCTTGCCGCGTCCTAAGAGCATGCACAGACCAGCTGGCTGGTGTGTTTACGGACATATTCAATCACTCCCTATCCCAATCTGCTGTCCCCACATGATTCAAGATGGCCACCATTGTTCCTGTACCCAAGAAAGGAAAGATAACTGAACTAAATGACTACCGCCCCGTAGCACTCACTTCTGTAATCATGAAGTGCTTGAAGAGACTAGTCAAGGATCATATCACCTTCGTCTTACCTGCCACCCTAGACCCACTTCAGTTTGAATAACGCCCCAACAGGTCCACAGACGATGCAATCACCATTTCACTGCCCTATCCCATCTGGACAAGAGGAATACCTACAGTTGAAGTCGGAAGTTTAGATACACCTTAGCCAAATATATTTAACCTCAGTTTTTAAAAATTCCCTGTCTTAGGTCAGTTAGGATCACCACTTCATTTTAATAATGTGAAATGTCAGAATAAGTAGAGAGAATTATTTATTTTAGCTTTTATTTCTTTCATCACATTCCCAGTGGGTCAGAAGTTCATATACACTCAATTGGTATTTGGTAGCATTGCCTTTAAATTGTTTAACTTGGGTCAAATGTTTCAGGTAGCCTTCCACAAGCTTCCCACAATAAGTTGGGTGAATTTTGGCCCATTCCTCCTGACAGAGCTGGTGTAACTGAGTCAGGTTTGTAGGCCTCCTTGCTCGCACACGCCTTTTCAGTTCTGCCCACAAATTTTCTATGGGATTGAGGTCAGGGCTTTGTGATGGCCACTCCAATACCTTGACTTTGTTGTCCTTAAGCCATTTTGCCACAACTTTGGAAGTATGCTTGGGGTCATTGTCCATTTGGAAGACCCATTTGTGACCAAGCTTTAACTTCCTGACTGATGTCTTGAGATGTTGCTTCAATATATCCACATCATTTTCATTCCTGATGATGCCATCTATTTTGTGAAGTGCACCAGTCCCTTGGGATGGTGTTCTTTGGCTTGCAAGCCTCCCCCTTTTTCCTCCGAACATAACGATGGTCATTATGGCCAAACAGTTCTATTTTTGTTTCATCAGACCAGAGGACATTTCTACATGTGCAGTTGCAAACCGTAGTCTGGCTTTTTTATGGACGTTTTGGAGCAGTGGCTTCTTCCTTGTTGAGCGGCCTTTCAGGTTATGTCGATATAGGACTCGTTTTACTGTGTATATAGATACTTTTGTACCTGTTCTGGGATTGATTTGTACTTTTCACATTTTTTCTCTGAGGTCTTGGCTGATTTGTTTTGATTTTCCTATGATGTCAGGCAAAGAGGCACTGAGTTTAAAGGTAGGCCTTGAAATACATCCACGGGTTCACCTCCAATTGACTCAAATTATGTCAATTAGCCTATCAGAAGTTTCTAAAGCCATGACATAATTTTCTGGAATTTTCCAAGCTGTTTAAAGGCACAGTCAACTTAGTGTATGTAAACTTCTGACCCACTGGAATTGTGATACAGTGATATGTAAGTGAAAATATCTGTCTGTAAACAATTGTTGGAAAAATGACTTGTGTCATGCACAAAGTAGATGTCCTAACCGACTTGCCAAAACTATAGTTTGTTAACAAGAAATTTGTGGAGTGGTTGAAAAACGAGTTTAAATGACTCCAACCTAAGTGTATGTAAACTTCCGACTTCAACTGTACCTCATCTATGATTACTGATATCCCAGAATTAGGATGGCCACATTCCTGTGTGTGTGTGTGTTTGTGTCTGTGTGCATCTGGATGTGTGTGTGTTTGTGTGTATGGAAGAGGGGGGCTGTTACATAAAAGAAAGAGCACTTACTGACAGTATGTGTTTATTACTGTGTGACAGACAGAACACAGGTCTAAGGTACACTATACAGTATATACAAAAGAATATGGACACCCCTTCAAATTAGTAGATTTAGCTATTTCAGCCACACCTGTTGCTGACAGGTGTATACAATTGAGCACACAGCCATGCAATCTCCATAGACAAACATTGGCAGTAGAATGGCCTTACTGAAGAGCTCAGTGACTTTCAACATAAGATGTCACCTTCCCAACAAGTCAGTTCGTCAAATTTCTGCCCTGCTAGAGCTGCCCCGGTCAACTGTAAGTGCTGTTATTGTGAAGTGGATACGTCTAGGAGCAACAACGTCTCAGCCGCAAAATAGTAGACCACACAAGCACACAGAACCGGACTGCCGAGTGCTGAGTTCCAACCTGCCTCTGGAAGCAACGTCAGCACAATAACTGTTCGTTGGAAGCTTTATGAAATGGGTTTCCATGTCCAAGTAGCTGCACACAAACCTAAGATCACCATGCACAATGCCAATCGACAGCTGGAGTGGTGAAAAGCTCGCCGCCATTGGACTCTGGAGCAGCGGAAACATGTTCTCTGGAGTGATGAATCACGCTTCACCATCTGGCAGTCCGATGGATGAATCTTGGTTTGGCGGATGCCAGGAGAATGCTACCTGCTCCAATGCATAGTGCCAACTGTAAAGTTTGGTGGAGGAGGAATAATGGTCTGCGGATGTTTTTCATGGTTCGGGCCAGGCCCCTTAGTTCCATTGAAGGGAATTCTTACAGCTGCAGCATACAATGACATTCCTGATGATACTGTGCTTACAACTTTGTGGCAACAGTTTGGGGAAGGCCCTTTCCTGTTTCAGCATGACAATGTCCCCGTGCACAAAGCGAGGTCCATATGGAAATGGTTTGTCGAGATCGGTGTGGAAGAACTTGACTGGCCTGCACAGAGCCCTGACCTCAACCCCATCGAGCACCTTTGGGATGAATTGGAACGCCGACTGCAAGGCAGGCCTAATCGCCCAACATCAGTGCCCGACCTCACTAATGCTTTTGTGGCTGAATGGAAGCAAGTCCCCGCAGCAGTGTTCCAACATCTAGTGGAAATCCTTCCTAGAAGACTAGAGGCCGTTATAGCAGCAAAGGGGGGACCAACTCCATATTAATGCCCATGATTTTAGAATGAGATGTTAGACAAGCAGGTGTCCACATCATTTTGGTAATGTAGTGTACCTTTATGTTGTATCTTTCGACCATACCCTGCAATCACATCATCATGAAAGAACATCTCAAATGCACTGTAGCATGAACGATACAGGTAACTGCCAAAATAAAGAAAACACCAACATAAAGTGTCTTAATAGGGCGATGGGCCACCACGAGCCAGAACAACTTCAATGCACCTTGGCATAGATTCTACAGGTGTCTGGAACTCTATTGGAGGGATTCTTCCACGGGAAATTCCATAATTTGCTGTTTTGTTGATGGTGGTAGAATCTCCCATAAGTGTTCACTTGGGTTGAGATCTGGTAAATGAGGCGGTTATAGCATGGTTTACATTGTTTTCATGCTCATCAAACCATTTAGTGACCAATCAAGCTCTGTGGATGGGGGCATTGTCATCCTATGGAGGCATAGCCACGGTAGTCAAAATAATGGTCTACCCAGCATTTTTACACATTACCCTAAGCATGATGGGATGTTAATTGCTGAATTAACTCAGGAACCACACCTGTGTGGAAGCACATGCTTTCAATACACTTTGTATCCCTCATTTACTCAAGCGTTTCCATTATTTTGTCAGTTACCTGTCCATTCCAGTGGTTGTTTAACTAACCTAACCCTGTGTCAGGTCTAGGCTGAAACTCAACAGTGGTATACAAACCTTTTCCTTCTGCAATGTGATCCAAGGTGGGTTTGTGAAGCCTGATGAGGCATGAAGTGAGAGACAAAGGCTTAGTGTTTACTTTGGTCCTGCATCAAGACAAATCTGTCTCCCTTCCAGCTCATTTAGCCATTAATGGGGTCTCTATGATGGATCCAGCCAGAGAGAGGTAGCCTATTACTCCAAATCGCAGTGATTACAGCAGCTCCTTTTACAATGTGTTTTATCAAAGGGGTACACAATATGGCAGATAAATACAAAGTACTTATTAATAAATCTCCTCAGTTGGTTAAAAAATCTTTGCACTCAAAATAGTTGCATGGCTTATAATGACTGCCACAGCAGTTTTCCCATTTTGTTATCTCAAACTTAACTAACCCCACCACATTTCTGATGAACTTGCCTGTTAAAACTTGTATCTCGTAATATTTGTTCAGATGGGGGACAAGGAATTATCTATCACTGTGACAGCTCTTTAAAAAGTGACATGGTACATAATCACCCCATTGTCTGTCAACTCTCACCCGTTTCTCATAACTCTATTCAACGCCTGCCAGGTCTCTGCTGGCATTGTTGTTGTGTAAATATATTCTGGGAAATAGAGCTCCTGCCACTGTATTAGCATGAGAGGTACAGGATATGGAGGTAAGTAAGGCTTTGCACAGTACATGGCAGCCATCCAGTGGAGGTAAGGGGACTGTCAGTCAGTGCTTTGTTCTGCTGCAACAGTGACGTGCATAACCAACGGCTCTGGAGTTACCGAGACTGGATGACGATGCCAAATGGAGGATGATGTTGCCAATGTCTGTTCTCATGTTCTCCTGTTTCACAGGCCATGCATGTTTAATACCTTAACCAGTAACAAACCCATGTCAAACCCTAATAGACCTTGGTGGTTAGCAGTAATAGGTGCTCACCCCATGCTCACCTCATGTCAGACCTATGTTTAAGCAGGCCTGCTGATGCTGTGCTCAGTGTATTGTCATACACACATGTCACTGTCATTACAGAGTAATGTAGTTGTCCAATCAATAAACAATTAGCCAGTACTAACAGGGCTGTATGTATGATGGTAGTCTACAGACTCTGGCTTGTTTTTGGCCAGCAATCCAAGCAGAAAATTCCTGTAACAGTTTCAAGAATCCTTGGTTTTTGGGAAGTCATCTCGCCAGTATCCCTGCCAGATACCGTAAGAACAACAACGGCACGCTATGTACACCTCATTTCACAAGAAAGCAATGCCATACGAAAACAATCCTAGCTTCTGAAATAAGCTTCACAAAAAGCATTATTGTTTAACAATGTACTGTATATGGCACTTGTCTTGCACAACTATTCCTTCATACTCTGACAGTGTTAGTCATGTGATTTCTAGTTATTAGCTTTGTGTTCAAGGAAAGGCTGTGGTAGTAGCACTGTATATTTGTACATGATTATGAGGTTAATCTTCTACTGGGTGATAATGAAGAGTCAGGGAGTTGTGGAAAGCCCGAGTTCACTCTGCAACAATCAGAGATAAGGCTGTTTGACCGGAGGGGGGTGTCGCCCTGACTAGTGGTCAATGGCTACAATTCCCAGAATCCCCCAGGCAGACAGCGGAGGTTTCCCACTTTCTCAGAGCCATGGAAACTGCTGATCTAACCTTGAATCAACAAAACATATAAATACCTGCCTCACAGCCTCAACCAAGCTGTGAAAATGGGCTGCACATGGACTCTTCTCTTTGGCTGGGAGTGCAGGTGGCCCCTTCCATAGAATTGACACAGGAGACTGTCTAATTATTATAATTGTTTAATGTTTTAAGTGTAATTGTGCCTTTTCAGCTTCAATTTGTTTAAAAAAAATAACTGGACAGTGTTTCATGTGTTAGTTAGCGACACATTTCAAGCATTCGAGCAGAGCTATTCTGTTCAGGAGTTGTGTGATTGCAGGGATAGTATAGTACCTTGACATGTTACATGCATCAGCCTGACTGACAGGAAGTCTTACTTTGGTATTCTGGGAATTACCTACCTCTGTAGAAGAGACAGAAAACCAACTAACACTTCAAAATGTACAAAATATTTGATTTCATTTTCACAATAAGATCAATTTACTTCATTGGTTATATTAAACAAAAGGTTATATAAAAAATAATTTTTGACAAACAAAATCTGTGCCAACTGAACCTATTTTCACGCATCAATACTAATAACAAGGCGTGCCAATATCACTCATATATACACACACACACACACACACACAGTCATGGCCAAAAGTTTTTAGAATGACACAAATATGAATTTTCACAAAGTCTGCTGCCTCAGTTTGTATGATGACAATTTGCATATACTCCAGAATATTCTGAAGTGATCAGATGAATTGTAATATCCCTCTTTGCCATGCAAATTAACTGAATCCCAAAATAACATTTCCACTGCATTTCAGCCCTGCCACAAAAGGACCAGCTGACATCATGTCAGTGATTCTCTCGTTAACACAGGTGTGAGTGTTGACGAGGACAAGGCTGGAGATCACTCTGTCATGCTGATTGAGTTCGAATAACAGACTGGAAGCTTCAAAAGGAGGGTGGTGCTTGGAATCATTGTTCTTCCTCTGTCAATCATGGTTACCTGCAAGGAAACACGTGCCATCATCATTGCTTTGCACAAAAAGGGCTTCACAGGCAAGGATATTGCTGCCAGTAAGACTGCACCTAAATCAATCATTTATCGGATCATCAACAACTTCAAGGAGAGAGGTTCAATTGTTGTGAAGAAGGCTTCAGGGCGCCCATTTGTGTTTCAACAGGACAATGACCCAACACACCTCCTGGCTTTGTTAGGGGCTATTTGACTAAGAAGGAGAGTGATGGAGTGCTGCATCAGATGACGTGGCCTCCACAATCCCCCGACCTCAACCCAGTTGAGATGGTTTGGGATGAGTCGGACCATAGAGTGAAGGAAAAGCCACCAACAAGTGCTCAGCATATGTGGGAACTCCTTTGAGAATGCCAGGAGTGTGCAAAGCTGTCATCAAGGCAAAGGGTGGCTATTTGAAGAATCTCAAATATAAAATATATTTGGCCAGTCCCCCCCCCCCTAAGGAACCCTGGCTGGTTCCCCCAGAGAGCAGTGCATGCGCTGGTAGAGCAGGGGAGATGAGGTGGTGCAGCTCTGCCTGGGGGCTGATGCCCGTGCTGGCCCTGTAGCGGGGTGGGGGGGGGGGGGGGGGGGGGGGGGGATCGATCCAGGGCCTTGGACAGGGGCTGGTACCCTGGTCTTGATGAATACGGTGAGGGGGGGTCCAGCCAGAGCAGAGCAAGCCCTAAGCCCAGCAGAGAGAAGGCAGCTCTGAGGAGGGCCCGCTGGACCAGGCTGATCAGCTCAGCCAGGTTCATAAAGCTGTCCTCCGGGATTTCAGCCATAACCACTGAAGCCCAAAACAGACAGACAGCAGGGGCAGGATCCAGTGGGCCGTGAACACCATACCACCAGGACTGTTCAGGTTGCTGTAGCGCCACAGCAGTTACTGTAGATCCAGGAGCCCAGAGAGGCCAGAGACAGGATGTAGATCAGGTTCTTCAGACAGCTGTCCTGCACCCGTGACAGGCGGGAGAGGAACAGGAAGGGATGGCAGGAGCCCTGCTCCTCATGACAGCCATGAAAGGAGTGGGAGAGAGAGCCTAAAAACACCCCAGGCAGGCCAGGGAAGTGCTGCTCTCCCTCCTCACAACTGAGGGGGACAGGACCGGGGATGGCAGCAACCCGGCAGGTTTCAGGGGGTCATGGACAGGGGGTAGTAAGAGGCCGTCCCAGGTGAGATGGAAGGGGACATAGAGGCTCAGGGAGAAAAGCAGAAAGGTGACCACACAGCCCTCTGCTATTACATAGCTGTCAGAGAGCAGGGAGGCACAGAGCAGGAGGCAGGGTCAGTCAGTCACTCCTTGGGGCCACTTCTCCACCCTCAACCGCTGCAGTCTTGCTGGCCCAGTCAGGCTCTCCAGAGCACCAGTAGCTCAGAGGAGATGGCTACAGCCGCCAGGCACCAGGACCCCTCAGCATAGCCCTGTGTAAACAGCTGACCTGCAGCTATACACCCCCCAGTGGCTGCCACCAAAGGGACACTCAGCAGACCACTCTCCCTCACCAGCACAGAGGACATCATACCACGCAGGTACATGCCAGGAAAGCTATGCCGGCCGCGATCTTGGCTGGGTTGAAGCATGCCCATGTGGCTCGGCAGGTGTCTCGAACAGAGGTCAGGTACAGCTGCAGGGAGGTCACTAGCTCTGGGGTGGGAGAGCCATTATTGACAGTGGTGAGGTACTCAGAGGAGGCAGCGGGAGAAGTCTGCATGCAGCTGAGAGACAGACACTCTGGATGTCTTTGGCTATTCATGGTTCAAATATGTGCAGAGACGTGCAGTAAACTGTAATATTCAATATACAGCACATTAATGTATCTGACATGATTACAGCTCTGTGATTACCTGTTTGGCATTGATCCACAGCGCCTCCGCCTGGCTGAGACCTGCTGGTGCACCCCCTGTCTGGCTGTCTGCAGGGAACCAAGACAGCAGGACCTGCCCAACCTGCTGTAGGGGATGGGTATGCCCAGGAGCAGGGCAAGGGTAGGCACCAGATCTGTCTTGGGCACCACCTCAGAATCACTCTACAGGGAGATAGAGACAAGACAAAGGTCATTCAACATGGAATAATCAATGCCAGACATTACATTTTGTCAGCTGGTTATTGTCATGCAAAAGACTGCTGATCTCAAGGTAATTGACAGGTAGACTAATTAACAAACACATTTAGCATCTCCAGGCCTCCATGCATATAAGCCGCTGATGTGTGCCTTTGGAACATTTACATTTGGAAAAGTATAATACATCTATTTAATATACACCATCACAATAAATGCATTATTTATTTTAAGAAAATGTATTTCAGAAGAACAGAATATGAGTATGAGTTGGCCAAATCTGGCTATGGCTATCTGGCTATGCACCCTGCCATAAGGCTGTAGAGTTGTTCATTTATTAGACAAGACATGCTTAAGTCCCATGCCATTATTTTATATTATAATTGAACTTCGCTGAATAAAATACAAAGGATATTTTTCCCATTCCGGAGCAAGTGTGCATATGAAGTGGCTGTGTAAAAGTGATCATTTGAAACAGGTACAGGTGGCAAGAAAAAGTATGTGAACCCTTTGGAATTACCTGGATTTCTGCATAAATTGGTCATAGATGAAGATCAGATCATATTTTAAGTCACAACAATAGACAGTCTGCCCTTTTCTCAATAGGGGGGGCGCTGTTTTCACTTTGTAAAAAATCGTTCCCAAATTAAACTGCCTCGTACTCAATTCTTGCTCGTACAATATGCATATTATTATTACTATTGGATAGAAAACACTCTCTAGTTTCTAAAACCGTTTGAATTATATCTGTGAGTAAAACAGAACTCATTTTGCAGCAAACTTCCTGTCAGGAAGTGAGAAATCTGAAATCGGGGGCTCTGTTCCAGGGTCATCCTATTAATTTGCATGGAATCTATGGGTCTACATGCACTGCATACGCCTTCCACTAGATGTCAGTAGGCAGTGAGAGGTGGAATGGGGTGTATAGCTCTATGTGAGGCCGAACAAGACCTCTTGGAACGGTGGGTCTAGTCTTTTCACCGTTCAGCTTGGCGCGAGAGGGACCTCAGGATTGCGTTCTGAAAAGCTTTCGTTATAGACGTTAGATATATCCGGCTCTGATTTTATTTGATATATGTGTTAAAAACATCATAAACTAGTTATTTTAAACCGACATATCAGTTTATTGCGATTTTCGGTATTTTCTTTGTTATGCGTTATGGTGAGTTGGACACTTCTGTGCCGCATGGCCAGCTTTGTTAGCTAATTCGACAGATGAAGACGACATTCTACAACCGAACAACGATTATTCTGGACAAAGGACAACTTGTACAAGATTCTGATGGAAGCTCATCAAATAGTAGGAACCACTTATGATGTTATTTCGTATTTCTGTCGAAAATGTTTAGACGTATATTCCACCCTGATTTTGGGTGCTGTCTCGCTATAACGTAAGCTGTATGTCGTACTAAAGTTATTTAAAAAAATCTAACACAGCGGTTGCATTAAGAACTAGTGTATCTTTAATTTGCTGTCCAACATGTATTTTTTAGTAAAGTTTATGATTAGTTATTTGATTAGATTAGGTGCCTCTCCAAGATTTCTCCGGACAATATTTCTGCATTTTCACTACGTATTCACATTGTAAAACCACGATTTGTGCCGCTAAATATGCACATTTTTGAACAAACCATATATGTATTGTGTAATATGATGTTATAGGACTGTCATCTGATGAAGTTTGAGAAGGTTAGTGAAAAAATGTATATCTTTTGCTGGTTTATTCGCTATCGCTAACGTTGCCTTGAATGAATGTGGTTGTGTGGTAGGCTATTGTAGTAAGCTAATATAATGCTATATTGTGTTTTCGTTGTAAAACACTTAAAAAATCTGAAATATTGGCTGGATTCACAAGATGTTTGTCTTTCATTTGCTGTACACCATGTATTTTTCATAAATGTTTTATGATGAGTATTTAGGTATTTCACGTTGGTCTCTGTAGTTATTCTAGCTGCTTTGGTGAGATTTGTGATGGTGGCTGCAATGTAAAACTATGATTTATACCTGAAATATGCACATTTTTCGAACAAAACATATGCTATACAATAAATATGTTATCAGACTGTCATCTGATGAAGTTGTTTCTTGGTTAGTGACTATTTATATCTTTATTTGGTCGAATTTGTGATAGCTACCTATGCGGTAAAAAAATGGTGAAAATATGCGGTTGAGTCTTTTGCTATCGTGGTTTGCTAATAGAAATACATATTGTGTTTTCGCTGTAAAACATTTTAAAAATCGGAAATGATGGCTGGATTCACAAGATGTGTATCTTTCATCTGGTGTCTTGGACTTGTGATTTCATGATATTTAGATGCTAGTATTTACTTGTGGCGCTATGCTAGGCTATGCTAGTCAGCTTTTTTACTGATGAGGGTGCTCCCGGATCCGGGATTGTGACCAAGTAGAAGTTAAACTAATAACACACAAACAATTATTCGTTTTCATGTCTTTTTTGAACACACCATGTAAACATTCACAGTGCAGGGTGGGAAAAGTATGTGAACCCTTGGATTGAATAACTGCTTGACCCTCCTTTGGCAGCAATAACCTCAACCAAACGTTTTCTGTAGTTGCGGATCAGACCTGCACAACGGTCAGGAGGAATTTTGGACCATTCCTCTTTACGAAACTGTTTCAGTTCAGCAATATTTCTTGGGATGTCTGGTGTGAACTGCTCTCGAGGTCATGCCACAGCATCTCAAATCAGGTTGAGGTCAGGACTCTGACTGGACCACTCCAGAAGGCGTATTTTCTTCTGTTGAAGCCATTCTGTTGTTGATTTACTTCTGTGTTGTGGGTCGTTGTCCTGTTGCGTCAACCAACTTCTGTTGAGCTTCAATTGGCGGACAGATAGCCTAACATTCTCCAGCAAAATGTCTTGATAAACTTGGGAATTCATGAGGCAGCCCCAAACTATGATGCTCCCTCCACCATACTTTACAGTTGGGACGAGGTTTTGATGTTGGTGTGCTGTGCCTTTTTTTTCTCCACACATAGTGTTGTGTTCCTTCCAAACAACACAACTTTAATTTCCTCTGTCCACAGAATATTTTGCCAGTAGCGCTTTGGAACATCCAGGTGCACTTTTGCAAACTTCAGACGAGCAGCAATGAGTTTTTTTGGACAGCAGTGGCTCCTTCCATGGTGTCCTCCCATGAACACCATTCCTGTTTAGTGTTTTACGTATCATAGACTTGTCAACAGAGATGTTAGCATGTTCCAAAGATTTCTGTAAGTCTTTAGCTGACACTCTAGGATTCTTCTTAACCTCATTGAGCATTCTGCGCTGTGCTCTTGCAGTCATCTTTGCAGGACGGCCACTCCTAAGGAGACTAGCAACAGTGCTGAACTTTGTCCATTTATAGACCATTTGTCTTACCGTGGAATGATGAACATCAAGGCTTTTAGAGATACTTTTGTAACCCTGTCTAGCTTTATGCAAGTCAACCATTCTTAATCTTAGGTCTTCTGAGATCTCTTTTGTTCGAGGCATGGTTCACATCAGGCAATGCTTCTTGTGAATAGCAAACTCATATTTTGTGAGTGTTTTTATAGGGCAAGGCAGCTCTAACCAACATCTCTAATCTCGTCTCATTGATTCGACTCCAGGTTAGCCGACTCCAATTAGCCTTCGGGTTCACATGGGTGAACAACGTAATGGCGGGAAAGTGACATCCATTCGCTATTCCAGTGTATACGGATGACATGTCTTTTTTGTCTTGCCCCTTTACTTGCCCATTTGATAATGGATCATTCTAGATCCCCAAAAAATTAAGTGGTGGAAAAAGTACTAAATTGTCATACTTGAGTAAAAGTAAATATACCTTAAATATACCTTTTAAATATACTACTTGAGTAAAAGTCTAAAAGTATTTGGTTTTAAATATACTTAAGTATCAAAAGTAAAAGTATAAACCATTTCAAAGTCCTTAATAAGCAAACCAGACTGAACAATTGGTATTTATTTTTTCTTGACAGAAATCCAGGGGCACACTCCAACACATAATTTACAAACGAAGCATGTGTTTAGTGAGTCCGCCAGATCAGAGGCAGTAGGGATGACCAGGGATGTTCTCTTGATAAGTGTGTGAATTGGACCATTTTCCTGTCAAAATGTAATGAGTACTTTTGGGTGTCAGGGAGAATGTATGGAGTAAAAAGTACATTTTCTTTAGGAATGTAGTGAAGTAAAAGTTGTCCAAAATATAAATACTAAAGTACAGATACCCCAAAAACAACTTAACTAGTACTTTAAAGTATTTTGGCTTAAGTACTTTACACCTTTGCTAATTTTAGATATTAGTAAAGACAGGATTAAATTGAGAAAAGTCTGATGATGGGTGAAAATATGATCACTTGAGAGAACAGTGTGTTAAGCCTGAAGCAAGGTAGAGAGCAAGCGCTTTTCTTTTTTTTATGACTTTCTAAAATCATCATTAGCCTATAGTCGCATCACGCAGACCATATATATTTTAATTTCTAAAATGTGTGTCTTTCACAACTAAAATTGTTAAATAACTCAATCTAGCATATACAGTGGCAAGAAAAAGTATGTGAACCGTTTGGAATTACCTGGATTTCTGCATAAATTGATCATCAAATTTGATATGATCTTCATCTAAGTCACAACAATAGACAAACATAGGGTGCTTAAACTAATAACACACAAATTATTGTATTTTTCTTGTCTATATTGAATACATCATTTAAACATTCACAGTGTAGGTTGGGAAAAGTATGTTTGTGTAAGGCTACTCACCGACAGGTGATATTACGCCCAATCTCTGTATGCCATGGGCTCTCCAACACTGTTCCTGCAACTACCCTGTTCTTAATTTGGGAAGCGAAGTGAAATCTGTTCAAGAACATCGATAGTAATATGTTTTCACAAAGAAACATATTTAATTAAACTGCTGACAGACCCTCTCTCTGCACAGTGGAAAAAGGAATGAAGGAGATGGAAACTCAGTGGGAGATATTCTGTAGCTAAAGGTAATGTGTGAGCCTATCATTTAAAATTCCCTATTACTCAACTATTCAAAATCAATTACCAATGCACTATAAATGTAGGCTAAATTTGAATGTGTTAAATTCAGGTATTTTTTTATTTAGGGCTTGGGCTTATAAACTCAGCAAAAAAAGAAACGTCCTCTCACTGTCAACTGCGTTTATTTTCAGCAAACTTAACATGTGTAAATATTTGTATGAACAAAGCAAGATTCAACAACTGAGACATAAACTGAACAAGTTCCACAGACATGTGACTAACAAATGGAATAATGTCTCCCTGAACAAAGGGGGGTCAAAATCAAAAGTAAGTCAGTATCTGGTGTGGCCACCAGCTGCATTAAGTACTGCAGTGCATCTCCTCCTCATGGACTGCACCAGATTTGCCAGTTCTTGCTGTGAGATGTTACCCCACTCTTCCACCAAGGCACCTGCAAGTTCCTGGAAATTTCTGGGGGGCAATGGCCCTAGCCCTCACTCTCCGATCCAACAGGTCCCAGACGTACTCAATGGGATTGAGATCCAGGCTCTTCGCTGGCCATGGCAGAACACTGACATTTCTGTCTTGCAGGAAATCACGCACAGAACGAGAAGTATGGCTGGTGGCATTGTCATGCTGGAGGGTCATGTCAGGATGAGCCTGCAGGAAGGGTACCACATGAGGGAGGAGGATGTCTTCCCTGTAACGCACAGCGTTGAGATTGCCTGCAATGACAACAAGCTGTGACACCGCCCAAGACCATGACGGACCCTCCACCTCCAAATCGATCCCAGTCCAGAGTACAGGCCTCGGTGTAACGCTCATTCCTTCGATGATTAACACGAATCCGACCATCACCCCTGGTGAGAAAACCGCGACTCATCAGTGAATAGCACTTTTTGCCAGTCCGTCTGGTCCAGCGACGGTGGGTTTGTGCCCATAGGCGACGTTGTTGCCGGTGATATCTGGTGAGGACCTGCGTTAAAACAGGCCTACAAGCCCTCAGTCCAGCCTCTCTCAGCCTATTGCGGACAGTCTGAGCACTGATGGAGGGATTGTACATTCCTGGTGTAACTCGGGCAGTTGTTGTTGCCATCCTGTACCTGTTCCGCAGGTGTGATGTTCGGATGTACCGATCCTGCGCAGGTGTTGTTACACGTGGTCTGCCACTGCGAGGACGATCAGCTGTCCGTCCTGTCTCCCTGTAGCACTGTCTTAGGCGTCTCACAGTACGGACATTGCAATTTATTGCCCTGGCCACATCTGCAGTCCTCATGCCTCCTTGCAGCATACCTAAGGTACGTTCACGCAGATGAGCAGGGACCCGGAGCATCTATCTTTAGGTGTTTAGGAGTCAGTAGAAAGGCCTCTTTAGTGTCCTAAGTTTCATAACTGTGACCTTAATTGCCTACCGTCTGTAAGCTGTTAAGTGTCTTAACGACCGTTCCACAGGTGCATGTTCATTAATTGTTTATGGTTCATTGAACAAGAATGGGAAACAGTGTTTACAATGAAGATCTGTGAAGTTATTTTGATTTTTACAAATGATCATTGAAAGACAGGGTCCTGAAAAAGGGACGTTTCTTTTTTTGGTGAGTTTTATATTAGGCCTATGCTTATGCATAAGCTCTAATAAGCATATGGGTGTTTTGAATTCATCATCACTTTAGAAAGAGCTGTCCATTTCGTTGTTCTAGGCTTCGAAACAACATCCACAACGACCATGTTTTCCACTCAGTTTCAACCTTTAGTTGAACTTCTTTCTTCAAATTGATCAATCACAGTGAGGTGAATTTTAAAAGCACATACTGTTTTGATGATAAGTGTTTGTTGTGATTTCCATGCATTTCCATTGATGCCAGAGTGGTTAGAGGGACAATAGAGCCCTGAGTACCAGGCCATTAGGACCTGATGGTCGTTAGCGGGTTGAGTACTACCATGTCCAGAGTGCATCAGATCAATCTCATTTTATTTGTCACGTGTCTAATACAACAGGTGTAGACCTTACTGTGAAATGCTTACTTACAAGCCCTTAACCAACAATGCAGTTCAAGAAATATAGTTAAGAAAATATTTACTAAATAAAAAAATGAAATAAAATGAAACACAATAAAATAACGAGGCTATATACAAGGGGGGTACCGGTACTGAGTCAATGTGCGGGGGTACAGGTAAGTCAAGGTAATTGTACATGTAGGTAGGGGTAAAGTGACTATGCATAGATAATAAACTGCGAGTAGCAGCAGTGTACAAAATTAAGGAGGGGTGGCAACGTAAATAGTCCGGGTGGCCATTTGACTAATTGTTCGGCAGCCTTATGGCCTGGGGGGGTAGAAGCTGTTAAGGAGCCTCTTGGACCTAGACTTGGCGCTCCAGTACCGCTTGCCGTCCGGTAGCAGAGAGAACAGTCTATGACTTGGGTGACTGTGGTCTTTGACAATTTTTTCAACCTTCCACTGACACCGCCTAGTATATAGGTCCTGAATGGCAGGAAGCTTGGCCCCAGTGATGTATTGGGCCGTACGCACTAACCTCTGTAGCACGTTACGGTCAGATGCCGAGCAGTTGCCATACCAGGCGTTGATGCAACCAGTCAGGATGCTCTCGATGGTGCAGCTTTAGAACTTTTTGAAGATCTGGGGACCCATGTTTTAACTTTAATGGGTTACAGAGTTAATGTTTAATGTTAATTCATTGAGCTGTATCTAAATATATTTTCTTTACAGATATTTAAATATGTAATTGTATTAGAATTCGTGTGATGGAGATTGAGAGAACTACATACATATTTTTGTAATATTGGCTAGTATTGTATTACGCTATTGACTTCAAGTTCCAGAATGCCTTGCGACAGGTAGAAAGAGAGAACACGGCAGTTATGTACAAGTGACAAGTGATTATCCTGACTTTCGCTTGCAACTTTCTTTTATTGTTTTGTAGAATCTAAAGTTGTTAAATGTAACGTGAACAAGTAGTATTACTAAAATAAGCTTTCATTTCAAACCCGACTTCCGAGTCATTACTTTGAAGATAGTTATTCTATAACCCATGCCAAATCTTTTCAGTCTCCTGAGGGGAAAAGGTTTTGTCGTGCCCTCTTCACGACTGTCTTGGTGTGTTTGCACCATGATAGTTCATTGGTGATGTGGACACCAAGGAACTTGAAACTCTCGACCCACTCCACTACAGCCCCGTCACTGTTAATGGGCACTCTTTTTCATATAGTCCACAATCAGCTCCTTTGTACACACTGCCAGGTCTCTGACCTCCTCCCTATAGGCTGTCTCATCGTTGTCAGTGATCAGGCCTACCACTGTTGTGTCGTCAGCACACTTAATGATGGTGTTGGAGTCGTGCTTTGCCACGCAGTCGTGGGTGAACAGGGAGTACAAGAGGGGACTAAACACGCACCCCTGAGGGGCCCCAGTGTTGAGGATCGGCGTGGCAGATATGTTGTTGCCTACCTATACCACCTGGGGGCAGCCCGTCAGAAAGTCCAGGATCCAGTAGCAGAGGGAGGTGTTTAGTCCCAGGGTCCCTAGCTTAGTGAAGAGCTTTGTGGGCACTATGGTGTTGAACGCTGAACTGTTGTCAATGAAAAGCATTGTCAAATAGGTGTTCCTTTTGCACCCCCCCTTTGTTTTTACACTGCTGCTACTAGCTGTTTATTATCTATGCATAGTCACTTTACAAACCAACTCAACTAACCTGTACCCCGCGCACATTGACTTGGTACCGGTAGCCCCTGTATATAGCCTCGTTATTGTTATGTAATTTTCTTGTGTTACTTTTTGATTTTATTTAATTTTTCTCACCTTAGTTTTGTAGTAAATATTTTCTTAACTCTTTCTTGAACTTCATTGTTGGTTATCGGCTTGTAAGTAAGCATTTCACAGTAAAGTTGTATTCGGCACATGTGACAAATAACATTTTTACAATTTTACTATAATCATTTTTGTCCATCACCCCCGATTCAGAATATATAATTTTCATAATTTTGTTTTGATGTAATTTAGAGTCATGGCACACTTTGTCTAAGAGCTATTGAAGATTGAACGATGTAAAATATATTAATATTTTCAACAACAAAAGAAGCAGTAGATTTTCCTCTATCCACCCCTGATTCAGAATATAACATCTTCATAGTCATGGCATGCTTGGTTCAATAGATATTGAAGTGAGAAAACCGAATATCCAATATAAACATATTTTACCTCGGTCATCAGCTTTTGTTTTGATGTAATTTAGAGCCCAGCACAATGTAAAAACTCTTGGCTGCATCGGTGCTACCATAACTACTGCTCATCAGTTGCAAGTGCTAGCTACTGTAGCTACCTGGCTATACTAACTTCTGACCTTTGTATTAGCGTTCCGTTTTTTCTTCTCTCTGCCAGGGCCAGCCAGCAACGAGACAGGTTCCTCGGGTACACACAATCCGATAATACTCCCCTCTTATTTTCATTGGGACTCCAGCTATTGATTATATTGCCACGCGGAAGCGCATGTCGCCACACGATCAGGCCTCGCTGTAACCCCCATATCCGATCTATGCCGGCATGCGCACTGCAACCAATGTTTATATAAATCAATGACTACAACATATGGAAAGTGCGGGAAATTTGGACTCAGGTTATTGTCAAGGCCTACACAACCACGCTTAAAGACATCAGAAAGTGTTGAACTTATTAAACATTCACAATGTATATGTTTTAAAGTTAGAATAATGTATTTTTTGCAGTAAGATACGCATTACCAGGACAGATAATCGCCAGAGTTCCGTTTCCCATATCAACAAAGGGGACGTGTTTAACCAGTGCACCACTTCAATGTTGTAACTTTCGTTTCCTGGGTCGGCCGAGTGTCACACATGAGAGGATATTAATTTTTATTTTAAACTAAACCACATACATATCAGCCAACAATTACACGAAGAAAATGCTCCAAACATTGTGCCGGACCGGTGGTTCCGTTTTAAAGGTAAAATGCAGGGTATTTCAATGCAGTTAGTTTGCTAGCTTGCTAAGCCAGTTAGCTAGCGTCTAGCCCGATATTAGACCAAAGGAGCCACTACATGTTCTGATTAAAGGGCAAATTGGCTCTGGAATCCAAAACAGCCAAATACTCTATTTAAATGTGAATCGATTCTCAATTGTAGTACGGTTCTAGAAACATCAATCCATCTACTTTCATATTATATCAAAATCCTTTCAGAAATTCAAAATACACACTTACTGTGCACCAGAGGAGAAAGCGGAGGACCATCCACATCAGTGAATTTCATACAAATATTTAAACGTTTAAAAATGTATCCTTTTTAGATACAACTATACAAAATGTATTCACATGTCACCAAATAATTGATTAAAAGACAATGTTTTGCAATGAAGGTCTACAGTAGCCTCAACATAGTTGTAAATGAGAACTTGTTCTCAACTAGCTTACATGGTTAAATAAAGGTTAAATAAAAAAATTATAAAAAACA